>NC_140703.1:69760000-70360000 GCF_050655825.1 Lonchura striata
AGATTTAGGCCTTTTTTTTTGTTTTTCCATCCTATCTTGCTGAGCCACTCACAGCCACATGAAATAAATTCCTAGAAGGAAATCACTCCCACAGAGCCTTACAGCTCTCAATTTACAGTGAAAACCCACTGTTTGTGCATGCAGAAGATTAAAAAATAGAGGTACATATTCTTTTCTGTCCTTAATAAAGCTTCAGCTGCAAACACAAGGCAAGAGGCACACTTTCTTTCCACTGAGGTTGCAGATGTCAAACAAAAACATCACAAATTTCACTGCTGCTTAAATGAGATCTGCTGTACCTGACTTGCAGAAACCACTACCTCTGACAAGATTTGTCAACTACAGTACTGATGTACACAGTGTAATCCTCAGGGGAAGGACCCGTAGTCAGCTGTCCCCCCAGGATGGCCTCTTTTCTCTACTCAGGCCACTTTAGGGGTGCTGGGTAAGGAGGGGTAAAGCAAGCAGCTTCCAGGCTCCAGATAGGTGCTTTTGTGATCCCCTGAGCTCATGGATGAGGAGGAGGAGGAGGAGAAAGGGAGGAAGAACTGTATCAGATGAAATGGAACTAGGTAAGGCAAATGAGTGGTTACTAGCAAATGAAAAAGAATTCTATAAATAAAGATATGAATAGTTTTCATATTTAAGTAAGAAATGTGACAGGTATGAAATGAAGCAGAATTAAGAAAAAGAATTCTGCAGAATGAATTAGAGAGACTTGCAGCACACTTTCAGTTCTCTGTGCAGCTCAGGTCAAACACTGCTTTGCATTTGAAAGTCAGCTACACAAAGTGCTCTGAAGGATCCCCTTTGCTGTCCATCGCCTACGGTAAAAAGGTAATGCAGACCAAACCACTTCAGGGCCTGATATGACTCTCTCTCATACTGTAGGTGAATTCCTCACAGGTATTAATTTCACAGACCTCAGGGGTATGGGTGCACATTCTTCCTTGGAGAATGAGGGGCAAAAGGCCCCTCATGGGATGGGCCTAACTTATACAAGGGAGTCAGTGGCAAAGCAGAAACCTGGATGTAGATCACCCAAGTTCCAAGCTAGCATCTGAACTTCTAGACACACCCTCTTCTCCCTCCAAATGTGAGAAAATAAGAAATAAAACCAAAACCATACCACAGTGGTTTGAGTCATTTGAGAGTCCTGGCTGCAACCTCCCACACAGCGATCACCGCATAATCTTGGCTGCTTTCACCAGTGCCACCTTACCTTTCCCTCTCAGGCTTTCTGTTGTGTTCTGACTTAAACTGGGAGCTGCCTGAGGCAGAAGCTGTTAAAACTTCCCCATTATTTTGCATGTAGCATGAAGTATCATGGGGTATCTCACAGGTTTTGACTCTAAATTGTGTTTTTTGAGAGAGAGTCAAATTACTTTATGTCACTTGAGTCCACCTCCTGAAGCTTTTCCACACCTAAGAGCAGCTGGCAGAAGCAGTGGAAGTGAGCAAGGGCCATCTGTGCACATTGCTCAGGTTTTACTATTTCTGCTCACCCTGTGATTTTTGGCATCAGGGAAATTTTTTAGGCTGCAGGAAATAGCTCTTGAGGGCAACAAGGATATGGCTAGTGAGTCTGTCCTTAGGCTAGGCAAGCCTAAAAGATGTGCATAAAGCAACAGCTGCTTTGTAGGAATGAGGGCCTGCAAATTTTTTTATGCATACTGATGTCCGAAGCATTGCTGTGAAGGATTTATGCAATAGATCTGTGAGTATGTGTTCCTGTTCCACTTTCTAACTATTCCTATGTGTCTCCTCTCTCACTGCCCTTCAAAACTTTCCTCTGAATATAATGATGCATACTACTCCTGAGAAGTCTTGGGAAAGAATGTAGAGGGCATAGATTGCTTCAAAGCATATCTTCAAACATCTGTTTGTACTTACAGCACAAAAATTCAGCACACTACAGCACATAGCCGCCTATAGCTTCAAGGTAAACACAAATGCTACGAGGTATTAAAGACTCATAAATATAAACAAGATAGCCCGGAGCAGCTTATCAGTTAGGTGGTAATGGGTGGGGAAAGGCTCATTGTATATTTAAGGCCCAGGCATTTTCCCACTGATTTTTACCATGTTAGTAATAGGCCAGGAAGAGGAAAACTCTCATGTAATTTAGCCGGGAAATACTGCTCAGGTCAGTCAGTCCTGACTCTCTCCTTCTGTCATTCCTGCTCGCTGCTGCAAGGGGATGCAAGGGCAGTCTCTGGCCAGACACCCTCTGAGTCAGGAGGCGAAAGAGACAACTGCTCATGACAGCTCCGCTCCTGACAGCCAGGTCACCACTACGGCAGGTCCCCCCGTAGCAGAACAGAGATTACACTGATAAGGGACTTCCCTGGCAGCAGAGCCTTGCTAACTGGCCATACAGGAACATCAGAAGAAGGCTCTGGCCCCAGATTATTGTTTGAGTGGAAAACAAATGAGCAGATGACACTATTACCTGCTGTTACTTGACATCACTCTGAGACCACAGGGTAGAGTGGCACTGAGACCCCAGGACACTTTTACTACTACATGAGAGACAGGTATCATGATTAACCTGTTAGAAGTTGGTGGTGTTTCAGTCCCCTCCACACCTTCTTGGTGAATGAGAAGAAATTTTGGCTGGCTTGAAGTCCCTATATAATTTTGTATTAGCATCAGATGACTGCCAGTTCTGGTGTAAAGGAGGAGACAGAAACATGGCGCATGATCTGTTAGGACTTGAGGCACAGAAGCAGAGCTGTTCTAGGTGGGGATAAACCATTATGGATAATATCTCAGTATTTCTAGTTCACAGTCTTCTGTTTAGTCTAATCCCACCTCCTTGGAGATTTCAACTCCAATGCCATTTGGAGCAGCTCTGCCCTGGACATATGTTGTCTTCTGCCAGCTCTACTGCAGGGACCGTAGTCTTTGTCCTCTTCAGTCACTGCACCATCACTTGTTAGAGCTCATTTTTTCAGAGACCTAAATCACAACACAAACACTATAAATCAACCCAAAATGGATATGGCTAGACCACAAGACCTGAAAATACTCTAAAAATGTGCAATCTAGTTCAATAAATTATGCCTTCCCCAGGACAGATAATTTGGCTTCTCCAAACAAAAGAGTGTCAGCAAGAAAAGAATTTTATACCAATATTTTTGGCAGTATAGAAACATCCCTGTATATTACATAGTACTTACTACAAGGGCAGAAGATTCCAGTGTAGATCCACATTCGCTTTTGCATTTGTACAGGTGAAGGGGGGGTTTTTCCTCATGTTCAGCTAATGCGACTGAGCCAACAGGAACTAAAGCAATGCTCTTTCCTGCCTGTTGAGACATGGTGAAAGAAAGCAGCTACTTTAAATCAAAGGGTCCACATTCAGGGAGGTGCTCCAGCTAGAAATCAGAAGCCAGTTTACAGATACTTTGATAACTTGGGCTTTTATTGTTCCACAGGCCCCCAAGATCAGTTGCTGAGGGTTGGGTAAGTTTCATCATATGGAATTTGAAGGCAAAGACAATCTACATTTGCTTCCCACAGGCAAGCCCAGGCATCTGCAGCGTGTTATAAAAAGAGGAGATTAAAAGCAAGTTTTGTAGCACTACTGTATGAAAAGATACAATCTGATACAATTCTACCATTAGGAGTTTAGGAGTTAGGATTGGAAATCTGATGTAAGCACCTTTGAAGCACCAGTTTTGTCAAGAATATCCCATGCTTTGTCCTGTCTTGAAAACTGAATTGTTTAGCTATTAAAAGAGATTAATGTAATCTCTGTGTCTATGAAATTGGATTTTAAAACTGTTTGCTTACTGTACTATCTCCAGTGCAGTGAATGAGACCTCTGCTGCTTCTCATGTTGCTATAATTACAGGTCCCACCTTGTTTGAGCCCAGCATGTGCTGGCATCACCAGCAGGACAAAGTGCCTGGCAGACTGCAGGAGGAGGCATGTAGCTGGCAGGGAGAGGGAAGCCTCTGTTCCACAGAGGCCACCGGTATGTCCCGTGTTGCTTTGGACACCTCAGTGTGAGCAGAGGCAGTTAGAGAGGCACTGAGACAGCTAGGGCAGAGAGTACAAGCTAGGAGCAGAGGCTGAGTGAGCTGGGTGGGTTTAGTCCAGAGACAAGAAGATGGAGGGGTGATCCAAGAGGATCTGCTGCAAATCATGCCTCCCTCAGGGGGAGACTGACAGGCCCCTATCCATCCTGCAAGCAACAGATGAACAACAAACCCAGGCTGGAGCTTGGGAGAAGAAAATGGACAGAAAACATGTCCCAGAGAGGGACACTCTGCATTCCTCCATCGTTGGAGGCTTTCAAGACTTGGCTAGACAATGCCAAAGCTGACTTGATGTAATGTGATAGTCCTGTACTAAGCAGGAGCCTGGATGACCTTAGGCCTCAGAGGACTCTTCCAACCAACGTTTTTGTGTTTCTGTTCTTTTCCTAGTGAAGGAAATGAACAATCTGCAGCTCCATGGATATGTGACTTTTTATGCCAGCTAAGGAGCTGGTCCTGCAGTCTTCCATCCAAGAAGCTAGCAGTAAAGGTTAAGAAATCCTAGCCCCTCTCCACCCCTTCTCCCACAGGCAGCAGTGTGTTGTGCCCACCTCCAGTCTCCACTTTGCTGTAGAAACATGGCTTGTGGCCCTGTAAGCATGGTCTAGCCATGGGTGTTGACAGTCCAATTGCTTCACTTAGAGCTAAATGGTAGAAGAATAGATATCCCAGGGCAGGAGGCAATTGTTCCTGGGAATTCTGCTTGTCATCAACTAACCAAGACCATGTCTTCTTGCAGCAGGTTCTGTTCACTTGAGGATCCTAGCACAGTTGCTTTATTGCTGCTTCCACTCATACACACCACAGACACTTCAGCAGGCTCCTTTTCTGCTAACAGAGGGATCATGAAGCATCCTCTGGATGTCCTCTGCCAACTTCCCCCTCTCTTGGGAAAAGGGGATCTATTTGCTGAGTTTTTATTTACTCATCATGGTAGACAAGCTTCTGACAAGCCATTTCTCTGAAGTGCTGCAGCTTAACCTGCTGTCCTGCATGGGTATGGGGTAAAAAAATAACCACAGAGTTTTAAAATTGTCATTTTTTTCCTTTTTGCAGCAGATGAAAATTGAACTCACTTTCTCTTTCCCAGAAGTAATCTTGACTGCAGTGGCTTGAGAAGACCCCTTGCTGTAGCAAGGTCCTTGTTAATGACTGATTGCTCCAAGGCAGGGAATTATTTGGTGCTCTGATACAGGAGAAGGGCAGAAGAGAAAGGAGTCAAAAGAGCGGGTGCCTGTAGTTGTTACGCTTCTCCTGATGTATCTGGCAGAGACTGCAGAAATGGCTGGGTGACCAGTGGAAGCACTTGTGTAACATGGGGAGCCCCACATCCCAAAACACCACAGGCACAGACTGTGTCATCACAGCAACAAGCTGTCCCACATTGGTGGAAGGGACAAAGAACCAGCATGTGTCCTCTGCTCTCAGACAGAAAAATAATCTTTTGTATTCCTCTTTCTTTTGGACTTTGTAAACAGTTTGAGAATGTTTATATACAACTTGTTTTGTCTAGTTCATACATCTGGGTTACTTTTTCCATCTGTTCTCTTCAGTTTTAGGCACCTCCTGACTAATTGCTGTTTCTTTGACCAAACTTTTGCCCTCTGAATTCTATAATGCATCAACAGCACACCCATACACAGCCCCAATACCACCCTCAAAGACTCCCAGGGCTCTGAGATGCCTTCAAGGCCAGATCCAAACCTCAAAGTGAAGACATGGCACAAAAGTGCTGCCTCAGGGCTCCTCTCTACCCATGAGTGTTCTGGCAGCCGAGTGCCTGTGCTAGCCTTTTCACCCCAAACTGTATTCAGCCCATGATGGCTTGCTCCCAGCAGCTCTGTTAGTTCTCCTCACATGGCAGACAGCAGCCCTACAAGCTCTGCTCACTGTGCCAGGTATGGGCAGGGCCAGACATTATGGGGAGCTCCACAGCAGCAGTGTTGTGGTGGCTATGGGGAACCTAATTAAAACAGATTGAATGGAGACAGAAGCAAAGATGGCATCAGTGGGAGATGACACAGAGCAACTACAGTTCCCTCAGAGCTGCACTAACACCAAACACTACACCTTGCTGAAATGTACTGCCATTAGAAAGTACACCTGCCATGTACCACATTTTCAAGTTTCAGGGAGACTGGCACAAGGTCTGGGGGAGCTGCTACATGTATGAGGCTGTATGCATGGTCTGGAGCTGGAGGAGTACCTGGTAAGTGCTGGGAACTGACAACATTTTATATGTACACACAGCTTTATGTGGTCTTTTTGGTATCTGAACATTTGCTACTGCTTAAAAGATAATTCTGTTCTGATCTAGCAGCAGAGAGGATCTTGAGTATTTATTTTAAAGGCACATGGATAGGCCAGAATGCAGTCATAGAATCATAGAATCATTTATGTTGGAAAAGAGTTATAACAGCAGTGAGTCCAACTATTAACACAGCAGTTCTAAGTGCACCACTAAACCATGTCGCTCAGTGCCACAGCTACATGTCTTTTAAATACCTCCAGGGACAGTGACTCCACCACTTCCCTAGGCAGCCTGTTCCAGTGCTTGACAATCCCTTTGGTGAACAAATTTTCCCAAGTATTCAGTGCAAAGATCCTTTTCCCCCTCTGAGACATGTGTGCCCCATCTGTTACTAGTCGCCCTGCTGTCATGTAAACTGACCCATGATCAAAATCCCCCAAATTTTGAGGGTGACACCAGGCTCAGAGCCAGGTAATCTGTTGTCTCTTTCTATTTCTTTCCTTATCATTCCTTGCAATTGGTAGGATAAGGGGAACACTTCCTGTGGTCCAGATCCTTTAACCAATTGTCCCAAAGCTCTGAAGCGTTTCCTGATTTTCCTTGGACTTCCTGGTGCAACTTCCTTGCTGCCTACCTGAAAATTAATAGTGGAGAGCAACCTGAGAGTAAGAAGCTTTCTTTTCATGTCTTTAACCCATGTCCCAGAGAGGCAGCAGATATCCCTCAGAAGTTGTTCCAGTCAGCATATTGGGTCTTCTCCCTTCAGAAGGGAGTCTTCCATGGCAATGACCTGTCTCTTTTTCTTCATGGACACAGTTTTGACACAGGTTGACTTAACCTTGGTGACAACCCCGTGCAAGATGAGACACTGTCCCCATTACTCAGCTCTGCTAGCAGAGCCTTGTACCCATACCTGCTCCTGGCCCTACATGATCCTACCTATACCCATTTTTTCTTGCAGTCAACCACTTTGGAGCATGTATGTCTTGTTTCTTGCTGAGTTCAATGCAGCATGATCCTGATTATGAACATTTACTTTCAGGGACTGTAACATTAACAAAATACCTGGTTATATTATTAATAAAAGCCATCCACATATCTATAGAATTATTAGCTAATGCTGCTCTCTCTTTGGCTAGCGTAGCATAGCAAAGTTATAAAAACAGATTTGTATTGCTAACGCTTCCAGACCAAAGAGTCAGATCATATTTGCCATCAGCAATGTTGTTGAGTGTATAAACTGAAAACTCAGTAGTCAACAACCAACAACATTGCCTGAGCACTAGAAAACATGGAAAAGTTCTTGACTCTGGCCTAGTAGGGCTGCCACTCAGATATTTTTGAAATTTAATTCAGCAAATGTCATCATTCCTAACACAAACCATCTTGCGGTGAGCAAAGCAGAAAGGAGCACTGGAACCCTGAGGAGTTAGGAATTATTCCCATATTAGGTACTATTTCCACAATGAAATGCACTCCCAGTTTATCCATTTTCATTATGCCAATTTATTGTATTTATGGACTAGGGATGTGTGTTTAGATTACAACCTCGTTTTTGTAGGTGCTACATGAACAAGTCATGAAACAGGCCCTGTTCCTGCAGTAGTGCCACACTGACCCGGAAGCAGAGGATAAAGGATATTGCCAATGGGGAGAATATGCAAATTGATGGGCCCAGCAAAAAACCACATTCTTCAGAGCAGGAAAATATTTGCTTTTCAGGAGAAAACTGTACAGTGTGAAAGTGCTCACGGGTTATGCAGACATCGCTTATGAAATAAGACAAATAAAAGCCTGAGAAATTTCAGTTTTTTCCATCCAGAGAGCAAATATATCAGGTTGTTCCACAGTGACCTGTCAAGCCTAAATTTAAGCGGGAAGAAAAGGACAGTTCAGGCTCTGTACCCATTGCAGCTTGCTCACTGTCTTCTGACTTCCATCAACAGCAGGATCTTCACCACTACCATCTTCCCACCCTTGGATAAAGGGGCTAAGAGAATTACTACTTGTGGACTTCAGATGCAACAAATAATCTACCCACTGTCTGCAGTAACTTATAACAGCAACTTGCATTTTCCAAAGAGATTTTGGCATGGGGGAGCCTGAATGTAATTGTTAATGTGGAAGTCTCATGTAAATGAATCTGTTTGAAAACAGGGCTCAGTTGTGTAGCTAGACAGCTACACAGCCATGAAGGACTTCAGGATACACCTTCACTGCACCAAGTGAAGGTGGTCTGCAGAGCCCAAGGTGTTCCCAGGGCTAGAATCAGCATAGCCAGTTTGGTCAAAGCCTGGCTGAATAAGCTTTGCTCTTTTGCTGCCGTGTAACCCAGTGCCAATGGATATATACACCCCTTCTCACCCTCTCAGCAGCCCTGCATGGCACTGCACAGCAGCACATTGTGGTTCCAGCTGGTAAACAGCTGCTGTGGGTGTGGTATGGACACATCTGCAAGTGCTCACATCCCCTCATCTATACTGGGACCTCAGTCACTCCTCACTTCTCTGAGATGACCTCAGGATCTGTTTCACAGGAGCTGGTAGGACCCAAGGGTGCAGGTGGAACACCCAAAATAGCTTTAAATTCAGTGGGGGGTGGAAAGGCAGCTAAGAGAATGAGCAGTGGTGATAACAGACACTGGAATCTAAAGGCATAGGCAGCAGATAATTAATGAAGAGGCTTAAGTGTCTTGGTAATGTGGCAGTGAGAAACCTTGCTATTACTGCCTTCAGCACAGAGTGCATATACAACATAGTATTGTGAAATCTTGAAATCTTTGTACACAAATACAGTTAGGAGAAGAAAAAAAAAAAAAAAACTTGGCCATATTTCTGAATATACTCACTTCTTCTGAAAATAATATCACAGCCAGAACAGGCCTGCTATATTCAACGCTCATGCATAAGTCCTCATACCTGGCTTAATAATCATAATGAACTATGAGGGAAAGTAAATAGTCTTCATTCCACATCTCTGAGGACAATAGTAAGAAGGAAGAGATTTCAAACATTGGTAATGACTTGTAGAGCAGTACATTGCTTAAAACATTGACTATGAGCCAAGAAATACCCCTCAAGGCTGCAATCAAAAACAGTTTTTGGCTCTGTGCTGTGAACAGAAACTTTATTTGATCAACAGAGTCATTGCAACAGACTTGCTGTTGAGAGTCTGGAAGCTCTTTTCTAATGTGGCACCCTTCACTAAAGATACAGCTCCTGCATGGGAGAACTCTGGGCTCATGAAATGCAGCTCTGACTCACAGCTCCAAGTTAATTGTGATGACCACTGAGGAGAGTTGATGCTTCTCCTCTGGCTGGCACAGAAATCTGAGTAACTTTTCATGGGGAAATAAGAGAGGTGTGAGATTGGCAAAAGTACTCCTCTCTGTTTTTGAAAGTAGCTGTTGATTTGGAATAATGAAATCAGCTGAATTTTTTTTGTGAAGAGCTTCAGCTTATTGCCCTCTCAGCAATACAAGTACAGGGGCAATCTCTGAGCTATAGGCCTTGCCAGGCTAAGAAGAAAACAGATGTGGATTACCCCCCTTCTGGCCAGAAGAAACACCCACCTGTCAGAGAATATTGGCAGGAAGAAAATTAAAGAACTGAAGATTAATTTTTAATAGAGTTTTTCAGAAAATAGCAGACCTTCTCAAAGTATTTCAAACTCTTTTTTTTTTTTTTTTTTTTAATGAAAAGTAGACATTTCAGTTGAAATCTGGAAAACTGAAGGTCTATTACTCCTATAAATATCTGTCATCAGAAATGGGTTTCCTGCTGGCATCACTAAGGAAAAAAAAAGAGTTCTGAGAAGAGAGGGGGTTGTTAATATCAGAAAGTAATTTTCAACAAGAAACAACAAACTATACCGATTTGAAAAAACAAAACAAAACAAAAAAAAATACTGACTGCTCCTGAATACACACACAAAACCCAATCCAACTAATTGCCCAGGGATCTATGGATAATTGGCATCTCCATGTTGATGGTTTGATCTGGCAAAAGAGAACCTTCCCCAACCATGGGAATAAAATTTTTAAAAAATGTAGAGGCTCCTGTTCAGCAAAAAGAAACCAGTAGTGCACAGAGACCTCATCCTGTGTCAGAGGCATGAGAGATCTGATGCAAAACAGACATGAGCTGCCTGAATTCCTTGGGAGAGGAGAAGGAATTTCAGACTAGCGTGCCACAGTCCTAGAGCCCAGAGAAGCAACTAGGTACTCACACAAGCCATGATCAAGAAGACCAGAATACCAAAAACTAAAAAAGATAGAAATAAACATATTTTTCGGGATATGATGTATGCTGACTGACTTCCAAACACTGGAACAGCTTGCCCAGAAAAGTGAATGTTCATCACTGGAAATGTTAAAAGACAGGTCGGATGATCCAGTGAAAGAATGTCCCTGCCCACAGCAGTGGGAGTGGACCAGATGATCTTTGAAGGTCTCTTCCAACACCAAAAAAGTTACCGATTTTATGATTTCTTACTTCAGCATAGAAAGCCTAAAATTTTCTGGTTCTGATAGTCTGGACTGCCATTAAAAGCAATGTGCCTTTTCCAAATATCACTTTTTTCAAACAGTAGAGCACTAACACCACAATTTTTCCCCAAAGAATGGAGCAAATAAAGGAGTTTTCAATGAGTTTTAGAGATTCTGACTTTCTTATTCAAATCCAGGCAATATGAAAAGAGGGACTGATAAATTGTTATGTTCAAAGATTTACCTTTCCAACAAGAGGGAAGATAGGGTGGCAAAGTATAGAGGAGGGGAAACACTGGGGAAAGGGAAAAGTAAGCATGCATCCAGTGTTGCCTTCAGGCTTTATGTTTGACAGAAACAAAACAAGACATCCACAGAAAAATATAATGTTTTTCTGTATGGGGAAGATTATATGACTGTTACACCTGATTCCTGCTTCAAAAACCATGCAGTGTCTCCATTGCTTGGTGATGGCTGCAGAGAGAAGTATCTACAGCAATTTAACACCAGTGAGCCCTGCAGAAAGAGTGGAGGTGACACCACTGCTGCAGGAACAACTTTGTAAGCAGTTAAAGCCCATAAGGAAAGTTAGCACCTACTACTGTGAACAAAAAGCTCATTTGTAATTAAAAGCAAATCCCCAGAAGACTGAGTTGCATCAGTTGGAAGCACACACGGATTTGGGGCAAATTGGGGAGATCTCTAAAGCTGACACCTGTGTCTTCTGATTCAATACACACAGAGAGGTGTCTAAACACAATCCCGGGTCATGTGCTCTAGGATGGCCCTGCTTGAGCAGGGAGTTGGACCAGATGCCCCACTGGGGTCCCTTCCAGCCTGACACATCCCCATGATTCTGTGGTACTCAGGAATTAATGCTAAGGTAAGACACAGGCATTTCACACCCCCAGTGCTCCCTTGACAGGGTGCTGAGGAGCATCAGTGCAGCACTGGCTCCTACTCGTGCCTCTGTGTAATTACAGACCCGTGGCTGGACTCCAGGTTCGTAAATACACCTCAGATGAGGTGCTGGCCTGGTCCCTGGCCAGCTCCAGCAGCAGAGCCCTGTGTAGGTATCTCAGAGGCTTGCTCAAACGCAGTCACTGATGCAGAGGTTCCCCCCATTATCCACAGGAATTACTGAGACTTGAAAAGCTGCTGTGACGTGGCCCAGTGCATTGCACACTGGTCACAGGGAGACACCACCAGCAGGACCATTGTTGCAGATGATAGATAAATATAATTGTTCATAAATAATACATCGGGATGAGAACAGTTCTCCCAGCTAGCCGAGCAATGCCCCTGCCTTTGGATGGGTCCTGGGGTGAAATGGACTGTTCCATCCCACCCCCCAAAAGATGTATGGTTCACCCCGCACCTCTATCCCTCCCTCCAAACATCAAATGTCTGTAACCCCATTGGCCATGCCTTATTCCAACCCACCTCGAAGCCCCTTTATAAGGAGGCTTCGAGGGGCTACGCACTCTCTTGGAACTTCCCCCCCTCTTGGAACCTCCTCCCTCCTCTTGGAGCTTTCCCTCTCCTAGAGCATCCCTTTGTCTCTCCCCTCCTCCACCCTCTCAGGCCCGGCCACGTGCTGTGTCTGGAAGCACGAGGCAGAACCTTCTGCACCCCCAATAAACCTCTTTCCCCAAGAGCAAACCTCAGAGATCTCTGCCTCCATTCATCCACACTGTGCTGGAGCATGGTATTTTCTACAGGCCATGGCTCTTTCTACTCCCTCAGAAAAAGGGTGTCCCCATGCTTTTCTTGCACAGGCTATGCATGGGCTCCTTGATCCCCAGAGTTCCTGCCTGCCAAGGAGGGAAAGGGGCCTGATGTCAACATTGTGGCTCCCTAGCACGGGTAACATTTGATGGTTCAGGAGAGCTGGGAACAAAAAGCAGGCTTGAAGCAAACAGCCCCATCCCATCCAGCCATGAAACATGACTCAACAGATCCACACAGGCAGGGCTGTGCAGGCTGTGAGCGGAAACCAAACACAGAGCATGCAGTGGGCTGGCAAGCTGGGCCTTTTTGGTGTTTTTTTCTTTCTTTCTTTTTTTTTTTTTTTTTTCTGGTGGAGTCTTATCCTTCTCTTGTATTTAAGCAACACTTCCAACAGGAAGAAAGGCTGGAAGAAAATACTGACTTACTGTGGGATGGGGGCCTCTCACCAAGATCTGCAGTGCAGCTAAGAATGATTTTGCCTGTTTTCCTAAAAATGTGGCTTTGCAACGGGATGGAGAGAGGGAGCCAAGCCACACGTGCAGGGAGAAGGCTGAGATAGGCAGGATACCCTGTGGCAGACAGAAGCTCCTCAGCCTGTGTAACTTGCCAGGGTAGAGAAGTGCTGTGACAAGTTACACAGGCTTCTACAGTAGCATGAATTTGATCCTAGAAAAAACAAGTATCAACAACTTAATCACATGCCTGGGTCACATGGAAGCAAGGATAACACGCAGTAGCAAATGGTGACTTTTTTTTCTTTTTCTGACTGTGTTTGTTTTTTAACATAAAGTGGGAGTGAGGAGTGAAATTTGGGTGGGGCTTTCTACTATTCACTGTGAGGAAATAGAACGTGTTTGCAACAGATCCCGCTTTGTTTTGCTCTCCCTCAAGAGCACGGGGCTCTCTCCGGGCTCTGCCAGGCTGGTAATGCCGCAGTTTTTCCAGGACTCCCGGGCTGTTCTGCAGCCCAGAGGAGCCCTCGCCAGGACTGTCTCACTAGGGCTCATCAGCCGTGCTGGCGTGGGCTAAGGGCAGGAGCTTTGGCCGAGCGCCTGGCACAGCCGTGAGCCGCTGGCAGCAGTGCTTGGCAGCGCCGTCCTTGGAAAAAGATGATGGTATCCACAGTGGGAGATGTCAGATCGTGGCCCGGGAGGGCGGCTCTGCAGGGCTCCTGAGCTCCGGACCCTGAGTCACGGGGATGCAGCGGGGCTGTGCAGCAATGCAGCCCTGCGGATCGCTGCAGCACTGCACAGGCCTGGCAGTGCAGCCCTGCGGATCGCTGCAGCACTGCACAGGCCTGGCAGTGCAGCCCTGCGGATCGCTGCAGCGCTGCACAGGCCTGGCAGTGCAGCCCTGCGGATCGCTGCAGCACTGCACAGGCCTGGCAGTGCAGCCCTGCGGATCGCTGCAGCGCTGCACAGGCCTGGCAGTGCAGCCCTGCGGACCGCTGCAGCACTGCACAGGCCTGGCAGTGCAGCCCTGCGGATCGCTGCAGCACTGCACAGGCCTGGCGAGGCGGCACGCCGCTGACAGGGCTCCCATCGAGTCCTGCCTCTTCCAGCATTGCTGTGAAAAATGCTGGCTGGCACCGTGCGCGCAGGCAGCCCTCCCTGGGCACAGCCCCGCACTGCCGCTCTGCCAGGCCCCGGGCCTCGCCGCCTGGCCAGACCCTGCTGGGCACTGGGGTGTTTCTTTTCCAGAGATGCACGACCAGATCATCTAGTCTGCAAGTCTCTCAAAGTGAAACAGTTTGTTCTAACTCACAGAAACCTCTGCGTTACATACTGTTCTGTCTCCACCTCTCTTCAGATACCCCAGAGACTCAAACCAACCAACAAACTGCTTAACTGCTTTTTTTTTTTTTTTTTTTAAACTTTACGGTTTTCAAATGAAAACACTGTCTTTTCTGTACGTACTTCTGTCATGCAGTATCCAGTTTCAGATCCACAGGTCTCACACTTGTGGCCCATTTCCAACAATCCTGTTCACACTGGGCGTAGATTTTTGCAATGGGCCCAAGGCACAGCAGGTCAGTCAATGGTTTGCCTGCTCCATCCCTCACAGGGAGTGCAGCGAACCAGCCCTCCCAAAGCTTTGCTGTCTTACACCATGAGGGCTTTCTATAGGTGCAGTTATTTCAGCAAAGCTTTACTGATGAATCTTTGTGTGCACACGTGTAAAACAGCACAAGTGTGCCTACCTGAAGCTGGGAGAGCTGCGTGGAGCCAGGCTTCTGCCTCCTCACACTGCAACTCATACAGCTCAGCCAGAAACCAGCTGTGGGGCACGCTTGGCTCAGTTCTTTCCTTTTAACTCCTCTGGTACAATTAAAGCAGCATAGACTCAAATGTGGCTGCAGTGATGCTGCTATAAAAATACAGGAAGGGAAACTAGATTCAACAGAGCATGACCCTTCATACTTGCATATCTGTTCAATGGCACTTCTACCAGCATCAATCTCCTTGTGAAAATGTAAATTATATCCCCAGCTGAAAGTCCTGCACAGGCACAGACACTGTAGGCAGATAAGACCCATGTGCTACTCAGCAGGAACAGTTTGTGTCTTGCAAAGTATCCTGGTTTTAGAGGAGCCAGAAATATAAGGGAGAAGATTTGCTTTTCTTTTAAAAATAGCTTGTTCTAAGGAATGTCTTTTTCAACCCTGAGAGAATACAACATGTAAGGGATACAGGACCTAATAACCCACCTGGAAATACTTTGTATGGAAAAGCAGTTTAGCCAGTTTGGGGATTAAGCCAAAGAAGTATCAGACAGGCCTTGCTTGATATGATTTGAGTTTGTGGCAGTTTTTACAGCCCAGCAGGATTTCCCAAAGCTGAGGTGCTTTTAAGCTGCCCGTCTGTGTGCCTGGCCCTTTTTGCAGTCCTGGCTTTTGGCCAAAGTGATTTCTGTTTGTGAGGGAGTGAACAAGTAAGGATCATTACAACTTGGAAGGAGCTTGGTTCTTGCTGGATGAGTGCTATGAAGACATAGAATGGGACAAAACAAGTATAGAAATGTACCACAAAGTGGGAGCTGATAAGGACATGGCATGCTCCTGCAAATTTCAGCTGTTTAGGACATGGTTTGCAGGCTGTGGGACAACTCTTATGCAGAAGTAGGGGAATGTGGATACAGGAAAAGAAGAGATTTCCAGTAGGATCTGTGTGTATCTCCCACTCTGAGGCAATCGGACATCAGCAGATCTATATTCTGACCATGGAGGGGTGGCTTGTCTACAGCTGTGATTCTGCTCCTCATTGTTCCTGGTGATGAATGACCATACACTCATACACACCATAGGAGCAGCAGCACAGTGTTAAAAACTGTGAATTTTCAGAAGTCAACAGCAGAGCCTGCATTGTACTCTCTTTGAGACAAGGGAAAAGCAGTTGGAAAAGGTAAAGATGGGACAATTCGTAGCCTTCCTTGCCCCCCCAAGTATTTTTTTCAAGGTACAAGAGGACTTCTAATGAAACTATCCCACTGCCTGAAGGACAAAACAAATCAACTCTGACATCCATGAGGGTACCCAGGTAGCATTTCCAAATGAAAATTTATGGGTCTTTTAGGAATATTATTTTGGGGTGAGGGGAAAGAGAGGAGGAAAGAAGAAAGGCAAGTTCCATGGAAAGCTGCTGTTCTTAATTGAATCTAAAATAGAACTTCTTGGAAGTTTACCAACCAGGCATTTTTGTGTGGAAAACACTAACTGTGCAGATTGGGCACTGTCCAAGTTAAAATACACACCAGTACTCGATGGGAACAGTGTTGGGGTCTAGATCTGTTGACTCTGAAATCCCTGCCAAAGAGTCCCTGCTACGGCAAGACTTGGGACTTCACAGCAGCTGTTATTTTTCTACAGCACATTGTAGGTCTGGCTTTGGGTCTCCAACTGTGCATCCTCAGGATTTCAGGGAGGTGTCAGTGAGTTCTGGAGTGTAGCTTGCACTTTACAGTCAGTGTAGATTCAGTCAGTTCACTAACTGGAGTCCCAGGAGTTTGTTTAGTTTTCTGAGTTTGACACCTGCATTTGGAGGGATGACTTATACCCAGCACTGCACTTGCAGCAAGGGAATGGAAGGGAAGGGATGTTGGAGTGTGGTTTTTCAGAACTGTGGTTTTCAGGATAGGTTTTTCAGTAAAAAGACTTTTTTGTTCAGTCCAAGTGTCTTCTTTTAAAGAATAAATCCATGTCTAGCATGAATCAAGGCACAGAATGAGCAGAAAACAATCTAAGAAACTGGACATTCCCAAGAGTGTGATGGAATTAATAATTTTCTAGAATTAAAGGATTTTTACATTGATATGTATTAGGGTTGGTGTTCCACACAATACTGATGCTTGCCATGAGTTTTTGGGCATTGGATGAGGACAGGGAATGGGAGCACAGCTTTCAGCTTGGGAGGTTTCCTCCTCCCACTCAAAAGACCCAGACTTAACCTTGCTGTACAATTGATCTCATGCATGGTAAAGAGAATTTTGATATTTTTTCCTAGCCCTCTTCAAACTCTTTCTCTTTCTTCCATGCTTGCCATGATAGTATTGGAGCACCCACCTTTTCCATCTGCTTCTCGACAAACACCTACACATGCAATTCCTCTGTGCTTCACCTTGTGCTGAATGTGATGCTGTTTTTGGTGAGTCAAATCCAATAAGGCATCAAGATGATTTGACTTGTGCCTAGGAAGAGCACGGTGCTGAAGCTCTTCTTTGGTTCTGCACCATGAAGAAACCCTTTATCCAAATGGGTTTCTGTTTCCCTGCCTCAGCTGTCCCTATTCTCACATCATTGCTCTTAGAGGTACACACTTCATGTACCTCAGCAAGCAAGGCTTTGCACCCGGGGTTGCTCTGAGAATACATTATTTTTTTTCACTGTAATTTGGAGGGAGAAGCCTGTGTTTGTATTCTTGCCTGGGGCACAGCATAGCTCTTGAGGAGGACTTGTATTTCTGGTTTCTTCACAATACCAACTTTATCAGCCAGTCTAAAGCTGAACTCCAGTTTTTTCGAAGAGGGTCACAACAAACTTGGCTAGAGCCTTGTGCCAGTTAGCTGGACCTACACACAGCACAGCCACTTGGTTCAAGCAGTCTCTCTCTCATAAACACATAGAGCACCTCAGTATCCTCTTGCTTCTCTGCTTTCATGCTCCAGTTTGTCAGAAATAGGAAAGGATGCAGTAGATCCAGTGTATTTATGTTTGAGTATGTACCTGTGTATGAAAGGTGTGTTAAGTACAGTTCTTGCTTTTGGATAGTGTGAGCTAGCACCCTTGCTGGTGGTAACTTCCAAAGGGGAGAGGAAAGGCACAGCAGAGCTGATCCCACATGGTGTCATCTCTGATGGGGCAGGAGAACTGCTAAGAGTTATACTCTTAGCAGATCAAAGCTGCATTCCCTGGTGGAAGCTACATTCTCTGGTGGAAGCCAAGTGAAAGCTTATGTGTCTGTTTGGCAGCATGTCATTTAGATAGGGATAAGCTCGAGACTAACCCAGAAGCTAGTGAGAGGGAGGAAAGTGGGAATGTATTTGAAAATGCCCTGAGAAGAGAGGCAGATGACACAGAGGAGCCAAACCTGTCTCTCTGTCCAAGTACTGAAGTACTCAAGCTTGCAAATACAAGGGAGTCATGTGATTTGTGCTGGAGCACAGGTACCTCTCCTGCAGAGAGGGCAGATGCTGCACTTGGTCAGGATGTCTCATGGAGAGAAGCTGAGTGCTGGGAGAAGGATGGGAGGTTTTCAAGGAGAAGTACAGCTCTGAGAGGCAGGGTCTGGCATGAAAGTGTGAGCAGACTGGGGCTTTAGTTGCTCTGTAAAAGCTAGAACATAGCAGCTGAGCAGAAGAGTTAGACTAAGTGTTTTTTATCCACAGAGAAAATACTGGAAGGTAGTGGCTGACCCTTGGGAATAGGTTAAGTGAGCCAGAGAGCAGCAGTGATAAGAGGGTGGAGGTGTTATTGATGCACTCCCTCAAGGCTGGGCATGTGCTCCCTTGTGTCTGTGAGTCTAAACTTGAGGAGCTGATTCTCTCTTTTTTTAAGGCTAGCAACTTATGGTAGTGTAAGCAGGCCTGTCTCAATGTTGAGGTGATGGCAAAAGATTTTTTTTTTTTTTTTGAGAAATGGGGAGTAGGAAATATTTGTGAAGTGTCCTGTGCATTTCTGAAGTGTGAGGATAAGTAAGAGGCAGTTGGGAACAGACGTTACGGTTTTGGGATCCCTGAGTGGGCAAAAGGTTGGGAAGACATCAGTAGGGTCTTGAAAGATTCTTGGCGGGTAGCTTTGGGCACCTGTACAAGGTGGTCTTGCAATGTCTCTGCAAGGGCAGAGATGACCAAGCAACCTGAGCTTGGTGTGAGGCGAGGCATAACAGAATAATGGACAAATGGTCTGGCACATGCCTACACAGCCCCCAGACCAGCCAACTCTGTGCTCCTCAAGGGACTTACTATAACTCAAAAGAGAATTCTTTACTAAGACCACTTTTTTTCCTTTTTAAAAGAAAAATCAGTGCTTAATCGAAAGCACAGTGTAAAGCAAATGAAAAACATAAAGTCACAGTGCCAGGAAGTACAGACCAGACCCATATCCCATGAGAACTAACCTGCTTGTAGCTTTGCATCAAAAATATTAATCCATTTATTGTCCATTAAAAATTCCCTTTGTGTGTTCTCAGTTGTGGTGCATGCTTGAGATCTTAAAGATGGCACTGTCAGTCCTTAAAGCAATATTTGACATCAATTTACTCATTAACTTTCAAATGCAGGACACTGAAAACCTTTTCCTAAGGGCATCTTTGTGTTCTGTTTGAGAGAGTTACTGTTGTTTTCCCACCTCCCCTGAAGGGTTGTTTACAATACCACCTCTGCCTTTTAATCCTCTTTTCCTTTCATGTCTAACAAGCAGTGTTAAACAGAACATGGGGGGAAAAGCAGATCTCACACATTATAATTATCTATAGTTAACTGAAGAAATGCTTCACAATTTGAGGTCTCATTTTGTAGATTACTGCTCAAGAAGCTTTTTCCTATGTTTTCCATATAAAACCTCTGTTCTTTCAAGCTCGAGGTTTGTATGTATAGTAAGTCAGAGTTGATGTGCACTTTGTGCAGAGACTCAGCTGCCACAAACAGGATTTTCCTTATGAGATCCAGTGCAGAGGGATGTCTTGAGATGTACACACAAGACTGTGGGCAGTACTAAGATGTTAAGCCATGACAGAAAACATTACATTTCAAAACTGGCTGCTGTTTCTGTTAGTTATTTTTAGTTCCCCTTAATTTCTGTAGCTCTTTTTGCCCTGTATCTGAGCACTTTAAGACTGTGAATATATTTAGAGTAGCAATTTTTCTGTGGGGAGGTGTGGGACTCCACATTACACAGATCTGAGAGGCTATCATTTGATGAGCACTTCTTTCAGAAGCAGCACCAACATAAGCATCCCCTGATTTCCCCTCTCCCACCACTCACTCACCCCTCAGCTGTGCCAGTTTCTGTGCTGTGTGGGAAACATATCACAGAACACATCCAGGTTAAAAATAGCTGGAAAAGAGAGAGAGAGAAAGAGAGAGAAATGAATTCCAGAACATGGGCTAATATCCTATATGCACATCCACCTTTTTAGCTCAGATTCCATCTGTCTGTTCAGCTCCATCAATAATTTGTACCTGATTTCACATGGGACTGAAAGATAGAAATTTCAATAGCTTCTGATTTCCTCTCTAAATTTTGTTCAAACTGATTGCTGTGTGAGGGGCAGGGACCTCAACTAAAGAAATGCAGCCAGCAGTCACCTGGCTAGCAACTATGTGCATGCTGGCTGCCCATGTATGCATTAGCTGATCAGCCAGCATTTGTGGACCTCACTGCAGCCCAGGAAAGGCTCTTAGAGCATATGAAGAGGGAAGAGTGGGGCTCATTGCAGCCTGAACTTTTATAAAATAAGACCTCTTCTGCATGTGAGCTTGTAAATCAAGTGAGCCTGTAAATCATACAATTTAGGAGGAAGCTGAGAGCTTGGCCTCACATTCCTGTTGAGACTTCAGTAACCACTTCTGCTTTTAGCACTCCGAACACCAGTGGAAACGACAGATAGTGATTTCTTTCATGTACTCAGATGTCACTTAAAGCACTTGTTTCTCCTGAGTAACTCTTTTAAGCACTTGCTTCATTTCTGTTCCTACCTGCCTCCTTTCCAATCTACTACAACTTGCCAAGAGCTGTGCTCCATTCTCTTCTTTTGTATCCTTCATGCCTCCCCTCTGACCAATGGATGGCCTCAAATTTGGTACAGGGCAGTACACAAAATGTGCAGTGAATTGTATCTGAAAATGATGAGTATTTTGGTGCAAACAAAAGCTGGCTCTTCCTGTCGACCCCTTCTGAGGGAAAAGAGACCTTGGGTATCCTCACTGCTTTTGCTGATCTGCAGAGGAGACTGGGTGGGATGGGAGCCACAGGGTGGAACAGCAGCCATGAGACAACCTATGAGCCGTGGCTGTAGTCCGTGGTCAGAAAAGGCTCTTCATGTTCCTGTTCTGAGGTGTTTTTTCAGTGTCTGGTTGCACATGCAGGATGCAAGAAGAGCTGTGTGGCTGCTCGTAGGGGACTGTGTGTCAGAAGCACACACTATCTTTGGCAGGGGAGCTTTCATCTGATAGAAACTGGGTCTACTCCTACCATCTGTGGTCTTCCCCAGTAAGAGAAATTATCATTGCCATGGGCAGGTCTTGTGTTTCTCCAGGTGAGAAACTGGAGGTTTTGGGCAGTTGGGGATTTTCCTGGTGTGCGAAATCCCTGGGTGGCAATAATCCACTAATAATAATAATAATAATCCAATAATCCTGGGTGTACTGGGCTGTGTGCCATCCCTGCTGCAGACACCCAGGAACATTACTAGGAGTTGCACCCAGTATGATCTGTTTGCAGGTACACCACAGGTCTGGAGCGAGGTGTGATGGGAAAGGCCTGAGAAGGCTCCCAGGGAATCTGTCTGCATTAATTCCCTTGTCATTGCATACCTCTGGGTGTACTCCAGTCTGCACACTGGGGGAGCTGCTAGAGCTCAGCTCAGCTCCTGCAAGAGAAGCACCTTCATAGTCCTTCCTAGCACTGATTCCACTTCCAGAACTAGCTTCTGTAGGGGATTTTGTTTCCCCAAATGGAAGAATATAACCATTTTGCAAGGTACCACAGGGGACCTGTAAAGGACATCTCGAGCAGAAGCCAGGGCTGCCTTGCTGGAAGAGAGAGCTAGAAGGTCCCATCCTCTCTCCTCACCAGAAACAGGAGCAGGGGAGGTGCTGGTGAATCTTTACCAATATGGAGCAGCCTCATGCAGAGTGGAGTGGCCCTTACAGTGAGTGATGTTAGGATCTTGCTTTATTCTTGGGTAACTACCGAATTTGGGGAAATGGTGGCAGGGGTGAATGATCAGAAGGCTGGCAGAAATTGTGTAATTGGTGTATCAAAGGTCTTTTTATTCTCCTCCAGTCACATTTTAACAGTATCCATTTTATTCTATGTGTCAGTAAACAACAAAATTGTTACTGATAAAACTTGCCTTAAGCAACAAGACACATGTGAACAATAAAGCACTAAGCCACATTTTCAGAAGTGTGTGTGCAGAAATGTCTATTGTACAATGTATAAGCAGCATGTGGTCTGGATGTGGCAAGCAGCAACGGGAGAGGAAAAGGGGAACAGATGGAACCTGTACTTGAGTGACAAGAGCGGACGTAGGCTCAGATCAAATTTTGTACTGTGCAGAGGCTGAGCTTTTGAAAAGCCTTAAATAACAACCACATTTTAAGGAGGACTGCACTAATGGGACATGCAGATAAGCACACCAAATGGTGCAACTGCAGAGCACACAGCACTGCAGACAGTGATATATACAGAGCGTATGAAAAGTTTGCTCTGACACACCAGCCATGCGTACAATCAAAGGTGTGCACATTTTAGAAACATCAGCCTCCCTGAAACCTCAATGACTTAGCAATAAAACATCAGGAAATGATAAGTCAAGGTCAGAAAGGTCTGAGAATTCCACACAGCTGAAATAAAGATTGAGCAAGAGGAATCAGCATCAAGAAATCAGATTCAGATGTTTAAAGCTGGTTGTCTGAACCAAGTTAATATAATGCACCATGTGTCACTTCAAAACGTTTGGATTGTGCAGCTGGGAAGCCCTTCCCATGATTGTGAAATACAGCAATTCACTATATCTGAGAAGGCTGGGATGGACATGTCTGCCTGGACACGGGCAGGCTATAAATGATGAATTGGGATTACAGCCTTTAATGTCCCAGTCCAGTTTTACCAGTTCCCCAAACCACTAGCACAGAAAACAAGCCCTGCAGCAAGGCCTTATGAAGATTCTACCTTCACATATTCTGGACTTGCTTTCTCTCTCCATTCATCTCCCCACAGACTGAAAATGCTCACACTCTTTTTTCCAACTGTGAAGCACTGATGATCTGCACCCCTTGCTCTCTTACTTTCATCCTATTTAAAAGAATCCCTATTCAGCTACCCAGTCTTTTCAAGGAAAATTATCCTCTCTCTGTCCATTCTACCAAGTCTAGAGTTCATGGCTCTAGAAAATAATGTTTTAAATCTGTCAGTACTATGGGACAATCACACTTTCACTCATCCTTACACTGCATATAAGGAAGCCCTCACCCGTATGAATGCAGACCAGCATAACAACCACCTGTGTGGGACACTAAGTCTGCAAAACTTGCACAATTTCACTGCTAATTTTTTTAGTCTCAGTTGGATTTATATCAGCTTACAGATACACATGCATTGTACATGCTCCTTCAGCCTAGCAAAGAAATCAAAGAATGCAGCAGCGCTCACCTGAAATCCACACCTCACAGGATATGAGAATGCCATAGGTATGAGGGTTTCGCAAAATGGCAACATGTTTGTTTTGTGGATCTGTGAAATTATATAGCTGGTAGGAATGGCTCTTTCCTAGAAAAAGGTCACACACTCATCCTTGGGTGAGAAACTGATTAACTAGAGATCAGAATAAATTCTGTACTCTTCCATGCACTGTTTGTGGTGACCAGTTCTGGATTGGGGTGATGGTGTACGCACAGAAATATTTGACAATACAGGTATTCGGCTCTCATATCATAGCTCTTTTCTCCTGTTCTATTCACATGCATTTTCATAGCAGCTGGACATGCTGCTGGACATGCATGCTGGACATTATACAGTTATATATATATATATATATATATACAGTTATGGGCTAAAACTCCCTGGTACATTTCTAATAAAGCCAAAGACAAATGTGACACTGTGATTTATGTTGTGAACAAAACAGACCACGGAGTGTTCTCTCCCCCATCAGCAAACGGCACAGCAGAGCTTTTATACCTGGCAAGCTCCTCTCCCACAGCCACCTCCACACAAAAAAAGGTGGCCAGCCTAAGGAGCAGCATCTCAGGGAGGGCTCACAGGCAACAGGCAGAGCTGTGCCGAGGGATGCTGGAAGCTGGGCCCTCTCCTGGGGCAGCTAGAACCAAGACAAAGACATTTTTTTCATCTCCAGCACTTGCTGATTTCCGAAGACACTGTGTAAAATTCAGCATCTTCTGTCACTTGAAGCTGAAGTGCACAGCCTGGGTTTTACGCTCTGGCTATGGGAAGTTGATTGGGGTTTGCTCTGTTGCTGACAGCTTGAAATTTCCATTTGCAGCTCCTTCCTGTTTCCTTTTCAGACATGCATCATACAAACCCAGAGAGGCTGCAGAAATGTACCAAAATGATGAGAAGAGAGGACATTCCTTACCACAAAGAAGTTTTTAGTATGCCTAGTCAACACTGAAGCAGCAGAAGCAGACCTGGGCTGGCACTTCTCATACCCACATCCTGCAGATATGTACCTTGGTGCTGATGGCTACCTGAACTACATGCCTACAGCTCCCATCTCACCTGGGATGCCATCTGGCATTCTCAGGCATCAGAATTTAGGGACTAGGAAGTATGCTGGGGTATTTTAAAAAAAATTTAAAACTTGCAGCATTGCTGCTGCCTCATAGAGAGTTGGGTCATTCACTGCTAGTTGTGAAAGGGACATGTGTATGCTGGGGAGGCATACATCCCACATGTCCCCAGCATGGGATGGGACTTCTAGGAGGGATCACTTGCATATATATATACACCAGACACATCCCTGATTTCATATGTATGCCACATGGGAAGGCAGGACTTGCTGCCTGGAGCCCATATATGCCCACAAGCCCTCCAGTCCCGAGGTCCCCTGGCCACATGGCATTCCACTATGGCTGGGGATTTCCTAGCCATACAGAACCTCACCATGCCTGGCAGGGAGAGCTGATGGAATCCATGGCACTGTCCCCCCTTGCTACAGCTGTGCACAAGAGCTTTGGCTGTCTCCAGTGTCGCTTTGCCTCACCCTATCAGCACAGAGAGTGAGTGGTGCCAGCCACATTGTGAGGAGCATGCTCTTCCAATGTCATCTCCAATATGAGATGACATATCTAATACAAGGGAGGAATTTTAGTCCCCTTTTTTAGCTTTCTGTTTGCCCCACCCATGTTGCACCTGCCATTAGAATGACCAAAATTATTCAGGGACCCGTAGAAAAGCGTAAACCATGCAAATTCCCCATGGAAATTTCCTGAGGAAGCAGGCTTTCTAGGTTCTCAATACCTAGAAAAACTCCTTGACCAGTTACTTCTCTCCCAGACATTTTATCAGGAACTGAAGCTCGTTGAATCAGTGATTCTCTCCCAACTCAGTACTGGCTGACAGCATTTTGCGTGCCTTGGGGCAAGAGTCACGTTATTCTTTGCTCGGGTCCAGGACACCTCTGATATATGCTAGAATATCTCTGGCGTGTTACAATTAAGATTATTCCAAATTTCATGGGAGAGGCATTTTTGTGTACCGCCTTTTTTTTATAGGGTACTTCAGCAGGGTCCACCCAAATCAACAACACAAAGAAATCAAAAAACACCTCAGTATGGTGCTTTCCTTGCCTATGTTTGTATAAAGCTTGTTTACAGCCAGCAGGCCAGGATAAAAAGGTCATTTATAGTATGTGCTGTAACACTGCTTGCCTGAATTTTAGGAGTCAGCAGCTTTGATAAACTCTTGACGCAGCTTGCAGACACAGTTAAGAATGTTTCTTCCACCTACTGCAGGAAGCTGGTCAGGGTATCAAAGATCAAAGTTGCTCACACCAAAGCAAGAAGGTTACATACAAGCAAAAAAGTAACTACAAATGTTCAGGTTTGGATGCAGGATTTGCATGTATTGGTCTCTACATTTGACCATAAACCACTCGAAGCAATTAAAAAAAAGCCCAAACGCTGCAGCACCACCCAGATTACTCACAGGCTAATCCTCCTGTTGCAGGGATAGCAAGATGTTATCAAGATATTTGATATGACTTTGAGGAGATGAGTTTATTGACAATTGTATTAGAGACTTATTCAGATAATGTAATGACCTTATGTGGCTGTGCTTTAAAAGGGCTAACAAAAGAGTATGTGACCTGAAATGGGCATATATTGCAGGGAAGTCACTTCGCTCTGGTACACATACAGCATCTACAGAGGCAAATATTTATCAGGAACTGAAGCTCATACAATCAGTTAATAGTTTAAAAAAAAACAAAAAACAAAAACAAAAACAAACAAAAAAAAAACCAAAAAACCCTAAGAGATTAAAAAAAAATATATCTCAAAAAACCAGAAAGGTAGTCAGGACCTTTTCAGAAGTTTTTCCTGAAATAAGTGTCCCTGGGATAAAGCACAGCTAGGAATGACTGTTGCAAAACTTTTGGTCAGCTCTAGCAGTTTTGATACAAATCTGACTGCTGCTGCAGTCACTGCTGCAGGACTGCACTAGGAGAAAAGACTGGCAGGGGAATTCAAGCTAGCATGTCTGCTCCCTTTTATTGTTTCTTTTCCATTCCACTACAGAATAAGAAATCAGAGAAAAGACAGGCCTGATTTTTAAATGTTATTGGTAGCTCTATTGGGCTCCTGCACACAAACAGGATTCAGAATAATTTTGGGTTGATTTCCTTTCATTTTGCATCCCTGCTCTGTTCTGGTTTACTATTCTGCAGCTCTCTGTACAAACAGGATCTTTCCTCAACAATGTTCTGCTACATCATCTTCCTTCCTTTGTATACAGGCTGCTCCTGCCTGTTACATACCATGCAGCTTCCTAAGGCACCTCATTTCTCAATGCTAGCAAAAACAGGAACCAAAAGCAAAGCAGCAATAAAATGCTAAATTCTCACCACAGTTAAAAATGAAATCTTGAAAGTTTCTGATTCAAGATGACTTTTCTGTTAACGGATTATTTTCCTTGTTTAGTGCTCTGCAGTCTACGTGCAAATGAGGTGCTTGTAGCATTTATCAGATTCAAATGCCTCTCCAGCAGGGTTTGCAACCCTGACCCATGCTTTTCCTCCTTTATTATTGGTGTTGAAAAGTGAACCCAGCTGAGCAGAGTACACATTGCTTCACTGCTCACCTCTTTTCTTCCATCTTGTAAGGTTTTGCTGTCTGATTTTTGCTCCGGGGAGGTTCAATAGCATGTGTACAGGGACAAGAGAAAACCACAGGCTGCAGTACGTATTGCACAAATGCTGTTATTATTCTGAGGCCTGAAGAAACAAGGAAGGAAGCTTGAGGCTGGTGGTTTGGCAGGTGTGAGGCCTTTTTCACACAGACATCTGTTTCAAGTGGTAGCTCTGGGCTCAGGGCTGAACAGGGAACGTCTGTCACTCCCACCCCTTCTCTGTGTCACAGCACAAGGGGGTTTGGGCTCCTGATGAAGCGATGTCAGCTCCTCGCTCAGTCTGTGCTTCGAGACTCTGCTCTCTTGTATTTGTGGGACAGGGTTGCAGAGTGAGGTGATTCCTCCCTGCAAACTGCCTGAGACAGGGATGCTGCTGCGGCTGATGCCATGCCAGCATGCACAAAATGGATGGGGTTAGAGTACAAAATGGGTGAACAGCAACATGTGCACAAGCTCAACGAGCCTGACAAGCTCCATGCGAGGACCTGATAACTGTTCCGATGCTATCATGTACTCCACATCAAAGTGAACTTTTCTAATCCCACTAGATTATTTCTAGTGTTTTGGGCAACCCTACTAGTGATCCCATTACAGTTTTAAATAGACTGCTTCATTTGGCAGGATGTTACAGCACACTCTCTGTGGTGCCTTGCACCATATTTGAAGGAATTCATTAGTGTTTGATGGTTAATTATCTATGCAATACCATACCTGGGATTCTACCTTACAAATATTCTAGAAAGAAACTGTAGTTTTTAGGGCTGGATCCTGCTCTACTAAATACATGTGTAGGGAGGAAAAAAGGGGTTCACATAATATCCTCCCCGGCAGGGATTCTTTGGGACAAGTTAGTTTTGAACCAGATTGTTATTTTAAATGACAATAGGTTCTTTCTCCTGTAGTTCATGGCCAGTTTTAATGAACATTTAGCAACTTAATTATCTTTAAAACTGCTACTCCTCTGTTACAGATTGCTGACACTGGTCAGAGAATTCAGAAGTTGCTGAGGGAAGGGCAGATATGCAGAAAAGCAGAGACTGAGATATATGTACACAGCTGCCCTCATTTCCATAAGAAATCAAGCTGAAGCAATTTCAAGGTGAGGGACTGTGGTTAATCCCTCCCAACACACTCATTAATACATCTCATAACAAGTCTCCTTGTCCACCGACAAGGAGAGTCAATCAAGCACCACTTTAGTCTGGGCAGGAGAAAGGCTACAGTTTCATAGGGGCTGCTGGGTTTTATGGCTTCTTCAGAGGATTTAAGCTGTGCAGTGCTGATGTGCCTTCATTCAGAACTGAGTAAGAGGAAGGTGAAGTGATAGGAGAACTTAGCTGCTGTCTTTGCTTCATGTTGCAAATGACAGTAAAATCTGCTGATGTCAACACCAGAATGGGCAAAATCCTGGCAAAATAAAAGGCTAGGTAGCATTTTGACATTGAAAAGGAAGGCAGAATTCCTGACATGAAGCACCCTTCTGCCATGCTTAACATGATCTCTAGAACCACCATGTTATCTGTGATGGTCATGTGTGAGGAGCACCACTGAAGCACTCATAGAACTCTAATAAACTTCAGAGTTGGACTGCAAGAAAAAATTTTTTTTGTCCTGAGTATTAAAAGAAAAATAAGCAAAGCAAACCACAGACAAGGAAGCCTGATGTTCCAGCTTTGATATTACTTTTTTTTTTTTTTCTTTTTCCTATCTGACAAATATCAGCATGACAGCAAACAGAACCCTGCTAGTTCACATGGCGGCACAGCTTAACTGTGCTAAGTGGTGAATTGGCTCTTTGCTCTAGCATGCCCCTAAATAGTACCATTAACATGTGGTTATAGTCAGAGAGCACGTTTGGTAGGAAATGACACCTTGTTACTTCCCAGATTATCTGCTCTCTGTGGGGTAAATATTTTAAACATCGTGCCGGGTTTTAGCAGCAACATCCCTATTAAAGTAAATGGGATCTGAGTGAGGGTAAATCCGAGCACGCAGTGCTGGGACGGCACACCTATAAATCTTCTGTGTCTTACGCTCTGTGCTTTATTCGCTGACAAAGGATAAGTGTTTGCTGCCTTTGGAAGGTTCCTAAAGCACAAAGGGAGGGTGTGTGCTCGGCATTACTTCCTGCAGCTCTGGCGGCTGCTGCAGCACGACAGCCCGAAGCAGGAAGGACACAGGGATTCCTCAGCTCCAGCTCGCAGCGCAGGCTGCAGCCACGCCGGCGGCAGGAATGCGGCTTTCAAGGGCCAAGGAGCTCAGTTCACTCTGGGCTGCAGTCACACAGTGATAAAGTTAGTTTTGAAACAGCATCTACCTTTAAGCCAGGAAGTATTTTAGGCAACAGATACCTTACAGGCCTCGTCAAGCTTACTGAGTATGTATTAAGCAATTTTTGTGTAAATTTTGTCTTCTGCTCATATCAATCCCATCACAGTAGTGATGATAAGTGCCCCAGTTTATGTAACAGCAAAGGCTGTGAAAGGCCCTTTCCTTAGGGTAGCTACCTTAAAACAAATAACTGGAGTTTGGAAAAAAACCCTACTCTCTCCAGTAGGCATTATATCATGGTTTAATACAATAAACGTAGCCTACATGCGCAGGTATGTCTGGCAGCATTCTTTGTTACTTCACTAGATGGCGTGTGGTGGTGCCTGGCAGGGGGGAGAGAAGGGAGAAGAATTAATTCAGTGTGTAACTGGGTGCACCGCACTCCTGCCTCTGATGTGCTTTTAACAATGTGGATCTATGAGTTAATGTTTCAAGAGTGAGAACTGAATTTCTAGCTCAAACTTTTTCCAGAAGAGTGCCCTTAAATCAGCAGTGGGGCAAGACCGGTGGAAAAGATGTTTATTAGACCAACCTATTTCCTAGGCAAAACACGCTTTCAGAGACATAAGTTCTTCAAATCTAAAACAAGCCTGAAGAAGAGCTTATGTGTCTGCTTACTACAACATGGTCAGCTGGTAGACCTAATCTCTTTCTATAAATTCTGTCATGCTTATAGCCTCTCACCATCACTGCTGCTACACTACTGTAAAAACATCTAAAACTTTGTGTGGTTCTTCAAAAGGCAAGCCATAAGGTTAATTTGTGCTCTCACTTTCCCTGGTGTATACCCTGGCATAGCTGTCCTCTTTTGTTCTTCTATTAACTATTTATGCCTCCCACTTGGCAAAAGAACAAGACCCAGCTCTGCCCTGAGGCACTTCCTCTAGTGGGATGACACAAAATCACCCTCGAAGGGCACTCACAGTGCACGTGCAGTGAGAATCTGCAGGTTTTTGCTTGGGAAAATAGCCATTAAATCTTCAAGGCCTCAGACATGAATCACGGAAGTGGCGGGATCCATTAGGGATGTTCCAGGCTCCCTAACACAAACACTGACAGTGAAGCTCTCCACAGAGAGGTTTCTTGGTGAGCACGCCCACTCTCTCGGCAGCACAGGGGCTGTGTGGTTTCACAACTGGCCTAAGCTGACCTACAGCTGTGCTCCAGCCAAAAGGCAGCTCTCCCCCTCTGCTGACTCTTGTGCTCCTTTGGCTGTAGGGTCTGTGGTGCCAGGGGCTGACTGGTCTCAGTGCAATGCTCTCCCCTGGCTTTTTTCCTCTTTTGCTAGGGTTAATTTTCAGTTGGCTCAGTTTGCTGAATTGGCTGACTGCTTGGGTGGACACTGGAGCTGGCACGAGGGGATGGCCAGGGGTGCCGAACTGGGAAGTGCAAGTCTGGCCTTTCTGCCATCAGTGTGGGCTGAGCCCCCAGGGGGCAGAGGGCTGTGCACCACAGCTTCTGCAGTGCCCACAAACCGCCCCGAATGCCCGTGGGAGGCCACTGCCTCAGGATGGGATGGATGCAAACATTCCTCTGCTCCTTTGAACACAGAGAAAAGGGGTTTTAAAACCATCTGGTAAAGAATGGTGCCATGAGGAAAACACATCTGATATACATACAAGTGTGGGGTTTTCCTGTGGTATTTAGGCCTGAGGTGTTTACGGTTTTACCATCCAGCTATGCATCCAAGCTGCAAATGTGTTCAGTGCAACCCATGCACTAGATTTAACACCTGCTGCACCATGGCCATAGCTACAACAGCTGCTTATACCCGAGCTGAATCAGCCACATCATGGTCAACGCTCTCCCCAAAGAATAAAATTATGTCCAAAATCAAGTGTCTTTCTTTGCTGTTTATGGCTTGTTGCTGATGGGAGAGTGTATTTGGTAGGTGCCTGGCCTGGGGAAGAGTGTCTGGAGAAGTGCCAGTGCTGCAGCTGTGTGGGAACTGTGCAGAAAAGGACCTAGTGCTCATGCTGCCTAGGCAAAACAGGGGCAAACACTGGCAAACCAGCTGAACTAGAGGCCCTTCAGCATTCCCTGAAGAGAGAACTCATTCTTCCCTTGTCTGTCAGGTTTCTGTGGCCCCTGTAAGATGAAGCTACAGAGTAAGACAAATTCTGCCAGGGTTAAGTCTCTGCAGCCTCTCTATTAACCTTCCCCTGAAGCAAAAGAGGTTTAAGATGTTAATGGGAGAGGAAAACCAGGGTCATTGGATGGCTTATAATCTGTTCTGTGGGAGAGGCAGGTCGCTACCCAGCTTTCTTCTGTATTTCCATGAAATGCTCCTCCTGTTTTAGACCAGCTCATTCAGCTACCTCAGCCTCAAAGTGCAGTTGTCTTAGCTAACACATTTGGTTTACATTTCCCCATGCCACCACTCCAGTCTAGTAAATTGAAACATCTGGATGAACCCAGGGGAAAAAGACCTGCAAGAGATGTCCTTACTTCATTCCAAATAGTCTGTGCTTTGAAAATCACTGTACATGCAACATTTCTCTGCACAAAGTCACCAGTATCCTCTCAGCTCAGGCTCCTGGTTCAGGGTCCCACTCTGCTATTCCTTCACTCTGTCCCAATAGTCTCTCATGGTTTAAACCTGACATACTGTCAGTATATTGTGTTTGAATTACAGAATTGTTCATATATGTCTCTCCCTCTAGTAAACTTACAGCAAAGAGTAAAGATTCCTGTAAGAAAGAACTGTTTGGGCTATAGAGAAATGCTGCCAACTACTGTAACAGGAAAACATTACAGCTCCCTTTTGCCCCAAAAATAACATTTTCTTGCTGTGGGTAAATAGCTATTTCAGTTCTTCTGGGAGCAGTAATCCCCGCCCTCCTTTCCTCAAAAGGCAGCGTGCAGTCCTCTGTCCCATAGAGAAGCTCATTTCCACAAGGCATGTCCAGACAGCATTGGCATCTGCCTAGGAGTGGGGATATTAGAAGATGAGAACAACAGCAGAGAGGGATGCTCCAAGGGAAGTGGCTCATGCACATGACAGAAGCTAAAAAAGCATTCCTCACCAGAACAGCACTCAAAATGCTTCATGTGCCTGAGAAGGGCTCTCACTTGGTTTCTTCCCTCTCTACTCCATACCCTGGAACCTATAATTCTGAAAGTGAGTCAGTGTCTACAGAGACACTGATGGCCGTGTTTCATACAGTGCCATCTCAATTCTGCACCTTGGGGCATGTTCCCTTGCCTCTGCCATGTTCTTGCCTAGGTTCAATGCATCTGCTGCTCAGGGAGGTCACAAGGCCATGAACTGTCCATTCTGAGCATCTAGTGAGCAACAGTTCACTGTGATTAGCAGGGATTTCCAAGTACAAAACAAAATAAATGTAAACCAAGGAAAGTAATGACATTTGTCAAACTCAGCTATACCACAAAGACCAGATAAACAGATACCAAAATCCACCTGTTAGTCTGGTTTTAGTTTGTAGGAGTTTTCTTCCAAAGACCTCCTTCCTCACCAAAATGCATGGGTCTTTCTCTTCCTCATATTATTGAATTGTCAACCCATAGTAATTTCTAAGCAGCTACTCATGTTCCATTAGTATTTATCCATTAGTATTGATAACAGATGAACACTGGCCTCATCAGGCTTTACTCTGCTTCCTGCCTCACTGTTCATCAGTGAAGGGTTGGCTGATGCATAGAGCAAACAATCAGGACAAGTGAATCCAATCCCAGCTCTGCCACTGACAATCCATGTCCCCTTTGTTTTAACTTTTCCTATCTGTAATGGGAGTAATATTGGTATCTCTGACAGCAGAGGAACAACTGCTTGTTTGTAGAACACTTTGAGATGGTGCGGCTTGGTGAGATCTTAACAAGGGAACAAAGTGCTACTGGTGTTTCTTAGGTGTCTGAAGTGTGTCTTAAGCTAACCTTGATCTGACTCTTCATACATCTGATCCCCTTTCACATCTCTACTATAAAACAAGCTATGAGTTGGGTGAATTGTTTATTAAATATGTAACTTTAAAATTAAAATACTTGTAAGGGTCTGCTTGCTTTTTAATCACTGCATATTGCAGATTTGAGCTAACCTGAGAAAAGCAAATATATGGCCACAAGAAGAGTTCATTGAGGATGCTCCAACCCTTCTATAGGTATGCATCATGTTAATGCAATGTAACCCAGATCTTTAGGGTTTATGGAGGCCAAAAAGCTGTGTAAGGTCTTCTGATCCTGACAACAGCATGAACAAGTGGGTTACATAAGTGACAAAGCTTGTCATATCTTGGTAGGCATAAAAGCATTTATTTTTTTGTCACCTAGCAATATGACAATGGATTATACCTGCTTCTTGCAAGCCTTGCTGCAATATATGCTTTGTTTGTGGATGCTCATCCAGCAACAAAGGGTGTACTACACAAGGGTCCATGGTTCTGGATTCCTACCATAAGACCCTGACTCTGGGGCTGCAGATTGTCCTGTCAGCAACAAACTCATTTAAGGTATATACACCTCCCTTCATAGCTCAGGCTGTGCCTTCCCATGTTTAGCTGAACCTGACTTCCATCATGCTCCTTCTCCTCTGCACCACTTCAGCGAAGTGACAGAATTCCCAGCACAAAGCAGGTCAGGCCTAAGATGGGTGTATTTGCACAGATCCTCAGCACTGTCTCCTTTCAGCATCATGGAGTGCCATGCAGTGTGCACTGATCCTTACCACTGATATGGCAGTGACCATGGAGCACTTCCGTACAGGTCCTGAACATGGGATCCTGGGTATAGGGTCCAAATCCCCCTTACCTGCAGATGTAACTGCATTTATTCTAGGCCTTCTGGATATATAGAAAGTGTCTATCATGCTCTGAGCAGACAACAGTGAGGCAGAAAATGCCATAAGTATATATCTGGCCTTACACCATGCCATAACAGAGCCACAGCTGTCTACAGCACACTGAGATCTGCATGTCCTCTGCTCATCCAGGGCTGCCCCACATTGTCTCTGCACATTACAACTCGGCCTCTCCAGGGAACGTTGTGTTTGCTGTTCCATTTGCACACCAGCCAGCACTTTGTTTCCTGGTTTATGAATGGTGTGTCCAGAAGTTGGCTGCTATGCTGGTGCATTTCAGAGAAGATAATGCTGTCCTTTTCCCTGCTGCTTATCATAATCCTAATTTCTGACAAACAAACTAGATGAATTCTGGGCAATTTACCAATAATCAAGTGCAGGGTGAGCAAGATGGCTTTACAATATATATAGCCTGTGAGTGGGGCTTAACAAAGCCCCCTGATACTGGGTATCCCACTTGTGCCAGGTCCTTAGACTGATGATTAGTGATAACAGCAGCAAAAACTGTCTGCCTTGAAAATTGCAGCCTGAGATAATAAAACTTCCAAAACTAGCAACACAACAAGAGCATGGGAAGCCTATGACATTAAATACATGAAAGGTATGCCTTAGGACTATGAGAATAAATTGCCTTCAGTACTGAATGGGTAATCCTCAGGAGACTGTTTAAAACTCATTGACTTGTTATGCCTACGCACAGCTCTGTCAGTCAACAGAGATGGCAAAAGTTTGTGCAGGTGAAGTTTACTCAGGTACAGAAGAGCAGATCCTTTTTGATCAGTCACCTGGCTCTGCCCTTGGGGCAGAAATCCTTCACATATCTCTTGGGGTTTCTTTTGTCATTTGATGGGTTTGCCTCTGATATATGAAATCATGAGCTGAGCTGTACGGCTGAGGCAGGGTGGTAATACCAGGTAGGATGTGTGTGGCAGGGTTCATTTCATGTCAGAAACATAACACACAGCATGCTCCCTCTGTCTGTGGTGCAGCCCAGGACCAAGGTGGAGAACTTGAGTGATCTGTTCCTCAGCTGTCTCACACACACAGAGCTCAGGACTGTGAATTGCACTGCCCTGTGGATGCCCAGGAGACAGACTGGGCTGCTATTACTCTGCATGTACAGTATCCTGGCCCTTTTCTCACACTGCATTGCTTCCTTCCCTCTGCCAGCCTTTTTCATTTCCATTCTGTGGTGACCCTCATCACTCCCTCCTTACTCATAGCCATTCCTCAGCCCCCAAATCTGGCTGGAGGGGTGATATAAGACAGGGCTGTCAGCATAATGCAGAGGAATGGTGGCAAGTAAGAGAAGAGCCTACAAGAAGGTAAAAACTCTGCACCTTCTAGTTCCTGCTGGGGCACAATGAAACTGTTCCAGCTAATTCCTCTTAGTCCTAGATACATGTTGCATGAAGGCAGGGCCTGCAAACAGCTGAGAAACCTCCAACACACAGTCTGCATGGGGTGATGCCAGTTACGTGGGTAGAGTTCATTGAACAAATGTAGATGTTTAAGCAGTAGGTGTCCATTTGAGACTCAGTCACCTTAGGACACCGTTTTGAGTGAGAAAAATAGACACTTTTGGCATAAGATAGAAATTTACACTCAGCTGAGCTCAATTGTGCCTCTTGAGCTCCTGCTGCTCCCCGCTGATAATACACGGAGTCAGGCATAGCCAGCTCCCAGGTGAATGCCTGCATGACACACACCAAGTAACGGGCGAGATAAATCCCATTTTGCATTCTGCATTCTGACACAGGGATGCTGCACGTTCTGGGGCTGCAGAAAGGGGCTCTGTAGGGTGCCTGGTGCAGCACGCTCTGGCACGTAACCCCAGAGGCCAGGGAGCCAGATTCAGAGGAACAGAGACACAGTGACAGACACAGCAAAACCCTTCGGGAGTGTGGCTGCTGAAGCAACCATGACTTCATTAGACTTGCTCAAGATGCCCTCTCCCCTAGACCTTTCACCTCATTTAATGGTTTCTTGGCCTCAATCCCTTATAATTCCAAAATGAAAAAAAAAAAATCTCTTTTGACTCCTGTTTTCAAGCCAGGGCTGTTTGATTTGGAACGCTGCATTGAAGTCTGTGTTACTGATTGATTTCAGGTTTATTATATTTTCCCCTTTGAAAAATGCTACAGTAAAAAAAATCCCCACTTTGTCGTTTTTCATGTAACCCCCCCCCCCCCTTTTTTTTTTTTTTCAATCTTAGCAAATGCTCAGTCTTTTCCACTTCAATAGCTTGAAATTCTCCTCTGGGAGCCCTAAGCTCTTTAAATATTTTTAGGTTGCCAGATTTCTTATGTTCTCTCTCCAGGAAGCCAATTTTGTTTCTAAGCTCTTGAGAGTAGTCCAGCTTCATCTTTTGCGCACTCACTGCATCACAATAAAATGCTGCCTAATTGCTGCCTCAGCTGAGTCCCAAAGGTGCTGGAGTTTGTCTCTAGGCTACAGTTGTGGACAATAAACTCTTCTCAGACTGGAGTTAAGCCTTTTTATTATTTAAATCTGAGTCATGTAAAATTAGTTTTAGTTTACTAGCAAGTTACCCACAAAGATCTAGTATGGAAAGAAACTCCCACATATTGTTTTCCAACACAATGAGAGAATGATCAGATATAAAGATTTGCAAGTGGCTTGTAATACAAGATGTGTATAGAAACACCAGCATTTAATTTTGCCAAAAAAACATGAAAATGTTTCTGTGAGCCTAGAAGTTACTCTCAGACCTTGTCTGTTTGATGTTCTTTACCTTCAAATTGAAACTGGTGGTATGAAAAACTTTCTTTTTTCCTCTAGTTTATCCATGACCAGAAATACCTATGAAAGAGGAAAGGCAGCTGAAGATAACAAATGCCAGATGGGCAAGAGCTTTCTGTTCTCAGTCTAACACCACAGCAAGAGGATTTAGTGATCATTTTGTGTAAAAATAAACAAGAATATACTAAGATCAGCCACCCAGGCTGCATCCCCATCAGGCTTGAGAAGACCCCTGTAACAAGCGACAAATGGACAGTACAGGGAATGAGAATGAACACATGTTCTCTTTCTCATCAGGACCATATTAATCTATCCTCAATAGCAGAAGACATCTGTATATGCATTTTCTCTATTTGCGCTCCTTTTTGTAATCTGTATTTTAAAGTTTTTGTATTTCTGTTGTACAATATAGCTTCTGATGAAAGTGCATACTCCACAGACAGTATATAAAAATACTTAATGATCATTGTTTTGAGACTCTTAATTCCTTAAGACAACAGGTTTTTTGGATGCATTTGGTGCTGTATGCCCAAATCCACAGTCTTAATTAAGCGAATAGGAAGCTGAAATAGATTGCTAGATTTTCTCAAAATTGTTAGACTGTCCTTTAATTGAAAAGGTCAGACATGGTAACGGAGACCTGACATGGTTTTTGTGGTGGTGTCAGTAGCATATTTGCAACCTGGGACACTCTTGAGCAAGGACAGCACACATCCAGTTCAGGCAAGCCTGTCCAAAGGTCTCTTTGTAGGGCTCTTTCTGTCAGCACAGAGAGCGTGCAGGCAGATGCAGGGATCTGCAGTGACTGTGGGGAGACTGTTAACCACACACCATACATTCACCCCCTCCTGTTGCTGGGGTCTCTCAATCCTCATTTAGACTTGTCTTCTCACTTTTTTGGGGGGGAAATTCCAGGCATGGTATGGCAGGCATGGTGTGACAGAACCTCCATTAGTAACAGTGACGCAGAAGATGGGAAGGATGCACAGGTCTGAAGTTGACTTTGGCAGGCAGAGCTAGAAAAGCTAGGATGCGATTTCAGCCTTATTCAGATTAGTGGGAACTTTGCCACTGATGTAAGTGGAATGAAGACTCTGCTCTACATGTCTGTCTGTAATCTGAGAACATGTATTCTGCACATCCTGGAGACTCAGTGAAAACCAGACCCCACAGAGTTCACCTTAGATTCACTGTCTCAAATAAAACAATATGGATTCTTTGGGCCCCTTTTACTTATCAGTAAAACAAGTATGATAATGCTTTGAGTGCTAAACAATACAATGTGTGTAGGAAGACAGTATCTTTTATTAGGCTAACTAAAATAGTTGGGGAAAAACAGACAAGCTTTGAGGCTTGTCTGAAATGCTTTGAGATGCTCTGATGAAAGGTGTTTGAGCTGTGCAAGGGATCATTAAATTACATTCTTCCTCTCTCTGGAAATAATTTAGTGATATTTCAAAGGAAAGATGCTGTACAGAAATAACTGATTTCTATTGCAAGTGCTGTCTGGAGCTAAATATCTTCCTTCCTCTCTCTTTATGAACTAATCTGAAGAAAATATGTTTTAAATTAGCATGATAAGAACAATGTTGTAGTATAAAGTATATTCCTGTGAAAGGTAACTCACAAGATCCTTAAACATATTTCAGTACATTCAAACAAAATGGTTGTATTTGTGGAAAATATGAATGTATCACTGTAAAGAAATTAGACAGCATGGAAGGTCAGTGAAAATGGTACATGAAAATCAAAAAGGCAGATATGAGTCAAAAACTACATTATGCTTGTAAACACTGGGTAACAAACCCCCAAACAGTCACTTTTGAGTGTGGATATCATGCCTTGGAAAGCTGTGAAGCAGCTAGTGTCCATAAAAAGTGTTAAACAGCCAAACACTTAACCCTCTCCTGTCCTCAGTTTACCAGGAAGGAGCTGGGCAGTGCTCACTTGAAATTAGCCAGGGCTGAGAGACCAACAGCATTAGGGTGTCCCAACCATCGGTACAGCAAGATAGATCCAGTGCTGTTGTGGAGTCTGTGCAACACTGAGGTTACTGAGGGCATGAAGGGGTAGGGGAGGGAAGGTTTAACTCTACATAAATCCTACTAATATCACTTTGCTTGTACTTTAGTTCAGTGTCAAGACACAAACAATGTCAAGAAGAGAGAAAACTGGGGGCAGGAGAATCTTTAGATATGTGAAAAGTACTTGTGAAAAAGGACGAAATAAACTTGTTTATGTTTATTAGAACAAGAAGCAATTGGGATAAATTGCAGTAAAGATATTTACATTAAAACACTAGACAACAGTCCAGAATTAAGGACAATTAAGCATTGGTATAGATTGCCTAGAGAAATGGTGAAACGTTCATCACTGAACATAAAAAAAGGTTTTAATAAACACCATTAAAAATGTCATTATGGATGATCGTTCACTGAAGCAGAGAAGACCTGGATATTGATCTGAGAAAAGTTACAATGTGTGACCAGGTCTTCCTGGATGCTCTTTTTTCCCCCAGAAAGATGTTGTTGAAGATTTTCTGTTTGTGTGAGATTTTGAGATGCAGTCATCTGAAAATATTTGTCTAAGAGAGGAGGGACCATTTATCTTTTGAAGTCCCTGTTCCTCTCCACTGATCACAGATGCAGTCACAGATGACTGGCTTAGTATGGACACCTACTTATTGAATCTGCAAAGTGAGATGAGACAATTACCATCCTTAATGACAAATTCTGTCCTTTCTCATATATTCCTAAATATAACACTCAAATCTCCATTACTCATTCCAACTATAATTATTTGTTGTGCACGTATGAGGTGGCACCCATAACACATAATCATAATGTTATTTATTGTCCTGCATTAGTAATGTAGCACATTATATTTAGATGCCATATGGCCTGATGAAAAATGTAATAAGGACTTCCTATGCAGTGGAATAGAAAGCTTCTAGACAACAATTAATATAATTTATTTCACTTTTGCACTGCATTTCTACTAAAAATATCACTGAAGTGTAGGCTATCTCAGGAAAGAAAATGTTACATTTACATCTAAGACCCGGCCAAAGCTCTGCCGAGTTGCAGGTAAAACTACTAACTAGGAATGTAAGTGGTTTTATTTCAGCAGTATGTATGAAATAATAAGGTGCCTCTGATATATGGTATTAACCACTTGTGTTTCCAAAATCTGCATACAATAACAAAGATGCTCAGCTAATCTATAGGAATGTGTATGTTTATATAGAACTCATCTCACCACTGGACTAAAACTGGGTACTTAGGAAATATCACCACTATGTCCCATACTGACAGGGAAGAAGTCTGAGCACCCAACCAATCCCCTCTGCTGAATTGCAGCTTTCTCCCTGGGGACCTCTTCAGGTACATCCCCTGCATTAACTCTTTAGACTCCCCACAAATGACAGTAAGGCCAAGAACACTGTATTTGGCTCTCCCAGACCCATGTTGTCTTCCAACACTATTCCTGCGGGTTCTGCACTGGGCAGAGATGAACACCACAGGGTATATCCATATGAGATCCAGGGTACAGGTTGTGGCATGGACAGAGCAGTCTGGAGTAGCCCTAAGCATCCTAGGCGTGCATCAGCACGCACTACTGAGCCTTGGGATGGAAAACTGCTCTCTCTCGTGTGGATACAGAACTTCACAGACACTTGCAAATAATGGCATAGGTTGTCTGCCCATATCAGCCAGCACTGCACTGAATAGTGGCACTTGGAGACCACCTTCATCAGGTGGAAAGGTCCCATGGACTGTCTCAATAGGAGGGATTTTTTTTTTGGTGTCTGGGCAAAACAGTAATCCAGAATAAAAATGATAAAAGGTGACAAGGAGAAAGAGCACAGGATTACCTTCCCCATCCTGAGAAATCTGTACAGTATTATTCTCCTGTGCACTTGGAACAACTTCTTTTGATAACTTTTGTTCTTTTGTAACCTGTAATTATAGAAAGCTCAATCTTACATCTTTTTATGCACAAGCACCCTCATCATACATGCATTTCTACGCTGTAAAAGGATGTGAAGACTTAAGGCTCTTGTATTGATTTTGGCTGGATAAAGTTAATTTTCTTCACAGTCGCTGGTGCAGTGCTTTGGATTTGTGCTGGAAACAGCAATAACATGGGGATGTTTTGGTTACTGCTGAGCAGGGCTTACACAGGGTCAAGGCCTTTTCTGCCTCTCACCCCACCCCACCAGCGAGTGGGCTGGGGGTGCACATGGAGTTGGGAGGGGACACAGCGGGGACAGCTGACCAACAGGATATCCCAGACCATGTGGTGTCATGCTCAGCATGTAAAGCTGGAGGAAGAAGGAAGAAGATGGGATTTTCCGAGTGATGAAGGTGATCTTCCCATGTAATCATTAAGCATGATGGAGCCTGGCTTTCCCGGGGGATGGCTGAACACCTGCCTGGCCCTGAGAAGTTGTGAATTAATTCCTTAATTTTCTTTGCTTGCTTGTGGGGCTTGTGCATTACCTATTAAACTGTCTTTATCTCAGCCCGTGGGTTTTCTCACTTTTACCCTTCTGCTTCTCCCATCCCACTGGCTGGGGAGTGAGTGAGCAGCTGTGTGGGGCTGAGCTGCCTACTGGGGTCAAGCCACAACAAGCTCATTTTGTAACTTCATTACATTTAAAAATGCAACAAGTATGAAAATTATATGCAACACTTCCCCTCCTTTTTTTTTCTTTTAAAGTGACATGAAAAATTACTTGAATGAAGAAACGCATACCGGAAGATGACCATATATAGGTTCAACTCCAGCTTAGCATATAGAGGTTTAGCTTCAGCTGTGTTTCCTTATGGATTTTAGCTTCTTTCTTATTTAAATCTTTAGGAATGTTTTTATTCTTACTTGCATGGAAAAGGACCAGAAAGATGTGAGTACTTTAGCTAAAAGAAGCAATTAGGTAGGTGAAGCTATAGAAGGTCAATGACAAGTAAAATGAAACAATCTCTTCATATGTTATTAAGATGCCTACCTGATGACTACTGAAATTTAAAAAGCAGCAAAAGATGCAAAGCAAAACTATTAAAAACGACTAATAATTCTCTCACCTCATTGGGTTTGTGGCTCACATTCCTAATACATGCTTGTTTTAAAAGAATACTGTTTTATAACAGGATAGTTAATTCTGTAACAACTTGAAATACCTTAATTGCCAGAGACTGCAAAAGTGTCCTGGTAGTGGACACCAGTAGCATCAAGTCTGTCTGAACTGGGATGAGTTTTAGTAATCAGGAAATGAAGCTTTAGTGACATACTAGCAGCTGAGCCTGGGTGGCTTTAGAGGTCAGCACACAGGGCAGTTGAAGCTCGCTTGTTGCAGTCAGCAGTGCGCCAGGTACAAGGAGCAGCTGCTCAGCCCAGAGGTGGGATTCAGCTGCCCAAATGTAGCTATTTCATATCTCAGCATCTCTTATGGGTCATGTAAAACATCATCTAAAAGGCTGGATTTTCCACTGATTTTGAAAAGAATTTAAGACAACTATTTGACAAGCAGATGCCTGCACTGTAAAACATTAAAGCTAGGTACACTGCACCCAGCATGTCTGATGAAACATTAGCAGCCCTTGGCTAATGGATGGGGAACTTTTTAAGCTACTCCAACTTGACTGCAGCTGCTTTGTGCTAGTGGCAACATCATGCTTCTAGGCTTATTTATAAATAAACATAATAAATAAATAAATAACCACCTTTTCACGGTACATTTGTAAATACGATAATTAATTATGTTTAATTTATGGCCACTTTTTACATGTATAACAGAGACACATGGCTAGATTATATCTTTCTTACAGTGATGCAAACCACAATAAACTTCCATGACATTTTTGAAACTGTAATGGTATAAAAATAATGTGCTTGAACAGAACGATGCTTAGGTACTCAGTCTCCTTAACTTACATCTTAATGTTAAACATATCTTTTTCTTGGTGACACACTTGGCAAAGAAGTCAACAGTGCATTTCTGTGCCTTGCTAAAGATCATCCCTTCCTCAGACCTGTTTACAAGGTCATGCAATTAAGAACATCAGAGATGTGATCTAGGTTTAAAGTTACACCTTATTTTGCAGTGTTCAAGTCAGATGATTTCACCAACCTGGCTGGCAGTACCACCACATCAACCCCTATACTAGCCCAAGAGACAGAGCGGTATGTCAAGTAGAAGGCAAGAACAAGCGCTGAGGGGTGGAGGCCAGGTAAATCCATTTAGTTGCCAAGGAAAAGATGCAAAGAATAGCACAGAAAGGCATTCAAAGTTGAAGAGGCTCCTCTAGATAATTCAGAGCAGAAGCCTAACTAACAGTCTGAACTACTCTCTGGAGGAGCCTCTCTCACTCCTTCAACTATGCAAGGCATTTAGGGAGACAAGCCTCCTAATTTAGGCATCTAACTTAGATGTTTAAACGTAGGCAGTGAATATTCCCCCTGAGAATGTGAATGGGATGTTACAATAGTTTAAAACAAATTTCACCAAAACAGTGATGCCAATGTCTGTTCTTTTATGAGATACAGTTCTTTGTGCCACCGATCCTCTACTGACACAACCATGTTTCTCATTTATTAGATAAATGAACAACATTAACAGAATGCACATTGTTCAGTGATGGTCCAAATTCTGAAGTTAAAAAAAGATTCCAAATTTTACTCACAAAATACGAACCAGATTAAGTTGTTCACATGGAAACCACTGCACATTCCCAGCAGTAATCATTTTAGGGGACCAGAAAGGGAAAAGAGCTTCTTCACAATGATCACCAGTGTATATTTAACTTTATTGTTCTCCTCAAACAGTTTTAAAAAATTTTTCAATTAGGAGCTCTGATCTGTAATTACATCTTGTCTACATTGCTCTTATCTACCCAGAACTTTTTACATATTCAGTGATGTGGGTTTCAGAATTTATCAATAAATGACAGAAGTTGTGAAGTTGTTCTTTCAATGCAGATGCTCCTGCCCTGCAAAATCTTGATGCTAAAGCACACACCAGAACACCAATTTTCAGAGTATCTTTATCCAGTGTAAACACCCTCATTGCCATTGATTACAGCACTATTCAAAGGACTACTTGAGACAGTTGTGGAAGGAATGCTCTTTAAATGTAGCAATCTTCTCTCCTGGATGAATATGTTTACAGGAGTGGATTGGTAAAACCAATTCATTTTCTAGTGTCTCACACTGCGGAACTGCAACTAACGCGCCTACGAAATCAAACATGCTGGGCAAGCCATTAATATGTATTACACTGTCATTTGTTTATTCTAGTGGCTTGGGCATCTACACAGTGTGTGCAAAAAGCTGCCCAACAGCTCCCTGATTTGAAACTGCCACTGCTAAGTCAGAAAAACATATATAGGCAAATGAGAATAATACATACCAGCATGACTTAAAATGGCTGTGCCTAAGTTAATGGGCTCAAACTATCAAAGCCTGTGGTGTTGTGTCCATTCTCACTAAGCCCTCATCCCTTCAATAAACTTGCCAATGCTATTGCAACTTGTGCACTGAAGCAGGTGCTGCAGGTATTGTTAAATGGGAAGCTGCCAGTCATTTTACATGGGCACATTGGGCAGATTGCTGCCAGATGAAATCTAGAACAGTTAAGTCTGCCTGCCTTGTGCTCAACAGAAGCACCAGCTGAGTATATATTTTCTACTGTGATACTACAAAACTAAAAGGAACTTGGTTACACTTCTATCCTTCTGAAAATGTGGTAGAAATTGAGAAGTGAGCCTCAAACTTATTGCAGTGGGACACACAGTGCAACTCCAGAATGTCATATCTTCAAGAAAACAACTTAAAGTTCACACTTTACCATGAAAGAGTTGTACCACCAAACAAAAACACATCATGAGAGATTTTCTCTCAGCTGTCAACCTCAGCAGACGGATTAAGGGAACTTTGCCACTTGCTACTGTCTAGTGGTCTGCCACAAAGTTAAGATGGTGTGAATAAACTTTCTTTCCTGGTCCAGGTTTTCACTTAACAGTTGCTGACATCCAGCTCCTTGCACATGACTCTACTTTTTCTGAGGTTTCTGCCCAAGTTTCCTCTCTGTTTTTACTGCTGTAAACTCCCTTCTTATTCCACTCCAAAAAGTAATACTCCAACATATTAAGTATACATACAAAAGAAACACAATGTCCTAGTTCCTGTTTATTTTTCTAATTTCTGTCCACAAACTCAAAGCAGAACAGGTGAGTTTTTTTCCCAGTGTACTGTTGGCTTGTTTCAACTCATCTCAAAGATCTGTCTTCTCTTCCACCTGTGATTTACATTAAAGTGACACTGGCCTATTCTTCATCATTTTAATCAATCAACTTAAAACTGCTATGACAGCTTTCTCTCTCTAGGGCCCTAACAACTCAACACATTGGGTGGGACTCCTGTCACCTACCTTTAGACATCTACAGTGCAAACACACTTAGGCTGATCAGATGAGTCTGCTGTAAGCATTGGAAAAAAAATAAGCACATTCAGATCACAATCCACTTTGGCTGAAGCAGGAATTGTATCCCCAAAATCTTAACTCAGAGGAAAAAGTCTACATGACAGATGTCTACATAGACCAGCTAAATAAAAACATCCTTGCCCATTCCACCTCTCACCCTCTGGCTGTTTAAAAATCAACTTACACTGTTCTCTATTATAAATTGACAGCACTTTGAGATGTGCCTTGTGGAAAGGATGTTGATTAAATCTTTCTCAGGGTTCAGACTCTGAAGTTTTTTCCTAGGAGAAAAATTGGTGGATGTGTCATACTGGTAAATATAATTCCATAAAAATATCTATGCAGAAGAACAATTACTATGCGTGTATGAAAATTAACAGCCTACTGATGCCTTTACTGACTTGTGCATAACTTCCCTTGCAAGGTTAATGTCCATGAATATGTAACATGCACCTTCTTCTCCCTACTGCTTCCCTATTGTTTTTCCCTTTTCATTATTACAGCATTTCTCCATACAGCCTGTAAGACCTTCGGTAAAGAGTTATGTTTGCATCTGAGCATTAAAGCTTATTACGAAGGCACAATAACTCCTGTAGTCTAGTTAAATATAATTGCAAGGGGAAGGGAAGACAGAAGCAGAGGGCAGTTCATAATTCACAGACCTCTCACATGATTTCAACCTTCTCCTTGCAGAACTTTGTGGGTGGGAGGAGGTTACAAATGAAGCTCTCTGCTACTTTGTGCTAAAAGCCTGTGCCAGCCCTCTAGTCAGTGGAATTTAGGTAATGATAACCAAATCAATTCAGAAACCAGTTTTGTTAATCTGTCAGAGACCCTAAGAGTGCAGAGCTTTAAACTTCTCTGACAGTGTCTGCAATTACTCTAGCAGAAGAGACACTTCTGAACCAAATCTAATGTTCATGGCAAAAGAGTTACATTAATTTCTATCAGCTTCTGATTGAACTGACTAGAATAAATCAGAGTGAGCGGGCACACAATCAGCTCTACTGGCAGATTTGCAGATTGCTGGAAAGGGCCATGATAAGTCTCTGGGGTCTGGCTGTGAGTAATGCTATCCTCCACCAACACATCTGGATCCTGCCGAACCACACTCGCTGACACCCACCATCATCATGTCTTATCCAGAACTGCTAGGTTTATAGCCTCTATCAAAAAATAAAGAAGTTGTAAACCATGAGAATATGCTCAGAGTAGAACAAGCTTCAGTGGCTTAAGGTGTCACCTCCCCTCCCAGCAATTTCCTACCTCTTTGCCTGAAATTCATGCCTCACAGCAGAGTTGGTGGAATGAGACACACACTAGTTCCAGCTGTTTCAACACAAGGTCCAGAAAATTAGCTTAAACTGCTCATAAGATTACTTTAACATCATATTTTGCATTAAAATGGCTTAGAAAAATTAGTGTTTTTCAATCCAGGGACTGCTGTAGAGGCAGGAACCTTCAGTAAGGAGGTCAGGGAAGCAATATTTTTTGCAGCAGTCCAGCGAGATTTGCTCAAATTTGACCTAGCATTAGGAAAGACTAAGAAATTGCACACTTAAAGTTATCATTTTTATGGCTTACTAACAGGCTTATGAACTTCTGATTGCCTGGCTGGACTAGGTGGCCTTCTGAGGTCCCCTCCAACATGAATTACCCTGTATATCTAGGGTGCGTGGCCAGGAACCTGAAGACACAGTTCTTCCTGCTGACACAGTCACAGCACATCTTGGCAAACTGTGGAGACCCATGCTTACCAAATTTCCCCTCAGAGTGGTCAAAATAGGTTGACACTGGTATTGTTCTGGTGCTGAACAACTGCTTTTCAGAAGGGAAGTCAGCTGTAGCATGGGGACCCTCTGCCACTAGGAAGCAGCCCCACTCGACTCAATTGTTACTAGAAAAAGGGATGGGGGGAAAAAAACAACCAGAAAAATAGAGATTATGCCCAAATAACCAACCTTCTCTGGGTCACAATTTCCTGGCTGGGGGATACAATCCTCAGACAAAGCACTTAATGTGCTGCCTAATGTGGTAAGAGGTACATAGTCTTGTGGGAAGGGATATTATGGAAGTGCTGGGACAGAGCTGCTTATCATCTGCTCTCCCCTAGAAAGGCTGAACTCTGTAAGGTCTGCACAGCATCTATGTTTCTGCATATGTGAAAAAACAGCAGGAATTGATGTCATGGACAGGCAAGTTCGAAGAAATCTGGAAAAGGGGGAAGCCAGAGTTGCAGCTGTTATGAATTCATCACGATTTTGGCCCTGGTTCCAAAATTCTCACAAAGACATAAGAATCTCCACATGATTTTGAGGCAAGCAAGATCTGCAGATCTATGAGAGACACATTCATGCATGCTGTATTGTTTAAGAGGCATACTGAGCTTTTAGTTTCAATCCCTGCTCTTTCACCTGCGTCAGTTAGCATTTCTGAGAACCTTACTGTGAGATACAACCTCATGCCGCTGCCTTAAAGTAACAACAGAAATTTTCCAGAGAAATCATATACTATTATCAGGTACGATCACAAGATCATCGTCACTGGGATGCTCTCAGAGCTGTCACAAGGCAGTTTCAGCAGTAAGGGCTCACTGCAGTGGTGCAGCTGCACACAGAAACACAACTCGGATTCACTGGGATTGCAATGGGCTACTCCTGCCTCCACATCTCCTCTGCCTTCCTTGTGCCTGCAGCACCTCTAAGAATCAGCTAATTCGGGAGCTTTCAGTTCCAGCAGAACTCGGTTAATTTTTTGGAGGAGCAAAACTGGCTGTCCACCAGATCAGATCCCAGGCTTGCCTTGCCAGATGGCATCATCAGTGTTACTGCGGTGTAAATAACAAACAGAAAGGCATATCCATGATCAGAGAGGAATGCAGGACTGCCCCTTTCGGTGGCAATACAGACACAGGCTGTCTTGCATTAACTGTGAAATTACATCCCTAGAAAGGTTTGTAACTGCATGGCTCCCCTCGCAGGACACCAGACTGCTAGTATTGACTGTGAGCCGCACGCTTCAGAACACTAGGTAACATTCACCCTCAGGAGATAACACAAACTGGGTGGTGCCACCCTGTGAGACTGCCTCTGATCACCAAATACCACTTTGGTCCAGGAACAGGGCAAATCCCTAAATCTGTTCCTTTACGGTACTATAAAAGTGTATTACACTGCAATAGAAAAGATAATCCAGTGTCCTTCTGCATGCCCACGCAGGACAACCGTATGCTCTGCATTTCCTAGACACACCCACAGACGAGCTGGAGGCACATGAGGTTTGCATTCAGACTGTGAACGAGCTCTGATGTGTATTCAGAGCTCTTCCCGCTGGTTCCAGCCGCAAGGACACGACGCAAGGGCAGAAACTGATGCACAGGAAGTTCCAGCTGAACATGAGGAAGGACTTCTTTAGTGTGCAATGACTGCGCAATGGAACAGATTGCCCAGAGAGGTTGTGAAGCCCCCCTCACTGGAGCTATTCAAGAAGGGTCTGGACGCAATCCTGCGCCATGTGCTGTGGCATGGCCCCGCTTGAGCAGGGAGTTTGGACCAGATGACCCTTCCAGCCTGAGGCATCCTGTGACTGTGATTTCAGCCTCCCGCCCGAGCCCTGGCGCAGCAGAGCGCGGCGGGCGCTCAGCAGCCAGCCCGGGCGCTCGGCTCCGGCACTCCCTCCCTCCCTCCTGCCCGCCGGGCCCGCGCCGCTCCAGCTCCCGCAGCCAGCGGGGCGCTCTCCGCCCGCCTCCTCCGGGGATGCTCAGCGCGGAGCCCCGCCGAGGGCTGCTAAACGCGGGCTGGGCGGCGGCATCCGCAGCCATCGCCGGCGGTGCCGCGGGGTTTTCCTTTAGGAAAATATCCCTTTCCCCCGCCGCCAGGACACGGCGGAGGCGCTCCGGAGGCCGGAGCGGCGGGGCCGTCCCCTCCCCGCGCCCGCCGCCGCCGCCATGGCAACCGCCCGTCGCCGCGCGCGCGCACCCCCTTCCCCGCCCGCCCCCCCGGCCCCGCTCTGACAGAGCCGCAGCGCTGCGCCCCCTCCCCGCGCCGCTCCCGCCCGCGGACACGCACCCCCGGCTCTCCCAGGTAACGGCAGGGCCCGGGAACGGGGCAGCACCTCACGGCGCTGCTGCCCGCGGCGGGCGGCGGCTCGGACCCCGCCACGCCGAGAGAGGCGGCGGGGATGGGGGGAAACCAGCGGTAGAGGCTGGAGGAGGGCGGGGGCGCTCCCCCATCTCCCGCGGAGCGTGCCGGGAAGTGTAGTCCGCGCCCCCCGCCGGGCCTTGGGGGCTGCCGGGAGAAGCGGCGGGAGGGAACTACAGCCCCCAGCGCTCCCGGCGGAGGGGGAGAGATGGGTGCTGCGGAGGGGACCCCTGTGGGGACGGGAGGCTCCCTCTGAACGAGGGCACTGAGGCGGCTCTCCCCGCGGAACAGCGAGGGACAGAAGCCCCTGTGGCGCTGCCGGGACGGGAGGGGCGCTGCGGCAGGGCCGGCTGGGAGGGTGGGCGCAGGGGCGGTGCGGCTGCGAGGGGAGGCGCGGGGCAGGGCAGGGCGGCGGATGGGGGGTGGGTGCGGGAGAAACACGGGTGGGTGCCTGCGGTGAGGGGAGGATGGGTTGGGGGGCGTCTGGATGCCAGGGCGGGAGAGAAAGAATACAAGGAAAGGGGCACATGGGAACATAGATGGATGGATGGATGGATGGATGGATGGAGATGTGCTGGAGGAGGAATGCTGGAGCAGATGGACGGAGAGAGCTGTGCAGAAGGCAGGGCAGACTGGAGTGTGGGGATGGGTACGAAGGAGGCAATGGTCAGAGGGAGCTCTGGAAAGTTTCCCCAACCAGTTTGCATTTATGGTTTCCACTTTCACATCTCCTACAACGCTTAGGCTCTGTTGAGCTTGTTTCACTACGTGGTCTGGACACAGTGTAAACTTTTAAAAATTATTCTGCTACATTTCTGCTTTTCCCAAAAATTTCTGCCATGATGTCAGCATTTGTCCCTTTTCTCTTTCCATTTCCTCTCCTGACAGTTCTCGTGTTATTTTTTACCTTGTGTTCTCTAACAGTCATGGAGGGGAATAAAATTACAGTTTCTCTATATATCATACTTAAAATACACATGTTTATGACTAGTATATAAGGGGGTGTCATTTTTTCTTCCTGAAAATCTCTATCTTAAAAGCATCAGTGCATTAGTACTCCCTTGTATATGAATATTGAATGTCTATTCCTACTACAGTTTCACATTTCACAGTGATGGGTTTCTTTCCAACGAACGCTTGATTGCAGTTGCAGATTGTTGAGCAGTTTCTTTTTTCTTCCTTTTTCCCCCATCCCTGTGTCAGCTATATCCTAGACAGGCTTCAGCTTCTTGCAACTCCTGGTACCTGCCACACTGCAGAAGTGAACATTGCAGCTGCAGCGTGCTTCCAGGGTGCTTGGCTCTTGGAGATTTGGGCTTTTGAGCAGGTAATGGGGAGAAATAGATCTCGCCCTGACCCAATTCAAATCAAAAGCCTGAGAAATAAATGGAATACAAGAAAAAAAAAGATAGGCCTTTATCAGGCTTTCTGTGTAATTAATTAAAAACCAACTGATTTTTCTGGGGATGAACTGAGAAATCTGAAGACTGATGTCTGTAGCACTAACAGCAGTATGCCTATAAATGTATATATTTTTTAAAATGTATGCTATTCTATTTGAATAATACATATCCTTAGTCTTAAAGAACCAATTATTTGAAATTCACAGTGGGGTTCAAGAGGTGTAAAAATATTCAGCCCAAAATTCTGACCTTATGGGTCAGGGTTATAAACACCTGTGTGAGTGTATTAAACCTGCAATTATTCATGGAAAGCTTATCTGGGATGCAGCTTGGCTGAGCTGGGAATGGAGCAGCAGCAGCACCCAGTCTCTGTGGCGCTGACTGTGGTCTGGTAGGGCTCACGGGCTGCAGCATGGGGGGAACACGGGCGTGCTGTATCCAGGCCAGGTGCAGGAGCAGTTTCACTGCCTTTCTTCTGGGCACAGAGCCCAACCTAAGAAACGCTCTGAATGCGAGCTGGCTCTGTGCAGGCCCATCTTGGGAGCCTTTGGTGGCATGTTTGCTCTACCAGAAGTGCTTACGCACGTGATACGCAGAGAAGCAAGTGGCTCCACAAAGGACCAGAAGGATTATTGACTCGGGGTGGTTCCACTTCGTTGCGCTCCAGACAGGCCCTAAAGAATCCTTCAGGTATCTGGGCCCTGCTCCTGCAGAGGAGGGCTTGACTGATCCACCTCAGGGCTGGTCCCAGCTGAACATGGGCCTGGGTTTGATTTGATACTAATGTCAGAAGCCCTGGAGGCTGTGCTGGAGAGGAGAGAGAGGTGTGGAGCCAGCCGGGGTCCAGCAGGGCTAAGGTGGAGCAGAAGCTGGCAAGCCTGTTACTGCCTGACCTGTGTGTGTATGGAGTTATGCTCCCCAGAGTACCCCACTGCATTTGTTTTAGCTCTTTTCCTTACCCGGCCTTGCAAATGAACACCTCATTACCCCAAGTAATGGTGGTGTGGCCATATGGATGTGTCTGAAACTGGTGTATGAGGTGCTTGGAGAAGGATACAGTTCACACTCAGTTTTAGGAATAGCACAGCCGTCTCTGATTCTCCTTTCTCCTTCTTCAGAAAACTGTACTTCAAAGGCTCTGTAAATGGCTATTTCATGCTCCAGGATGCTTTCTGTTTGGCTCACCAAACTAATGAAATCTCTAATTTAAATCTCTAAGTTAATCTTTAATTAAAAGACTGACCACCTATTCAGTGTTTTGTTATGTCTTTACTTTTGTCTTACTGTGTTTACTTTTGTGGTGAATGTCTTTACTTCATTTCAAGATTTTTTTTTCACTTGCACTCAAAGTAACTCTGTTTCAAGTTAAGAATGCACACAAAAATAGTTTGAGGCCTGCACACATGCTTCTTCTCCTTCCCACTTCCCATACACATTTCCCCATTAACTCCATGTCTGCTATTGTAAAACAGAGTTTCAGTGCAAAGAGGCCAAAAACCAATTAGCAGAAAGCAGTTGACTGAATTAAAAGATCCCTTGGTGCTGGGTTTCCTGGACTGTGGTATATGTGTGTGTGTTTTATCTGGTGTCTGTACTGCTTTAAAAAATGACATAACCTGCTGCAACCCCAACGCTGCTGCTTCTGCCATTGTAGCCAGCCTTGTCACTGCTAATGCACACAGCAAAAGGAAAAAACAGCACTGGCATAACACATTTCCCATCTTTGATTCATTTACATGTTTAAATTCAAATCTGCTGGAACTGAGCCATGTCCTTACTTACAGATATGTTTTTAACAGGAGCTGTGATCCTGTGAAGTCATGATCTTAGTTTTCACGCCAGTCCATGGGACCACAGCTGCATATTCAAACAAAGCCATGTTAACAGGGAAAGATGGATTTAGCTATGAAACTTGGCAAGACTTTTGTTTGTTTGTTTTTTATCTGACAATGATCAGTCAAAATGTTGTTTTTGTCATGCAAACGTAATGTCTGCAGCATCAGCAATTGCTTCTGAACAGGGACAGATAATTATTGGAAGTGAGGATCAGTTGTTCTACACCCAACACCAAAACAAAAGGGATAATCTTTATAATAAAGCAGGAAAGACTTATTTAATTTCTTTTAATTATTGCATTTTTTAATATCTTATTCTTAAAAATCAAATAAAATGTATCAAACACATAAAAAACCACAGTCTATTTCTGTCAAAAATAGAATGCTGTAGGCTTTTAGTAGGAGTCATGTGCCATGCAGGGAAAAACACTTTTGTTCCTCTGACAATCTTCCAGTTAGTGTTGCTGTTTATACTTTCTCAGGTAAAGAATTGTCATATTGTTACATGTCTCTATTTTAGCAATTTTTAAGTTTGAAGAGAAGATTGCAAATCAGATCATTGTGCTATTTTAAGTGAAGACATAATTGAGGGAGAGAGAGTTGTTTGAAACTGGTCAAAGTTGGCTTACAAAAACAGTATGATCTTAACCTAAGAATGGGAGGTTTCAATTAACTGTAATGAAAAGCTTCCAAGCAGTAAGAGGAATTTGAAGATAAACAACTTCAGTTTATGACTTAGACTCTGGTTTAAGAAATGGTTGCGCATGAAAAGTGTATGAATCCAGAAAACAAAACCTCTTAACAGTGGACTTCTCTTCCTGCTTTGCTCTGTGTGGCAATTGACCTGTTCTGGGATTGTGCGGTGGCAGAGAGTCATCCTGGCTCTGCCTTGAAGAGGCAAGTGGAAAATTAAGTGAAAAATGTACAGTCATATCTCAGTCATAAGCAATGAATTCAGAAGATGGTGCCTAACAGTGTGACTCTCTGTCTTGTGACATTTGTTGTAACTCTTACATTGCATTTCAGGATGTCCAACATCATGCATGGCTGGTTTAGAGAAAATGAGAAACAGGATTAGTAGCCAGTCTTCATCAGTGTATGTCCAGGCCTTTCCAGATGTTCAGCTGTCCAGTCAGCAGTATTGCAGGGCTGCCATGATGTAAGAGCATATGTCCAGCAATCTCAGGAAGCTGTGGAATGTTTTTGTTTTGCCTGGATAAAATTTGGATCAGAGAAAGACACATGTCCAGGAAAATCCATGTATTAGATAGCCCTCTCAGTGAATAATTAACATCTGATTTGGAGAAAAGTCTGGTTAGTAGGTATTAAATAAGGCTTGATGTGACTATTGAAACAATGAGAATAAAGCAAAAGTGTCTGACAGCTCATTTAATGAGTTCGCCATCTTGTGCAAGAGTCAAGGGCTTGTGGGGAAAATGGGATGCAGTGGTGTCGCCGGTTGTGTCAAAACACATGCAGAACAGAGACATATAAAGATAGCAGATGCCTTCCATTTTGGCACTTGCAGAGTGAATATTTGGGATCAAGCAAGAGGAAAAGCCCTGCTGCAGACCCTCTCTATGGGGAGAGTGTTTGCTGCCTGTGGTAACACTGTAGTGACATAGCGCTGAGAGAGATGGTTTGAAGAGGGCTAGTCCTGCTGAATCCATTCCCATTGGTGTTGCTCACAAGCTTGGAATAGTGTGCTAAGCTGTCCCCCTTTGCCTGTCCTTCACACAGTCACTGTATCTGCCCATGGATATGTTTTGTGTGTATAATGCTTTGATGTTAGAGACTATCTTTTGGATGTTACTCAATTGTGCATTGCTTTAGTTCTGGGAGAAAAATTCTTTTCTGACCCCAGATAGGGATCAGCTCAGCTTATGCTCCAAAGAATAGAGATTAATATCCCCTGTGACCTTTTAGCCTAGCTGCTGCAGTGTTTTTAACAAGTGGGTTTAAGACCCCATGTGTGGTAGCTATGCTGACACGAATGTCTGTAATGTCTCTTCTTGTCAATGATCCGTGAACTAAGGAATCTCCAAGGATATCCTGAGGTGCAGTGGAGCTGTTATGATCTAGTGCAGGAGAGAGCCATACAATGATAGAATGAAAAGCTGGTGTCACAAGTAGTGTGTAAGTTGTTCTAAATGTACTTGACAACAGTTGTCCATGGCTGTATATTTACTTAAAAGATGTGGCTGCAGTATGGTAGGAAAATTAAATATCTAAACAAAGCTCCAGATAACAAACAACAAAATGCTTTATTTATGATTTCTGTATTTCTGATTCCTTGGATATCTCTGATGTTGTATGAACACTAATACAATTTAGAACAGATAATAAAGAGTGAGTACATAACATGAAAAGGTCCTCGCCTAGTTGTAGTTACTTCTCACTCTCTCCCCATCCCTTTTGTTGAAGCATGGGATGATCAGAAAACAACACAGGAAATAATTCCTTCCAAAAATAATTTTTCCTTTATTTTGGATTTATTTGTTTTGATTTTCTTTGGATATTCTGAAGTAACATTACCTTCACTGGTGTGCATAGGAGACTTGTAGTTTGTTTAAACCATTTTTAGCATTAGTTTTAAATAGCAGTAGAATCTCAGAGAACTGCCTGGGATTCCAGGAAAGCACTGGAAGCTGTTTCAAATAAAGCTCCATAAATGAGTGACATTATATTCACCTTTTCAAGCTATATGACACCTTTGGTGTCTAGGGTATGTGATAAGTAAAAACTGAAGTGCCTGAATCCACAATAAAGATCCAGGAGCTTTTGTCAGCCTAGCTCTGGAGGTATTGACTGCTCAGTAGGTACATAGGTGTGTATCCACCAGCCTCCCTCCATGCTCCAAGTTTCAGTGCCTGTCAGTGTTTTATTAGCTCTTCAGTGTGACACACCTGGCATCAAGCTCATGTGTGAGCTTTGGCATCACATGCATGAGGCTAGAGGCCCCCAAACTCTTGGTAGCTGGAGGAAATGGGAGTTTTGTTTGGATGGCTCCTGCAATTTTGAAACCATGTAAATTTTTCTGCATCCTGCCTATCAGCTTCCTTGTCTAACCACTGTGCTGAAGAGGGCACATGTTTGCATGGTTCCTATGGCTTGCCTCTGCCTGTGGATTGACCCAGCTTCCACCACAGACAGAAATGAGGGGGTTGTCACCTCTGGTGAGCAGGGAACTCTTCTGGAATTAAGGGGAGTTGGTTGTGAGTATCAGTCCTCTTAAGGCAAAAGGGAGTTCAATATGACCAGAGGGTGGGAAGTAGCTGTAAAAAGGAGCAATGAGAGATTGTAAAGGAAGTATGTTTTCTGCTTAATAGATTTCTAGGACTTGAATTCAGCACTTCCTTAAAAATGTTTTATTTACTCGCTGTCTTTCACTACGTATGCAGAAAACCTCCAGAGATTTGAGGAATGTTGGTGACAGGCTGGTTGTGAAGCGCATCCTAACCTGGATGTGTTTGAAGACAGATCAATGTCTTCTGCCCCACATAGTGTTCTGTTCATTTATAAGCTGGCTCATGAGATCTGAATGGATTATAAACTATCTTCAGTTCCTACAATTTTATGCATTTCCTGTGCAATGTGGGTGACATAACTTTTTTCCCCTATTAGTTACAATTTTCTATATTTAAAAATTAAATCATCTTAGTTGCTGCTAATCCAGATCTTGGTAATGATGTATCCTCCCTATGTCAGGAAACAAAATTAGGGCTGTTGCCCTTTCCACCTTAGGTTTTCTCCTGCCCGTTGTTTACAACAGCCTGTGGGAATGCTGTGCAAGCTGAAATGTGCAGCACAGCATGAGGACAAGTAAAGCCTCAGTAAGTCCTGCTGTGCTTGGTGGAGTGTCAGTTGCGGGGTAGCAGCATGTTCTTGCTATCAGAGTCATCAGCCACATGCAAGCTATGTGACCTGTGGGTTTAAGTGAAGGTGGCAAGTTTCCATGGCTTTCTTGCAGGGAGCAGGAGTGATGATGTGGTGGAGCAGACCTGGTGTGCAGCTGTAGGCAGCAGTTAGGACCATCAGTGTGGCACCTTTGGGAGATGCAGCGTGTGTTTGCTCATGGCAGAATGAATTTTGTGTGGATGTCTGTTTAACTTGTCAGGGGTTTGAATTTTGCTAAGCACAAGGGAATACAAAAGCATAAGACATATCCTCCTTAATGCCATCTTGCTCTTGTCTTGTCTGTTTATAAAACCTAACATTTTTATAACCCACTAGGATGTAAAAGGTTACTTCTCCCTGTTCTGGCTTCTATCTGCTATCACCTTCTGTGTGCACTCCAGTAGCACAGGCTGTTTTCAGCTGTGTAGCCTGAACTGTGGCTATAATCCAAGATCTGGATTAGCAACAACTAAGATAATTTAAATTTTAAATATAGAAAATTGTAACTAATAGGGGAAAAAAGTTGTCACCCACATTGCACAGGAAATGCATAAAATTGTAGGAACTGAAGATAGTTTATAACCCATTCAGATCTCATGAGCCAGTTCATATATATCCCTCCTTCCCAGTTTCTTCTTCACCTCCTTGGTCTTGCCAAACCCTAGATACAACTAGTGGACCACTCTCCAGAGCTGACCTCCTCCCTCTTGCCCAATGCAACTCTGCATTGCACAGCTATGAATTGCAATTTTTTATTTTTCATATCCAGAGATTTATATCTGAGTGAATGTCAGGGATCCCACACATACTGAGTCAGAGTACAAGGAAAAGGAACTGATGCTCTTTATCTGTGGTGAGAACCTAAACTTTGGGTCACATGAGATTCAGATAAAAGGGCAGGCTCTGCTTCTATCCTGAACCTTAATTACAAACCTAGCTGTACAATACAGCTTAATTCTGAATGTCTGGATCATTGCTTTCTTGAATGGTTACTGGGAAAAGCTGGGCTATGGATTTGCCTTAAAGTCATACTGCAATTTGGGGACTAGGGGAAGGTTGTACTTTGGGAATCACTGTTCTAAGGAATGTTAAATTTGGATTGCTAACTTGGCCATAAATCCCAAAGTGACATGTTAAATTTAATGAAAAAATTCAAGTCAGCATGTGGATGGTGGAGTACTTTGAAAAAATATTTAAACAGAATGAAGCTCTCAACTTTTTCTATAGTAGAGCAGTCATTCAACCATATCATAATCTCATTACGGTGAGGGCTCTTGAAAGTGTGAAGTGCAGACATCCCTGATGCTGGCTGGCACATTTAGGCGCGTATGTAATACAACAGAATAAAAAGCAATTTAATGCCTCATGTGATTTGTGATTCACAGCTGATGGCTGCTAATACATTGTGGTGATCTACAAATTAACGTTGAGTTTATTAGTTTCAGTGTGGGAAGGGCATTACATTTTGTTGCATTAATTTAACAGGACTGGGGCCAAAGGCAGCAAAGAAGTTGTGTTTTTAATCAGTATAAAAGAGTTCCGATTCATGATCTGAAACCTTAGGCTATTAAAGAGATACTCCAGACATAAATGGTTGTAGAAGAGAAGGACTGGATGGGAGTGGTGTTGGAAAGACACAATTCAGCTATGAGAAAAATAACAAAACTAAAGCATTACTGTCTGAATTATTCTACAGCATGTAAAATTCATTTTTTCCGGTAATTATATTCTCTTTTAGATTTCTGAGTGAAGATGAATTTAGCAGAGATTTGTGATAATGCCAAAAAAGGAAGAGAATATGCACTCCTTGGGAACTATGACTCTTCTATGGTATATTACCAGGGTGTCATCCAGCAAATCCAGCGACATTGCCAGTCGATTAGAGATCCAGCAATTAAGGGGAAATGGCAACAGGTAGGGTGAAATAACATTCCCATAGTCTATTACTTGATATTTGAAAATCACACTATGCATCCCAACTTTATAAGATGCAGAGGACTTATATTTCAGTGATGTTGGCAACAGTTGTTGTACAATATTTTGTTGATATTCATGGGAAAATATTTTTCATGGTGTGTTCAAAAGGAATTCTATTGTTCTAACCAAGTAGATTATTTAATTGTTTTCACTTAGGATGTCTGTCTAATTCCTGGTCTGTTTCTGTCTGCATTCTCTCTGTGACTGAATACTTTTGAAAAAATTAAGGACTTTCTTTTCCTCTTGTATCTTTTGGCCATCTAATATCCAGTAAACTAAAATGTGAGTGAGTGGGTTAGCATCACTAGATTTGTTGTCTGAGTAGCAGCTAACTAAATGACTGTAGTATACAAATTTGAATCAGGCTTCTAAAACTGCAAGTCATACTCTTAGCCTGAATCTTGCACACATCCATCTCCCTGCTAGACAGAGTACTGCTGAACCCATGGAAGTAATCTGCAGGTGAAATATAAGAACCCCATTTATTTATTACTTTCAGTATTTAAGTCTTCCTCACTTTTTTTTGACCCATTTTTCATGATACAAACTGTGTTCTATAAATATAAAAAGGTGAAAAGAATGTAAAGATGTTTCCTAGAATAAAGAATTCATGTTGCATAAAGACCATGTTTTGTTCTATGAAAGATACAATTTTGCAGTAGATAGCTAAAGAGATTCTTTCAGTAAAAGTTTTTCTAAATATCATATGTTTAAATGATATCACCTAAAAACAGAAGCAAATTTTCCTTTTTTATTGCAGCAGATGATTTGTTTATAGGTTTGTGTTTGAAACTTGTGACACTAACACAGAGTATTTTATGTACTGATAAGTACAACATTGTTGACAATCACTTTGTAGTAACAGTACTATTCATAGGTGTTTATCATGGAACTGTAGAAGTCTGTTTATGAAGAGCTTGTCTGTAAAGTATGTGCATCCAGCAGAGGTAATTTTCCTGGTATTGTAGTAAGATGGATGTTGTATAGGAGATATTCATATTCAAGTACTTGTATTCAAGCTTTTTCCCACCCCAGGATGTGCTGACACAAAGTGTTCATGCCCAGTACATGTCCTTAGTTCCTGCTAAACTTGTAGTTGATGTGAAGGTAGAGCATGAGGATTTCCTCATTCTGCGGCTGAACCACTGCATTTTCTTCACATCTAGTATTTAGTGCTTCCTCTGATGACACTGATTCTTCCAATAAACTTTCAACAGCTCTTGTGTTGTGAAGGTCACTCAAGTCTTGTGTTATTGTGTGTTGTTTGAACTGCTTCAGAGAAGCCTGTGCACCATGGAATGTGGGATGCACATTAGAGACAAACCTCAAGTACAAAAGGACCATTAACACAGTTTCCAGGATTTATTCCCTGGGAAAGGCAGCTGTGTATCCAGCAGAGGATCTGAAGTTGGCACCTTTTCAGAAATTATCCCCTTTAGGCAAAAGAAGAATAGCCCCTGACCATGTCACATAAATGCTTTAGAGATCTGTCCCAAATAAGATCTGCAGTAGGTGGGGTAACATCTGTCATGCTGTGCACTCATGTTAATTCTGAAGCTTCCCAACACAGTAGTGGCAGATGAGCTTTGTCAGAATATTGCTTTGCTATTACTGGTGCCAGGCTCAGAGACAAAAAGTGAGAAGTGTGACTGAAAAAAAAAAAAAATGAAGGGCTTCACCCCTAGGTTATTTGCCTTCTCATTCATTTATGGGAACAAAATTATACAGCCCGAGAGCAAACAATGCACGTTTTCCATACCACAGCTTGCATGTTTTGGTGAGGCGTATAGAGATAGACCTGCTTTCTTTACCCACTCATTATAAATAATTGTTGTGCTTTCTCACTCCTTGAGACAGACTAAGAGGGAGTCTGATGATGTGGATGTTAGCACTACTTTCCAGCTCCAACAGCAGCTACATCCAAACTGTCAGTCACAGTCAAGGAGCTGTCTTGACAAGCTGTTCTGAAAAAAAATTAACTGAGAAGTTGGTTCACAAGTAACAGTCATTCACAGTATTAAAGCAATATCTAGATATTAATTTTAGATCTTCCTCATTAAAGAGTTATACTATACACATTATGTAAGTTTAGCGAATTTCAGGTCCAACCCACTTGGTACCAGTAATGTGCAGAAGCAAAAGATTCCCATAGCAGTGTGATTCTTGCAAGTGGCTTGAGAAGAAAAGCAACCTTTAGGTCATGGTTAAGGGGATTAATGTGGTTGATTTTTACCTGAAATTCTGTCTCCTCAAGCATATGGAACTAGCCTATTCTTCAGGTTCTTCAGCTTCTCCATCATCTGAGGAATCTGGAGAGGATAATACCAGTGGTACCTTTTGGAGGTAGTTTAGCAATCACTAACACTGTGTGGGTGCAGCTTTTACTCTTAAATGTCTGTGTAGGTAAGTGCTCAAAGGAGAAGATTGTTTCTTGAACTAGTTCTTCTCTGGGATATACTGTCTGTATACGCATTCACAATCTTGAACCTTCTGAAGGATTCCTGGGATGCTGAGTGTCAGTATGAAGCATCCCCTTCCTTTCTGTATGGTCTGTGTGCAGCTCACTAACAGGGTTTTTGTCCTACTGATACTTCTGAGGCAGTGAACTAAGTTTCGTGTGTTTGTGGACATGTTCCATTGTAAAACAAAAATGTTCATTTGAGGAACATCACAAAGAATGGTTCCAGCTGTGGCTGTGCTACTGACCAACTTACATCTCTTACATGCACCACTGTTCTTCCTGTTTGATGTCTTCTCAACAGTGGGTGCTCCATCCTGAATAGGTTCCTCATGCCTGATGGATTTGCTTTGTTGCCTTGTGTATGACAGAGGATTTTCCTGGTATTTTATTGAGCAATGTCAAAGCCCAGGTGAACCAGAAGTAGTTGGGATTTTGGATCAGATTCCCAAATGCTCTTGATCTACCTCTCTTTGCATAGGTGTCATTGTTTAAAATTGCTACAGGTTGGTCTTGACAGAATGATGTTCTGTGCAAGCATTTGTTGGGCTGTATTTCATGTCACACAGAGAGACAGCTTCAGCTTTGCAACTGGGCATCTTGATTACGAGGATTCCTCCTGCTTGGAGCTGATGGTTAGGATGAGGAGGAATACGAACATGTTAACATCTCCCCTTGCAACAACAGACTGGTTCACTTATAGTTAAAGCAGAACTGCTTCTGGGAATTCCAAATCAGTGCTAACCAGGGAATAGGGATTTTGTTACTGTCTGGCACACCCTGCAGATCTTAAACAAAAGATGCATGCTGAGAATCCACCAAAGCAGAGACATGACAGCATAAGAATTCCTCTGAATTAATGGAAAATTCACAGCCATTGATCATCTCTTGACTGGTTTGTCTTGGGGATATCAGGGTGACTTGCTCTCGAGACCTGCCCTTGTCTTGCATCCAGGGAGTTTCCAGCTTGCTCTTGTGTTGGCTGGGTGTAGCACCATTTGCATCTTAATTCCTAGGCCTCCTGAGCTAATTTTAAAAAGTTACTTTGTTATGCTTTGAGTTTGGCTGATAGGTAGGCATATTAATTCATGTCAATGCAGGCTGGGACTGAAAAGATTCAAAATCAGAAGCAACTCATCCTTACCAAAACTAAAAGGTAGGTTTAGTCTCATGTCCACTACTGTGAACTTTACTTGTGTTGACATTCTCCCTGTTTATTCTGAGAGAGTTTCTTGGCTGTTGCAGTGTTTTTACTAGACAGCTGGCTTGTAGGAACGAGCAGCTTCAGTGACAGTTCAGCAGCTGCAGAATGACAGCAGAGCGTGCCCCTGGGACATAGAACTGGCTTATGACAAGGCCAGCGGCTGTCAAGCAAAACCTGCTGCGTGTTAGAACCATGTGCTCTGTGTTGCACAAGAGCTGAGAGCACAGGGGCCTCCACTGGAGCTCAGGCAGGAGTTCAATGACTCCCTGAGTGCTTGGAGCAGCCAGCAAGGCATCCTCACTGACTGGTCACTGGTGCAGGTGCACTGATTAGATGCACTGTATTCCTGCTTAAAGAATAAAGGGTAAATTCTTCCTTTTATTACTTCAAACACGTTTTGATCAGTCTGTACTTGTGTTGTTTTTTGCTTCATGCCTGTTTCATTAACATTTAGTAGGTTACCTCATGATTAATTAAGAAACATTCTGTGGGTAACTCATTAATAGGTGTCATTATAGGAGCTATACCTTCACTCCATGGGATCAGACAAGTTTGAAGGGTTATCTATTTTGGATATGGTTTAGAGACATTTTATTTTCACTTTTTAAAACATCAAGCTTTTTGAATTACTAACACTAATTGCAGGTAGTAATTTCAGGTTTGGAAAACACTTAGAGATAAACTTGATACGTTTTTCTTAAGCAAAAAAAAAAATCCCACACATTATTTGTACTTACCAAAGTACAAATACCCACGCTTATTGCAATGGGTATAGAAGTACAAGCTCTAGCATAGCAAATAAGAGCTGGTGATGGAAAAGGTGTAACAGTTGCCAGATTATGAAATGCAGAGGTACTCCCTGAAATGGGTTTTGCAATTACCACTAAGAACAAATGAACTCAATTCTCATTCACTGCATTTTATATCGATATGATAGGATGTGTTGTCTGCTTGGTTACTGGAAATTCTTGAGGTTGGCATGTCAAAACAAAGCTGTGAGACCATTGTGTGGGCTGAAAGGCTTTTTATTGCGCCTTCCAATGTCACCCAGTGCCCAGAGGAGGTGATGTGGCTGGTAGGGGAAACTGCTGTATTAGAGTACTAGAGCCTGGCTCTGGGGACCAGACAGCTTCACACGGTAGCTGAATCCAGCTAACATCCTGCCATGCCTAGAGACACCAAGCTCTTCCCTACCTTTTCTTCCTTCATCTGCACCAGCTTCTCTCCCTCCTCTGCCCTCTGTCCTATTTTTTTCCTCTGGGATTTACCTGATCACTGGATGGTGTGCATGTGCAGCTTGCTAACCCAGCAGAAGTTTGTTTGGTTTTTTTTACCCTCCTAGGCCTTTTTTTTTTTTTTGCCATTTTATCAACCTGTCTTACTGTATTGAGATGCCAGAATTGAATCCAGAAGAACAGGGGCAGAGTGTGGTTGAGGAGAAGAAGTGAAGAGAGCTTTTTCTGTTTGGCAGTGGTGAGCTCCTAACTTGGCACACTACCTCTTGAAACTGCTTAAACATAAATAACTGAAAAGCTTTCTTCAGGCTCTCTAAAACCTGAGCTGGAGCCTCCTAAGGGTTCCGGCACATAATGGTGTGTATGATTGGATGAGGAGACTTGGTGAGTCTAAACCAATGATTTTTCCATTTGCATCCCTCCTAGGTTGCTTCAGAGTGGCAGTGATCACTGAAAGACATTGCTCAGTCAACTTCATAATTGTGGAACAGCCTTTTTTTGGTCAATGTCTGGCTTGTTTCTCAACTGCAAGGAAGTCTTTCTGCACATGTTTCATCTGAGTCAGTTTCTTTAAGGCCTCTAGGAGTTTATGGCTGATTTTCCTTTGTGGTCCATACCTTGAGGGTTCCTTGTTGATTGATTTGCCAGGTATTGACTAAGAAATAGGGTGTGTATTTCAGAGTTTGGTCTGCTCAGGTCTGGCTAAGAGATGGCTGGCAGATGTTAAGTCTGTTTTCATATTCCAAAGCATCAAATGATTACTTCCCCTCAGTTTTCAGATACCATCCTCTTGTTGGTCCAGTGAGGTGAATGACAGCACACTGGCTCTTAGTACTAGAAGGTTGTTTTCCACCAATTTCTCTGCATGTATTGGAAGGCTGATAGAAGGAATCCTGTCAGTACTCTTGGAGCACTGGAGTAGCTGTCTCTTGTGGAGTGGTACCCTGGAGGATTTATGCTGTATCATTCTTTTGTACCTCACAGCAGCTGTTTGGCTGGATTTATTTTTGGACAGGAGGGATGTGTGTGAAGACAGTTTGAAGGAACCAAGTTAGTAATCAATCACATTTGTAACTCAGCTGGAAGCTCTCACATTGGGGAATGTGTTCACTGATTCTGTGATGAGAAAGAAAAGAGAGCAAAGCAGGGCAAGAATAATCCTGCCTGAGCTGGATGTCTTGTGTCTTTGGAAAGATACAGTCACCCCATCTGGAATGAGCAAGAAGGCTGCTTTGCCCTGGGAAATGATCAAGATCTTCCTTAAGGCTCTTTTTGTACAGGTGTTCATAAACCTTCTGGTAAAGTAAATGCAGTGTTTTAAGATCTGTTCAGGGTCTTGGGGATTTACCCTTCTCTTTTCCTCTGTCCACGCCAGTATCTTGATGATGACAGTCACATGTATTAATAAAATCACGGTGGAAACTCTCAAGCTGGAAGTCATAAGGATCATTGAGTCCAACTCCCTACTCCTACCTAAAACTAAACCACATGACTAAGAGCATTGTCTAGACACTCCTTAAATTCTGGCAGATTTGATTCTGTGACTACTTTACTGGGGAGCCTGTTCCAGTGACTGACCACCCTCTCAGTGAAGAACCTAATGTCCAATCGGAACTTGCCCTGATGCAGCTTTATTCCATGTCTTGTGTCCTATCTCTGGTCCCCAGGGAGAGGAGATCAGCAGCTCCCTCTCTGCTGCCCGTCTTGAGGAAGTTGTAGACCACTGTGAGGTCACTCCTCAGCCTTCTCTTCTCCAAGCTGAACAAGCCAAGTGACCTCATCTGCTCCTCATGAGTCTTGCCCTTGTCCTTTCACCACCTTAGTTGTTCTCCTTTGGACACACTCTAATGTGCTCCTCACAGGCTTCATTTTGTAATATTATATTTTAATGACTTGTCTGTTTTTATAACTAGGACATCAGAGATGGTAATCAGAGATCTTTTATGCCAAAATAGTAGCAAATTACTGCAGAACTGCCAACAGCACCCTTACTAGTATGAGGATGAGTGCATACATGTCAACATGCACACATAAATCCAGGCATCATCACATGTTACAGAAGAGTGATCACTGCGTTAGCAATCACGTCTGGTCGGGACATTAACAAACAGGAAAATGAACTCAACAGAGATTCAGTTGTTTATGGTGCTGTTAAAGGTCTGTTATCACCCTGATAGGTCTGGGGTTTGTCAATAGGAAGACTTGGGAGTCCCTACCTTTGAGGTTAGCATATGTTCTTGAGGTACTTTCTGTGTTTGTTTGGTTTTTTAAATTTTGAATTGTAACAATTTTAAAATAACATACATATTTCTCAAGGTCCGACAAGAATTAGTTGAAGAATATGAACAAGTTAAGAGCATTGTCAACACTTTAGAGAGTTTTAAAATGGACAGACCTCCAGATATCTCTGTATCCTGCCAAGATGAGCCTTTCAGAGATCCAGCTGTTTGGCCTCCTCCTGTTCCAGCTGAACACAGGTAAGGAGAGGCTCAAGCAGAGTGGGTGGAATAAAGGTGGGTCACCATAATTTTGTATTTGTTTTTGAATGCTTCTGTAACATGAAAATCACATTTAATTTGCACATTTATTACATTTAATTTAGTCACTTGTAATAAAGAGTAAATTTAATTCATTGAGAAAAAAAGTATTTAAACTACAGTCAGATTTATTTCTGACATTCTAAAGAGAGTCACTCCTTTATTCTGGTAGGAGTAACTAAGTGCTTGGAACTAGAGGCTGCTACAGAGGTAAGTGGGCTTTTGGTGATAGCTGATGTTCTCATGTGCAAGGAGAAAACTTTTCAGTTTAATTGAGCAAAAGAATTAATTGATGACTGAAAAATCTGCATGGAGCTGGAACTGAAGGATCTCAAAGGACTTGGTGGTTAGAAATCACTCCCTAGCTACAGATAGTTTAACCTGTGTTTAATCCATTGGTTAGTTTAATTGCTAAACATGTTCTGTTACACGTAGGATATCTCTTCTATAACCATATTTAAGGTAACTTCAGTTAGCTAATAGATTATTTAAAATAGATGCTTGTGCATTTTCTGAAATCCCTGTTTTCAACCCGCTGGTTAAAAACAGATTCAGTTTACAGACAAAAATAACATTTATCATGCCAATAACTTTTTAATATAGGAACACAGAATTTTAACATGTGTATATTCACAGAAGCAAAGGAGAAAAGTAAAATGAGAGATCTTGGTTAACGGAAAGAAATGCCAAGCTTGTTTATAACTTTCTGTGCTTTATGATTATCAAAAAGATTTCTGCTTTTCAAAAAAAAACAAAAACCTAAGAATATAAGTGTAAAATTATATTAATGCTGATTATTTTTGTGAGTGGTAGAAATAACTCAGATTTTCTGTTGTAATGTTATGTAAAGTTCAAGATTTATTTATTCTTGTATTCTCCTTAGTGGTAAAACCTAAATAGTTAACCTGCTTCTTTTAAGCTGAAATTTAAATCTTGTGCAAAAAAGTAAGGAAATTTAGGCACTGTTCTATGCTGTTAAGTTTAAAGAAAATGCATGAAAAGCAAAATGTTGCCATTGTATCCAGCAGTGTGTTTAAGAATGTCCTTAATTTAAAGCATATTCCAGGAAAATGTTTTTGGGGTTAATATATTTTGAGTTATAAAACAAGAATCAGTACAAGATTCAATAGGGGACACTTACTAAATTTGGGTGACATTCCTGGCTGTTTACTTTAGTTCTGTATTTCAAATTCAATCCCTAGAGAAAAATGACAATGACGCCTTGTCTTAAAACCAAATTCTTTCTCCTCCTTCTACTTCTGAGTACTCTTTGACATTGTGGGTGATGTACACAAATGTAGGTGATTGCAGTTTGGTCCTGTTTGCTTTTGCTTTCAAGGCAATTTTTATGTTTTGACGTTTTCACACAGGGGAATGAAGTCAGAGGTAGGTGGACTGTTTAAAATCCTCTCTGTTTTGTTTTGGGGCCTGTCAAAGATTTTAGCCACCTTTTTTTATGTGTCTATTTTTGAAATCTTTATTTTACCAGGAATGTCACCTGTTTGTGTAGAATTTGTGCATGTGAATGTAGCCTAATATAATCTCCTGGTTTGGAGTCAGAGGAATATTCGATTTGAAGACTTTTACTAAATTGTTTCCTTTTTTGTTACATGGGTTTTGGTTTATTGTAAGACTGATAGGGAGTACTGATCTGATAATGTTGATTTTTTCTTTTGCATTTTTTCTTCTTACTCTGGGTATCAGACAGAACCAGGAATGTGGTTTTGGATTTGAAGATATAGGGAAATAAGGCTTAGGGTCTTGGCAGCTTTAGTAATAATGTACTAAGGCAAATTAGAATTCTTCCTTCTTAATGTTGCTCTTTTTTTTCACTGTTTTTAGCATGTTTTTGTTGTGGTTGCTGTTGTTAGGGCTCCACCTCAGATAAAACGTCCCAACCGAGATGGAAAATCTTTGAAGAAAGACTCCCCTGGACTTCAGCCCCGCGGGCCTGCGGGCAGAGCACATGTGGTGTCCAAGGGGGAGAAATCTTCAGGCAGCCGTGAAAGGGAGTCCAGAGCCAGAGGAAGAGATGACAAGGTAAGAAGTGGGAAAGGACTTGGCAGGGGGGGTGTTGTGATGCAGCAGGTGGCAAAGGGAAGCACTCTTAGTCCTTTAATACAGATAATAAAAAGTCACGATAATCCCATGATCAAAGAATGTATCATGTTGATATTTATTAATAATTACAGCAAATTAAGAAAAGTTCTGTCATGTTTGCTCTGTTTTGGTGCAAGATTTTTTTGAGAAAGGGAAGCATAGCGTCCTGTTGCTGAGGGTTTCTTATCCTTTGAGTGAAGACCATGGGCTTGTCTCTAATCTCTAAGTGTCATTCAGGCATGAAGTCCCTTCTCCTCCTTTTCTTCCATGTTGATGGTTTTTGTTTTGGTTTATTTTTTTCTTTAAAGGAATCCAATACAGGGATTTTGTAAAGATATTAATACAAAAAGTCAGACCAGTGCCCTTCCCTAGACTTGAAGCATTATGAATGGAGTTTTACAGTACCATTGCCTCTGCCATACCATAGTATAATTCAGGAATGTCTAAGAGGTCAGAACAGTTCTATAAATGCATTGATGATAGGTAAATCTGTGCCAAATTATTTGAAGTTACATATTTGAAAATTATATGAGGGAGAAGTATTAAAACCAAGCTCCAAGCAACATTCATTTTCTCTGGTTTATGAAAGGGGTATTGTATTTATTATAGTGTTTAAAAATAAGCTTATTGGAACTCTTTTGTTTTAAAAGTAAAAGCAACAAATTAAACTAGACTAACTTGGAGATACTTTCTTCTGAAGATCCATGAAAAAGAGGCAGTGCTGAAGTGAGAGAAATGGAGAAACATTTATTCACTATAAAGTGGTGATGTCAAAAACAGGGCTATTTCATGGCTGTAAAAAATGTCAGTGTGCAAATTGCTGTTTCTGAGACACTTGTGTTTTTAAATTTAACTGTGGAGTTAGTGCCAGGAACCCAAGGACTCTGTGGTTTTGTTATCCAAATTGAGTCTGTACTGAAGTGGCATTACTTTCCTGACAGATAAAGATATAAGATATGCCCTCCTATGGGGGCACACAGTATTGTACAGATCTTGAGAGATGAATAAGAAAATATTTAGGCCAGTTTTCTTCCAAAATTTGGTAAGTTCCTTCGTGACCTTTCTATTGCACTTCTTGACAGCTTAGGAATAATTCAAATAAATGCTTTTTCCATCATAAATTGTTTTCTGATACACAGGAAAAGTCTTAAATTATACTAGCCCTTATGACTGTCAGAAGGTAGGACCAGGCACATTTTCAGCAGCACCACTGAATGACTGTACAGATCAAGCATTTTAGAAATCTCTCTACCCTGGATCAGTAAGATTTAAAATAACAAGTGTGCCTCCTGCAAGCTATAAAAATCTCGTGAAGATCTCTGAAATTATTGAAAGATTTGCCAGCTATATGTGGAATTGGAGTCATAGTGTGTGACAGGTTCACCAGATGTGCTTGTGTAAGGCAGCCTTCAAAGTCTTAGCTCTAATGAGGGTGAACTCTGCTCTCCAAGCTTTCTGGTGATGAGCATTATAGGGCTTTACTATAAGGAGCCTACAACAACATGACTTGTATAATACTTGTCTCTGGGAATAATGCGATTAACAGTACTACTGCTGTGAGGTGCAGGAAAAGTCATGAAGGTGTTCCATTTATTATGGTACATTTTAAACACTGCTCTTATCTGAATAAATTGGTCACTAGGTGGCAGAAGGAAAATATGTCTACTCCTCAAAAAATTCCAATACATGTGCTCTTGTATTCCCCTTTGTCTAGCTCCTGGGTGGTTATTCTCGTTCCTTTGTCTGGGGTATGTGACTGAAAGTCACCCCAGGTTACAAATCCTCATATGCTGTATAATGGTTCTTGTATGGGATCCATGATTTGCCTTTGAGAAAGATTTTGAATGAAAGAAGAAATAGACAGGTGTGGGAAGTGGAAGAAGTTAATGCAACTTCCTATATTTTGCACACAGACATGAAAATAGGCTTACCTTTCAGTTTTATCCTTTCTTAGTTTACAAGTGTTTGTTCTTCAGTTTCTGAGTTTGAACCATTAAGCAGCTTTGCTCTGTAGACTGCTATGTTGAATCAAAGAGATTTGGTAACTCATCAGATTCAGTTGAACATGATAATAATACAAAGAATAATAAAAATAATAGGGCAAACCTGAAGCTTTAAATTAAGTAACTAGGTACCTTTTTCCCTACTAAATATTTCAGCTTTGTAGTTTTTGGGTTTGGGTGCTAGAATTAGGACTACTTAGAACATGTAATGAACTATCCATTTCCTAAGACATTGACTGGAGTGTAGTAGGTTGCATGCTGTCCTGGCTATAATACCACAATGTAATACGTGTTTTTTCAAGGTAAATGTAAGTATAGTACATATATTTCATATATAGTACATATATCAGAAATGCTCTGCCTCACTTGAAGCAAATACCTTATTTCACTGTTTCTCCTCTCCAGACCATAACATCTTTTCATTCTGACAGTAACAATCTTGGGATAGGTAATTTTAACCTAAGTATGCCAATAACATTACATTTTTTAGTGCTATATAAAATAATTTTGAACTAAACCCACCAGATTGTGTCTGTCCACTAAATCCTTATGTTTCTATATTTTTTTCCTAAAATACTGTTTTCAAATTTTTTTGCTTTCTTAGTTCCACTGGAAATTATTAGGCTTGTTCTCAGGGTACCTTCTGCTGAAGCATTACCAAGAGTTTTAGCTTCTGTTCAATAGTTCAGTTTAAAGAGGCAGCATGAATGCTACCAGTATGTCTTTTAGAAATTCCATAATACCATCTCTAAGTAGTGGAACACTTTTTTAGGAGTACTCTTTAGATTATTTTAGACTGTCAGTGGATAAGGACAGTAAATATTATGAAGGATATGAAACAGCCAAGGTCTGCACAGCCATATCAGTGAAGTGAATATTAACATTAATGAAGTTATGACTTAATAAATTAAATTATTTTTGATTGATTATCCTCCTGTGCATCACCAACTGTGACATGAGATGAGATAGTTGCATTTAGGTGAAAGCACAAACCTCCATGCATTGGGACTGGAAGGCTGCATAATCTCCATCTGAAAACACTGAAAGAACTGTTGGGTGAAATTTTCACAGTAAAATTTACTTAATCTGATGCTGTCTCATGTAAATGGTATGTTAACATTAGGAGGGAGAGAAAAAAAAAGCAAGCAGGTAACTATGTTCAGCTTATGTTCCAAAAAGGAGACTTAGTTTGGTAAATGGAGGGAGAGCACAAGCCTGATGCAAGTGTATTAGTGTGGTGGACACACCGAGAACTGCTGAAACCATTGCAGAAACTTAGTACAAGAGTAGAAATAACATCATTTTTGGAAACAAGGCTTTTGTTCCAATGTGTTAGAGCAGGTCTAATAGCTCTTCCCGATGGAAAGGACAGCTGATTTCTAAATGTTTAATACAGATTTTGGGTACCTGAAATGATGAGATAGGATTGCCAAGGGTGGGAGTGACTGGAAAAATTATACTTACTCCTGCTGCCTAGTTTCAGGTGACATTTTAAAAAATCAAAAAATCATTATTTCTAGTTTATGCTCACTTTTCTGCTGACTGAGAATTGCAGGTTGGACCAGTTTCGGAGCAGCATTAACAATCTTATTACTTGTGAAAACTACAACTACTTTAAATCTTGGTTTAATTATGGAACTGGCGGGGGCGGGGATGGGGGGGGGGGGCTGGAAAGAAAAAAAAGAATAATTCAGTGTCACTACGATGACAGCCGAGGTGATGCTGAGAGCACGTGTGCCCGCTGGCCGCCCTTCTCCATCGTTCCGCTGGCGAGACGATGGTTCCCCGCAGGGGCAGGGAACCAGCGGTCCCAGGCACGGCACGTCCCGCAGGAGCGGGCCGGGATCGGGGCCGGGACCGGGGCCGGGACCGGGATCGGGGCCGTGCTGCCGCCCCGCGGCCGCGCCGGGGCTGCCGGCGCCCTCCCGGCCCCGGGCCTCCCTTCCCCCTTTGCATCTTGGATTTCCGCTCCGCTGGGCTGAGCTGCGCCGTCCGCCCGCCGGGCCCGGGGGCTCTCGGGCTGCCCGTGCCCCAGCGTGCTGCCGCCGGCCGCCCTCCCTTTTCCTGCTCTTCCAGTCTGCCTTAACTCGGCTGAACTCAGGAAACAAACAAAACCCAAGCGCCACAAGATAAACCAATTGTTCTGTGACGTGCAGAAATTTTTTTTCTGCTAGGAATGCCAGTCCATTGCAGAACGAGAGGAGTATATAACAGACAGCAAATACCTTTCATTTAATGTCATTTTTTTTTTTTTCTAATGGTTACATTTGGATTCCATTTTATCTCTCCTGAAATCTTGAAAACTCCACAGGGTGTCTTTTGCCGTTTCCTTTTTTACATCAGACCACTACATTTTTTACACCAGCTCTTTGCTTAAACACAACTCCGAGCTTCGTTTCCACTGCAAAAAGCTGAGTTAGGAGTACTAAACAACAAGATTTCGCTTGGAAACAAGAACTAAAAGCATTGGGAAGATAAACTACTCCCTCACAAGTTGTCGTGGGCAAACGGCAACTGGGAGGGGTGTAATCGCTACCTTTTTGTTTTTCCACTGCGAAGTTATTTGTGTGTCTCCAGCTGCCTCTCAACCCGCCTTCGTCTAGCGTGCTTTTGTCCAGCCAGCTGGGATTCTTTAACTTGCTGCTGATAGTGTTTAGAAGCTGAGTTAAGAGTCCTAAAGTAGCTCCCTACTCAGCCCCCTCCGTTAAACCAGCGCAGCTGCTTCTCAGGCACCCTGAATGGTGGGAGGGGAAGCGATTTCCTTCAGAACTGCGAGAGGCGGAGAGTGAGCCCTGATGCTTCGAAGGGAAAATGTTACTTCACCCCCATAAGCTGAAGGAGTTGTGGAAGTATTAACCAGAAGCTCTCGGCTATTTGGGGCAGAGGCGGAATGTGGCTTAGTGTGCTGCAAAAATTTTTGTAGTTTAAGAAGCCTGGATGTCTTTGGAGCTTCTTTAGGGCTTTTGGTGCAGCCCTTAAATAAATATGACCTTTGAAAAGCATTTTAATTGTTTATGAAGCTGGCCTGTGAATAGAGCCAAGATGTAGCTAGTTTGTAGTTGAGGAAAGCAGGTATTGCTGGGCAGGAAGGATTTAATGAAACAAAGAGAGAGAATCTTACTGGTTTTGTTCCACCAAAGACAATGCGTGTGACAGCTTCTCTGTTCCTTTTCGGTGATGATAGTGTCAGATGTTTACTTCTGACAGGTAGGGTGGCAACTGTAGCATCTTCAGTGTATGTTTTGAGTCCTCTGGTCTTCAGCTAGTCATGAGTCTAGTCTTCAGCCACTTTTGTGAGGCTGTTCCTGCATTCATGCCTTTGGTTGGCCAGGAAGTGTGTCAGTTATGTAATATTCCTATGAGCATGTATGATTTTCACTTCTAGGGAAAGAAAATACCCCAGGAATTTGGTGATGGGGAAATTCCAAAATTTGATGGAGCAGGTTACGACAAAGACCTGATCGAAGCTCTTGAAAGAGACATTGTGTCAAGGAATCCAAGCATTCATTGGTAAGAAGATTTTCTCAGTTCAAGTGTTTTTGCTGGTGTGAGAAAGGAGAGAAATTGCCCATCTTCAAATTCCTAAAACAGAGAGACAAGATAATCTACAGACAGGCAAAAATGAGATCTTTTGTTTTAACAGTTTATTAATTTGATTAAAGTTAAGCTTTTGTTGCTAATTGATATTATGTGCAGTACATTCATTACAGGTACTGCTGAAATGAACATATGCTCCAGAGATCTTTAAAGATGCTGCTTTGGTGTTCTCATTGTCCAAAACAATTATTAATTAAGCAGCTCTAGGTAACTTGAGTTGAAAATAATTTTTTCCCTGTCTTCCAAAAGTGGATTCAATTTTAGGTCACAGTATGATAGGAGTGCTCTCATGAGGCATATTCTTGCATACTATGATAAATGGTACTAAGTGAAAAGCTTTTCTATTTCTCTTGTATAAAAATAGAAGAAATACAGTTGTATGAGAATCTTATGCAAGTTTCTTCATCTTGCACAGGGATGACATAGCAGATTTGGAAGAAGCCAAGAAATTATTAAGAGAAGCTGTTGTTCTTCCAATGTGGATGCCTGACTTTTTCAAAGGGATCAGAAGACCTTGGAAGGTAAGAATTTATGTGGTGTTTTAGTAAATGGCAAGCTGTACCTATGTGAGTCTCCTACTGTAACGTGTGAATGCCTGTAGCAAAGGCTGAAAAGGTAAAGATCATGAATTTGTTTATGAAATCCTCTCATAATGATTCATGTAAAAGGCACTGAAAGAAACAGCTGGAAGTGTCCTGGCCCTTAGAGTAAACAGTATTTTCTGTTTATTTACTCACTTATAACTTGTTGATATTATAATACTTTCTATATGCCAACCTGTAGATGTAAGCAAACAGATTATATCAACTGAAGCAGAAATGCTTAACAGACAATCCTACACAGGCTTATAGTGTCCAGTTGTTATCACTTCCCATAAGAAAGCAATCCTTGGACTGTTTTTCTCAAAATGTTTCAACTACCTCTCACTCAGACTGCAAACTGCAGCGTGCATGGTACAAGGAAGCAAGCAAAGAGGGGCCAGTCTGGTGACTCAGCTTTGCAGTCACATTTGCAGCTGGGCCTAGTTGCAGCTGGAGTGAGAAATTCAGAGTAGGAGAAGGAGTTGCAAGCAGGGCATCAGGAAGGATATAGGACTGAACTAGACTGATTGACCAGAAGTGGGGCCAATCTGGGCCTTGCTTAGAGCTAAGAAGGAAGAGGAGGGAGGAGTTTGGCAAGCATTTCTGTAAACAGTGTTATTTTGCTTCTGATGTGGAATGGATTGATGCTTGTTTGGGGAATACGTAGTCACAACACAAAGCCTTTTTGGTTACTGAGAAGCATAACTGGGGAAAAGAGACTGTTGCAAATTTTCTGTTATTCTGAGTGTGGAAGGAAGTAGCGTGTGTAGGGAATGCTGTGTACAAGGAGTAGTTTCCTGTTTAGTGTGCTGGTTTAGCAGCGTGGGTCAGATCTTGCTCTACTAACACTTGTTCTGCCTTTTCCTGATTAGTCCTTGTGCTTCCCTGGCTCTTATACTTAGGTCAGACCCAGCAGGAGCTGGGAGATTGCTGCTTGAGAGCTGCTCACAGAGGTTTTAGTGAGTTGCAGGGAGGGAGCCCAAACATACAGTCAGTGCCAGCCTAGCCCCAGGCTATCAGGCCTTTGGAGTTAGAGTGCTTATGGTCAGTACCACTGGCCTTGTGGTCAACCTTAGAGTTAACTGAGCTATCATCTTGGACAGAGCTTAGATGTTGTGAGTTACATGTGTAGTATATTTTAGTGTATTTTGAACAGCTGAATCTCTTTCTTCTGGGCTTAGAGGCAGTTGATCCATACTCTTGTTATAGACTATGGGGGCCCCATCTGTCTAATGTTCAAAATCTTCTAATGGAGTAAAGATCTGCTCTGCTTTTTTTTCACCTGTTGGCATGCACAGAGGATGTAGTGACCATCTGTCTTTAAGACAGGTATCTCAGCGTACTGCAGGAAATGTGAAAAATGTCACTGACCTTGTCTCCAAGTGTTGTGGCAGTGGATAAAAGAACAACAGGTCCTTTAAAGAGTTACAGTCTCCATCTCTTTGCATGAGACTACCTTTTCCTACTGAGCAGTGTCACCTCTGAAAACCAGGTGGTTGTCGACATGGAAAAGATCCTAGGATTATTTCCTCTCTTCAGTCTGAAATGCAAATGGATTTCTGACAAGGCTATGAAGAGTCTTCATTGTTAGCCTTTTCCCTGGTGACTTGTGAAGCTGTAACTCTCATGAATTTATTTTTCACACAGAACAGCATGTATTTTCCCTACTGTTGACCTCTGACTGTGCTATAAGGATGAAAAGTATTGAAGGGAAGGCTATGTCTTGCAGTAATCAGTGTAGCAGCAGGCATTTGTTGAGCCTAGGAATTCAGGACAATAATTCAGGGAAAAAGGCAGCCGAAGCTGGTTTTGGATGCTCAGACTCCCCTGAGAACAATTCCCAAGACAGCCCTCACAGTTTGTGCTTGTATTCAGAGAACTGTGCCTTGTCTGAAGGAGCCAGCTGTCTTCCCTGATTCAACACAGGTGCTGTGTAGTTGCAGCCACGGGTTTCTGAGTGTCCATGGGTTTGCTCTTTCTGTTTCTCTGAAATGTTTTGTGCCAAGAAAGCCTGGTTGCTCACTGTGCTTCCCACTGCTCTGCTAGTGATTGTTACAACAACAAGAAGTAACCCTGCAGTGATTTCATCAAAACACTTACTCCCTGCGGTGCATTTCAGCTTCTTATTGGAATACTTTGGATTAACAGAGCCTTAGAGGAAGAATAAAGAAGTCTCTGTATTTGTCAAGGATTTTAAATAGTAAGTGGCAGCCTCCTAGTTTGCAGAAAGAGCAACTTGATCCTATGTGTTTCTGTTTGCAGCCATGCACGTCTTGTTTTGCTGCGAACTCAAGTTCTTTTTTTTTTTTTTTGTAACTGATATTTCTATTGTCTCTATCCCCAGAGAGCTTACTTTTTCCCTGGCTTTACACCTGGTGTGGCTGCTTTGCACCTGTGTTATGCACATATATAATGCCACCAGTATCACGTGCAGTGTAACGCTTCCTGTAATACTTAGCAGGAGGTGCAAAGTGATGGATGGGCTACAATTTTGGCAGGGTACAGCATGTGTACCTGAAGCCAGGATTTGTCCTTCCAGAATAATGGAAAATTGAACCAATATCCCAAAAATGTCATTACTTCCCTGTATCACCAGGTCATGTGGTAAACACAGTTTATCAAACGCATGCTTTGAATGCGATTTGAATTGAGGTGAAGCTTTTTAAAAAGATATTAAATGAACACATTTGAAGCTCAGAGAGAACAGTAAGTCATCTCTGACCTGCATATTACAGTCTGAGTAATTTTCACCCAGTCACTCCAGGGCTGTATGTGCAATATTGTTGTAATATCAGTATAACTGTGCAGCATCTCAAATCAGAATGTCTGAGTGTTCACAGGGAGAAAAGAGAGTCCATTTACTTTTTATGCTTGCTGCTCTAGAGCTTAGAAAACCTTGAGCAGCCTGAGGAGTGACTTTGGACTGTTAGCTGTAGAAATGGCATTTGAACATTTCTGATTTAATTTACCGATGAATGTATGTTGAGCTTGCATTAGCTAAGTATTAAATGGCAATAAAGGTATTAAGAGTTAATGGAAAATGGAATACAGAGCGGCTATTGCTTTTGAATGGGACATTTTTGAATAATTGCATTCCCGGTTGATTTGTTTTTATAGATCTCTTCCATGTCATTCTTTGTGCTTTTTGAAGTAAATTTTTGTGAGGAACAGATGAAATCTAATTTGCTATATGGCTTGCATTTAACAGATATTTTATTGCTGTGGCATTTTATGTAAGTTATTAATTGCAAAGCACATTATGATGTGCAATTCTAACACTAGCTAATTTGATTACCCTTGCAATACAGTACAATTTTAGTAAACTCTTGTTAGCATGTAATAAGATCTTGCAATTGGGAGGGGAAAAATAACCCCAAGCTGCTTGAGCACTACATTTTCTTTGATTTACTTAAAATCACAGGGCCCTATACTAACACTGTGCAGAACATGGAACAGTGTTTTGTCCTTGTCCAGTGCTGCTGCTGAAAGGGTCGGAAAGACTACCCATAAAGATGGCTGTATTTAGTAGTATTATCAAGAGTGATTAACCCATCTCAGTGATAGGAGCTTAACATGGGTGCTGAGAGCATTGTGTAATCATGAGTAAATATGCTGAGCTGCATACATGTGTGCTTCTTTCTTTCAGAGACCACAGATGGAAAGATAGTCTGAATGACGTGGATATAAGATTTGTTTCTAGTTTAAAACTTTCTGAATAATCACTGAAGTTCAGATTAGGCTTCTGTGGGACTAAGCAGTAGTCCACATTAGCCACATGAGTTTCTTATCTGTAAAATAATACAGTCCAGTCATCCAACATGATGAGGATGATATTTCATCCAGGAATTGTTATGATGCAGTAGTGTGGTCATAGGAACATTGAGATTGAGAGATTAAGCAAAAAACAGACTGATGTATTCAGTGAATGCTCTCATGCAAATGTAAACATCAACCAGAGTCATACATATTTTCAGGATATTTTGGGAAAGTGTTTTTCTGTAGAAAATTTCTCTACTGAGGAAACACAACGTACTGTGAAAGTATTTTGGTTTCTGTGAGACTTTCTCGTGAAGGGGCCTTTGTTCCAAAAAAAGAATTTAACCATATTCATCTGCCTGTGCAGCCCATTGTGAGCTGGGAAAGACCTAAGTTCAAGTTTAGACTCTGTTTGATTCTGAGCAAGGCTGTAAATCTCTTGTCCATTTCCTAGGTACAAGCAACAGGTACTGGCTTTTGTGGTTCTGACTCCAGTGGAGTTGTGAGAAGAAATGGCAGAACACTTCCACACTGTCCTCGAAAGCAGGATACTTATCTTCTGTTTTCCACTGATGATGGTTATGTTATTAATTTAAATCCAGATCTTGGCTTATATTGAGATGTTGTGTAGAGTACCAATGGCAAAGTTTTCTTAATTTGTTGTTCATTACCTTTGTTCTCACCTTCCAGGGTGTGCTGATGGTTGGTCCTCCTGGCACTGGCAAAACAATGCTAGCAAAAGCTGTTGCTACAGAATGTGGGACAACATTCTTCAACGTGTCTTCCTCTACACTGACGTCTAAATACAGAGGCGAGTCTGAGAAGCTGGTCCGCCTCTTGTTTGAAATGGTATGTCCTCGATGATGTGGTCTAGGGCTCATTAAGGTGAGAAAGGGCAGTTTTCTTGGTTTCCTGCCCTTTCAGTGGCATGCTGGAAGCGTGGAGTTCATTGAACTGACACCCCCTCAACCAATTAGAAAAACGTAATTTCTAGGTTTCCACATATGGTATGTTATTAAGGATTAAGAAGGAAATGGTTAATCACCCATGTTTAGGATAGCATTTCCCAGACTAAATAGAGAGTCATGACCTCAACAGAAAGTCAGTTATTTGATTATGGGGTCACAATCCCATATGAAGTAGATTTGAAATTGGAAGGGGTTTGGAACAGTTATTCTAGAAGCTGTACATGTTTTAGTTCTGAATGATGGTCACAAGCCTCTCAGTGAAGCTGTGAGTGCAGTCCATTATGCAGGGTGTGTGAAGGACATATCCATGTGGGCTATACCTCTGAGACCCTCACTGTGCTCCTGCAACATTCACAGCTAAAACCTGAGTCTCTTGAGATTGCTGAGCTCCCTTCTGTCCTTTATGCTTAACCTTCACCAGCCCAAAATCCGGACATGAAAATTGCCTCTATTGTGTCAAGAAGACTATCCTATTGTGTTAGTGTTTCTTTTCCCCTTTTCAAAGTCATTTGCTAGGGAAAGCAAACCAACACTGATCCAAGGAGCATAATTTAAAGTGTAGAAACCTCAGCATGTGGCAGTTTGTAAATCAAGGTCTTGAATTCCTTCCTTGTGACAGTCAGGGAAGATATGTGTGCAGTATGTCCAACAGGGCTGGGTTGTGGTCTGATGAGGGCCTGTGCTTGCTGAACAGCCTTAATAGTGATGTTTTCATTTGAATAAAGGCACGGTTTTATGCACCAACAACAATCTTCATTGACGAGATAGATTCCATCTGCAGCCGCAGAGGCACGTCTGACGAACACGAGGCCAGTCGCAGAGTCAAGTCAGAGCTGCTTGTGCAAATGGATGGTAACAAGGGCTTAGATCTGGCTTTGGGGCTGGGATGCTGTTTCTTTACAGGTGGGAATGTATGAACTTGACCCATCTGGAAAACCTGGCTCTATGCATAAGAGAAAAATGAGGCGCAACTTGAGATGAGTGTAGTTTTGGAGTATTCAACAACAGATAACTGAAAAGGGTCTTCTGCTTTATTTTTTCTAAAACGGCTATTTTTAGGATGACTTGAAAGCTCATGTTAAAGAGACACAGACTCCTCAAGAAGCAGATAATGGAGATTTGTGCAGTTTAATGCAGGTATTCAATTTGTATTCAGTTTAAACAAAATTCTGCCCTTTGCTAGACTCTCCAGCTGTGGAACCCCATTGTGAGATCTGCTTTTGCTGTATTCTATGATGGCAGCTAATATTACCCTTTTAAGTCAGATGTAGTACCTGTTTTGTGCAGCTGCACAAAACAAGCATGACCATCTGAGGAATATTGTATGGTGTAGAGGTTTGATAGCAGCCTTTATATTGCAGCTATCATAAACTGCTGTATAAACTACTGTATAAAAACTATTATTTTAAATGTTCTCAAATTTGCAGGTTCATTGTGGTAAGCTCAGGATAGGGAAGCTTTTGATCTCTTTGCAGTCCTCACTTGCTAAGCTGAGTGACTCCTATTTCTTCTATGACCAGACTCGAAAGGGATAGTACTGTCAGTGGGACTAGCAGGGCTACACTCACATATATCTGTGTTATTAGCACTGTCCAAGAAAGCCCTCCCCTTACTCAGCAAAATAATGAACTGTCCCCCTCTCTGTGATAATAATGGTCTTGTGACACCTACCTTTGAGAAGTTTGGAAAGGGACACAGGACCATAGAGAGCTGTTGCTTAGCTTTGTCCAGGCTGTGTTTGTCTGTGCAGTGTTTCTCAGCAAGCATCTCCATCAATAAAGGCTCTGGAATAAAATTGCTCTGAACTGTTGTGCTTGCAGGGGTAGGTGGTGCTCTGGAAAATGATGACCCTTCCAAGATGGTTATGGTATTATCTGCTACAAATTTTCCCTGGGATATTGACGAAGCTCTCCGACGGAGACTGGAGAAGAGGATTTATATACCTTTGCCCACAGGTGTGTTTGATAAGACCATTTTCCTTTCCTCTCTTTACAAGATGACTTTAGAATAACTGCAGGACTGTTGCGCTTGTAAGGAATCCTGATTGTTTTGTGTAATTCAGGGGTTAATCATTTGTCTGGATTGCTTTATTTTTAAAGAGAGTGAAAAAAAGAGAAATGCTGCTTTGCTTGGGGGCTGAAAAACAAAGAGTTGTGGCATTTCATTGCAAACCATTGATGGGTTCTTATATTTTGAAAGAGAGTTAGTTTTAATGAGTCTGGAATTATTTTAAATGTTTAACAGTCAGTCCTTGAGTGATCATCAAAGGCAGCCTTTGGACATGTTCACAAATATTGCAAATGCACTCCATGCCCTTGCAGACAAATGGAAAGAAGTAGATCCATGAATTTTCACTTACAGGCTTAGTTCATTGCAAATCACTGCTTGCTTGCCTTTATTACTGTGCTTCCAGTCACTCAGAATGCAGCAGGCTGATTGCTTTCCTGCCCTAAGACATCTCAGCTTGTATTGTCTTTTCCTAGCTGTCATTCACCTGTCCTATTAATTTTGAGGTTCCTATCACTTGAAGTTTGCATAGCTCTGTTTCTTCTTGGTACAGTGGATGCCTCATCTCCCTGCATGAGCACTCAAGATAACAAGATGCATGTCCATGGTGACAGTGGTTGTGATTGAGTTTAGCAGGTCTAAGGATACTTAACAGTTCTACAGCTTGTCTTTGCAGCATACAGGCAGTAAGAGTGCCTAACAGGATGCCTGTCTTTATGACCAATTAGTTTAAAATCCTATCAGCTCTTCCTCTTGTTTCTAATTAAACCAGATTGTTTTTTAACACAGTGTATTACACCCTGGACAACATAGGAGATGTGATTTTATTTCCAGTCTTAGTTTGTGTTGTATCTATTCTGCAAGTAAGAATGTTGTGCTACTCTGGGCAAGTCTGAGTGATGCATTTATAACTGTGCTGTGTGATTTGATACAGTCAGGCATTTTAACAGAAAAAGTGGTATGGTAGCATATATGCACCTGTATATTGTGGAATTTGATGCAAGCATATATTTTTTAGTGTTAAATTTTCAAAATGCTGCACAGACTTGCTTAGCCTCACAGCAACAATTAGAAAAATGTTCTCTGATGCAGGATACTCTCTGCAGGTATGCTTGTGTGGACATTGTGCCCTCTAAATAATAAATCCCCATTTTATAGCTAGTGCCAGTTGTGTGATGGATAACTCTGTGCTTTTGACAGTTCTGCAAAGCACACAAAACCAGCAGCTCTAGAGAAGCTTTCTATTTTCTTTTGTATTTTTTCTTTCCCAAAAGTGAAAATAAGAATTAGGGACATCAGTGAATAAAGCATGATGTAGTTTATTGGACATTTCTTTAAGACTTTTAGCCTTTCCTACAGCTACTTCTGTTGCAATTGTCCTTTTGTATAGGTCATAAAAATTGATCACATGGCAAATAAAGATGCTGAGCTGGCGTATTTTTCCTGTACAGTGAAAGCCAGGAAACCAGTCATCCTCTTCTTTCCTACCGTTGTGCAGAGTAACACGGAGGCCTAAGCTGTCAAATGGGAATTCCCTCTTACAAGCTTAGGCTGCTTAACATGTGTACCCAAATGCACATATGCACATGCCCTCTGCAAGAGAAATGGTTAATTGACTGCATGAGTGCTCATTGACACAGCTGGTTATCACTGTGTGCACACTGCATCTCGGTAGGAAAGTGGGATACCAGGATGTTGCTATTGAAAATATATTAATACAAGTTTATTGTATTAATGTGCCTGTTTTCTATCAGGCTTCAGCTGATTTCTTCGGTCCCAACTGAATAAACTGCTTGAACATATGCTTAGAGTTCAGCTTGTTGTTAAGGGGTTTGTGCTGTCTGAAGCTCTCTTAATGGAATCCTTATTGTAGTTATAATGAAACTCTATGAATAATATGCAGTCAAAGCCTTGAATAGGGAGTGGATCCAAAGGGATGTGAGAAGAAACAGAAATTTGTAGGATTGTGCTTTTGTGCCCTTGGGTAATATGTGACCAAATGCTTTATCACCTGAGACATAACAGACATTTTTAGTGACAGATCACTCTGACAAATATCTCTCGACCATGCTGTTTTAATATACTGCATTTAACCAAACACTTTACTGTATTTGATTGCACACTGACTTGTTACCTTTCTTTTCTTATATTGAACTCTTTTGTTCATACTTTTCACTGAAAAATTTAAGTTGTGTTTATATATTTTTTAATGTAACTCTTGCCAGTCTTCAAACAAATATATTTACGTTCTAGCAAAAGGCAGAGCAGAACTACTGAAGATTAACCTTCGGGAAGTAGAACTAGATCCTGATATCAGCCTTGATGAAATTGCTGAGAAGATTGAAGGTTATTCTGGTGCTGACATCACTAATGTTTGCAGGTATCTCATTGCCCTTAATTTGCAAATAGAAGTGCCTGGGAAGTCATAATTTGCATTATATGATAAAAGGCAATACCCACTACAGCTGAAGCCATGCTCACAGTTGTGTTTGAGGCCCAAATCTATTTACTGTATTCATGTATTACTGTCATGTGGAGTGGTCCAAATATCATGGAGTCTTTCTGTGAGATGTGGTTTTCTTGGATCTGAAGTGAAAATAAGTTATCTAAGCAAATCTCACATTACAGTTGGCTGCATTTACTGTAGTTGTCTGCATTTGTTAATGTAGTGCAAAGCAGATTGTTGAGGTTTTTTTTAAATCCCATTAGTTTAAGAGCTAGAATTCCATGATCCAAAAAATTCCTTTCACAGAACACTTCTTTGGGACTTCTATATGCTGCATGTTTGGACAGCCCCCAGTGCAGCTGAGTCTTGGTGTCTACCTGAATCTTCTAGGGGCAAGGGAGATATAGATGATAATATTAGTATTTAACTTATTTCCATCCTGTTTCCACAATTTGTTGCATTTTTGACACATCAGTCTTTTCTGGTGAAGGATAGGTATTTGAAGAAACTTATCTGAACGAAGTCTATGTCCCTTAAGAATCCTGTCAAGAGAAACTGATCCTGTAAGAATATGGTTTGGGAATCTTTTTTCTGTTCCCCCTGCTGCCTTTCTGAAAATGTGAAATCACTCCATGGATATGAAAACTCAGTGTGTGTCACGTAGTAGTGAAATTACCTTTCTCCCTAAGGCTTGTGTTATTCCTTGCTGGGAAAAACCTGGGGGAAAAGAAAATGTAATTTCAGACTGCCTGTGGGCCATGGTGTGAGAAAATGAGCAGTGTTCTTCAAGCCTGTGGACCAGGCTGGCAGGATCTGAGCTGGGGAGGAGTCACAGAGCAGGCAGGGCATGAGGAGCCACAAGCACCGATGGCCTCAGCACTGCAGGGCCACGTGATGCTGTGTCTGATGCCTCCTGCTCTGCCCTTCACACATCCAGGTGCTATGGACAAGCAGGCAGCCAAGCTGGGCTGCACTCTTAACCCTTGCTGACTGTCCTTTGGAGCTATGCTGAAGGGAGAAAGTTAAAGTCTAAAAGGAATGTGGTGTAAAAATCCAGATTACTTAAAAAAAAAAAAAAAGTCTTTGAGTTTGTCTCCCACCCTGCCTTTTTCTGCTTTAAAATTGTAAAATTTCATCTCCATTAATCATTGTAAAAGGTTTTCAGTTTTATAGTTTTAATTATCTCTGCACATTTACCATATGCTTAAATGGATTTTGGTGCCAGTGCATTCTTTATGTTGAATTAATGTAATGATCTGGGAACATAGAAGCTACAAAAGATGTGAACTGCATCTTCTATGGTAAATAAATGCTGTCTTAAGTGTTCCTGCCAGTGGTTTCTAGCATTAGTATACAATCAAAATTCATAAGCTTACAGCACATTCTGCTAGCAATTAGCTCCCATGCATTGTCCTGTATTTCCAGGGATGCATCTTTAATGGCAATGAGAAGACGTATTAATGGCTTAACTCCAGAAGAGATTCGTGCACTTTCTAAAGAAGAGCTTCAGATGCCGGTTACCAAGGGGGACTTTGAGCTGGCTCTGAAGAAAATCTCCAAATCTGTTTCTGCTGCAGACCTGGAGAAGTATGAAAAATGGATGGCAGAATTTGGATCTGCTTAATCTCAGTGACAGCTTTCCTTTGCTAGAGTTTTATGGTTTTTGTTGTTCTCACTTTCAAAATGAGTTAGAAATCTTTTTAAAAGTTTAATAAAAGGTCTGCCTCTGCCCTCATCCCACCCCTTTCTGGTGACAGGATCTTTTAAGCTATTTGTCTTTAAAGGGAATGAACACAATAATGAGCTAATATTGTAAAATATATTTTATCTCTGAAGTAGAAAAATAAGACAAACAGGAAGGGAAAAATCATACTTCTGAGGGCAGTCTTTTTATTTTTCAAATGAAGAGCAGTGTTACTTAACTTCCTCCTAGTCATTTTTTATGGCTGGAGTCAATAAATCAGCTGGGGGATGTGACTCCAAAGGAACAGACAAGGGCTTGCTGTACCCCTCCTGCTCTTAAGTGCTGCTTCTGCCTCCCTTGAATGTGGCATCCAAGTTATTATTCTTTCTCTCTATGCTCGGATATTCAGAGCAAAGCCTGTGGATTAATTGGCATTACAGAGGAAATGAGGACCAGTTTTCCATCAAGACATGGACCTGACTCTCCTCTCATGTACTCCCATTTGGAATTGATGTCACTTCAGACTGTTATCAGTGTTACCTGCAATGACTTCTGATGGGAATGAGAGGGAAAGAAAAAGGCATGGATTGTTCTCAGTCCGGTTTATGCTTGTTCTCTGAACATAGTTCAAGCCTGTTTGACCAGTAGGCACTTTGACTTAGGTTATAACTTGCACTTTTATGCTTATGTATCATCTGTGCTTTGTTTGTGCTATCTAAATGTAATTGTTACTAGTATTAATATTAATATTTTAGTACTAAGAGTTTAATAAAGACACTAATATCAAGGTTGTGTTTAAAACACAATGCTGTCCTTAAAACAAATGGCTGTGAACTTCCACTTTTGATTGGATATGAACTTTTTCCTAGCATTAGTAGGCAATGGGACTTTTACCTTTTTGTGTTGTAGAACTGTTCATACTTATTCTTTCTTTTTTGTGTGTGTGAAGATTTCTTAAAAATGTATAAATATTACTGGTTTAGTAATATTTAGAAAATAATCTGTATGATCTCATTTATGTTCTTAACTGTTTCTTCCCTTCCCTCATACAAGTGCAGGGATGAGAAGGGTTCTAAAGTCTAACATGAGAAATCCTCTCTAGAGTATACCTGTCACATTGACTGTGTGAGCTTTTCACAGACTCAGCCTGCAAGTCTGGCATATGAAGTTTTCCTGTGGAAGGAATGGGAAGGACTGGTCAAACAGCCAGATTTACAGAGATATATGCAAGCTGTCAGGTTTTTGGTGATGTTGTGAGCTAGGCCTTAAGTATCTTGGTGGATGTGAATTGCCCTGCAGCTTGGTAGGTATCCCACCCTTCAGCTCTCTGTGGAGACTCCTAGTGGCACAGACAGATGTGATGGAGTAAAGAAATTTACAGCACCTCTTATTGAATGGGAATATATCCTTATTTGCTGCTTTTTGTTAGTCCTCGGAAATTCCCAATAATGTCAGTAATTCAGCACACTGGTCTCTTGGGCCATGACATGTTAACCACTAAGGCAAAACACCTTAAATCAGATACTTCGTTTGCTCAGGGAAGTGATAAAATCACCATCCCTGGAAGTGTTTAAAAAATGTGTAGATGTGGCACTTGGGGACATGTGAACATTTTGACATGTCAGTGCTGGGTTAATGGTCAGATTTGATGATCTGAGAGGTCTTTTCCAACCTTAATGATTCTATAATTCTTCCCAGGGAATAACTGGACCTTTATAGACAGAAAGCTCTGAAAATATTGCTGTGGACTGCCTTTTTTGTGTTATGAAGCTATAGGTGGCCAGTTGTTCTTTGTTTGTTTGTTTGACTGCAGTAGAAATTAGTAAAGCTACACAAATCTTTTGTGGCCAATATTAGATTAACACTAGGGGGTCTCTCACTAAATAGGCCATTGCTGCCCAAGGAGCTTAATCTACAAAACCAAGTTGTAGAAGGGAGTTGACATAAATGCCAGTAACAACCCTACGCAGCTGCCCAGTAACAGTGCTGGGATTCAGCAGTTGCTGCTTAGTAGGGTCTAAGTTCCAGTTTGCTCAGTTTCACATTGCAAGCAGCAGTGACCTTCCTACTGATGAAAGCACAGCACTTGCTATGAAAATGTCAGTCCTTTGCTCTTTGATGGACCTTCTACCTTAAGGCATTAAACTTCCCTCTTGGCTGTTAAGCAAAATACACTGTACTGGATATTCCCTTTAGCAGGAATTATTCAGGTGCTGCAGTCTTTTTCTCTAAAGGTCATGGTTTCTACCCCAGAAATGTTTTCATTGTACAGGTCCATTCATCATTTACAGCTTCAGAACAGAAAAGTGGAAGTTTTCAGGCAGTAGATGTAACATGATGGTTGTGCCCCAGAATTACTGACGTGACTTGGGCCCTGCTAGATCAGGCACCCCAGGAGACCGAGATCATCTCTTCCCTGCTGAGATCTTTCAGGAAAGGGAGCTGTCCTTGTGTGCTGACCCTTTCACCTTTACCAAGTCATACTGGCACACCCATCTAGGTGGGCTTGGAGACTGGGTTATTTACTCCAGGGGAGCCAGCAGTGGATGCAGCAAGGAGCAGCCCAGGAAGGAAGGGCAGCCATCAGTGGCAGCCCCTCAAGGCCCAAAGGATGAGCTTATTGCTCAAAGTGAGAGTAGTTCATGTCCCAGTGCTGGAAACCCTTGTGTAAGGATCCTAGATTCCTTGGAAAGCAATGTACAAGCATGGCACAGCCATGTGTCACAGCAACACTGTTCAAGCTATGCCTGTTTGTGTATGGAGATCATCCACACATGTGGGGGTATGCACAATAGGTGGTGCTTCAGTAGTTATACATAGATTACATAAGAAACATGTTTTAGAGCTGTGTTTATGTGTTTTCTAAACATCTGTGAAGGCCTTGCTGGGTGGCACTGTTAATTTTTGTACAGTTCACGATCTGGTTGTATGGAGTAATAAATGTGTGCTAGAGTCTGTCCGTCTCTCTCGAGTGGGGCTGGGAGTGCTTTGCTGCTAACTTCTTCCAAAGCTGCCATACAATGTTGATCTCTTCGGTTTGTCGTGGTGCCCTTTCACCAAAGCCCTGGATGGAGAGCAGTTAAAATCTGGGGTTTTTGGATAAAACTGTCAGCAATGCTTTCTCTCTAAATTGGCCTTTTGTTGCCACAAGCTATAAAATGGAGAATACTTCAATGCCCAGCACATGGAAGGGAGGGTAGGAGAGAACAGAGGCCCCAGCAGATGTTCAGTGTTAGCACCTGATTCAGACCTCACAGAGCCAGGCAGTCGTTTTTATTACTTGCCCCTGGGCTGGAAGTATAATCAGGCTCCAAAGAAGCTGCCTGCTAACCAGGAGACTTTCAAGAGCAAAACTTCTATTAGGAAGGAGCTTTCAGACTTGGAAAGAGACCCTGTGTCTCCTGGGACTGAGTTGATTATTTGAATTTTCTCCCTTCCTCATGAAAGAATGGAGTTTCCAGTGTTTCATAATACTTCAAACATGAAAGAGCGAGCAAGGGAAATGCTGATCAGGGGATTTCAGGAGAGGTCAAGTCTTTGCATAGGAAGTTCAACTCACCCCAGTTTAAAAGTGACTGAAATAGCAAAGGTGCACTGACTTGTTCTGATCATGGGAAAGATGAAAGAGCTTGTGTGCTTTAAAAGAAATCCTCCATCAAATGACCAAAGACTTCATGGTCCAATCCAGGCATGAGGAGGTAGAATCAGATGAAGAAATTGTGATTTTTTTTTTTAATCTGTTATTGGAATAAGCCACCCTCAATCAGATTGTGAATTGAGATGTTTTTTCAGAGCTGTAGTGACAGATAAGTGCGTGATGAACATGCAGGTGACATCGTGCTGCCAGGGAGCAGGCAGGGAGCTGCACACTGGTGTAAAGTGGGTGTCAGCACCATGGCAGCAGCTGAGCCCCCTCTGTGTGAGCTGTCCACAAAGCAGCTCTGTGGTGCAGAGTGGAGCCAAGATGGACAAGAGTAGGCTCAGTAGTGCTCTGGAATAAAGCAGACTGCTGGTGATAGCAAAGGCAAGGCGCTGGTGCAGTTCAGAGAATGTCTCACACGGCCATTTCCCTGCGCACGATAAGGGTTTCACTGCAGTGCTGTGCCAAAGCTTGGCCATCGCTGTGGATGCCTCAATCCCCTGTGTTCAGGGCCCAGCTGCCACACACAGCACAGCTAACAGAGTTGCACAGGAAGTGGTGTTCCTGCATCCCACAGCACAGGAACATTTGACCCTCTCTGCCTTCTGGTCCTCCCTAGCTTTGTGTGCTGGTTGTGACCCTTTCTTGTGACCCACTTAGTGCATACATGGTGGTTCAGTACCTCTAACAGAGGTGCAGTACAGAGCTGTCTTTTGATCAGCTAAGGTGCCATGATTCTACACGTCTGCATGTAAGTGTCTTGGAAATATTCAGGCAATCTTCCTCTTCTTCAGAAGGCCCCAGCTAGCATTAAAAGCAGATGGGATGAAATATCTTGGCTAGCCTAGTTGCCCAATGCAAGAAAACTTACCTCAGCAGCCACGGAGGTGCCACAAGGAAAGTTCTGGCTTTGTTATGAAGTGGCAAAATGTGGGGATGTTCCCAATCCTACTGCACAGGCAGAGTTAGGGTTTTATCATGTCCAAGCCCTGTTTCCTGGCTTTTGTGTATTTGTGATTTCTTTGCTGCAGTAGGAGCATTTTTTTCAGAGTTAGGGGGAAGCTATGGGGTATTTGTTCAGTGTCTGGGTTAGGATTTTGCAGATCCCATGATCTGGTTGGTACATGAAGCAACTGAACTTGTTCCCAGGATGCTTACTTTTGGAGAAACTCATCATGCATCCTGCCTAACTGGCTGTATACTAAGTAGCTTTGTGCAAACTCACTTAAATATAATATTTAAAATATTTGTTTGACAAAGAGGAATTTTTACTGCCAGATTGCAATTGTATTGCTCTCATTTGTAAGCAGCCCCTTGCATATGTTGTTTAACTGAGGTAAAAGAAAATGTCTTGGAATTAAGATTTTTTTTTTAACTTGACTTTGGAGAGCAAGAAAGGTAGAAAAATATTTGCGTAAAGGAAGATACAAGGGTACTCAAGACATAGAGATCTGCAATTTCTTCTTTTTGTGGCTTTCCTTTTTGTTGCACTGCTGGGCTGTGCTTTCTGTTTCCAATTTGTTTTGAAATAATTACCATTGTTTTTCCATCACTCAGACAGCCTTGGCAGATGATTTGGTTCCACAGAGCCCTCTTTTGCTTGCTTGGTGGTGTTCTGGCACAGTGTGCTGTGTGACATCTGACTGAACAGGCTGATGGCATGAGATCTTCCTTGTGAAGAAAAGGTCACCCAAATGGTGAAGGTGAGAAGAACTTCACAGAATACCAATTGGGCTGGCAGGAACAGAAACCATAGCAACTCTGCACAGGGTTTATAAATACAACCAAGAGGAAAAGGGAAATACCCTCAAGGAGATGCTGACAACACCACAATATGCATATTGATAAAAGTGTGGGTCTTTGCGTGTTCACCAGTGAGCAGAACCTACGTAAGAGGGTGGAAGTGGTTCAAAGGAAAGCAATTCCAGGCACTGCCAACAGCTTTCATCACCCAGCCTTGCTGCTTTAAAACATGACAATGTCCAGGGGCCAATTTGTTACTGCTGCTACAAAAGCTGCCTTTTAGGTAATCAAATTGGACTTTCCAAAATCTTGCTGCCTGTCTTGAAATGTCTTCAAACTTTGGCATGTGGTGGGACTGGAGCTGTGCTTGGAGGGCTAGAAGAATAAGGCAATGTTAATAGTGGTGGATTTCTGTAGGGTCCTGGGGCTTTGTTGTGTTGGGTAAAATTTGGGTGTGCAAGAAGAGATGCTTCAAATGCTTATGGGGAGTTGAGATGGTAGAAGGATGGGAGGGAGGTGGAAGGTCCTGGGATCAGTGGAGGAGATAAAACTGTCCCTCTGATTCCAAGTTCCCAGCCCTGAAGCAGATGGTGATATTTTTCAATTGTTTTTGATTTGCAGTCCCCTAGCATTTTTTCTACTGAGGCTGAAGATTCCTGTATGTGAATCAAATAAAGCAAGGGTTTTTTTATTTAATAGAGCAGGTATGTTTTTCTTAAATACCTTTTGCAGGCCCTTAATAGGTGCTCCTGTTAGCTACAGATTATGGTCTGAAAAGCACTGGCCCATGACATCCTAAGCTTGCCTGAATTTCTTATGGGAGAGAGTCTATAATGGATGGTGTTGATTGTATGTTCTACTTGTTAGTTTGCTCAGAAAGATGAAGCTCAGTGAATGTGAGGTGCTTCTGGGGAGTTTATTTACGGTGTGTTTTTTTCTGTGCAGATTAGCATTTCATCAGCATATGGCACAGCCATTTAAAATAAATATTTGGCTTTCCTTAAATTATGCTTGTGTAGAAAGGTCCCTGGATATGCATATCTGTCGCCCTGTTGTATCTAATTAGACATTTCTACCATGGTGCTGGGGGACCAGACTCCTTCCCCCTTGCCAAGGAGCCAAGAGCCTGCTGCTCCCCTGCCTGAGGGATCTGTGTGCCTCATCTCGGGGGGAACGAGGCAGGAAATTGGCCCCTTTCCTGGGGGGCTGCCAGCCACACGCTGCTGGCACTGCCAGGTCAGCCTCCCTCCCTAGACCCTGGGAATTCAGATTTATTTAATCTGGGAACTCCCCAGCTTAAGCAAATGCTTGGCACCCTGTCCAGTCTCCCCTCCTTCACCTGCCAAGGCAGATGTGCTTTTGCAAAACACAGCCCCGAGTGAAGCCTGTGGGAGCAAACTGTGTGCAGAAGGCTGGGGAGGAGCTCAGGCAGTGTTGGGGAGGATGGGATGCTGGTCTGCAGCCCTGTGTGCCCACCCAGTCTGGGCAAGGGAAATCAGTGGTGAGGAGAGGGAACAGCACTCCCTCAGGCGTGCAATATAGATGTGGATGAGAGAAGAGTAGGAAACTTATTTTACAACAAAGAAACAAATGACAAGCTAATCAGTTTTAAAATGGAGTGGAGCCTGTAACCCAGGGGGCCTTTTACATCTCTTTGGCATATCCAGATGTTTTGTTTTCTCACAGATGATTTAGAACTTGTTTCCAATCTAAGTTCTCACTTGATTTGTATCCATTTGATGGTGCTGATAGTGCTGTCTAACAAATATTTCTCACTCCCTGATATTTACCGTACATCCCTGAATGCTTTTATAGACTCACCATATAAAGCAACACCTTGTGCTTTGTTGTACTGTACAAACTCCCTCAGGCTCTTGTATAAACTGGATCCTCCTCAGCACCCTTCCTTTCTGACTGATCCCGTTCTTTATTTAACACAGATCATCAGGAGTGTACATGGTGGGTCCTTAAGCCATACACAGCAAGATACCCAGTAAGATAAAGAAAAAAAATTGCTGTCATGGTACATTCCTGTAATCAAGAAAATAAACCAAGTATTTGGTTTTATGCACTGCAGCAGGACAGAAGGTTTGGGTATATTATTTTTACATAGTAAACAGGCCTCATTAGATAACTGAGGCATTCACAGGCAGTGGGATACATGGAGGAAGATGCAGGAGCTCTCCAGACAGCAGCAATAGAAAATATGTGGATATTCTCTTTGCAGGGGATGCAGCTACATGCACCCACAAGGCTGAAGACCACAGCATTTTTGTGGAAGTTTGGGTGCTGCCCAGACAAAGGGGAAGAAAATATTTGGGACCAGCTAACACACTCCAGGGGTCCATGGCTACAAGTAACCAGGGATGAATGTGAGTGAGGAGGAACAGGATGGAGATAGCAACTGCCTTCTGCCAGTCTCCCTGCCTATGCCTTGTTCCTAGAGCCCAGGTACTCATGCTCAGGTCCACACTGCCATGAGTCCCCAGTCACTCTGTGCAGGACCCTGCCGGAACAGGATTCTCCAGTGCATGCTCTGTGTTCTTGAGCTATGCAGATGCAAAACCAATCTTCAGCTTCCCAAAGGGAGATGTTAAGCATTCGGCAAGAGAAACCCTATTATGCAAGAAGTGAACCCACTTAGACGGAGTTTGTTCAAGAGATTTCCTTCATATCTGCTGGCGGCTCTTACAGCCAAGGACTATTGCTCTTCTGCTCCTCAGTGACAGGGCTGTTTTGAGGTTTTTGTGTTGTGTTGCTCTGCTGGGACTCCATGGGTGTGCCAGCAGCCTGCAGTGGCTGTGTGTAGACAGCCACAGCTTTGCTGCTTGGTGACCCTGGGAGTGCAAAGGCTTTGTGTCCCATTAGAAACCCAGGAGTTCTACTTCTCAAAGACTTCTCCCAACCAGAGGTATTTTGTACTATGTTTCAACTCTCAGTCCTTTTGACAGAAATTACCTGCAGGCTGCCTGGCCAGTCTTTTCCTCTAATGGTGCAGGGTAGTTTTAAGAAGACAAAAAAACTGTCACACTTAAGAAAAAATGCCTGGCCAGGTTAGATAAAGGACAGGAACACAGGAATAAGGTTGTGTTTGAACCCTGACAGAGCTCACCACACGGCTCCCCAAATGGGAGTCACAGTGACTTGAGATGGTGCTGAACACAATCAGGGAAGGACCATGGAACAGGATGAGGAATAGGTAAGTGGCAGGAATTGCTGCTGCTGAAGCTAGTCCTGGGCCAATGATACAGCTGCCTGAGTGAGGATCCAGGGATGCTTTAGGGGTATGAGTTTGGAACAGACTCATAGTTTATATGCCTTTGATGGTTAAATTGTGATTTCTCATAGCTGTGAGTTTTGCTAACACTCTTCTCAGAAGGTCCCATGAAAGGGGTATTGCCAAGGCCATTGATCTTTCTGTGGGCACTGCATCTCTTCAGAACCTGTGTTTGCAAGGTGCTGGACAGGTATGCAGGAATGACAGCCCCAGTCTGAGCAAGAAACTGGGTGCACCAGTGAGACAAGCCAAGATGGGCAAAGGAAGAGGCAAGAGCAGAGGTAGAAGATCCATCCCATCATTGGTGCAGCCAGGATGTGCTGAGATTGTTGCTATCCCTGAGGCTTGTTAGCAGCCCTAGAGATGGTGTCTTCCAAAGGCTGAGGTCAAACACAGCCTTTGCAGAAGGAAGCTGTCCAGACCACAGCCAAGGGATAGTTTGCAGTTTGGCTGGGCAGCTCCCAGACTCAGGTGGGGCACTGTGGGGTATGGACAGCTGGGAGCACGGGCAGCCTGCTCTTTGTAAAGTTGGGGTTGGGACCATTTCCATCTGCTCCCAAAGAGTGATGGTGCAATATCTCCTGGCTCAGCTTCCTGAAGGTTTTCTGGTCCCATCAGGATTTTCCAGCTGCTGTTGCTACACTGCACAGAGCTGGACCATTTGTATCTCCAGTAAGTTCTGCTATTCAGCTTCAGCTTCAGTTTTAACCTTGATACAAACTTATTTTTTCCTTAAGAATTGATTTAGCATGCCACGTAACAAATGCTCCAGTCTCTCAGGACTCATTGCAAATTTACACTTAAGCCTTGTTTTTTATTCAAGCCTTGGAGTTTTCCATGAAATTTTCCTGTACGGAAAGGAACGTGCAGGTATTGAGTGTGCAGAACCCACTTGCTCAGCCATCACAAATCCCTCAAACAGTGTTTTATACACCATGTACATGAAGCTTATAACCCCTTTGATTCAGAGTTCTTGGGATGTGGTGCCCACATTGGATTGATAAATACTGAAGTTTCTTAAGAAGCACAGAGGCTGCACAGCATAAGAGCTCAGCTAGAAGGGACTCAGAGTCCTGCTGAGCTCTGAATTCTTGAAGACCACTTGACTCCTTGATCCAACAGAAATGTCCCAAATGCGGCCATCTGTAGAAATGTGTCCTTTAAGAGAGTAAGAAATTGTCAAAGAAAGAAAGGGTTCAAACAGCTTTTTTCAGGATTCATAAGCCCCTTGAGGAAGTTTTAAGAGCTGGAACAGCTCAGCAGTTGCTTTACATGCCCAGCAGCTTCCAGTTTGTGCATCTAGCAGCCGTAGCTGGGGGCTGGATGCAGCTCCTGGCCCTGGGGCTGGGCTCAGGCACGCGCCTCTTGCTCAGAGCAGCTTCAGCTTTAAAGCCACTGCAAAGGTTTGTGTACAAAGTGCTGACTGCAAACATCCATCACGAGGAAAACCAAGAGGAATATGATGCACCAGGCTTGTTTAGAAACCGCAGATGATTTACAAAGTGTGCTTAATTGGAAGTTTCTCTTTGCGGCTTTCTGACGTGTTATTTTTCTGATGCAGACGTGTAGGAGTCTTTTAAAAGGCCTATGTTTACTAAAGAGGAGTTGCATAATTGGGGATATATTTATGAACTGTGTATGTGCAGGATAGGGAAGTGATCTGAGCAGCCACAGCAGTGCAGGACAGGTCTGGGTGTCTCAGGGCATCACCTGGGCATGAGGGTGTTCTCTGGGTGGGAGAAAGGGTTTTCTGCCCCTATCCCCTGGGCATCTCTTCCCAGTGCTGGCACTGTGGTTATGAAAACGTGGGGGATCTGAGTGTGTCCACAGAAAGGCAGCAAGGAATAGAAGAGGTGAAAAGAAACATAGTCTGTGGAGGAAGGTGCTCAGAGTAAGGGTCACTACATGTTTGAAAAGAAAACTTTAAGGGAGATTTACTTGACATTTTTCTAAAAAGTCTATTTTTAAATCTAGTTTCAAAAAAATCTTTAAAAATCTAAAAATGTTTGAAGAGGGAGAGAGTATACCATTCTTGGTGTCCCCTGTGGGGAAGGCGGAGGGAAAAAAGGCTCAAGTTAACATAGCGGATATTTGTGTTAAACATCAAGGGAAAAATGCAAACATCCCTACATCAAAAATTGGAAGAGTTGTGGAGACACCATTCCAGCAAGATATTTCTAGTCAAAAAATTGTTCCCCACAAACAGCACTTGAGGACCCATCCTGCCTATGAGCAGGAAAGTGGACTAAGCAATCATCTGAACCTAGTTCTGATGAGTTCTGTCACAATTTGGGCCTTACAGCCTTTCCCCCTTCTCCTGTGCACCAAAGACAGGAGTTTATAAATGCTGCTTCATAGAGTTGCCACTGGCACTCACCAGCAGAGGCAGAGGGAGAAGTTCAGTTTCAGGAATCTGATGACACTTTTTCACACCAAGCTGGATGGGCATTTCCAAGCTGGCCAGTGTGGAAATACTGGGGCCAGCTGGGGTCCTGGCATTTATCCCTGTGCTCCACAGTCCTAAAGATGTTCACATGGCAGCAGCCTCACAGCACACATCCTCACACCCCAGCTCTCCCTCCCTATAGCCTCCCTAGCCTTAAAAGTGACCACTTGGCCTGTTTATACTTTATTAATACTTTAGGGACTGAGCTGATCCTGACAAGGATTTTGTCCAAGAATATGATGGGCAACAGGAGGAAAAGGCATATAAAACAAAATGTGGAATTCTAGTTTTTCTGAAGGTAGATTCTATTGCCTCCCAGGTTGTATTCGGGCAAACTTATCTCAATTTCCATCTGCTAGGTAACCCTGCCTCTATCCTGACGTGTGGAATTAGCATCCAATCTTGTCTCAAACACCTCAAGAAGTGCAGTATCCATCACTTGCTGTGCAATTTCCTCCAGAAGGTTAATGTCCTTATGGTTAAAAATTGTGCCTGATTCCTAATTCAGCTCAGCATGTTCTCCAGTGCCCATCACTGTCTATCTGTGGGCCTTTCTCAGACTAAATTCTTAGTGCCCTGTTAGCATCCTATATTTTCTCTCCACACATGTACTAACACACATCATCAGATCACTTCTCAGTTTTCTTTCTGACAAGTTACAGAGGCTGACCTCTAGAAGTCTCTCCCTGGAAATGATTTTCTCCAGCTCTCAAACCATTTTTTATGTCTCTTTTCTTTACCCGCTCCAATTTTTTGATGTGCTCTTTTAAATATGGCACCTCAGCAGGATGTAGTGTTCTAGTGTCAACCTGACCAAGGACATACACAGAGATAAAATCGCCTTCTATTCCACTTCACAGTCCTGTTGCTTATGCACTGAAGGACCAAATTAGCTCATTCTGCTGTAGCAGACAAAAAAAAAAAAAAAAAAAAAAAAGACCCCACATTTGAGGCCAGATAGTGGTATTAAAAAGAGATAAATGGAGCCAACATGAAAGTAGAATTACAGACCAGGGCAGGATTAATAATAGCACACTGTGATACTAGCCTGGACACATTAGCTGAAAAATAAAAAATGCTGAGAAAACAGTTTCTTCCACTTCAGAGCCGATTGCAAGGCTGTGCTGCTGTGAAGGCTCCTGTGTGGTGGGCAGGCTGTGCTCCAGGCGCCACAAAGTGCCAGGGCTGCCCCGGGGAGGGTGACTGACTCCTGGATCACAGGGCTGTCCTTGGAGACCCTTGCTAAATTGTGCCCCCAGGCTCTTTGAGATGTGAGGCAAGCTCTGATCTTTTCTGGGCTCAGCCTATCCAGGCTGTGGATAGACCTGCCCTGCAAACTGTGAGATGTCATCAGGGCACCTCACACAGGAAGATGCCCACAGCCCTTTGTCCTCTCTGTCTTCTGCACTGAAAATCTTTCACAGGCAGAAGGGTTTTTCCTTTGTTCCCATGCCTGGTGACACTTACTGAATGCAGAGTCACTGTGTCATTTGCAAATACATTTTCAGTACACATCCTCAGCACAAGCCTCATCTTCCTGTATTAGAGACAGTGACCTGACCCCAATTGCTCTAAAATCTTTGAGTGATTCCCTGAAGCATCTCAAGGGTAATGTGCCCTGTGCCAATGGTCAGGTCTCCTGGTCTTTGAAGGCTTTCTATGAGGTAGTTCCTTAGTCTCCTTCTTCCACTTTTCTAGATCTGTAAAATAAATTTAACAATCTTGGGGTTTGATAAGATGCTCAGATCACATCCTAAATTCTTTCATTTGTGCTGCTGCAAACCCTTTTGCACTGCTTCTGTCCTCAGAATGAGAGTGACAAGGTGTATCCTTCTCCCTTGCTGACCTGCTTGTTTGGGGTTTTGACCCCTGGTGCTTGGATGTCCCAGGAACCCGGACACTGAGGGCACTGTCAGTCCTGTGCTTGCTACGTGTGCTTCTTGTGGGACAGACGTGGGAGAGTGTCCTTACTTCAGGGGGCAAAGCAAAGCCAGAGAGCAGCACTGGTATAGAGACAGTTGTTGGGGGATTGATGGACTGGAGAGAGCCTGGTGGAGGTCACCAAGATGCTGATGCTGGTGCCCATTGAGGTACCAGGAGATGGTGATAGAACTGAGCTTATTCAGCTGTATGAGGAGAAGGCAAAGGAAAGATTCAATTTTTGCCTGCAACTACCCTATGAGACATAATACAAAATATGAATCCAGACCTTTACAGGACACACACGGTGCAAGGATGAGAGACAGCACAGGAAATTCTGTACAGATATAAGGCATCAGAATGGCATTGTAAGAGTGGTCAAACACTGGCCTAGGCTGCCCAGAGAGGTGGTAGTGTCTGTCCTTGGAGGAGTAATTCATCATGGTCCTGATCAGCTTGCTATAACTGGACCTACTTAGAGCTGGGCTGGTACCTGATGATTTCCAGAGGTCCCTTCCAACCTGAGTTATTCTGTCATTCTCTGATGCACTTGAAGTAACCTACAGGGCAATGACAGCAAGGAGACAACAGCCACAATTCCTTGAAATGAAGGCTATGCAGATGGCTTATTGGCATAGCAATAGGATAAATTTGATCTTCATGCAGCTCCACTTTTATTAAAGAAAGCAGTGTGATCTTAGTCCATGGAGCAGCATTTCACCTTGGACTGGGGAAATGCACAAAGGGGCTGAAGGAGAGCTGTGCTCTTTGACCAGAGATGCTCCTGGTGCCCTACAGGCACTGCTGGGAGCTCTCATAGAGGCAGCAGCTGCACCAAGGCCCTGGAGACAGACCTGGACAGACCTGGGAATTCCACAGTTGTGACCTCTTGGCCTGTGATCCTCATTAATGCTCAGGTTGTAGGCAGTGATAGAAGACTAATGAGCATCATTTGGGCACATGGGAGTTACGTGAGAGGTTGTGTGAGGTGGGAGTCGTGTCACCTCACTTCAGGTCTTGGAGGCAGGGCTGGAGCCCAGCTGGCTTACTGGGCTTACTGGGCTTTCCCCTTCATCTGTGGAAGGTGGTGAGCTCCCCTCAGAGGATTCAGCTCATCCTGAGGTGTATGTCTAAGTCTGGTGAGTTGATAGTGTTGATGATGGTATTTGGAGTTTACTTCTTTCTTTATTGGGTACAGAGTGGGAGTCTAATCTGGTGATTAGAGGGACAACCATCTTAGACTTGGCCAGTGGAAGCAACCTGTTTTGGGGTTTGGTTACAAGTGTACCTTAAAACTCCACATGACTCAACATATATTGGAAGGGACCAAGTCCCTGTGAGCACCAAGCTCAGCACCAAGGCAATACACTGCCTTCATGGGATCAGGAATCAGAGTTTTATATGGTTAAAGCTAGAGAGGGAAGTCCAATTCCTGATGCCATGTGCCACTATCCTGAAGTTTTGTTCTTTCAGAGTCAATGTTTTCACACTGGGGAGCTGAAGAGTTATGCTTTCTGTAGGAAAAGGTGTGTTCATCTTTGGTGGAAAAGCAACAGCTCAGCTTGATTTGCTCTGGCCAGGCTACCAAAGGCATCCATGTGCATAATTTTCTCCCCATTCTTTCTTCCATTCTCTGATTCCAGATACCTTCCCAAAGCCCCTCACATTTCTCCTAAATGGTATGCATCATTTTGTTTGCTGACTCTTCCTCCTGTGCTAGCAGTGCCTCCTCCTGCTCCAGGCCCAGCTACCACATTATATACTGCAGAGACTGCTTTGCAAGATTTCAGAAAAGCTTTTCCTGCTCTTCAAAGAGAGAAGAGCACATTGCTATTTGATTCTTAAAGGCAGCCTGTGTTTTGGTCTCAAAAAAACCTGATCTGGCCAATCAGTGCCATAAGATGGAGAATGAAGCCAAGAATAGTGAATTAAATCTTAAAATGTTGTGCTCTGTCAGCACAGAGGTGAAAGATATGTTTTGTGTCTGTGGAAATCCCAAAAGGACATTTTGGAGGACACCTACAACTGTCCAGACAAACCACTGTGCAGGAGCAGGCAGTTCCCAGGGAAGGCTCCGTGTCCCTCAGGACTCCTGGCAAAGCAGCATTGCTGGTGACCCTGATACCCAACACACTTTAATTCATTGTAAACAGCACTGATAAACTGGAAAAGCAGTTTTGATCTGGTTTCACAGGTACATTACATGAAATGTTACTTACAGAAATTGTTCCACCATTGCAAAGCTTTTCCAAGATTTTAAACATATGATTATGCACTTTCAGTCATGTGTAATGTCAGGAAGAATTACAGTGTTTCACATCTTGTCCAATATCTCAGGTCTGTGTAAAAAGTCAGCCTTTTGGCTTTAGATCCTAGGGATGGAGCAGTGTCCTCTGCCCATGAGACTGACGAAGGGAGGACAGATGTTAGCTCATTTAGTTCAGCCACTAGACTGTCTTCACCAAATTTTCTTATTCTCCCTCTGAATTGCTGCTCAGCAGCACTTCAGCCCTGGGGCTTCTGCTCCATACTAATCTCCTGAGATGCAAGCTGCCAGCCAGCTCCATTGGCCGCTTGTCTGTGGGTCTGGCAGGTCCTGAAGCCACAGGTCACACAGGGACTGCTGATTGCCAGAGCCTGGGAACTGCTCTGAAAGCGGTGTCTTGGAAGCAAAGCCTAATAAAAAACCTCTCTTCTTGCTGCCATAGAAACTGAACAGACTGAACAACTTGTTATGTCTCTCATCTCCAACAAGTCAACACCTGAAGTGCCTTGACCTATGAAGATATTTGCATTAAGCATCACACAATTGCTGAAGAAATGGGATTGAATGGAAAAACAAAAGAGAAGAAAAATGTCCCGAAGGTCCTTTGAAAGCTGCTGGGCAAAGGCAGAGTTTTTGAGAAATGGAGGCATTTCTCTGGAATGAGAGTCAAGGGAGCAGAGAGGCCAAGAAGAGATTGTTGGCCAAGAAGAGATCACTATGGAAGAAACCCAGAAGGGTGACTTCAAGCTCTGCTGGGAGCCAGCAAACCGCAGGAGCAGCAGAGCTGTGGGCTACATGGGTATGTTGCTCCTGGACAGCATTTTCCATCCAGCACCTCATTTCTTCTTCAGATAGCCATGGCAGTGTGAAGCTGCATTTCCTGGGGAGCAGTGATTGCTGCTGGAGTCCCATCTCACAAAGAAGTCTCAGAATGAGATTGCTGGAGTAACTTCCAATATTCACTGCAGCTCTTGCAGGACCCTGCAACAGCTAAACCTCCCAAGGGAAAGATTATGGAACAATAAGTTGTTGGTTTATATGTTTAATGTGGTAGTAAATTTGAGGAACTCCGTATTTATTTGTGAATTTCAAAAATCCAGATATTAGCCATGAGCCTTGACATCTTTCCAGTGATATTTTTTGCAACCCCGTGGCACAGGCTGCTCAGAATTGATCTCTGCTCCCAGCACATCTTTCTCATAACCAGAGAAGACTCTCTGGTGCCTGCAGCAAAACCTTCAGGAATAAAACTTCTCACCGTTCCCTGCTGACACTGGAGTCCACTTCCCTTTTGTCTCTTCCCACTGCACTGTGACTCTTGGCAGCAGGCACAGCTCAGGGCTCAGCCAGATGTGGCCCTTTGGAGGCTGGGATGGATAACCCCTGTGTCTGGCAGCAGCCTCCCTGAGCCCTGCTGCAGGCTCAGCTGGGCATGGGCAGGGCTCTGGGCAGCCTCCTTTGGCCTCTGTAGCTCTCCTGTTTGCCCTGCTGGGTTTGTCCTGCCATGCCCTGAGTGATGCCAGGCAGGCATGGGCTGGATCCAGAGGGTGCTCCCTGATGAAGCAATGCCATTTGCTTGGCTGAAGAAGCTGCCCCACCTGCTCAGCTGGGTGCCTCCTGCCAAGGCAGTGGAAATGCTGTGTGTGAGTCCCTTCTCTTTGCCAGAGACACAAACCAGAGCGGGGCTGTTTTGGGTGGGACAGCCCAGGCAGGTCAGAATTATTCACAGACACAGGCTGCCTTTGACAGTCACAATTTCTGCTGTGCAGGTACCACCCTGCCTGCTTGCAAGTGTATGGTCAGAAGCAACAAACCCCAAAAGCACCTAGGCCATGTAGCCCTTATCTGTGCCCCATCCCTTCGCTGGGTTCTCACCCCAAATTGGGCAGCATCTTACACTAGGTCCTGGGCACTTAGCTGTGATACCCTGGTTCAATATCACAGCTCCTGAACTTGCTCCAGGGTTTGTTGTTTTGGATTTTTCCCACTGGTTTTCTTTTCTTATTTTTCAATTTTTAAAATTTTGTGTTAGTTTTTAAATGTTTATTTTGTGTTTTAATTTCATGTTGAAATTGTTGGCACCGTCCCACTGAGGGCTGGGCATATGTACACCCAAGCAACTCCCACATGGACTCTATTCTGAAACAAAAGGATTTAATTCTTAATAAATCAGTTTAGGACTAAAACTATTTTTGCTTTACTTAATCATCCAACTGCTCTGTACTGGTTTCTTCAGAGGTGGTTATTTCAGCCTAGTTTTCCATGAAGATACTGGATGCATGTGCAATCTACTGAATAATGATATTGGCATCACAAAATGGTCTCCTCTGGAATATTTGGGTTTTGCATAACAAATTGTTTGTGGAAATGGGGCATCCCAAATTAGTGTCTTCCAAGCAAATGCCTCCCAAGCACAAGGTGCTCCCTGCCTCCTGGCTGGACTAGGCTAGGAGTGCAACCATAAGTGGTTTTATTGTTGTTGGACAGTGTCTTGGATCAAACATTAGGGGTTTGGGGCATGGTTTTAGCATAGCAGTAACACTTCCTAAAGAGGAAACAGATGATGGTTCTTTTCCTGTGTTAGTTTTGGCATGGGTCACTCTCATAAAATAACCTCTTAAATTAAGCTAATGAGGTTTCAGGCTAGACAGGCCCTCACAGTGTGGAGTGGAGGGGAGGAAGAAGGTGCATCCTCTTGGCTGTGCTCAACTGTGGAGAGAGATCCATACCAAACAGCCCCTCAAATGCACCAGAATTATATCCAGAATAAATCCAACTTGTCCCTGCCAGGGCTCAGCCATGTCATTTTCTCCAAAACCCCTGCTCTGGGATGATGATGTGGGATAGGTTGTGGATGCTCTTCTGTTTTAGGGCAGAGACCCTACAGGGACTCAAAGGCAAGTGGGGAATTCCCTGGGAGGGGATGGGAATTCCCCATCCCAAAACCTGTGGGCAAATGCTACCCAAACACACATCTCTGCATCTCTGGGCAAGGATCTGGCATCAACCTGTCCAGGGGCAGTGCTGGGGCATCCCCTGGAAGGATTTGGGTTAATCATACTCAGCATGGATGAGGCATGGTGGGACACTGAGGTCTAGTTCCACAGAATGCTGCCTACCATGCCCACAGGGATGTAGCTGACAGGGTATGTGAAGGAATATTCCAAATTTCTCTCCAGTGTAAGTGCATTTTGACTTGTTCCTGTGAAATCCACAATAAGCCCTAGTGACCTTATGATTTGACATGCAGTTTTTATTTCAGAAAGCACTTCTGACTGCTGCCTTCTCAGCAGCACACTGGTGCAGAGGGTGGCAGGGGATGGGCGCTGGAGGGGGCTGAGGCTTCAAGCGTGTTAATTAATTTATGACAAATTATTTAGGGAAATGGAAGAGATATCGCCAGACAAGTGACAGTGCCAACAAGCTTTACTTATTTGTCTGCCCTACCTCACAAGCAGATCTTTTTCTCTGAGTGCCTCAGAAGGGCTGAGTTCGAGCTGCCCCATTCATGTGTCCGCCTGCATCTATGCTCATTTAAAAGCAATCCAGATAGACTCCCAGAGTGCTGGAGCAAAATCCTGCAGTGTGCATGACAAAACTCAGGAGCTGCTTTGTTCTACACCCACCAGTTTTGTAGCCAAGTAAATAGCTCCGGGCACCGGTGACTTGAACACTGCTTTTTCATGGCTGAAAAGTGATTCTATTTATTGAACATTTGTTTTACACTTGAGGGCTAAAAACTTCCTTTTCCCACCTCCTGTTGGAGACGCAGGCACCTCCGGCACATAACCAAGAGCAAGATGTTTCTCTGTGTGAGAAAAGCTCCATGACTCATGGACATTCACTCTTTGCTCGGTCTGTGGGCTGTGATGTCCATGCAGAAGCAGCTTGGTTCCCATGGAGTAGAATCCCTCTAAAACCACAAAGGTTTTTGATTCAGGGCCCTGTGGCAAATGCATGAATAGCAAAGCTCAAGGACAGTGAAACAGAAATGTGTGTTGGATGGCAACAGCGGGCAGGTGCTCAGGCAAGGCGCTCTGTCGGTGTGCTGTGGCCAAGGAACCATCACTGGCTGCCTTGGTTTTGCCTCGAGGGTGTGTAACAAGCCCTCAAGGGGATGCAGAGCTCCCCTCGCCTCAGGGATGGGGTTATAACATTTCACCCTCCAAGGCTTGTTCTGCCAGGGAGGACTCCTGCTTCCCTTCCTGGTTTCCTTTCTGAGTAAGCACCATGTGTGTGATACGGTGTGAGACATGCTGGCAGCACTGTGCAGCAGAAGTCAACCCATGCTACCATCCCCAGGAATCCCTGCCCCAGAACTTGAGGCAATGGGCACAAACAGAAACAGGAGGCTCTCTCTAAACATCAGGAAACAATTTTGCACTATGGGGGTGACAAAGCACTGGCACTGCCTCTCCTGAGAGTTGTAGAAGCTGTATTTCTGATAAGAATTAGTTTGTAAATAGTTGATTTAGTTACAATCCTCTACACAGGAGAAGAACCTTGATTTCTCATTAGTCCAGAATATGCAAGGTCACAAAATAATACATTACCATATCCGCATTTAATTTTAAACCACAAAAAGTTAAACCCCTTTAAATACTATAGAGAAAATGAGAACAAGATGAAGTGGGAAAAGAAATCAGAATGTGACTCGTCATACTTTCTTTGCTAAAAATGCCCCAGACCATCCTGTAATATAGTCTAAATTGGGCATCGCTTTGTTCTGAAAGCTTCATGTTTTAACAACATTACTATGATGGTGGAAAATATTTTACACTGTAAAATTTTGGATTCTTTTATACATAATTTCAGATTTTCATATGAGGAAATGCACACTTAAGAGAGAACTGCAAACCAGGAGTATGTGCCAGGAATATTCCTTGTGTGTACGATACATTACATTTTATTCATTGAAAATCATTCAGACAACCTGAGCTGAATATGAATTTGTGTCACAGTCAATGAGTAGTGTCAGGTAATGAAGACTGAGCACGTTGTGTTATAGAATCATGGTATCATGGAATTGTTAAGGTTGGGAAAGACCTCTGAGATCATGGAGTCCAGCCATTAACCCAGCACTGCCGCCTTCACCACAAAGCTGTTTCCCCAAGTGCCACAAACACACATTTTTTGAGCACTGCAAAGGCCGGTTCCCCCTTGTCTATGGCTGTGGGGAGCCTCCAGCTGCCTGTGGGAGCATGGTGCAGTGCAGACCGGGACTCTGTGTACCTTTTTGCCCTTAGGCTTTGTCGGAAGCTGCAGAAATCTCTGGCTGAGTGGCTGTGGAGGGAGGGGATGGGGGTGTGTCATGGTCTGGTCCTGTCCCTGCCTGTGCCTGTGGCTGTAAAAGCCAGGAGAACAAACATGGGGCAAACACCCTGCCCAGGGCTCTATGAGATTCTTGTCAGCCTTAACTTGCTGTCCATGTCCATGTCCATTTAGCAGTGAATACCTGTCTGTGCGGCCAAGCACAGGAATGTGCCATGGCCTGGGCCTGTCCCTGTCTGGGCTTGTGGCTTCAAAATGCAAGACAATATAAGCAACCAAAGGAAGCAGCCACCTTGGCTCACCTGGCCAGCCCTGGCTGTGGGACCCACATCTCCCTGGCACACAGGAGACCCTCATTCCATGGTGTCATGGGCCACCGTCAGGCAGCTGCCCGCTCTGGCAGAGCCACCACACCAGCGGGTTGGTGCCAAGAGCTGCTGTCATTTTTGATTGCTTAACTCAGTGTTGGTGTCCTTGGACAAATGAGGAATGGCTCATTTGAGGAATGGCACAGACAAATGGCTCTGTGGCTGAAGAGGGGAGTACACCAGGCTCCTTATGCTGTGATGCACTTGGAATTGTTGAAGCCATGCTGCTCTGGTGCAGCTCGGGCCAGGAACATTTGTGTGACACATCTCTGGTCCCAGAAGTGTGCATAGCACCTTTGGGATGAGCGGTGCGTCCTTCTCACATATTTTCATAGGAACACGGTGAACTACTAATGAAATGAGCTGCAGGTGTGTTCTCTATCCTGGAGGTGTAAAATTGCCACAGTGATTTCCTAATTAATTATTATACTTAATTATTTTTCCCAGGGACCGCTTCCCTGCTGACTTTTCAGTTTGGAAACATAGGCTGTCTCCACCAGCCTCCATCACCACTCTATGTTGCAGATGGAAACATCATGGTTGTGGTTGCTGTTTGCTGCATGATTGTTTTTATCCCACATACAGATAAAGTGTGTCAAAAGCCAGGATGTAAATCCCAGAGTGGACTTTAGGAAAGAGGAGAAAGAAAACACTTGTGACACAAGATGGGCCCTGGCAGTACATCTTAGCCTTTGGGAAGATAACAAAATTACTGCTGAAGCCAGCAAGCATTTCCAGTCCAAGTTTGTTTGCCACACATGGATGTGGATCACGTAATTGCCTTGGCCATAGCTATTGGGAAAGAATGGCTATAAATTATTTCTGGGATAAAATTTCTTCCACTCACCCTCTTTGATGATGTTTATGTTTATTTACTGAGAAATGTTTTGCAGACAATGCATCTCTAACAAGGCTGTGCCCTTCCTTATGGCTCTGTGATGCCTGGCATGTTCGTGTCCCAGCTCGCTCCCTCACTCACATGTGGCAGTGAGTGCTTGGAAAGGGGAGCAGCGGGGCAGCCTCCCCTGCCCGGAGGGTGAGCCCACCACACTGCAGAAGGCGAAAAGCATTCATCCAATTTCTAGCATGAGCTGCATGGACTTTTTCCAGGGTTCAAACCATCCCTGCCGCCCTTCAGTCACCCTTAGGTCTGGGACCCCCACGGGCACAGTCGTTGACATCTGCCCAACCCATCCTTACTGCGGAAAGGCAGCAGCTTCAGCGGGGGCGTCTCAAGGACCAAACCGAGCCCTCGCCGGACAGCTGGACCACGCCGGAGCTGCAGCAGCCCGGAAAGACACGATGGGCTGCAGCGTTTCTGCCACTCATATCCCGAGGTCCCGGCAGGAAGGGCGGGCGGGCTCGGCAGCGCCCGGGGGCGCTGAGGGTGGGGAGCGGGGGCAGCAGGCGGAGCCGGCATCCTCCGTGCGCCGGTGCCGGTGCCGGTGCCGGTGCCGGGGCGCGACCGCCGGGCCCAGCGCGGCGGGGAGAGCCGGCGGCCGCTCCCGGCGCGGCATTCCCGGCGTTCGGCAGGGTGCAGCTGCCCTCTGCCGGCCTCCCTTGGAAAACAGCGGGTGTGCGCTGCTCCGCGGCCGGCAGGGCTCCTCGGCAACCCGCCGGGCTGCCACATCGCCCGTGGAAGCGTGCGGAGCTGGTGTTTCTGCCTGGCTTTCCCCAGGCTCCGTCGTCCTTCGTGCGATGAGCGCAAAAGTGGAACTTAAGCTGTAGCCATCGGTGCTGGAGCGCCTGCACTGCATGGAGAGGGTGGGAGAACGGAGGTGCTCGGTGCTGGTTGTCAGATACTTCAGTGTCCCTGGATGCTCCTTACACTTCTGGGTTTTCTGATATGTCTATGTCATCCCCAGCCATTTCTGCTCCCGGCAGAGGAGATATGGCTTAGTCGGATCTAAGGCGAAAGCCCCTGAAATAGAATTTTAAAAGTATATTTAAATCCCAGTTTTGAAAGGAAATCTCATCCTTTGTCCCAGAGGAGAATTGGAGCTGTCATGCTGGTGCGTTCAGCAGTCAGTGTTTCATTGCTGGTGAGCACCAGAGGAAGCAGAGGCGATGAATTCCTCCACACTTATCCCACATCACTGTTGGCATTTTGGGGTCTGGAGGCTCAGTGCTGCAGAACTACATCAACTGCAGGTGGGTAGCAGAGCATCCAGCCTGGGTGTGTCCATGCAGGTGACAACACTGTTGTCTCCTTCAGTCTCCTTCGGCACTGAAGGCAGCTAGCTGGCCAAGTTGGCAGAGCTGGTCCTGATAACTCACACGTTACTTGGGTGCTCCAGAATCTGAGTTGGTTTACTCCCTATGGCCAAGAAGCAGAAGGACTAAGTCCCAGCTCTGTTTTTTTCCTGCTAGGTCTTCCCAAGGGATTTCTCAAGGCTGCTGTGAGTGATGCTGTATCCATCCATCCATCCATCCATCCATCCATCCATCCATCCATCCATCCCAAGCTGTGACTCTAAACTGAGTTTTGAAGTTGCATTGCTATTTAGCTTCACCTGACACAAAGATGCAGTGTTACCCCAGATTTTCTGTAAAGCCTTTTTCCATGCAAATGTCAAAGAGAGGCCGAAAGGAGATACCATGTGAGAAATAACAGGAATTTTAGTGCCCAGATGGGTATGATCTCCAGCTGTGTACAATTCCAGGCAATGGCTATACAGGGAGAGCTCCGAAATGCAGTTTTCACTTATCATAAATGAAGACTCAAACCAGGAAGGCCAGGCACATAAAAAGGAGCCAAAGTGCCTGTGAGCTGTGGAAGAGCAGAGGGGCAGAAGCACTGCTGAGCCAGGATGCACAAGATTGCCTGGGTGAGATATTTGACTACAGCATCCCATGGAGATCTCAGGTCCACTATAGCATTTGGCAGCATCTCTGTACAGGCAACTTTTTTCTTCTGAACTTTGTTTTCCTTCTGTTTTCTCTCCATTGCAGTCCTGAGTTTCCCAACCTGCTCCACTGGATGCTGGCTGGCCAATGCCATGACATCTCCAAATTCTTGTCATCCTCAAAGGAAAGTCCCCACACCTGGTGGTGCCTGCAGAGCATCAGAAGCAGGAATAAAGGGAATGGGAAGTATGGTCTTGGAATGTTAGGAGGGAAGAATAGGAACTGTATTTCTCTTTATCTACTTGGAACAAAAAAGATGATTTAAAGTGGAACAGTCCCTCTCATGCTTTCTAATTTAATGTGATTGATGATAATTTGGTTGGACAACTACAATTCTCACAAATACTTTGGTGTCATTTTGGGGAATGGAAAAAGCATTATGTTGATTTGAGCTGCAGAATTACCAGTGGTCACTGAAGTGTACAAATAAAAATAACTCTTACAGAATGGTTTGGAATTGGAAGACTAAATGCAGCAGTGGTTGCTGCTTTCAGGAAATTTTAGATTGATTGATTCAATATTAACTGTTTTAAACATAACTAACAATACAGCAGAGCTTTAATTAAAAGTGCCTAAAAGTAAGTAATTATTTTAGCAATTCAAACAGGAGCTAAAAATGAGGTTCTCACCCTTTTGTAAAGCAGGACACTATTAGAGGATTATCTCTTTTTTTTTTCTGAAGAATTTGGGTTGCTATTCTGGGTCTGAAGTGGCAAAAAGACATGGGATTATTGTTTTGCCCAAGACAAGACAGTAATGAGCATGGAGCCTGAAAGAGGATGATATTCCCACTCCAGCTCCTGGGCTTTGAGGCCAGGGTGTTCCAGTGTGGCAATTTCAAGAGATTCTGCAGAACCAGGATTTCCATGGCCAAGACAGTTTTCCCTTGTAGTGTGTTATAAGATCCCTGGCAGTGGAGATCTGGGTCCCAAGGCCCAGGTCCTGTCAGAAGAGACATATATCAACTGCTGAAAACATGTCTTCAGGAAAAAATTCTTTTGAGAAGGAAGAATTATTGTTACCTTCTGCCTGGTGAAGCTCCATCAACCCCTGACAGCCTCTGGATCTGGGGTTTGGTAGCAGCTGGCACGGGATCTTGCCATGACTGTGAACCACAGGTGTTTTTTGCTGGTCTGGAACCTCAGCTTGAGAGTGAAGCTGAGCATCTACTTAAAAGCTTCAATGCAGGGATGTCTAAATGAGAGTTGGAGAGTTGCTCTCCTCTTCAGACCTCACAGACATTCAGTCTTCTCCAGCCTAGAGTTACTCAGACTTCATGGGACAATTATCGACATAAACCTGGCAGCAACCACTTCCCTGTTCCCTTGGATTTCAAAGAAAAGTCCTTGTCCTGGAAGCTGCACTTTCCATGCCAGAGATAACTAACTTTCTGCCTAGATGGCAACGCTGCAATAGCAGGAGTTGTGGAAAGATGAACAAAGATGCCATTATTTATGCACTTGTTACTCAACTCTTGTTTATAAAAGCAAGTATTTGTAGTCGCTTCCCACCATAGGGAGGCACTGATACACACTGTGTGACATTTTCTGTGGGTGCCAGACTCCTCACTCAGCTGTGCTCTCGCCCTTATGGCCCTTTGCTGGGGCCAGCCCCTGTGGATAACCCTGTGGATCCCACTGTGTGCATAATTACCAGCACAGATGCTGTGCCAGTGTAGCAAATTGCAGCACAGACAGCACGTGTCAGCCTCGAGTTGCACTGCCAGCACCAAAGGATTCCTGCAGTCGGTGCAGGTACTGCTGCTGGAGATGGCAGCAGTGGGGACAGGAGAGGGAGGAAGGTTTTGCTGTCCATAAGCGAGGCTTGGGCCCCAGTATTTTTTCATTTTCTGATTAGTTTGTCTATTTTTAAGAAGACTGAAAAACAGTGGTAGGTGAGAGATGGGAAACTGTTATTTGGGTGAGCACGTGCTGAAGTTTCACTGTTACAGCACAGCCCTGTGTGAGCCTCAGTGCTCCCGAGGGTTGTGGGAGCAGCTGAATGGTTACAAATAAAAATAATAATAAAAAAAATATAAAAATGCTTCAGGCTCACCCCTCCACTCAGAGACTTAGGACATGTTGCACATCCTCTGCCAGGCAGTGGGATACAGGTCAGAGCTGTTCCCTCCATTGTGTGGAATGCACCCTGAGCTCCAAGATGTGTGGGCTACTCCCCACCCCTAGCAAGGGCGAGTGGCAAATGGCAGCTGACCCAGCCTGAGGGCAATAACCCAGCTAGTGGGAGCGCTCCTGCCCACAGGATGCCCTGGAGGAGCTTGCATCCTCAATTCCTCTGTCTGCCAGGAGCCCCGAGGTGCCCTGCAGGTGGGAAGCATCCCCAGGCAGTTTTGGTTGGGGCTGGAGGAGTCACTGCTGCAGGACTGTGCGTGCTTCCACTCTGTCTCAGCCGGGCAAAGATCTCTGCAGACATGCTTGGCTCATCCTGCTGTGTCAGGGAAATTTTTTCAGACATTCAGCCTACATTTCTGCTTTCTTAATCTCACTCTTAATGTTCTTTGCTTAAGCCCTTGGGGCAGTAAATAGGAGGCAGTTTAGCAGGAATAGCTAAGTAGCTGTAATGAGATTTCTGCTCAGGACAGTCTTGCCTCTCTGTTCCTCTGCGTCACGCCACTTCTGCTTGAGTCAGCGTCCCCTGGAGAGATGTGCTGCTTGCTGAGGTCTTCCCCCAGGATTTATATTTAGTTCTTTCAAATCACAACCAATTACCTTTAGATGCCTCTCCCTCTATTCCTGTGGCTGGCTGTAGGTTCTTCAGCTCTTAGCAAAAACTGGGAAGCATGGTCCTTCCCACCTGAAGTTTGTCTGTTCTCAGTTACAGCTGCTCCTCACAGTGAGGTGGTTTCCTGCAGCATTTCCATGTGTAGGAGTAGGGTCAGTGTGGCATTCACTTTGACCTCAACTTCTCACAGACACGAGAGAGTTTTTGTAGGTCTTGAGCTTCCTTTCTGCTCTAACAATGACCCTTTCATTTTTATTTCCAAGATTTACACATTCATTTAAGTGTTCTACAGTTACTGCTTTCTATTGACTTTATTTACTTTTCACTTTTGTCCTGCCTCATTCTTTCTCACTTTACAATGAAGTTCTCTGAACTCCTGCCCAGTCTTTCTTCTCCTCCCTTTCCACACCTCCTATTCCTCCCAGGAGTGAGACACTCACAGGGGTGGGCAGCAGCTACCAAGGTCTGCAGAGAAGCTGCTCTTGGCCCTAAAATGCAACTGGAAATGAGGGCTAACTTCCCTGTACCCACCCATTTCACCCAGCTGATAGGAAATTTGCCTACTGTGCCTGCTGCAAACTGCTCCCAATTAGCCTAATGGTCCTTTAGTGCTGTAGTCCTACAGGGATTCTTACCCTTGGATGCCCTCCAAAGCCCTTCTGCTGTACCCCAGGGCACACAAAACACACCCTTGGCACCCATTGCTATGAGAAGGCACCTCACTGGCAGGCTATAACATAATTTTTCAGACCCCTGGAACTGGGAAACTGTGGAAAAACAACAATTACACTTAATGACTGTGGGGGCACAGTGCAGGGCTCCAAGCCTGGACCAGCTCTGAGAGGCCAGGCCACCTTCTAGCGAGCTGGGCACAAGCCACTGTGGGCCCATGGAGATGGAGATGCTGTTCCTGGCTCAGGGAGGAGATTGAGATGGCTGCCATCAGATGGAGATGTGCCTGTGCTGCACAGCCACAGAGCTCAGTCCTGCTAACACCAGCTGTAGGGGCTTGAGCAGCTCGGGCACAAAGTCACCTGAGACTGCAGGGTGCTCAGCTGTGCTGCTCCAGCTGTCTGAGCTCACCTGGAGCAGCTTCTCCTGCAGAGATCCCCCCAGGTAGCCAAAGCTCCTGAAGGGCAGATGGAGGTGCAGAGGAATCTGTAGCAGCAGGGAAGTTTGCTCTGTGTATGGCAGTGAATAGTAATGGGTGCAGCATCATCCACTTCTCCTGTGGCACTGCCTGGCCTCCTGCTGGCCTGCCCAGCCTGCCCTCACCTCAGCACCAAGCACCCGGCTGGAGAGCAGGAGGGATTTGTTCAGGAGCTGTCAGGGAGCAGTCTCCACAATTTTAAGCATTTTTCATTCAACATATTCCCTGGTATTGCAGGAGGTTTTGATGCAGCAGTGTGCCTCAGCACAGTCTAGCTTCTAATTTTTTGTAACAATAAGTCTGAATTTTATTATAAAATGCTGGAAACTTTTTTTTTGGCCTGTGGTGTGCAGGGAGATGTGAACAGCTCATTCTGGGGTCTCTGTTGCCTGTAAGTGCATGGTCTCTGATGGATGGTGTTCCTCACAGGTTTTAGCCTCAGCCCAGCCTCCTCCCATAATGTTTATCACCTCTGAAAACACCCACAGCATTTCAATCTGTTTGGGAAGTAACTGATGTTATCAGATGTATGTGTCAGAAGGAATTTGTCCCTAGAGCAATTAGGTTGGTTGGCTGTCTTTCATGGGATGTCTCTTGATTTATATAAATTGCAGTAAATATAGGCTTGGCCTCCTGTTAGTCAGGCTGGGACTGGTCTGACAGGGTGATGAAAAGCTCCTGGGTTTAATGTCTCTGCATATTTCCTCCTAGGTGAGCTCCTATATTTGCTGCGTGTGTGCACAGATGGTCACCAGTGGCCCTCTCTGCACCCTGCAAGCAGCAGCTGCACCTGCAGCACGGAGCAGAGCAGCCTCACACCACCCCTGAGCCATCCTATTGGCACAAAATGGGCACTAAAATCATTAGTTTGAAACTAAAGCTTCAAACTCCTTCTTGGAGCAGCTGGTGTGAGATGCTCCTCTTTGGCTTTTCCTGTTATGTTACAAATTGATGTTCAAACAATAAGTGATGTGAAATTGTGCCCTTCCTGTGACAGCTGCGGAAGAAATCTGCTTGTGTTGTACACAAACAGCCCTGACCCAGGCGCCTCAGGGTTTGACTAAGCCTGTTGATGGACCTCAGATATAACATGTTGTGTGCTTCCTGGGTGAAACCCTGAGGAAATGCCTGCTGGTTCTGGAAGGCAAAACAGCCATGAGATGTGCTGGGGCAAGAAGCAGGGTAGAAAGCCACCCAAAGATGAGCACATGCTAGTCCCCTTTTAATGGACCAGAATAACTCCTGTGGATCTCAGATCCAGAGACCTTCCTCTTGCAAAGCTTCTGCTCTGGAGGGGCCAGGGAAGTCACATCTCCAGTCACAAAGAAAAGTAATATATTTTCTCCTCTGGGGAGTCGTTCTGGAAGAGCTGAAATTGCGCCAAGCCAGAGCTGTCCCTGCCTGGCAAAGCCAGTTTGCTCTCACAGACCAGAACTCAGGCCTGCTCTTTTACAAGTATCTGGGACCACCCAAACCCTCCTGCCCTTGTGGTGCCTCCTGATGATGACATCCATCCCTTGCCCTGGTAGGGGCAGCCTTGCATTGGAGCTCTCACTTGCAGTGAGCTGAGGTTTTCAAGTCTGGTTCTGCCACCGCAGTGGTTTGGGAGAAATGTAAACCCCAAAAAATGAAGCCATGCTCAGGACCCAGTTGCCAATGCCAGGAGAGGGTGTGCACCGTGTCCCAGAATGACTTCCACCCCAGCAACAATCACAGTGAGACACCTCCTGTGTCTTTAAGTGCTTCCTTCCATTGTGCCCTCCCTCACTGCCCCTGGCCCACATGGAACAATTCCCACTAGTGCAGGTGGGTTCATTCCCTGGGACCAGAGGCTCTCCTGTGACCTCTTTGCAGCATGGAGGGGACATTGGCATTCTCACCCTTGTGCTCTCACTCCTTGTCTCCCTGCACCCAGAAGTGGGCACTCACCACCAAAGCCGTGTCACTGCCACCAGCTCATACCTGGTGACACCGATCCCCCCATGGGCCCTTGGCTCACCTTCCTGTGCCAGAAAGCATTTCCATTGAAACTGTCTGCTGAACATCATCACAGCTGACAGGTGCAAATACCTCCCTAAATCAAGGTGCCACTGTTACCCAGGATGCAGAATTATAACTTGCCCAGAAAGAGAAATCTTGATAATTGTCAAGTAATGCCTTGGCGAGCATTGCTGATGGTGGCGCTCATGTATTTTACTGCCTCTGAAACATCCTCAAATGCCTAAGAGGTTGCATTAATACATATTCTAAACAATATTCATGCCTCACATGTTAACACAACTGTTAAGCTACAAACAGCAGGTGAGTAAAGAGAGGAAGGAAGATGCTTGATTGCTGTAGGAACCCAAAGGACAGTGGAGCCAGGGAGCAAACTGTTTTTCCTAGCTTTGCCCAGAGGCAATTCTATGATCATCATATCCAGAATTCATGCGTTCATCTAGGTGAAGGTCCTGGGTCATGTGCTTTTTGCACCAAGGCCGGCTAAAGACTGAAGATCCCTGGATTTATTCTTTTTAAAACTACTACATGTGGATATTTAATATTTGATGCTTAATCAAGCAGAAATATGCACAAATATAATGTTATTATAGTAATAATGACAAAACCCAAACGACAGAATTGCAAGAAGACACCAAATTACTCTGAAATTAGTCAGACTGTCAAAAATGAGAAAAATGCCTTAATTCCCACCCACCTCTGGGTGACACAGGTTGACAGCCTGTAATTGCACCATGACACACCAGTTTGCTCACAGGGCTGGGATGAGGGTTTTCAGGAGGAGGGAGGTGGCAGGGGAGGAGAAGCAAGCCAAGCACGGCCAGGAGTGCTGGTCACTCCAGGTCCCTGCTCTAACCTGGCATCCTCTCCTGCATCAGCTGTGGCTCTGGAGCTTTCATTCCTTCACTTACCGCCTTTTTGCCTTTACTATCCACCTTCAGTTCATGGCTTGGTTGTGTGCACAGATACTCCCTGCACAGGCTTTATAATGGTTCATTTCCTCACATGTGCTTCTGCAAAGGTGTTTGTGTGGCAGCAACTTGCAGCTGCTGCTGCTGCTGTCTCCTCTGTTCCCTTGCAGGGACAGGCAAACCTCCCCTCCCAGCTGTGTAATGAAGGGGTTGGGGTCAGTCTGCCCTCCTCACCTGGGGTGCTCAGGGCAGGATATTTTCAGTGTGCAGAGCACATTTTGGTGCAGCTCTGAATACCTAGCCTGCCTCAAAATCACACATAGCTCTCCCTGCTTCCTGGGTGTCTGGGAGACAGGGAAAGCACATGACATGTGGGTTGGTGAGCTGGTGGCAGAAACAAAAATATCACAAGTTCAGCAAGGGTAGATCCCCATTCTCTGGTAGGGCCATCAGCTCCTTCAGCCTGTCACTTTAGGAAGTCACTGTTCCTCTTTCCCTTCTTTCCTTCCCATCTGCATTACACAGGCAGTGATCTTTAAGGCAGGAGCCTTTCCTGTGCACAGTCCAGACATGTTCCTGGAGTATTGTCTCTCCTGTCACAGGTGGGAACAGGTATTCCAGTTGATCTCCAGTATGTGAGCATGTCATTAATTTTCTTAATCCACAGGTTAACTGAAAGCTGCACAAGCAATTTTTCTAGGATGAAACTCAAGTACACCTAAGAAAAAGTGATAATATATTGTATTTATATATCCCAGACCAGCTTTGTTATATCATGTACCATGCTAGTAGAAACATGTTCTGAAGGATGAAACTAGTGGTTTAAAATGCTGATCTTTCAGTTTTTCGGAGTACTTTGATTAGTTCTTATTTTCTGTTTGCACAGCACCATCTAAATTCAGCTTTCCCTCAGGTCTTAAACAGTAAAAACTGCAAACAAGCCCCACTTATAGGGAGATCTTCAAAATGTTCTTCAAAAGCATGGCTTCTATGGGAAAAGACCCTCACCATCCTGCAATGATGCTGATCAGTCCTACCAAAGCAAGGAGAAACAATGAAGCATCTTCCCCATCCCCAACTCTTTCTGTGTTCATAGTACACTGCAGCAAACCATCAATTTAGCAGGAAAATTCTCCACTGTGTAACAACACCTTCCAGCCTTCCGTGCTTTCTTGTAGCGGTGTAAAAGCCACAGACAGGTCATTGGGATGTAGACCTTTGAGAGCTGATGTGCATACTCATGCTGAAAGACAGCACAGCTTGTCTGCCAGAGCCTTAGTCCTGTCAGTGGGTCCTGGAGACCCTGGTACGAGCCTGGGCAGAGATGGGCACTGTGTGGGTGTAAATATCTGTCGGATAAACATGAAATTACTTTGTAGTGGGACAACTGTGTGGAATTTAAAGAAAACCATGCTGATATCTGTCTACCATTGGATCAGATCCAAGGAGACCCTGGTACGAGCCTGGGCAGAGATGGGCACTGTGTGGGTGTAAATATCTGTCGGATAAACATGAAATTACTTTGTAGTGGGACAACTGTGTGGAATTTAAAGAAAACCATGCTGATATCTGTCTACCATTGGATCAGATCCAAGGACACCCTGCCACTCAGGATGCTTCAGCTTCTTCTGGTGGTGCAGCCAACATTTCCTGCAGGCCCAGCTCTGCAGTCATGGAGGAAAGGCTGCTTGGCCCTCCACTCTACCCCTAGAAACCACCCCACCCCTTTTTCTCAGAAGAAAATATTTCCTTCTTCCCTTCCCCAAGTGTTACTGATTCTTAGCTTATGTAGGGAGCAGGTTTTGATATTCCTGCAACACCTTTTTGGCAACATTCCCTCCCTCAAGGAGAGAGGCTGAGCACAGTCATCCCCTGGCCTGACAGCAAACAATGCCCTTAGCAGCATCTTCAGTGCTTAACTAAGGGATGGACACTCCCTGCAAAATTCCCTCTCCTCTTAATGTGTCAAGGCTGAAAGCTTCAGTACAACAATGCTGTGGTCCAGTAGGGATTGGCCCTCCCCTGCCCAGTGTCCCTCTGAGTGACCCTGCACGGTGCTGACCTGACACTGACAGCAATGGACTGTGGAGTCTCTCCATAAATTCAGCTTTTGGATGAATGAGTAAATGAGCAGCTGTTCTCTATTTGCAGTTATTGAGACATTCCTGGGGCTGGGCTGAGCCCAGCCATAACAGTAATTGCCCACATTAGGATGCCAGGGATACTGGGGTCAGCCTGACCAACCTGCTGGCTGCAAGAAGCCCTTCCCTGGAGAGGAAGCGTTCCCTGCAATGGCAGCCCTTTGCCATGCAGCAAAAGCCATGGTGAGGGTGTAACAGGGATACCAGGTGTGCTCCACACACACACTCCATTTCTTGAAATTAAAAGCTTAAAAATCGTTTTTGCTGCTGTGGTGGAAAGCTTTGGTGGCCCCACAGGAGTGCTTCTATGCCTGGAGTGTGGCAACTTGGTGGTCTGCCACTCATGGTGAATGAGACTCTTGCTTTGTGGTGAAGAAGGGCAATGGGAGCTTACTTTGTCCTGCCAGGCTGTCTGGGTTTGACAAGACAGGAGTCTGTGAAGGAGGGCAAAAGTCTCCTGTGCAATGGAGAAGGTAAACCCCCTCCCTCCGAATTACTAGGATTTTTAAATTAAAAGGCTCTCAGGCAAAGATATGGAAATGGGAGTAACAATTCTTTACTAGGAGAAACTAGATAACAATTTAAAAAAGGCAAATGCAATTGGTACAAACAAAACTAGTGATAAAGTCCACAACCTGACACTCTGAGGATTCGGGGTGTTGGTAGCAGTCCAGTTGAAATGACAGCTGCTCCTCTTGCAGTGGCTGATGAATTGCAGCTGAAGTGGTGATCTTTAGAGGGGTATAGTTTTCTCTGAAGATCTGGTGGCAGTGGGGCCAGTCTTCCTCTGCGCCAGGGCTGCCTTCGAGCTCCACCACCGCCGCCTCACCGCGCTCCGGCCGCTTCTCTCGGGAGTACCGCCGAAGGAGCTGCTTCTCTGGGAATCCCGCAAAGAGAGCGAGCTGCTTCTCTGTCTCCCAAAAGGTACCCCTTTATACAATAAAAGAGTGCTTGGCTTCCCCCTCTGGGTGGAGCATCTCACAATGGGATGATGTTACGTTACCAGGCCTGCAGTGAGTCAGTCAATGGCCCATTAACAAACCATTACCTCTTCGGAGCAAACCATTGTTCTTGGAAGAGATAACAAACCTGCCCAACCTCCAAAATATGGCTAATAGAATACAAGCTTATCTTACAAACCAGGACACAGGGCTTCAGTTTGAGGAAGTGGACTTAATGCATCACAAACAGTGAGGTGGCAAGCCCAGAGGCACAGCGTCCCCGAAGCAAAGAGAGCAGCTGTCGCCGCTGCTCGCTCTGCCGCTGCCATCCTGCCGTGCGAAGGCAGCCGGGGCTCCAGAGACGCCCGAGCACGGCCTCCACTGAGCAGCTTTCCTTGCAGCTCCGCGCGGCAGGATCAGCGCTGAGGATGAGCTGAGGCCACCCCTGCGCTGCCGGCAGCGGGCTCTCCGCAGCTGCTGCCAAGCCCTCCTTAGCAGGGAGCTGTGGGCAGCTCTGGGCTTGCACAGAGCAGGGACACCAGAGCCTGGTGCCTCACATGGTCTGGCCACAGGTCTCTGTTGGCTCTCTTCCTGCTGCCACAACCATGTAATCCCTTGCCAAGCGAGCCAGGAAAAATCTTGCAGTGGGTGCTTGGTCTGTCACATCCTGCCTGAGCTCCATCTGGCCTGGAAATTGGAAGGGGGGAGCATAGTCTGCAGCTCCCTGTGCAGTGCCAAGCTGCCCAGAAACTCCATTGTTACCCTAAATGCCCTTTTTCTGGTAGCACAGCCGAGGGGGAACTGCTGAAACATGGACATCTTTTATTTTTATGTTTTTGTGGGGACTGACTGTGCACTGTGTGCTGTGCATGGCAAACCAATGGGTGTTTTCAGGGCTGCTGGGCAGCCTGGCAGGAGCACTTTGAGGTTGGCTCTGCAGTGAGATGGCTGTTTGTCTGTCTGTGGAGCTGCCTGCAGCCACCTCTGGCATAGGACGCCTTTGGCAGCACTGCCACAGCTTAGCTGGACCTGTGGAAGTCCAGCCCAGCTCACAGGTAATGGAGGCAGTAGAGGCCATAATGGTGGATGAGGAATCATCCTCCTGCCTTGGTTTTTGTCACTTACCCTGCCTGGGGACATGCCTTGTGTCAGGGTGTGCAATCCAACACAGCTTGGACCCCATCCCTGCTAGCTGCTAGGGCAGCTGAAGTAGCACATGCCCCACATCCTGCAGTGAATATGGGATGTAACTGTGCCTTGCTTGGGACTGGGGATGAAGATTCCCCTCCTGTCTCACCCAGACCAGCACTCACCTGGGTGCTCTCCACACCTCCTCCCCGGCAACAGCTCCAGTCTCAGAGCCTGGGCTGGCTTCTGCTGGCGTAGCCTGAGGAGGGGACCGAGTGGAAAAAAGCAGTACCCAGGGGAGGCACCACCAAAGCCTGTCAGGGTTAGATACCTGCAACCCCAGCCAAGGCAGAGGCACTGCTCAGCCTTGGGACATGGCAGTGGTGCTGGGCCCAGTACAACTCCTCATCTTCCAGAACCGCTGGTTTGTCCCAGCCTCACCCTGGCTCCCTGCCAGGAAAGTGGGGTCATCCCAACGCCCCGAGAGGTGCACACCCACAAGCACTTTAGCCATGTGCATTTTAAGAAGCAAAGGGCCATATGGCCTCTTTTCACAAGTGCCTTTGCAGCTTTGAGGCTGTGCATGACAGATCCAGAGTTTCAATTTCTGCAAGTATTGAGCACCACCACCTCTCTAACACAGTCCACAGCTCTGTCACCTGGTGAAATGTCGCTCCAAGGGATTATGGCTGTGGCAGTGGTGGGCTGATGTGCCCTGTGGCTGCCTCTTTGAACAGAGGCACAAATTAAGCCATTTAGCAGGGATACAGTTTTCAGATCTGGTAAGTGGCTAATTTTGCTTCCAGGGTGGTGTGGCAGGTTGCACAGAGACAGAGATGGTGTGCTTGTCCCTTGCCTCAGCTAAACATGCAAATGCTAAGAACTGGGTAATCTTAGGTGCTTGGTGTAGCCCTGAGGCATTCCATATTTGCTTTGCAGCAGAAAACATTCCTGTCTGACAAGGAAATCTTTCTTTTGATAGTTTTCTCTTTTTTACAGCAAACCTTTAACTTTTCTGAAGGGTCTTGGAAAAGCTAAGCCTGATAGCTGAGGTTTCACCTACCACCCACCATTCATGTCAGTGGTGGGAACACGGGGTAGCTGGGCTTGGCACATACTGGAAGTGTACTTCTGTTGCCTCAGGCCCCCAGCTGTGTAATAATTAGCATTGACTCCATGATTGTAGAAGGTTAATCAATTGCTTTATTATCTCATCTTATACTATACTTATTAAGAAACTCAATAACCTTTACAGCCAGTCTGATACAGCTTTGACCTAATTGGTCAATCCATCCAAGCACCATCCAGTGTCCAATTAAGAAATCACCCTTTGGTAAACAAATCTCCATGACACATTCCACATGCGCACAACAGCAGGGGCAACAAGTGGAGATAAGAATTGTTTCTCATTTTTTCTCTGATCTTCTCACAGCCTTCCCTGGGAAAATGCATGGGAAATTCTGTGCCTGCTCTCCGTGGCCAGAGAGCTGCTGCCACATACTTCCACTTTTTACCTGCCAGGAAAATATCCCAGACCCTGGAAATACCTCTTGCCAAGGAAGTGTTAGATAGATGCTGAGCACTCAGAAATCATCAATCTTCCTCTAAAGGAGGAAGGCTCAAATTGTGCCTGGGTGATTGTAGCACTGCCCCACACAAGCCTCAGGGGGGGATGTGGGCGTCACTTTGTGCAGAGACATCTCATTAGTTCTATGCAAAGGCCCAGCTAATTGCCAGCCTACCACAAAACCAAGAAACCAAAATGTTCACTCTGTGGTCTGTTCTGGCTTCCCTCGGGCTGCCTTGGAGCATCTGTGACACTTGCAACCCCCACTGAAATGCTGATTTGTTTCTGTCAGGCACCCAGAGTTGGTTCCTTGGTGTCAAGCTGACTCGTAGGTCACTGCTTAATTTGGTGTAGGACAATGGTGATGGCACAATGCATGGTGGGGCCGGGGCGACACGACCCTGCTGAGGCTGCGTGCGTGGCACAGAGCCTGTGGCACCTTCCTGCAGAGGAAAGGAGTGCTCTGGAAGGTAAAATGCATGAGAGGACAAAAAGCAGCTGAGAAAAGCAGCCTGTGACCCTTAAGGATTTGTCTGTGCTCCTGGCATCTCAGGGCTCCTGGGTACCCTGTGCCAAAACAAATCCCAGATGAATGCATGGTGGACTCTTACCTCCACCTGGGGTGTAGTTGGAAAGTAAATTGGTGAGTTTACCAGGAGGAGAGGAGGCATGCTGTGGTCTGTCCCCTCACAGAACAGTGCAACTGCTCCCACATGGTTCCTTCTCTCTGTCATGCAGCTTAGAGCCATTGTCCCCAGTGTTTTCCTGACTCACCTTCCCAAACCACCTTGTCCTGCCCCACTCACACAGAGCTGCAGGGTGAAGGTGTGCATTCAGCAGAGGTGTGATGCTAATGACAAGGTGTAGGGCAACATAAACAGGAAATCCTGCCACAAAGATACTTCCACAAGCACTTAATCAGGCTTTCATAGAAAATCATCACCTCAAAGAGATGGAACAACCTATATCCTCTTGTAATGCCAGGTGGGAATGCTGCTGCCGGGTGACAGAGTATTGTGCCTGGTCCAGCTGCCTTGCCCTTGGCAGCTGTACCCTCCTGAAAGCAAATGTAAGAGGGAGTCAGATGCCTGGAAAATCCAAAGGAGAAAGGTTGACTTGCCAAAATTTTTAGTCTATTCAAGACAGAGTAATAAATTCTTGTCTGAGTAGTATCTACTATTAGTGGACGTGTTCCAAAATGGTAGGAGATGTGATCAAAAGAAGAGTGTTTCCATTTTAATAACTAATTAAAGAGCCTAACTTCACCAGGGACCACTGCTGTGGAACTGAATCCAAAACCTAAAAGAAATAGTGGTAGCTATAGCCTGGAGCCTTAGCAGTGAATGAGCGATAGAGCAAAAACATCTGTCCCTTGGAAGAAGGTCAGAAAAGGCTGATAGTCCTCTTCCAAGTGGAGAAAAACCTCTCCAGACTGGGAAATAAAGCTGTTCCCAATAGACCTGTGCCCCCCAGTCCTTGACAAGCCGGCCAGGGCAGTGGCAGATGCTCTCTGCTGCTGTGGTTCAGGCATATGGCTTTGTGTGGGCTGCAGTGGTCCGGGCTTAGCACGGATCCAGGGCGGTGCTGTGCTGCCACAGGAGCGGCTGGTGTGCCCCAGCCTGGCCCTGGCCCTTCTTGTGGCTGCTGGTCTACTAAATCATCTGCTGGGCTGACAGCTCCCCAGTGTCCTCATGGCTTTGCCTGCAAAGCTGGCTTAATTCCTGGCCTTGAAACAGTCTGGGAAGACAGCATGCATGGGGATTTGCAGCTCTCAGCATGTTTATCAGGGAAAACCTTCTCCATGAAAGTTGGGGTCAGCCCACAGCCTCCCCCATCATATTATGCTTGTGTAAGCGATCATGTTCACCTGGGTTTCCTGATGTTGCACTGATGCCAGCTTTTTATCTGCTCTCCTCAGCACAGAGGGCATCCTGCCTTACCCTGGGGGATGTTTTTACTGGATTTGTTCAAAACTGGTTGCCTGGGTCATCTTTGCCCTGGTGCTGCGTTTGGCTGAGGTAGGCTGGTAAGGTAAAAAATTACTCCAGAGAGGAGCAGAGAGGCAGCAATATGCCAATGCATGTGCATGTCCACAGGGAAGAAGGCTGGAAGCTCAGGTTGTGGTGCCACATGCTGGGATGCACCACTGGACCAGGGGTCCCCACAGCAGCAGCCACTGAGAGCATGAGCAGAGACCTCACCCCACCTGGATTTACATCCAGAATTGTGCAGACAGATCAGGTGGGAAAAGATTGCCTCAAGAGGTGCATTTGACAGAAAAATATTTTTGTTTTTTCCTCTGAGAGATTCCCCAGACAAATCTGGAAAAACACAGAGAGGGTGAGTTGGGCACAGTTTATGCCTAAAGTGGGCAGTGACCTCTGCAGTGATGGTGTCTTATTTCTCTCTGTGGGCACGGCTGCCAGGCAGAATAATAAATCTTTCACATGGAAGTACTTGGCATGCACCTAAAGTCATATCCCTTTCTGCAGCCCTCTCAGCTGCACACCAGCAGCTCCAATTGCTGCTCCCAGCCTGCTTATCTGAGCACAGAGTCTTTCCAGGCTGCTGACACTTGCCTGCCTTGGGTCACACTTATTTCTTCTACTTTAGGATGAGGCAGAGAGAAAGAGAATCTTCCTGTGGGAGGCTGCACTGGTTTATTTATCAGAGGAGGCCATTCTGCATGCCACAGCTGCTGAACTGTTCTTGTCTCCAGGAGGGATTTGTGGTGTGTGTTTGACCTGCAGATGCACATGGAACAGCCCCAGCACAGTCCCACTGCTAAGGATCGTAGGACTGTAGAAGCATAGAATGGTTTGTGTTGGAAGGGACCTTGAAGATCACTTAGTTCACATCTAACCCCCCCGCCAGGGACAGGGACCCCTTCCACTAGACCAGATTGATCACTAGACCAGATCTCCATCCAACCTGGCCTTAAACACTTACTGGGATGGGGCACCCACAGCTTCTCTGGGCAACCTGTGATAGTGCCTCACCACCCTCACAGTAAAGAATTTTTTCATAATATCTGATCCAAACCTACTCTCTTTCAGTCTGATGATGGAAAGCAATCAAATGCTGGGAGTGGCATGTGCATATTTGTTCCAAAGTAATCCACAACATGACAGTTGTGGTTTTGGGCCTTTGGAGCTGGAATTTGTTCAGCCTCCTCTTCTCCTGACCTCCAGGCTGCCAGGATAATGGCTTCTCTCCCCTTATCTCAGCTGATGCTATCACTGTTCCTCCCATGCCCGCAGACACATGTCATGTGGCAAAATCTCCCTGTGGGGGAAGCTGCTGTGCCAGCCTGGCTGCCAGTGAGCCTGGTGTGATCCTTCATTTCAAATCAGGGTGGAAAGGGGTCAGGAATAAATGCTTGTTGTGGCGCGGCATGCGCTCCTCACCGCGGCACTCCGAGCCGTGCCGTGCTGGGCGGTGAGGGAAGAGAACGGGCGGCCGCTTCCCCCTGCAAGCTCTGCAGTTTCAGTTCGTGGCGCGCAGGGACAGACGAAGGCGACACGGGACTTGGGGGGGAACGAGATGGTTTTATTCCATGAGCCCCAAGACCCCGGCGGGCGGGGGGGCAAAGGTTTTATACAGAACTCAGGAGGACGGGTGTAGGAACAGCAACCAATGAGGGAATAGCAGGGGAGGAGTTTAGGGCAGAACTAACATCTGGAAGCTGAGGAGGGGGCTAGAATGAATGACAGGGAAGGTTCTAGGGAAAGGGGCAGGGAAAGGGAGGATTGACCACTTGGAGATGGGGGGGGGGAAACAGATATTAAACAAATATCAAATGAAAGAAAAACACACCACCGCATCTCCCTCTTTTCCTTTACAAAAAGAAGGAGAATTTTGTGGTTTAAGCAAATTAATAAAACATGCAAATAATATAAAATTATATGATAACATTGTAAATTACTTAAAGGACATGAAAGACACATTATTGCATTTATAGGGCAGGAAGAGTAGTAATATCTTAAATTAGACACAAGACTGCACAAAACTTGCTGTTTTGCTGCTCTGGGTAACAATTTAAAATAATGTAAATAATTGAAATAGAATTGAAATAATTGACAGAAATTAAATTTTAAAATTTAATTAGAATGATTATCTAATTTAAATAAAATAATTAAATGGAATTATTGGAATTAAATATAATAAAAAATCAACTAAATATAACTAATAAATTTTTAAATTTCGCAGCAATGCAGCAAGCCTGAAGCGATATAGTAGCTGAGTGATTCCTGTAGCAATAATGGTTAAACACAGCCTTTAAGTTAAAAAATATCAGAAAAGACTGAATTAATTATAATTACAACAAAACAACTTAATATAAAATCAAATTGTAACATTACATATTATTAAAAAAACATAAATTGAAAGACATTAAAAAATGATAAACTAATTGTGATTACAACATATGAAACATATAAAAACTTCATCTGGAATATATAAAATTGTCCTAAATCAAAGTCCAAATTAAGGGTACAAAGCACAGCAGGATTTGTGACTTTATCTGATTTAGAATTTGCTTCGTCGCGGCGCTTGCGATGTTCAGCTTCTTAAATTTTTAAAGCAGAGTCAGCGGATAACGGCAAAGTCTTAAAGCAGAGTCAGCGGATAGCGATGTGGTTTGTTCAATTTGAATGTCCGTTTGAGAGGTGGGCATAATATCTTGAGTATTAATTAACTGGGATGGTATTTCTTTCTATAAAATATAACTCAACAAACAGATTATTTAAAAATAATCAAAAGCAAAAAGAGGAATTTGTAGTTAAATAAAAAGGAATATTGGGTAGGGTACATTAAGGAATAGGATAGGGGAATCAGACAATCACTTAATTAGTGATTGCCATGATTAACAGGGGGTATCGGTAAGGGGTGGACCGGGGCGCCGCCATTTCAGGGGGAAGACAAAATGACGGATCCTCAGTCCCGGGTTTCGGCTCCATTTCCTCGGGAGAAGATCCCTCCCGACCCTCCCCCCGGAGGACGAGCCCGAAGAAGGATGAGGGAATATCCAACCCCGCCTCCCCACAATAGGGACTAGCCTCGTGCAGGGACGGTGCAGGGCTATTGGGGGAGAAATGGGACTGGCGGGAAACCAGGGGCGGAAAAGAAGGGTCAAGGCGGGAAAATGGGTCCCGAGCGGCGTGGCCAGCGCCATCTTGGGAGGGGTGCCAGATACACTGCACTTGGCCTGAGCAGTGTCCGGCAGAGCACTTGGGGCGGCTCGGCCACAGCAATCCCCAAGGGAGGATAGGAAAGGGTTTTAGGAAAGTCCGAGGGGATGGGGATATAGGGAGCTTCACAGAAGCAAAAAGGGGAAATTTATAGGAGGGGGGGGGGGCCGCCCGACGCAGCTGGATGTCGGCGCAATGCGTGGGTGTAAAGGGCCCCTTTTAACAACTCTCCTATAGCTAACGTGTTGCCCTCCTAGCTGATCCTTACTGGTGTCTTTTCTACCCCCTCCGTCCAGCCCAGAATGGGGAGGGGAGGATAGAGAAGACAACTTTTTCGAGGAGAAGAAAAAGCGATCTAATCTAGGTCCCCACAGAAGACTAGGCGAAGGATAGCACTCAGTGCTAGCTTCCCCCAGAAAAAGAAAACCCACCCGCTTGCCAGGGACATGCAAGGCTACAGCCCCAGTCTGGGCGCAGACGGGGGTCAAAACGCAAGAAAAAAAAAGGTGGCAGACCCAGCCGCCCGTCGGGGCGACCCCCACCCCGTGTAGCCCACCTTACCTTGCAGGCTCGGACGGAGATGGCTTGAATCTTCTCCTCGACTCGATGGAAAAGTCGCGCTAAAAACTGGGGATGTTCCTTCCCGGTTTTGGCCCTTCCGGAAGCCTGGGTGTTCCCGTTAAACCAAGACTCGTCCCCGAAGCTTTGGTTTCGGCCACTATCAGCCTCCGGTGGTCTCGCTGCAGATGCTGACCGAGGAACGAACCTCTTCTCGGTCAGCCCCTCTTCAGGCTCCCCCGAGCCGCTGCCAAAACCGCCCTCTGTGTCCTCGGGTAAGTCTGCCCGCCAAAAAGCTCTGCAGCCCGGCTGCCCGTGCAGCGCGGCTGCTCCCGGGCGGGAAGATGGCGAGAACAAAGATGGTCCCGGAGCGTCAGTTTTTCGCTCGGCGCTCAGCTCCTCTTAGCATCAGGCAGAGCTTTTACGGCCGTAGATGTTCCTCTTCCCTCCTTCTTCTTCTGTGAGGCGGGCGCCCCCACAAATTTGCCCGTTTTTTTTACAAGACGAAGGAGGGAACCATCCTCTGCTACCATATGTTGTGGCGCGGCATGCGCTCCTCGCCGCGGCACTCCGAGCCGTGCCGGGCTGGGCGGTGAGGGAAGAGAACGGGCGGCCGCTTTCCCCTGCAAGCTCTGCAGTCTCAGTTCGTGGCGCAGGGACAGACGAAGGCGACACGGGACTTGGGGGGGAACGAGATGGTTTTATTCCATGAGCCCCAAGACCCCGGCGGGCGGGGGGGCAAAGGTTTTATACAGAACTCAGGAGGACGGGTGTAGGAACAGCAACCAATGAGGGAATAGCAGGGGAGGAGTTTAGGGCAGAACTAACATCTGGAAGCTGAGGAGGGGGCTAGAATGAATGACAGGGAAGGTTCTAGGGAAAGGGGCAGGGAAAGGGAGGATTGACCACTTGGAGATGGGGGGGGGGGAAACAGATATTAAACAAATATCAAATGAAAGAAAAACACACCACCGCAAATGCTTCTCTACTTTGTAAAGTATATTTCATCCAAAAAAGCCAGTACAGTATCCTGCCCTATGATATGTATATAAGAGCTGGCAAAGGAAGACTACAGCTTAAACCCATCTGAGCACAAAGCACAATGCTGGACTTAGTGAAATCTGAATTGTTACTACCTCCAGTGTGAGTTTGGGCAAGCCCCTCATTCCAGCACCACTCCGGGGGCAGGTGGATCCTTGTCATTAGGGGTTTGCCTCTTCCCAGCATCTGTCTTTTGCTGAGTGGGGACAGACTGATTCTGTGAAAGCCACTTGGAAAGCTGGTCATAGGACTGCAGCTGGACACCCAAGTCAGTGCCTGTTCTGCCACAGAAACAAGTCCCTGATCATAGGTAGATGTGTCTGTGTGCCCACAAACACACCCTCATGAGTGCACTCCTTCTCTGGTGGCACTGAGGATGCTTTTTCCTCACACACTGGTATTTTGCTGAGCTCAAATGTCCCAGGCAGAGGGAGTCTGAGCAGCGCTGTGTCTGAGGGACCCAGGGCTGCCCATCAGAGCTGAAGAGGGAGGAGAAGTGGTTTGCCTTTTGCTGGCTGATGAGTCATTTTGTTCCTTCCACTCTCTTTACCATCAAAAATAAGGTGGTAAGTAAGCCTTGTAATACCCAGCTTAAAATACAGCTCTGCAGTTAAAAAAGGAATCACAGAATATGCTGAGTTGGAAGGGAACCACAAGGATCATTGAAGTAAACTCCTGGCCCTGCACAGCAGCATCCCAAAGAGTCACACCATGTGTCTGAGAGCACTGTCTAGACACTTTGTGGATCCACTCTGTGGATTCAGGCTGGTGCTGTGACCACTTCCCTGGAGAGCCTGTTCCAATGCCCGACCAGCCTCTGGGTGAAGAACCTTTTTCTAATATCCAATCTAAACCTCCCCTGGCACAGCTTCAGGCCATTCCCTTGGGCCCTGTCACTGGTAACCCCAGAGAAGAGATCGGTGTTTGTCCCTCTCTTTCCCCTCACAAGGAGGTTGTAACTGCAATGAGGTCTCCCCTCAGTCTCCTCCGGGCTGAGCAGACCAAATGACTCAGCTACTCCTTACCCGGCTTCCCCTCAAGGCCCTTCACTATCTTCATTGCCCTGCTTTGGAGGCTCTTCAGTAGTTTAATATCTTTTCAATATTGCAGTGATCAAAACTTCACACAGAATTCAAGGTGAGGCAAGGACAGGTTTGCTAAATATACTTTTTACTGCTGTTTCCCTGTGTGCCATAATTGCTCTGTGTGTATGTCTGTGGTAAACAGGCAAAAATGGACATATAACACAGATCCCCAGAGCACAGTGTTTAAGGGAGGCATGGGGGAAAGGTGGGCAAAGTGTGGATACTGCTCAGGTTTCTCTCCAGTTCAGCACCTTGGGAAGATGTTGGTGTCCTTACCTTGAGCCTGACAGAGGAAAAAACAGTAAGAGGAAGAATGGGAGTGTGTAGGAATGGTCTGCTTTTCACTGCACATCTCCCTCAGCACAGAGGCTGGAGGCAAACCCCACAGTCTGAAGAGCTCAGGACCAGGGGCCACTCTAAGCTGGCCCCTTTGCAACAAGACACTGTCACGGAGCAGCTGCCAGGGCCTTGGATCTGGAGATGGCAGTGCCCTGTGTGCCTCCCACCCACTGTGCCCAGGCAGGGCTGCCGGGTGAGGAGCGGAAACGCTTCGCTCCCCACCCAGCCATGACTCACAGGGCACCTGCTCCTCCTGAGCTGCTGTAACCATTTCCATGTGCATGGCTATGTGACCCATTCCTTGGGCAGGTGTCCCCTTGGCAGGTCCTGCAGTGACCCTTGAAGAGAATCCTGCCTGGCATGGGACAGTGGCGTGTGGACCACTGTGATGTTCCTTCTAATGCCACGTGCCATCCCTTGCACCTGAGCTCCATGGGAATGCTCTGTCACCAGCCATAAGAGACAGCACCACCTGCATGGCACAGAAACAAGGCATGGGTGTTGCAGGGATAGCTCTTGATTTACCCTGAAAACTACCCCTCTGAGCTCCTGATCATCCTTTGACCAGTCCAGACAATCATGATGCTATTTTTGCCTCATCAGGATTTGTGCTGCCATGTCATATAATACAGCTTGTCACCATGATAGCTCTCTTCCTTCCTAATCTCTCATCACTGTTGTTGGTCATGTGCAAGAGAGTGACTCCTTTCCTGTGACAGAAGAGTGTCATGACTAAAGAATTACTTGCAGGCGGCCTACAGGAGATTCATCTTGACAGCCACAAGTTGCTTTGTTTTACACTGTGTTCCTTAAATCCACTGTTTTGTCTTTCTAGCACCACATAAAAGAAACTTCCAAGTTCCCTTTTAGTTTCCTCTGCTACTCTTCAGCAGGTTTAGTGCCTAAAATCCTGTGGGAGTTTGCAGGAGCTAAACACTGCTTTGGAGAAGCAGCAGACACAAGCCAATGGGAACTGCCACAAGAGCAGTTTGAGTTTTCACAGAAGCTGTAAGCTCCAAGAGGATATGCCTAGGTGTCCATGGCTCCAGTTTCTGCCTCAGGTGGTCTGTGGGCAGTCTGGCTGTGATCATCATTCCAGAAGCTGTGATTGAAGCACCCCTGGCATGGGACAGCCAAGCTCACCATGCGATCATCTCACCAGCTGCAATTTTCATGGAGATCCACGGTGTGGGATATGTTGGGAGGAGGTTCTGGGGTTCAGTTGCCTCAGCCTCCTTGCCACTTTAAGCCCAGCTTACTCCCCGACCTGCCCCTTTCACATGGTGGTAAAGAGCTGCAGGAATTTGTGCCTGTCCTGACACCTTCAGCATGGCTGCTGGAGCACATGATATTGGGATAATCTCTGTTGGTGGGACAGAAAGGACTCCCTGGATTTGTGCTTGGCAGGAGGTTAAGTGGAGCTCTGGGGCTTTTTCCATCAAGCCAGAGCTGCCACAGTCCCTTGATACAAAAAGTCTGGAATAAACACACTGTGCTGGTAGGAGCCTGTTATTTGAAAGCTGACATCTTCACTCTGTCAGTGCGAACCTATGAACTCTGATGTGTCCCATCAGGGATTGTCTGTTCCCCTGTGGCTGGTGCAGCCCTGTGCCCCCTCCTGGGTCAGTTCAACAGAAATGAACCCATGTACATGCCTCTGTCTAACCCAGGCCAGACATCCCCAAATGGGTGATTTTTCTCAGTTTAATGATGATGGAGCTGCAGGGTGGAATTACCCACCTGGGGGAGAGCACCTTATGCCTGTGAAATAGTATATGCTCTGCTTGAGAAACCCCTGGGTTTCCAAAGAGATTACAGCAGCCAGGAACACCCCTTCCTAAAGAATTCAGTGGTCAATAGCCTTTGGGTAGGAGAGAGAGAATTTAATCTGAATCAGATACCTGATAAATTTCAAGAAAGGAGTGGGAAAGGCTGCTGTGAGTGGAATTTCCACCCAGTGCAGGCAGCCCAAGGACCTGAGGCACAAAAAAGCACCGGGGAAGTTTGCAGCAAAGCAGTGGGAATAAAACAGCTGCTTTGCAGGGAGCTGTGCCCCTGGCTCTCCTGGCAAAAGGCCTCGAGGAGGGTGGGTGTCAGGCTTTTTATCTGCAATATTATTGTAGTGATAAGGCTTTGGTTCTCAAGAATACCAGAGATCAAGTATGGAAATCAAACAAGGGCTTTAAAAATAGGGCTTTATTTCAAGCTGAAGGAAATAAAATGGCCACCCTGCCACCCTGAGGGAGCTTTAACACCTTTAAAACAGGCAGCTCCAGCTCTCCACTTTCACACAGCAAAGCAAAATCCATATTTGATTTGTGTGCATTAAGGGGGAAGAAGAGTCCTGTGTGAATTTTAAAACTCATAAGGAGGGGAAAAAAAAAGTAGAAATCTTATGTTAGTTTTAGAATAAACAATGTTTAGCTGTGTTTTGCAGCTTGTGTTTTTTTTCAGGCATAACCATCAGCAGACTCATCAGACTGAATCATTTCAGAGCTGTGCTTAAGCCTGCTGCTATATTTTTTATTGCCATTAGAACAGAAACAACTGTTTCTCTTTACCTTTCTTTTTAATTTTCTCGTCCTTTTTTTATGTGTACAATAGAATTGCAGAGTCACAGGATGATTTCAGGGAGAAGGAACCCAAGCCATGGCCAGCTCCAAAGCTAGATCAGGTCCTCAGGAGTCTGATTATGGGTTTTTCTAGGGATGGAAATCCCAGCTCCTCACTGGGCAACTGACCAACACTTTCTTTTTAATACACCAGATTTTCCCTTGTCACGATGTGTGACCTTGGTCCTTTCAATGTACATCTGTGGGAAGAGCCTGCCTCTCTCTTCCCTGTAATTCCCTTTAGGCAATGGACAACAGAACTAGCCCCCACCCCCACCCCTCCCCCGCCCCATAGACAGCATTAGGACTCCTCCCTACCACAGTCCCCTAGGTGCAGCCCCATGCATACTGAGGGGAATCCTCATTTCCTTCCATGTCCTGCTAAAGGAGGGGAATTCTCATTTCCCTCTATGTCTTGCTAATGTGGTCCCTCTTTTGCTAATGTGGTCCCATGGGTGGCCAGCCCTCACCCCCCACTTAGCAGAGCTGTAAACAAGAAATTATGTGTTAGTCACAGAGTTTGGAGGGAAAATACCATTACTGAGAGAGTTCATTAAATATTTGACTTCTCAAGAAGCCTAAATCCTGTATTTGCTTAGAATAAAACTAAGAGCATGGCTTGAAAAATGAGGAAGAAGGAATGGGATATAATCTTGCAAAGATATTCAGCCTCAGAGAAAAGTATGGACAAATATTCATTGGAGTTGTTAAAGAAATTCAGGTCCCATTCCAGTCAAGGATCTCCTAAGGCTTAAGTGGAAAAAAACTAGCCAATCCACAAGGCTGGGCAGTGTTGGACCTTTATGCTTTTGCCCCAAAGTTCAGGTTCCCGCCCCATGGACCAGCAGAGGAGCCAGCTTGGGAAGTGGTGATGCTCACCAGCATCCTGAGATGAATAGTTCTGGAAAGAGGTGAAGGGCAGGAGGTAGAGAGAGACCTGGTGCTGCTGGAACAGTAGTCTCTTAGAGAGCTTCCCTCATGTTTAACCACTCATTTTGGGAGCTAAAAGCCCTGTTGTTCTTTTGGAGCTAAAAGCACCTTTGAACCACTCTCCTTCAAACTACTCCACTGCTTGCCACCACCTTCACAGCACTGACACTGCTGGAAACCTGGCTGGGCCAGGGCAGCCATGGCTTGTGCTGGCTCGGGGGGGTACAGCCACTACAGCAGCAGTGGATATCCCAATCAGTTAGTTCAAAAACTTTACCCCCTTTTACCCTTTGCTCCTTCCTTAAGATATAACAAACTCATGCCCACTGATGTGACTTCTTGCTGGTGGCTGATGTCCCATGCATTCTGCTCTCCCATCACAGCTTGGACTAAAACTGCAGAGGGGGAATCAGGGAAAGTTGGCCACATTTAGAGACCTGCTTGGTTACATAAAAATGTGAGTGTGGCAAAACCTGCACCTTGTATCCCCACCTTCCCTTGCTCACTGGATCCCTCATGTCACCCCAAAGCTGGTACATGCTCACTAAGTCACTGCAGTGCCTTCTGACCACAGGTGCTCCTTCACCTAAAGGGGGAATGTAGCTGCTTTGATGTCATGTGCTGTTTGAGGCATAGTGTGACTCATGACTGATTGTTATCTAGTAAAAACATCAAAATTCCCTGGGAGGGTAATTCTGTGCTGGCCTTCCATTTCCCCTGCCTTACTCCCAGAGTGCCAGACAGATTTCCAGCACTGTTTGCAGGCTGCTGGGTTGAGGTGGATGCTGTTAAGAGTTCCTGGATGTACCTGTGTTGCTGCCAAACTGCACATGGTTGCCATAGAGATGGAGGAAACGTAGATCTGACTGATAATCTTCTTTTTTCTCCACCCTTTCTTTTTGCATTAAATAAAGGGAACTGCATAGCTAGACGTGCCTCTGAGGAGCTGCATTGAGAAATCTTGGCAGTCAAGTGGTGGTTTCAGAAACTGAAGGTGCAAGCAGCCATGTGTTTACTGGCAGACAAGGGTAATGCTCAGGGAGCCGACCTGCTCCAGAATGGGTGATGGACAGGATCTGGAGAAGGCTTCAGCTCTGCTGAGACCTTATATTGCTGCACAAGGTGGAAGTGAGCCCAGACCCTGGTTTTGTTATGCACCATCTCTCCACCCCCAAAATATATGATCTCATAACAGCAGAAATATCCTTTCCTAATTAATAATCCATCTTTGTGTCCACAAAGCTTGGCCAGCTATTTCTGCCAGCAAATACTGTTTGCACTTTACAGCATGCTAGGATGTGATATTTGTCTATATAAACTTGATTTGCTCCTGTAGATCCTGGATAAAAACAATATAAGATCTCATTCACTCCAGAATTGCACGTGCAGATTTTTCAGCAATCTTGCCAGTGTAACTCTCGTTGGAGTTGTGTTTATAACATGCTGTCTCCTTTTGCTTTGGAAGATCAAGAGCAAGGCACCAATAATCACACAGCAAGGAAATACCTGTTCAGACATTTTATCAAAGACCATAACAGAAGCATTTAAGGAAGTGTTGAAGTGTTACGAATTTAAAGAAGAGGGGCTTCCCACCAGAGCTGGAATTGCCTCCTTCTTTGGTTGCACAATGTCCTCCTAAAGTGGGACCTCCACCAAACCTTGTGATTGCTGCATTGTGAGCCCAGCCAAAACATCCAAGATGAGGAAGGCCTTTTCCATTTTGGAAACTTTGCTTTTTCTCACAGAAGCCACCCTTTACTCACCTTAGCGAGTCCTCCCCCATGTGAGCACTGCCATTAATGTCAGAGGAAATGAGTGCATGCCCAGCAGCATGGGACAGCCTTGCACAACCAGGCCTAAATATAAACCGGACATGAAAGATAAAGTCTCCAGTAAATAAAATTGCGATAGCCTGGGGCCCCAGCCAGCTCATGTTAATGTTAGGGGGTGTTTGCTGTCCTGGCTTCCCCTCAAATCAAACACATTCAGCACATGGCTCAAATACAGTTTTTTTTCCTAATTTAAAAGCATTCTTGAAACAGTCCCTATTAGCTGGTGTTTCAAAAGTGCCGTAACATGAGAAGATGAGCAGTAGAGATATTCCTCGTGCTCAGCAGCCAGAACTCTGTCCCTCCCTGCACACCAGTCAGGACATTTCCTGCAGCAGCCTGCTGCCTGCCAGCTGGTGGGATGCTCGAGGATGGACACTCCACATACACCAGCATGCTGGGCCCCATCAGAAGGTAGACATTCAGGTTAATTACCTCCCTGAGAGCCAGACTTCCAGAGCATATAATTCAACTCAAATTAAATTGCTCATCAAAGGGTAATCAGCTGGTCCACTGTATTTGCTAAGAGTCATAGTTGGTGCTTTCCTATGCCTGTGTTTTGTTCTTTGGCACATTCCAGAAATTAAGGTCAAGATGGGAAGCAATGATCCATCCATCCTGCATGCCAAAGCCTGCCTTCAAACTCAAGCCTCATAGTATCTTCAAATGGCTTTGTGTTGGAGGGTTCAACTGCGCACCATGTGTAAGACTGCTCTGGCACATCCCTTTTCTGACACTCCTCCAGAAGGAGACATGCCTTCACAGACAGATTTTTGGGCAACCCAGCTGCTGGTCTGGCACAAGATCTGCATTTTTGCAATACAAATCTGTGCAGTGATGATGCTTGAGCTTTCTTGCGTGGCACTTGAAGGTGTAAACCGACTTGAATTTATACTTGAAGGGTATAAACCAGCAGCAGTAACAGATGGATCTAATACTAGAGATGCTGTGTGCCTCCGAGGAAGTGCTGGTGCTCTCACTGCTGCTGGTGACTGCAGGAGAGTCCTCACACCTTGTGAGACATAGGGAAATGTCCAGGCTCTTAAAAAAATACCCCAACATTAAAACAATGCATCAGTTTGCGTCCTGAGCTCCAGAGGGTTTGCAGGACCTTTTGCACTGGTTTCAGTGAGAAAATATCACCCTGCAGGGTCGTGTTTTGCAGAAGGCAGCGTGGCTTGCCCACACACACAGGCAGAGTTTCAAAGACTATGGAGATCAAAAGAAAAGGCTTCAGACAAAGCCACAGCACAGAGTTGTAGGCATGTTAATAATTTAGGAACAATCAAATGTAAGAAGAGTCAAATGCAGGCACTGAAGGAGTCATGGGGCATTTGCAGAGAGCGCATCCCAAGGCAGGAGACAGGCACCAATGCAGGGCAAAGGGCTGCTGCTGCCCGGCTTCCCCTGCTGCCTCACCAAGGGAGGTGACAGACTATTCTCCCTCTCCGGAGGGCCTGGAAGCGTGACATGTTCAGACTGGTGTGTCTTTGGGAATAAAAACCTCTTCTTTGCTGGCTGTGTATGCAGAGCCTTTGGAAAGTGGTGAGTGCAAAGATTGTGTCCGGTTGCCATTCATCATGCGCACAAATGACCTGAACCTGAGCGTGCTGAAATGTACCCAGCTGGTAACACGAAAATTTTGTGTGATAGTTAAAAATTGTTAATAAACATTATTAGGGGGATGGCTTTTGTCCTTGGAAAGAAAGGATTTTCAATTGAACTTTAGTTACCATGTGCCACAGATCTTCCCTAAACTGAAAGTAATGAACTTCAGCATGAATAGTGTTCTTAGGTGACTAATGCGATATTGGAAAACTCACTTGGTGATTTTTAGGGATGAGTAAGAGACGGTGTAAAGAGAGAGCCTGTCAGAAAAGTGCTTGTAATCCTTCAGGGCTGGCTGCATGAAGAGATGAAAATGGGAACCTGAAATGGAGCTCCTTTATAAACCCATCTCACAATATTAAGGCATAAATTTTAGAGCTAGCCCACATAATGGCTTTCAGTTTCAAGTCACAGGTAGGATCCATTTTTAATGGTACTATTTTTGCTGTGGTGATTCTGACAAATGGTCAGAGAAATGTCAGTCTTGGCAGTCCATAAAATTAGCAACATCTCCCTAATAACGCTAAAGACAAGAGCCACTTTCTGAACCTGTAGGGGCCAGAGCACCCCTGCGTGTGTAGCACAGCTCAGGCTCTGCAGTGCTGCAAGGATGGATCTCTGGGGCAAAACAGAGCCTCTCCAGGTCGTTATGCCACAGCCCTTGCTCTTACCAGGTTCTGGGCATCCACAGCTCCCCTGGGCAACCCGTACCAGTGTCTCACCACTCTCACAGTAAAGAATCTCTTTCTTATGTCCAATCAAAACTTACCCTCTCTCAGTTTAAAATTACCTAACCTTGTCCTTGGTAAAAAAGCTTCTCTTCATTATTCTTATAAATACACTTTTAGTACTAAAAGGCCACAGTTAGTTCTCTCCAGAGCATTCTCTTCTCCAGGCTGCACAACCCCAACTCTCTCAGCCTTTCTTCGGCTATGCCATCCTTCTGATAATTTTTGTGGTCCTACTCTGGGCCCACTCAAATAGGTCCATGTATTTCTTGTACTGGGGTTCCCAGAGCTGGATGCAGGACTCCAGGTGGGATCTCACCAGACAGGAGTAGAAGGGAAGAATCCTCTCCCTCCCTCTGCTGCCCATGCTGCTTTGAATGCAGCCCAGGATATAGTTGGCTTTCTGGGCTGCAATCCTGCATTGCTGGGTCATGTCTAGTTTCCACCCACCAGTATCCTCGAGTTCTCTGCAGGGCTGCTCTTGATGCATTCATCCCCCAGCCTGTGTTGATATCAGAGGTTGTCTCAACCCAAGTGAAGCACCGTGTACTTGGTCTTGTTGAACCTCATGGGAGCCCCATAGGTGCACTCCTCAAGCCTGCACTCTTCAAACCACAGATCAGCTTGGTGGTCTGCAAACTCACTGAGGGTGCACTCAACCCCACTGTCAATATCACTGATGAAGATCCTAAATAGTATTTGTCCCAGTATTGACCCTTGAAGGACATCTCTCTTTACTGGTTTCCATCTGGACATAACTATAACTTGATGGACAGAGCCATCCAGCCAATTCCTTATCCATCTAACGGTCCATACAGTATCTTTCCTACTTAGTGTCAAGAATGATGTGAAGGATTGATCCAAAGTCCTTAGAGAAGTCCAGGTAGACACCCTGCTCTGAGCTGCAAAGCTTGCACAGTGGGAATATGCTGTGAGTTGGGGGCTGAGCCCAGGGGTCCAGCAGCCTCCAGAGTGTGCCCTACAGACACAGTCCATGCCAGGCACAGGGTCAGCCCCCAGGAAAGAGGATCAGGCTGGGGATGATGGAGGGAAATGCTTACTTAGCACCTAACCTTGACAGGACTTTTTGTTTGGGAGTTCCTTAAGGTATGTGCCTACACCCACACTTACGTATATATGCATACTTATATAGATTTCAAATCCAAAGTTAAATTTTAAAAGCATTAAAAAAATTAAAGGATCCTACTAGGAGAGATGCTGGTGTGGAAGAAGAGAGAAAATAAAACTTTACTCTGGCTGGGGGAGCAAAAATATAAAAGAGCTGCTGTGGAGAAGCCTGGAGTCACCTTTTTGTCCATTCCCAGACTTTTTTACTGTACAGGAATTGTGGTCAGTGACTGTGAAATGGGGACAGTCAGTACCTTTCCCACCATGGACCCTAATGTCCTCTGCTCACAGGCTGCCTCTCACTGCACAGCACAGTGGCAATCCTTCCACCTCACACTACCAAAATAAAAATAACATGAAATAACAGAAAATTATACTTGTGTCAGTGGCTACTGATTGGCAGTGAATGGAAGGGGGTCAGTTTCAGAGAGGGCTGGCATCAGGTAGAACAGCCAAGACCTGATGCTTCAGGAAGTATTCACTACAAAATGTGTTTTTTTTCTTCTCTTTTCTTTTTCTCTGCATCTTTTTTAATGATCTGTAGGAGAAAGGAGAGCTCTGCAGATGCAATATCTGAGAGCTGGTGGTATCCTCATGCCTTTGTCTGCAGCTCTTTTCTCTGTAATTGTTTCTGGCTTCCTCTGTACTATACTTTGGGCTTTTCCTGGAAGGCCTTTTAGCCATCTGAAATTAAAGGTTCTTCTTCATCAGCCCTTTACCTGAGCTCCTTGCTTCCATTTCTAACCAGCAATTTTCTTAGCACACTGAATCAGCTCAGTTTTTCCATCAGAGCTCAGGTGTTCCAGCTGGAAAAAGCCACTGGTGGGGAGGCTGTCACCTCTGCTTTTGACCCCAGCCCTCCTCATCCAGCACATGGGGGAGCGGCTCAGTTTCCATATCCTCCTTCAGCACAAGGAGTTGGAATGATGTTGCACACATGCATTTCCCTCCTCCCAGCAGTGAAACAGCACAGATCCCCTTACATTCCATTTTTCTGGGAAATAGGGGGATGTCCCTGTATCAGTACCTGTGTGCTCAGAGCTGATGGAGGGGAAGCCTTGCCCTGCTCCTCTCAGCTTGTCCCCTCTGTGCTGCTGTGTCCGGCGGTGTGGCCCTGGGGCAGATGGCTGCTCGGTTTGCAGCAGTGCTCAAGCCTGGAGGCATTTCCCATCCAGAGTGGTAACCGGATGAAGAGGTTAGCTCTGGCTCCTCTCCATGTTTAAATGAACTTCCCCTAATTAGGGAAATCGCCCGTGCTTACACTTCAGACAGATCCTCCCTGGAATTATATTCATAAACTCCTTGTGCACTGCTGCACACAAGCCCCATGTGGGCTGAGGATTATCCCAAACCCCTGGCCAATCCCACCTCTGTTGTGATGGCCACATCACTGCCCAGGCTTTATGCCTTTCTACCCCCTCTTTGCTCACTGTGCTCACTTTGCTCACACCTCACACCCTCTTCAGCTGGAGATGTGCAGGTTCCTCTTCCCCCATCTCTCAGTGGTTACCCTAACACCACCAAAGCCATAACCCCACACCTAAATTTCATTATTCACCAGCCCCTGCTCAAATCCCTACAAGGACAGCTCATTAAACTTCCCCTACCTCCCTTTGATAAACATGTACAATTTTTAGGAAACCTTAAGGAAGGACAGCTTTAGGAGCCTCTGTATATTCATATTATATTGCCACATTTTTTGCTCAAAACAGACTTTTCGTTTATGGCGAAGACAGTGCTGCGAGACAAATTAAGTCTGGGGGAAAAAAAAGAAAGAAAACCAAACAAATTAAGCTTGTTAAGCTTTACAGAAAACCACTGCAAGGCTGAAGCAGGACTTAAAAGCTGGGGTTTTCAAAGGGCCCTGAGGGAAGCAGCTCTGGGACTGACACTGAATTTAATTTGCTCTATGCTGAAGGAGGCAGCTTTGGAGAAATGCCCATATGCATACTGATTCCTCCAACAGACACTTTACCAGATTTAGCAAAAATCAGGAACTCCAGAGCAGTTGGGGAATCCTCATGATGAATAGAGAATAGAATCTAGAGAAAGGGTCCCTCTGCCTTAGTGAGGCCTTCACAGAACACCACAGCTTTTCTTTTAACAGAGACATTACTTTTTCTCAGGACATGTAATGTGAATTTATCAGTGTACATAGACAAGAGGAAACATTTTCAAACTAGAAAAAAACCACACCAAGCCTCCACAAATTGCCAATGAAACCTGTGTAAGAACAGGAAATAAATTTTCTGTTAATAATCCTTAAGGTTAACAAATTCACAAGAGTCAGACAGTGAGAACAGTGCCCAGCTCTGACACCTGCCCTCCAAAGCACTTTTTATTTTGTGTCATTTTTTAATTGAATGGATTTCTCTTTTTCTGTTCTTTGTATTGCAGGCAATGCTTTGGATGGCATAAAGAGGCACTGAGCCAGAATGAGCTGGAATTGAAAGAGATCTGGGGGAAAAGTGGAGCTTGCCTGGCTTGAGGATATTTCTTTTCAATGTAGAAAGAGACCAACCAAACAGGCAGAGTTTCCTATGAAGGAAAAGACACCAAAACCTAATTTGAGTCCTGGCTTCAAAGCCTGGTTCTTTATCTAAACAGCAGGACTTGTCATCACAAGTACAGTCACACAGAGAGAAACAGAATAATAAGAGTGAAAATGTATTTAGTGCTTTTCATACAATGTTGTCAATCTGATTTATTTAATCTTGAATTCCAGTATCTGGAGCTTATGTTAAGGACCAAGAGGCTGCAGTTGCAAAGCTTTAGCTTCTTGTTGCATCATCTTCTTTCTCTCTTCTGTGGGAAAGAAGAAAACTTGAAACTCCAAGTCCTGAAGATCAGGCTTCAAAGAGCTTGTGAAAGATGTCTAGTTTCTGTGGTTTTAAAGCCTCAGTGTTTACAAGCAGGATGAAAATTTTGGGGGCAATCAGGTAGCATCTGGGACTGGTCAGCATGAGGCATGCACCATAACCAAAAATAAAAATAAAGAAATTACCACATACATGACTTTTTTTTTTAAATAGCAGGATTTAATGTCAGCTTCACAATGGGAAGGAAATGGACGGATACTGACAGTTGGATATCCTCTTTTACTTAAATTTGTCTCAAAAGCAAGGTGATACTGAATATGTTGGGTTAGACTCTTAAACCTGGTAATAAGGTTTGACCTCCATGCAGGAAGAGAGGGAGCGTGGCATCTGTCCAGCCTCAGGCAGATCTTTGTGACTCCCCTGACACCCAGATACTGTTTTGGGTACTGTTCATCAGCCATAGAATCTCTCTGGGTAGTGATGTCTGTCTGCAACCAGGCAGGACTTGTAACCTGCCACACAAGGCCTTTGTTTTCCCCTCAAGTACTTTTGCCTGTGTTTGCTTTGTGATTGGATCTTTGATTGGTGGCAGAACTTAATTTCTTTCTAAATTTGCCTGGGAACGAATCCAGTTCTTCCGAGCGCCAGCTATTTGCAAAGAAATAACAATGTCCTGGGTTAGAGTAACTCTGGGGCCAGCGATGAGATGGGAGCCCTCCCTCCTGCCTGGCAGAGCCCACAGTGAGCACGGCTCTCTAATGTCAACATGCTTGGTACACCTCTCAAAGCCACTGAGCAAACACGCGCCGAGAGCGTGCCGCAGGTAGGCTGCCTTGCCAAGGGCTGCCGCCTCCTTCCCTGGCGGTGTTTAGCGAGTACATGGTTTTGTTTAAACAGGAAAACACATTAAGAGGCACTTCATCCTTGAGTGTTCCTGTCTCTGCTGCCTGCATTCCTGGCCGGGGTGTTTAATGCACATTAAGTGCAATGTGCTCATGGGACCCTCTGATTAAAATATCAGCAGGCCAAGAACACTGGAGTAATCAGCATGGCTCCTTAACTGAGAAAAGACCAGTTGTATTCAGTTTTTTATCAGTGTTTCCTTTTCCTTAGGGTTCATGTCCTCTGTCTGATGGTCTGTATGCTTCCCACAGAGTTCCCAGTGGCCACAGTGATGGGACTTAATATAGAATCCAGTCACAATTTTCAAGACCTCTGGTCTTGGGGTTGGGCTTCTTTAACTCACACCATATGAAAGTTTCCTTCAGCCTCAGGTGAACATCTGTGTTTCTTGTGCTGCCAGGATTAGTGCCCAGTCACTGAGCCAATGCTCTCCTTGTGTCTGTTTTTCTGTGCTAACCATGGATAGACACAGGATGGCTTACAGAAGAGGGATGATGCTGCATGAGGTGAATTTCAGCTGAGGTTGCTCTATTTTCAGATGCTCAGGTTGAGGGGGTTCAAGGTGTTTGGCCTCTGTAACAGAGCTCAGCAACAAATCTGGTGCTATTAAAGTGTGAATTGAGCAAAGACACTAATCTTCCAGCCAGGCCCTCCTCCTGGTTACATCTGTAGTGTAAAATCTAATTCTATTCTCTTCTTCTCAGTGAGGTAATACAGATTTACAGCAGTGCAAGTCTTGCCCAAATGTGAAAATTTACAGATGTAGTTGTTCCAGAAAAATTACACCTAAACCGGTCCTTGACTATTACTCCAAAACCAAACACAAAACTGTATTCCTCCATGATATTGTGAAGTGGATACTTTGGCTGAATGCAAGAAGCTCTCTCACCTTACTGAATCTGGGTCCCCAGACAGCAGACCCAGGGTCCCACAAGCATTTTGAGCTGCAGAGATGACAGCAGAGCTGCTTCCTGTGACCTTCCAAGCATGTCCTGGGAAGGGGTTCTGTCTACTCTGCCTTCATCTCCAGAAGACCACCTGCAGTGAGCTCAGTGACCACTGATAGCCCTGGACTCACTTTGCACTAAGAAAAACTCTTCCAAGAGCTCCCACTGTGACAGCCATGGAGAAGGTCTCTCACCCAATACCCTCTGAGTTTAGCACTGGGGATGAGACACAGGTCTTATCTGTATTAAATTTTAAAAGAAGAAACAAGTAAAGAAAACACAGCCACTGATTCTTTTTGACATCTTTTTCCTCTCTTCCCATTAACTGGGATAATTCTCTTAAACAATGCTTTCCCACCTCCATCTGATGTCTTTCACTCAGACCAAGACACTTCTCACCTGCAATCATGGTTTGTTTTTTTTTCTAGCAATCAAACAAATCCCTGCAGTACCAAAGGGAGGTTATTTTACCTCCTTCTCAGTAAATAAGGTTGTTGAAGTGGGTTTCCATTGGATGCACTGCACCAAACACTGAGGTTAACAATGGCTTTTGTTGGTCCTTCAGCTTCCTCCCAGAGGGCTGGGTTGCAGTTGTCAGAGACTTCCTGCTGAAACAGTCCAAGGCTGATCTTGTTCCTTGTGGGACACCAGGGACAGAACAGTTTAAGAGACTTGCCAGAAATCTAAGTTGTGCCTCAACACTTCTCCCAAATGATCGCAACATACAAGGCATATTGAACTAAAATCAGGGAAAAAAGGGCATGGACCTGGAGGTAAGCATGCCGATATTTACACCAAAATAAATAGTTGTAGTAAGTTAACAGAGCTTGTCCTGGAGCAGTTATAGGACAATTTACTGAGCAAATTTCCAAGAGAACCTGGCCAAAAATGCCCATTTTTACATATATTTGTGAGATGTGTAGGGAAATACTTTGGGAATAAGGCAAGCTCTATTTACTTGTCCTGGAAAGATAAATATTTTAAGGTTTTTGGTTCTGGTTGTCAGCACCTCAGCTGAAAGAGTGCCCAGAGGCCCATTTGCCAATAATAATGATCAAGTTACAGCATTATGAGGCCCAACCCATGAGAAAACCAAGCAAGGAAGTCAATATTGTTCGGCACCTCTCTGTGTCCACGCAGTTCAGGCAGTGCTCTGGCACTGCACAAACACTGCTGCTGGTTACAGGAGCAAAGTGCCCCACAAAGAACCAGTACCTGGAGAACCAGTTGACCAAGGAAATGGAGGCTCCTTTAGGAAGAAACCTGATGTTTGTGGTGTACCCAAAGGAAAACCAAGAGGAGCTGTCACTGCCTGCTGCAAATTCCCAAAAGGGTAGGGAAGGCTATTTAAGGTAAATTCTGGCATCAGAAAAGAAAAAATATTATAACCTGTCTCCACAACAGCTCAGGTCAGAAGGGACTATCTCTCACCACTGAAGTGATGCCTTGTGAAGCCTCTGAGCTCCCCAGGGCAGTCGTGGAGGCTGGAAACCCTTTGGTGAGCTGCAGCCCAGAACTGTTTTTATGCAGCAGTCACTGGCAGGCAGGGGTTATCCCAGCAGTCCTCCCTCCAACAGGGGAATTGTGGAGCAGAGCAGCATCTGCTTCCTGCACTGAACAAGCAGTCATTGGGTTGGCAGTCTGCAGGGATCCCCAGGATAAGGTGCTGGGTGAAACCACATCCTGGACACTGATGATGCCTGTAATGTCCATCCGACAATAACATCAAGTGATCTCCTTTCACAGAGGGAAAGAAACCTAGGAGAATTAGGCCTGGGAATTTCACTCTCTACCCCAGAAAGAAATGAGTCTCATGGGTGAAAATAACGTAGCACAGCCAGGGCTGGGCAGTTGGCAACACTGGAAGCCATACTGATTTTATTAACAAGGAGGAGCAAGTGGGGACAAAGCCCAGAAGAAGCAGCTACCAGACACATTGCATCTGGGAAACCCTAACGAGCCATGCAGTCCCTGAAGTTGTCAAGGATGTGAGTAGAGAAATGGGAGCAGGAAGGCATCAAGGACCCAGAGACCTCAAAGACCAGCCTGAAGCCCTGGCTGGGGATGGTGGCCACCTCCAGGCCAGCAGACTCCCAGGGAGGGGAGTTTCCTGCCCACCCATAAGATTTTTCCTCCAACTTTCCTCAATTTAAATCTGGTTTTATATTGTCAACTGGTATAATGGACTGATAGCTTGCTCACCCTCACCCTAGGATTTCTGGTGCCCCAGGTACAGCTGTTGGAGGAGACTGCAGTAACCCCATTTATTCCCTGGTTATCAACAGCGAGAATGGCATGCCCATGTCCATTCAGCTGTATCCATCTCTGCTAAGTTTTGTCTCTGAAGGAATGTAAATATTCATTTGTCCTTCCCCCTAATGAGGTGTTTGTCAGAGCTAGGATAACCTCACTGAATTCCACAGTGTTATTGCTAGGTTAAAAACAAAAAGTCTCAAAGAGGTTGGCCATGCCAGGGTTTTCCACACCCTCCAACTGGTTTGCATGACAGGAGTTGTTTGGGTTTTGACTGTGTGTCAGTGCTGGGGTTTGCTCTGACATGTGAGGGCTGCTCCAGCCCTGGGGCATGGCAGCACCTACAGGGAGATAGGCAGGTCTGCTGGGAAAGAGCTTGCCAGAGCTGCAGGAGCTCATCTGCTGGAGCCCACCAGGCTCTGCCCAGGTAGAAAGAGTCTCCAGGTCCTGGGAAAGCCAGTGCCTCCTCCAAGCACAATGTGCTGCACACCAGAGCCTGAGCTAGGCTGGGTAGCACCTTTTGCAGTGTGCCAACAGAACATGACTTATCTGTTCATGAAGTAGTATAAGACACATTATTTACATCCACAGTGATTATATACCACTAGATACATTTATTTATAAACTGATGTATTGAGTTTTCATGGCTACAGAGAAGGGCTACAGGGCTTCTCTGAGAAGATGGCCCATGTCTAACAGAGCCAATGACAGCGGGCTCTAAAATGGACCTGCTGCTGGCCAGGAAGAGTGGTAGTGCCTCTGGGATAACAGGTCCAAGAAGTGGTGGAAAAACACTGCACAGCAGCAGCTGCAGCCAGAGAGGAGTGGGAACATGTGAGAAGAACAGCCCTTCAGACACCAACATCAATGAAAAAGATGGGGGGGAGGAGGTGCTCTGGCAGCTGGAGCAGAGATTCCCCTACAGCTCATGGCACCTCCTGGGCGAGCAGATACCCATCTGCAACCCACAGAGAACACCAAACCATGGCAGGTGGAAGCCCACAGGAGGCTGTACCTTGTGGAAGTCCCATGCTGGAGCTGGTTCCCAGCAGGACCTGTGGCCCCATGGAGAGAGGAGCTCACACTGCAGCAGGCTTTTTGGCAGAAGCTGTGACCCCACTGTGGATTCACACTGGACCAACTTGTTCTTGAAGGATTGCACCCATTCTGGAGCAGTTTGTGGAAAATTGCAGCTTGTGGGAAGGATATTGAGGAAGTTTATAGAGGACTGACTCCTTTGGGAGAGATCCCATGCTGGAACAGGGGAGGAGTGTGAGCTCTTCTCCCCCTGAGGGGGAAGGAGTGGCAGAAGCCAGGTATGATGAACTGAGCACAGCCCCTAGTCCCTGTCCCTCTCTGTTGCTGGGAGAAGGAGGTAGAGAATTCAAGAGTGAAGCTGAGCCTGGAAAGCAGCAACATGGTGGGGGGAAGGTGTTTTTAAGATTTGGATTTATTTCTCACTATTCTATTTTGATTTGATTGGTAACAAAGTTAACTAATTTCCCCAAATCAAGTCTGTTTTTTCTGTGACAGTAATTAGTGAGTGATCTCTCCCTGCCCTTACCTCAACCCACAATACTTTCATCACATTTTCTCTTCCCTGCCCATCTGAGGAGGGAAATGACAGAATAGCTTTGGTGGGCATCTGGCAACCAGCCAAGGTCAGCCCACCACAACCAAATAAAATACTGCATTTTCTTTTAAATGAACCCAGAACTGTTCAGAAAATGGGTGAGACAAGGGCAGCTAATAAGCACATTAATCAAAAAGGAGCAAGCGTCCTTCCAGACATTCATTTACACAAACTAAGAGGAGTATGACAAAGGAGAAAATAAATGATAAAACACTGAGGAATTAAATAAATCATTATTAAATAATAACTGAGATCTGATTTTTTTTTTTCAACAGTCAACTTAACTTTAGCAAAAAAATGTAGCCTGGCTTCCAAGAAATGATGAAGTAGATAATTAGGATTTGAGGGATTCAGTTTCTGGAGTTCCTGAATCCAGAGTCAGATTTTTCAGGTCTCTGGTACCACAATGAGGAGTTACCTTACAGAAAGAGGTGTAGAAACAAAACTTTTCAAGGAGTGTACAGAACAAAACATTTCAAGGCAAGTGAGGTTATAAGGGGCTTGGCTTGCTCAGTCAGGGCTGACGGACATTGTGAAAGACCTCACCACCGATTTATTATCAGTGGGATTGCAGCAGTCCAAGGCACTGTGTCAAATGCATGGGGACAGCCTGGAGGTTTTGAAATCTGAGCAGCCAACACAGAGCACAGAGGTGAAGAGACTTGCCCAGGGTCAGAGTGCAGGCTAGAAGGGCAATTAGCTCAGATCCCCTTGGCACTGTATGTTCTCATTGCATGTACAATTAGGCAGGACTGCCTTAGGGCTCTTACCTACTGGGTGCATTTTTGGCCTGGTTGCTGCAGACTTAAGCTTTGCATTCTATCACTATATATCACTGCTCTCTGGTACCCAAACGGGAGGTTCTTCCTTTCACTTCTTCTTTCCCCAGATGCACACAGCCTTGGGCAAATGGCCAAGAATGGCAAGTTCTTCTTTGCAGCTTCCTCAGATGAGTTAGGCAAGAAATTAAATGGTTCATGCCCCCTCTCCTGTCCCCATTTTCTATCGTATTACTTTATACAGGGTATCTTTCAATCAGAATTAACAGCCAATGTAGAGGGTTGACTGCTGGCCAGACAACACACTGATAGTGATCTCTGGAGAGACTGACCTGCCGTCCCAGTTCCAATGCTGCATAAATGGTGCTGGAGCAGCCTGGCTGTCACCACACTCCAGTCTTCAGCACAGCTCTTTGCAGGAGTCACAGATGAAATGCTGCTGTTTCACAGAAAGGTTAAGTGGTTGTCTTCACTGAGTGCCCTAGCCACAGCCCGCCTGCCCTGGAAGAAGCTGTCACCACCTGACACACTCCTTCTCACTTCTGAGCAGCTATCCGGGCTGCTAGGTGGGAGCCTGTTGTCATTAATCACAGCCATACCAATGAGAAAGGGCAGTGAAAAATTGTTTGAGGGTATTTTAAATCAGAAACTATTTTTTTATGCTTCCTCTTGAGATCAGCTGGTCTCTGCCCAGGCATGAAACATCACTTTTCTCTTCCCTTTCCTCTGTGTCACTGTGATCCTGGGAGGGTGCTGGCAAGGGCAGAACCAGGCGTTCAGCTCCCAGGGTTCCAGGAGCTCAGAGTGCTCAAGCTGTCTCGATGGCATTGTGAAAAGCAGCAGGCTGGTGGTCAGGGGCACGCACTGCCCTGCTGTGAAGGTTCAGGCACCCGGCACAGCACATGGGAGCCACTCGGTGGGTGCCTACCCTCTGTCCTGTGCTGGAGTCTCATGCTCCAGATCCCCCGCTCTTCCATTTATGGCCCAGCAGAAGAGCGTGGTGGCACAGTGGCCACTTCTGCACAGGGCTGCCTTCTTGCCTGGCTCTGTCACCCCACTCTTTCCTTCCCTCTCATTCAGCTCTGTGGTGTTCAGCACAAAGCACTTCTTCAAGGTGAAGAACTCCTTTCCAAGAAGTCTGGAAGAATGACCCAGGATTGTTTTCAGCTTTCACCATAGATAATAGCCCCTGGATAGCCCTCTCAAGAGTTCCTAGTATTGCCTGGGGGCTGGAAACTTGGCTTCAGAAGATTTTCTGTATGCACTTAACCATCCAATCTTTCTTTCAGAACTACTTGCTTTGAAGAAGCTGCAACATGTTTGCTGTGCCAGAGTGTGCCTTGCCCCACAGCTACAGCCCGCAGCTCACTGCACAGACTTTGGGAAGATTCTAGGTGCCAAGGCATTGCAAACTGAATAGGGTCAAATCTTCCTTAGCCCTGCAATTATTGTATTTGCCTCTTCAAGTCTCTTACACTTACTTATCTACAGTTTTTAGCAACACACTCTGGTCAAAACTTTTGGGTAAGAGACAAACAAGCTCTCCCAGGGCAAGATGAGAGGTGAAGCCTATTCAGTCCCAGCTCTGACCCTATGTGTGTGTTTGGGCAAATAATGCACAGGCACATGAACTCCTAGGCAGCACTGGCTGCCTCTGGCCAAAATGATCTGGTGGTCAGACAGTACATTGTATGGTTCCTGTGGGCTTTGGGGGACTGGAGGAGAAGGTGTGCCCACGGGACAGGAAGGCCCCTGGCACAGACATGCTGCCCACCTTCCCTTCCAGCACAGCTGGTGCAGATATACATGAATGAGATTTACAGCTCCTGTGAACATCTCAGAGACGTTCCTCACCTGGTTGGACATGTTTTGTAAGGTCAGGGAAGGGCTCCTGTGGTTGTTGAAATTGCTTCCTTCTGCTAAGACAAGTAGGCACAGGAGTGGGGAGGAGCATGACTATGCTGCTGAGTGGGCAGCAGACCCGGCACTGTAAGAGGTTCATGATTTCCAGTCCCTGCTTCTGGGCTGTTTCCTTTTGTATCATTCCTTGTGAGCTCCTGCATTACCTCAGGGGACTTCAGCTGCTACTGATGCAAAACCATATGTTAGGGGCTCACAGAGAGGGGGAAATTTGGGATACCTGAGCACAGTGCCTGTGGAAGTGTCTGAGCAGAAAGAGCATCCTCCTGCCCAGCATCCCCCCTTCCCCACCAAACTCAGACACAGTATTATCCTCTTACATCCTGTGAACAGCATGTGTACAGACCTCTGCTTCCCAAGGGGCTAGTCATTCCCGTGGGGATCACCCGTGACACAAACGGATGAGCATCCCACTCTGCAAGCCTCGCACAGGGACACCCACCCTGTGCCACAGCTGAGCACCTCATTTATAAAAATCATCACAGTGACACCAGAGGCTATGCAGTACAAGCTGCAAAGACGCGAGGGGACCCGGCTTTCTGTCGCCAGCAGATGGCATCGCCACTCTCAGCGCCCTGGCCAGGGAAACCAAGAAAAACGTCTGCTTTTGTATCTTTCCCCCCTCTGTTCAATTTTTTTTTTAATTTTTTTTTTTTTTTTTTTAAGAGCGGATGAGCCTAGGGCTGCAAAGCACATGATGGGTGAATTTACAAAATACCTTTATAAATGCTGATTTTCTCTAAAGATCTGTTCTTGCAAAACCTAATGAAGGAATGCTGCTCTGTTTATTCCCGGGAAATAAATGGCTGGATGTGCAATATCCCAAGCATCCTTTTATCCTCCTGAGCTGAGGAGCTGAGGGTACTCAGTGCCTTGGGTCCGACTCCAAGAGGATCCAGGAACACATCTTTTAGGCAGCATCTCTGGGTGCTGGTGAGGTGACAGAGAAAGCGTGCAGGATGCTGATCCCAGCCTGCTTGCCTGCCAGCTCCTACATTTCTCCCTGCAAAGCACTGCCCAGGGAAGACGGGCTGTGCCTCCAAAAGCTGAGTCAGTGAGTCAGCAAAATAAGGCTGAATAAGCACTTCCCTGTCTGATGCTGAACATCAGTCACAAAGCATGAATGACTTTGCATTTGTTAGGCAGAATTACTGAAGTGGCTACAAGCTAGCAGCTTTAAAATACCCAATTGCTCCCTTTCAAAGGCAACATCCTTACTAAGCTCAGGTGATAAAGATTTCACTTCCTTCCTTCCCACAGTGAGGCAGAATTTTCTGGGAGGAACAAAAGCCAATATATCCTGTCATTTCCACTTACATGCTGCTCCTGCCATGTCAAAGGGTCAAGCATGTTATGTTTTGCATGTACCGTTAATGATTAACTGTTTTCTGTAGAGGAACTAGTTTTTCTCTTGGCTTTTAAAAAAATAGACCTTGAAAGATGAAATTGTAAACTATCCTTGGGTTGGTTCCAGTGGGTATTTATGATCATAGCATTGATGGTATGGAAGATTAGGAGGCATTTGGAATCTCAGGGGTTTTTTTTTTGGGTTTTGGGGGGTTTTTTGTTGGTTTGGTTTTTTGGTTGGTTGTTTTTTTTGGGGGGGGGGGGTGGGTTTTTTTCTGATCTGTTCCTGGTAGATTTGAAAATGGTAAGAAAAGCATGCGAGAAAACAGGCTTGTGGCTGGGGCACATAATTTCCTGGTCTGGTTGCCAACTCTATGACCTTGAATGGGTCACTAGGAGAGCAAAGCACTTCTGTTTTAGGGTTTTAAATGTTCAAGTCTAACTCCCAGAGAGAGAAAACCTAAATCAGGATCATCCCCTGAGTTCTGGGGCCAGGCCCTATGAATACAAATTCTCCCTACAAGTGATGGAGGGTGAACCATCCCACATGCCTTGCAATGAGACAAACTTCTTTTTGGGAGAACCTATTAAAAAGAAACTTTTTAAAAAGAGGTTCTCAGCTGGGCTTAGCTGTTTAATTTTGAGATGGCTGAAGGAGATTAGGATGAGTCCTATCCTTGTCCTCCTCAGGACCTTGCCTTGCAGCTGCGCTGGCTTGTAGGCATGTACCTCAGTGGTTGAGGTCAGAGAGCTCATTGGTGACTCCCATCTTGATGGCATGGATTGGGCAGCATGTTCCCCAGGGCCTCTGAGCTCGCTGTGCTGGGGCTGAGGGGGTCCCTTCAGGAGACTGGCTGCTGCACACAGCTCTGACATGGCCATGAAACCCCCCTCCGATGGACACCAAAAGGATCACAGAAACAACCACCCTCCAAGAGAATCATAGAATAGTTTGGGCTGGAAGTGACCTTTAAAGACCATGTATTCCAAACCCCCCTGCAATGTGCAGTGACACCTTCAACTAGATGAAGTTGCTCAGAGCTCCATCCAAACCTGACTTTGAATGTTTCCAGGCATGGGACATCTACCACCTCTCTGGCAAGATGTCCCACCTCTCTAGAGCTCAGCTCTCACATAAGTATCCCCTGATGAGAAAGGAAAATAAAAATAGTTATGACCAAATTATTCTTTTAAAGACATCCTCTGGCCACTGAGGGAGAGATTAAAGCATGAATAGAGAGTCACAGATCAGTCAGTTGCTGTGCACAGAGACTGTATTGATGGACATGTTAAAAATATCTACACGGCTGTAAGCCAGAAACCATTTTGTGTCTAAAATGGGATTTCATTTCCTTTTCTTTTCCTTTCCTTTCTTTTTTTTTTTTTTTTTTTTTTGTTCCAATTTTTCTGAAGGACCCTATCCACGATCACTATGTCAAAGCTTCAAACTTTGTTGTGAGCCAGGAAGGGCTTTTTATCTGCTAAGAAGCTCACATCAACATTTTAAATGGTGTGAGACAGGCAGACTTGCAGGTAGAATCCTGGTTCACTGCTGCAGAGCTCACTGCACTGGTGAGCAGAAAGCTCAGCACATGGCCTCTCCCTCCAGCTCTGCAGGGAGCTGGTCTGTCCTGGGGAAGAGCAAAGGGTTAACGTATCATACCAGAACAGGACAGGAGCTCCTGGGATTTACCTGCTGTGACTTTCCCTTGAAAACAGGGTCTTAAATTGGATTTTCCAACTAGTTAAACACCATCATAGCCATCCACTGCATACTCTCCTATCTTCCAGAGTGTAAGAATCCCATTCCCTGCTCTGCCAGCTATGCCCTTGCCAGTCTAGCCCAGGAGATGGCTTGCTTTTGCTGCTGCAGGAGGCTGCTTCTTACTCAGATTAGTGGAGCTGCATTTCTGCTGCTAAGAAATCATTCAGGAGGCTGATTTCAGTGACAGGTACACAGTAACATTCACGGATCTGCTTGAGAGTAAATGTGCTAAATAATTTATACATACTGGGTACAGCACTACAGCATAATCTATGCTGGATACAACAAGAGTATTGTGAAAGAAGTAGAGGAATATAAGGACCTTTTTCCTAGGAGCTACCAATATTTCAAATAAACATCCAGGGAATCAAACATTTCCTTCAAATCTGCAAGATTTATTTCAGCATATAAATAGAATGTATTCCTCAAAATTGATATAATAATCAGAAAGCTTTTATCAAAGGTCCCTAATTAGTTTTTTGCAAAATTTCAAGGCATTGTGTACAGAAAGCAGGTAGGTTTTCTTTGGCATAATGGTGGTCCTTTATGAGACATGACAACGGACTACTCCCTAATTAATCTTCAAATGTCAGAGATTGCTGGAAATAATTGGGCCTGACAGTTCAAGGGCTAATTAACTTTAAACCTTGAATTTGCCCCTTCAAGGTCATTTATTTCCTTTCCTTTTATACAACTTTTATTGTTCTGTAGTGTGTTCTGTTCATATCTGCTTTTCTGGACAGAAAGATCAAGACTGAAGGTATTAGGTGGGGTGTGTTGCACTTTTGAATCCTCAAGGAGTTTCCTGGCTTCACAAGAGAAAAAAGCTGACGTGAGCAGGGGGCTGGTCCCTGGGGAGCAGCTCAGTGTGGGAGATGCTGGCTACAGCCTCCTGAGACAGCAGTATCCAGCAGCAGGGAGCAGGCAGTGTTTCTGTGGCTGGGCGTCCTGCGGAGTGGAGCCAGTGTAATCCATCATCACTGCTGTCCCAGCCAGGCAGCAGGGAGCAGTTTTACAGGCCCCAGAGTGCCACAGATTCACTGCTCAGCTTTATGTGAGCAGCATTACGTGTGCTACAACCTGCTGTCTCGGCAGCCTCCACTGGCCTCCTGCATCAGGTCTCCTGGGGCTGGTGTCCCATTTGCTTTTCTTGCTCTGCAGTCTCACTTGACCCTTGGCTGAAAAAAAAAGATAAAGGACTTTTGCAGCAGAGGCTCCAAATCTCCTACTGCCCTTACCTGTGTTGAATGACCTTGTGGCTATTACTAGAAATGTAATAGGAATACTAGAAATGCTTGAAAAGCCTTTTCTCTGGTTGACAGGCTCAGTCTCTGGTCACTCGTGGATACAGAGCATGTTTTCATGGCAGCAGCGTGTGCATAGACTCCTGAGTTGACCCCTGCATCTCTTTGGTTTCCACATGGCAAATTAATAAGGACAAATGAGGCAAAGAGCTGTTTGGGAGGCAATCCCTACAGGTATACCTGAGCTGGGAGCTGTGGGTCTCTGGCAGCGGGAGCAGCGTCCTGTGCCAGCTCCAGAACCTTTGCTGGCACTGAACAGATCCCCTCCAGGGCACAAGGATGGGCAGTAGCCTCCTTCCACTACCTCCTGCTACTGACAGTGAAAGTCACAACTGCCAAATGATTTCGATCCCTTTCTGCCTCAGACATAGCTGTGATGGTTACATTTGCCCTCAGTGCAAAACACTGTGAAGAATGAAAAGGAAAGCTGATTATATGGTAAACTATTTGGGGGGAAAAGAGAGTTTTCATCTGTCCAGGTGTGATCAAAACAAGGTTGCGATTCCGGGTGACTGAAGTCAAACCTCAAGAGCAGCCATCTCCCATCCAGCCATTAACTTCAGACACACAGAGCTCATACCTGAGCAGAAGAATCATCTGCTCCAGCGATCAGGGGCTGGAAAAGCTGTATCTGATTTCCTCACTCTTTTTTTTTATCCTCATTTCCTCACCACTAGGCTTTCCTACAGATGCTGCACAACCTTCTCCAGACAATATCTTTTCTATCTGTCACAGGTGTATCAAGATGTCCCTTGAGTGTGGTACCCAGTGATGACTGACAACTGTCATTAAGCACTACTCCTCAAACGACAAGGCTCATTTTGTTAACAGGATTGCATAGATTCAGCCTGCAGTCTCAGAAGAGGGAAAAAAATGCCATATGTTCACATAGGATTTATATAATACCTTCTTTTGCAGTCCCTGTAATTTAGTAACCCAACAAAATTGAGAACATATGATGATACCAACCATATATTTTATGTATTTTTGTTTGTTTGCTTTTAAGTGTTCCATCAAAGGAAAGAATGTTTGATCAGATTCAGGCTGTTTTCTTTCACTAAATGTTATCCAAGTCACTTCAAGTTGTCTGAGCCAATGAAATAGAGGTGAAATGTCAATGGAGAATAGGTTTCTGAAAAGTTGCTATCTTATAGTAAAGGAGTGATGGTGGTGGTGGAAAGCAAATATAATGATCCAGAGAGCAAATGGCAGAATGAATCCTTTCCGTACAGAAACTGCAATTTTTCCTCTACAGTTATGACTTCTTTTTGTTCACACTCTTCTAGGAAGGCCATATGAATGCACTATTAATTTCAGTTTTTCCTGGTCACTTTCCTATCCTGTGTTGAATGATGCTGTGATGACAACACTTCAACACCACCAAATGAAATCAGCTCCTCTATGAATTAAGCTACTTATTCAAGTAAGGGAAGTCAGGGGTTCATCAGACACAGGAATCCAATGTCAGAAGTAGTAAGTCTTTTGTTCAGGCTTGAAAAGATCCAGAAATGTAAGGAAATCACCTCCACCAGCTTCCCTTCCCCAGCATTGCAAACAAGGCATATGGTGATATGTCAGGAGCTGGTGCTGCTGAAAGAGGGGAAATGACTTTCAGCAAAGAGCTTCTCGCCTCTGTTTGCATGGTTGAAGCTTACATTTATCCTTATTTTACTCTGAACCCCCTCCATGCCCTTGGCCCCAGTTATCCTGCCTGGCTCTGGCAGCCAGGACAGCCTGGAACCTCCTTTGTGTGGGTAATGGAACAAACCCACATTGGGTGCTCTCATGCAACACCTCAGTACATTGATTTTTTTCTGCCTCATGGCCGTGTCCTTTTTCTCTCTGCACAAGCTGTGTCACATGCAGAGATAAAAGTCAAGAGAGGAACATTTCTCTGCAAAGATTTTGGTATCGGGGTGGCATGCTTCTGGAATAAAAAAAAGCAATTTATTTTCCTGAATGAAGTCCAGCTCTGACATGACAATGGGTCACTCCAAAACATACGGTAGTTCTAGCACCTGAGATTAAGGAATTTTGTAGGCCTTTAGGATCATTTTCTTCCTGACTCTGTGTGAAATAGTGGTCACATTGAGCCAACTTTCACCTTTGGGCTTAGCCCTATTATTCTTCTGAAAGAAGTTGTTTTTTCCCTCCCTGTCACAGGTGTATTAGGAGGAATTAGGGGAAATATGAGGGTATCTAGGCTCGTGACTCTAAGTGTGAAGACTGGCACACTAGTAAGTCCTTCCAGGTACAGATAAGCATGCTTTGAGCTGACTGCAGTAGAACTTCATGTGCTCTGGAAATAACCAGGGAGGAGAGTAGCTCTATGATCATGTCTCCAGAAGCATTGTGTCTGTCTCTGAGTACTTGTACACTTTCTTCCTTTGCTCTTCATCAAATCTATGAGATTTTATTTCACCCATGAGCAGAAACAGACAATTTTCACTGTGCATGCAGCAATGAGTAGGATTGGTAATATTTACTCTGCCCGATGTTTCTTTCTCTGTTTTATAGAGCATCCCTGAAGGAGTGCAAGAACAGCAATGGACCTTCTGCTGCTGTGCCCAGAGAGAGGAATGGTTTTATAGACATATTTTGGCTGAAGGAAACCCCAGAATTGCCTGTAGTGCTGTGCACTCACTTTCTAGTAAGGGGCTCAGACAATAGTCTTTTCCTGATGCCAACACTGATTTGTCCTTTCCCTCTCTTCCTGCAGTCCAAGGACAAATCTGGAGGTAACCAGAGAAGGCTTTCTCTTCTCCATGCCGGAAAGCATTTGGGGACAGTGCTGGGAGCCAAAGCCAGCATGTGGCCATTCCGAGTGTGAGATGTGAAGTTCAACATCAGGAAGAAAATCCTCATGGGTTCCTGTGCCTGGGTCTTATTACAAAATTAAGTCATTAAATTTTCTGCTTTCTCTGTATTTTGATTTTTAAAAGAAACACACACTTTGTGGTTTCAAAGTGAGAAGCAGCAAATACAATGCTACAAGAAGTGGCTTTTGAGTGTTACTGTCTTTATTTTCAAGCAGAGTATTTTAGCTTCTGTATAAGGATACATTGCCAGATTTCACTATACAGGATATAAAAGCTACCAGTGGCTCTGCACCATTGCCTTCTCTCTGACTTCACCGTGTATAGCTGAGACCATTATTTTCACTGTGTACAAGTAAAAGCTTATTGGTACAGTGAGAATTTCCAGTGATTAATGCTGGAAAGGTGGGACATGGATCCCTTGATGAGATATCACTGTGCTCTAGCAACAGTAATAACTTGCTTTGCTATTGCGTGCAAAGGGGTTTGCTGTTCTAAGAGCAGTAAAGTGTTTTGTTGTTCAAATATTATGAAGGTTGTTTTATTCAGATGTACTGGTCAAAATCACTTGAGCACTCTGTTGTTCCCAGCCCCAGGCTCCTCACTGCTCAGTGTGCAGCTGGTGGGGATATTTTTCTTTTTTTTACATTATCTGCAAAGCAGGAATGATCTAGCAGCAGGAATACCACATCTCAGCTGAAGGGCAGCCAGTCTTTAAAATTGATCTGACATGACACAAAGCACTTGGATTTTTGGAAAAGGAACAATAAACTCTGTTGAGGGACCCACAGCCACTCATTTTGTCTTATGGTTAAAAATTTAAGGTTGGGATCCTTTCCACTTAAATTTAGCTTTTCAGGAGTCAGGCATCTAATCTTAGCCAGCCATGTTGGCAGCCTCTCTGGTCAGAAAAGAGATGGGTTGCCAAAATACGATTCACCCCTCTGAAGACAGCTACCAGAGTAGAGGGGATGGCTTGCTCTCTGCTCCTGCCTTTTTTTGTAGTTCATTTGAATCTTAAGGTAAACACCAACCTTTCAGATGACTTTGAGAGGAATCCACTCCAAAGTGTTCAAAGTTGCTGTAGAAGACTTTTCTCTGAGGTGAGGAACTTATATTTTCTCCATGTGATTATGTTGTTGGGGTGTTTTTCTCCATGTGATTATGTTGTGTTTTTTTGACCAGCATACTTCAAACAAATGTGAAACCTGTGAAGAAACTAACAGATGGGGTTTTTTTCTGGCTTGGTTTGTTTTCTTCTAACGTGTGTCAGTATTTTCCAAGGGAGGTGTTTGATCTGAGACAGGTCTGTATGTCAGAAAAGGTCTGCACTGATTCTACAGAACACAGAATTTTGGCTCCCCCTCAGGAAAGAGAGGGTGGTCACACACCTGAGGGCAGGAGGGTCAAAGAATAGTCTTGGCATGTCCTCTGCCATTTGTTCATTAAAAAAGTCTACCCAAGACTTAATTTGGTAGATTAAAAAAAGAAACTATCCCTGCAAAGGTGGAAACACGCTTCCTTATGCCACTTGCCTACAAGTTTCTACAGGACCTAATTTAACATATTCATTTGCTCACAAAAGTGCTTGAAGAAAAACAAATGTCTTCTACAAGGACAAAGAAACACTTTATTCCCATACTTTGTCAATCAAATTAATAATAAAGGTAACTGTATCCTTCTTTCCTTTATTTGCATATGTATAATTTGATTCTGTATGAGTGAGAGTACCCATAAAACTCTTAACCAAAATACCCCAAATGTCTATCACTAGAAGACCCCACCAAATATACCAATTAATTCTACAACCACACAAAATGTCCTGAGGGCTAAGCACCAGGTAATAGCACTCCCAGGCAATAGATACAGGGAAAAGAAACAACTGGCTTTACTCACGCACGCACATATATACTTCTAGAAATATATATTTTGATATGTGTATTTTTTATGTTCACCTGTTTGATCAGTACTTTTCCTTGGCTGTAGGACAGCTGAAGATCTCCTGTTCCCAGGAGGAGGTAGATGCCCAGACTCTCTCAAGAGGATTTAAATAATTCAATACATGACAAGAGCATCCATCACGCATTGCTTTACCTTACACAAATTCCAATACTGAGTAAAAGTCACAAATGGGAAGAGACTATCCCCATGAGACTTCTGACAGATCTGGTCACCTACTGTGTGAGAAAAGGGCAAGGGATGTTTCAGAGTCCCTGTTCTTCACAGCTGCAAAGCCAGGACTCAGTCTGAAAATGTGAGAAGAAAACCAGACCTGCCACACTGCAAATCTTACAAGCAGACACCATGCTGAAACATCTAAGATGGACTTAAACCAACTGGTTGAGCTTGATATTTAGAACAGACCACCTGAACAGTGTGGCAAGCACATTTCTCTCCCTCTCAGGATTTTTCATAGAGGTGCACAGAGAGAAAAGAAAGAGAAAACAATTTCCATTTCTGCTCCTTGCTTTTCCTATGTGGAATGTGTTTGAAGAATTGTTTACCTGGAGTGAGTGCTTGATTGGATTCTGGTGAGGATTGATTGAGCCTGATGGCCAATCCAATCTGCCTGTGTGTGGACTCTCAGGAGAGGGTCACGAGTTGTGTTAGAGTTAGAGAAAGTAGTATGTAGTTTTAGTATCTTCCTTCTTATATAGTATATTAATGTATTTTAGCATAGTTATAATAAAGAAATCATTCAGCCTTCTGAATTGAGTCAGACACCATCAGTTCTTCCCATTGGGTTTGCCTGCATTTACAAGAGAACAGTTCACTAATTTCCTGAACTTAGTCGTCAGAGCAGGTGCTTAAGCCTGATTTCAAGGTCACGCTGTGCATGACCCAATGGCTTCCTTATGGCCACAGGGAGAGGTTGTCACCTCCTCACCCTTGGCCAGTAGAAGTCAATCCCACACACAGAGCACACAACACAGACTTTCCCAGGATAGATGGATTCCTATGGGATGTGTCCCTGGGTGTCTCAGCACAGGCCAATAGAGTACTGAAAGCTGTGCTTAGTTTCCACAAATAAAGATGCTGGGATTAATGATGTTATTGGGATGAAGCATGTGCAAAAATATTTTGCCCGAAGAAGGAAAAGAAAGAGTGCGAGAATGGAGATCATTGATGAAGAGACAGATGCACACTCTGCTACCTGCTTAAAGAAAAAAAAATATTCAAAACAAGATTAGACACATGCTGTCCAAACTATTCAGCTACTTGTTCATCAGGCTGTAAAACATTGTATCAAATCATATTAAATAATTAGAAAGTATTTTTAAAATGGGAAAACTACTCTCGCCTTTTAAATTTCTTTTTCTGATAACTTGCAAGTCTATAGAGATGTCACTTTAAGTGCTTATTTATATTTGCTAGCATGTAAATCCATTTTAAGAAATCACCTGTCTTTAACTTAGAGGGCTGAATAAAAGGCTTAAATGCCAAAGAAAACAGTACATTCATTTATTTGTCAACATTCCCTGATACAGCAAGCCTGTGATGCATCACTTGGATGCTTGTGGAGAAGGAATGGCACTGCGGACAGCAAAATGAAACTGAATCTAACAAAGTATGCCAGCAGAAAAAAAAAAAAAAAAATTCCTTTGCAGAAGAATTCATAAGCAAACTCTTTAAATTGTTTCTTCAAACCAGCACAGGTATCAGCCACCTTCTTGACAAACTGCTACATGCCATTGTTTATTTAAGGTTTCAACTGCAGAAAAGTAAAAACAAATGAGGAAAAGAAAAAATATCACAGCACTTCACACACAAAAGTTCAAATCCTACAAAATATTGTTAGTGGCTTAGAAAATGCAGTTGACACAACGGTGGCTCATGGGTTCCCCAGGCAGGGGAGAGACAGTTCAGTGCTGGTGAGACCACAAAAAACACTTAATGCTCAACTCTGCACTGATCTTTCATCTCTGCACCTGTCTCAATACCTGGGTGGCACATATGGGCAGGGTAGTGTTGGCAAATGGCTGCATTTTAACAAGAAAGTATTGCCTTAGTCCCTGAGTTTATGAATTGCTTTGCTACATGTTCCTCCTTATTGCTCTTCTCCATCCTACAGCCTGCAAGCTACTCTTAGATAATACTCTCGCACTTCCTGCTCACACTGTTTTTCTCATGTCTTTTCTAGCCTGACTCATATTTTCAATATTCTAGACTTGAATGTGATTAAGAGTCACCAGATGGTATTACTGGAGATGGATTTGCTGATCTTATTTAAACTGGCTTATTTGAGACCAGTTCCTTCCTGAAAAAATGTTTATGGCTAAGTGTGACACATTGCCAGTTTCAGTTGTGAAGATGTTGAAGAGTAAAATCTATTTTGTGCAAGTGACGTTGTTTTTTTCAAGACTGATATGTGGGTTCTGCCTCTTGGTTATGTCTCTGCAAGCAAACAGCCAGGAGCCTTGTAAATCCAAAATCAATCTGTGGAGAAGTTTGCCTATATTATTAAATTTGCTAGGATCCTAGAAAGAATTGTAAAGGTCTGTTACTCTTGGGAGGAGGAAAAGTCAAAGCAGCATGAGAGCTCTGCTGGATCACTGACAGCCTACAGGAATGTGCTGCTTTGAAAATCAGTTCTTTATCAAAAGGTTTGCAGGCATATATTGCCTGCAAAAGCTTAAATGGAAATGCATTTTTTGTTTCATCATGCTACACACAGTAATCAGGAGTGGAACAATTCAGTCTGATGAGAGTTTTCATTCCTTTTCTTTTAGGGAAAAAAGAAAATCTGAATAGCTTTTTGTTTTTCAGTACTTGCCTTGTTCCACCACTCTAATGTACAGCTTTCACCCGCTCTCTCAACTGCCACTTACACACTTTCTAAAGCACAGGAATATTAGTTTTTCATACAAAAGGGAAGAGGTGTTTCATAAATAAGGAAAAGCAGGAGTTCACTTTTACTGCAGTCATTTGTCACACAAAGGGCAGGGTGAGTGAACAAGATCTTTGTTTAGTGGCATTTTTAATAACACTTGAAATACTCTAATATTCTGTGTAACCAGTCTCTGCTTAAGAACTGCCTCTTGCTGCATCTACAGAGAAATCTGCAGCAGTGAACTAGGAAGCACACACATTACATGCCATATTAAAGCTATGAAAAAAAGAGATCTAGGCATATTTTCTCCAAGCTTTCTTGTCCTCTTCTTGTTCTTTTTCAACAAACCTATAATGTTCAGCTCCCTCACTGTGTCCTCGGTGTCCTACATAAGAATCTTTCTGAAAAAATGAAAGGTTTTCAGACCTGATGCAACTCTTACCTGGGTAATGGGACTCTGCCCATACAGTTTAATAGCAGCCAGGCTGCACCCCAAGGACTTGATGTGGCAGACTCCAGAGCACATGCTGTGATCACTGAGTAGCCTCATTTAGCAGAACAGGCAGCCCATAACCTTCTCACCTCTCTCAGGAGAGCATTGGAGCGTTTCAAGTAATGCCATGATTGTAACACTTCCAAAGTTACTCCATCATTCATCAGTTTGAAAACCGAGTTAATTAAGTGACAATAGAAAGTGTTCTGCTGCAAAGGTAACAAAAGAAGAACATTTTCTTGCCTTGAGGTAATTGTTATTTAAGCCTTGATCCTGCCAAAGTTTGTGCACCTGCTTAAGTATGTAACCAGCTCTGCTTCCGTTAGGTAATTCCTTCAGCCTGTGCCCACTGACTCCAGCCATGGTAGTACTACTTTCATGCTGAAGGTCCTGCATAAATGTTTGCAGCCTCCCTGGCACTGGATCTCAGCACTCTGGAGCATGAACAATGCCAGGGTCTAGGTAGGTTATTGTGGAACAGTCCTGAGCATCAAATCATGGTTAACTTTCCAGCTGAGTAGGAAGCAGAAAACACCATGCTGGTTGAGAGAAGTGAGAGAGATTGGAGAGAATTCACAAATGTTATCTTCAGCTGTATAAAAATTAAGCATCTAGACTTTTAAAGGCTTTCAAAATAGTCAATAGAAGGATGTCAAGAACTTATCTAAGAGGTCAAAGTGATGGATGTACCTTGCTCCACTAATGACAGATAGAGGCTGCAAAAGTAGTTTAGCTATAATATCCAGTATTTTTAGAGGACTAGACTTAGATTAGTTGAGTCCCACCCTTAGAATTATGCTAAAGGGAATCTAAAAATGTGGCCTAAGTTTTTGCACATGGACAAGAATTGACATTATTGCTCCTCGTTTATCTCTTGTGCCTGCAGCTGGCACCCAAGGCACCAGCCCACTGCCAATGACAGACACAACATAAGTGAGCAGTGACACTGATGTCTGACAAAGCCTCCTTTTATTGAATTTTTCATTAAAATATTTTTAATGAATTAATAAAACTAAGATTAATAAAAATGAATCAAGCTCTTTCAAAGAAACTACACATACATAGAACAAACTCAAACATGGTAAGACCTATCCACTCAGTCTTTCAGATTCTGTTACTCTTTTGCTGACAGTAAACCAATTAGAAGACTTCTAGTGCTGGCTATTTTGGGAGCAGTTGTCTCTGCAACACAAATACCTATTACTGTCCACATAGGCCTTGGGACTGTAATAAGAAAGGGAAACTAGAATGAAATCAGGCTCTCTTGGGTTTAATGCTCATGATGAGCAAAAGTAAAAATAGAGAAACAAAAAATCAATCCCAACACTGGCAACATTCAGGACCTAAGTGACTGTGAGCTTGGCAGTAACATGGAATTCAGCTTCCTATTAATTTGCCCAGTCCCCAATATTGTATTGCAAGCCTGGAATCATTTAGATTATATCAATGGAGTCAAAGTCATATAAAATTATTGTAAGAACTTAATGCAGCCCAAAGCCTGTTAAAAAAAAAAATCCTATCTTCAAGATTCCATTTCCCTGAGCTACTACTTTTTTTCTGTACAGAAAAAGGGTTTCCCCTTTAAATCTGAAAGAAAGGGGACTATTCATCAAAACAAAAAGCAGTTATTCAGTGTTTCATATACTGACAACATTCATCCTCAGGAAGTCTTTGTCGATTGTGCCTCGCATGTATAGTAATAAAGTAAAAGAAACACAAAACTGTGGTGTCTCCATATCCTATGGATGACATGAGACTGTTGTCCCATTATGTTTAAACAATGCACCACCACTCATGGAGAGTCTCCCCAACAACAGTGACCAGTTACCAGAGGTCAGCCAATCTCTTTAGCCAATTAAAAATAGCATTTCTAGACACTGCTTCATTCAGATATTGTTTCTAAACTAAAGACTAATAAATGATAGAAAATAAGGCAAATAAAATATTATATTACATTTACATAACTTATGTAAGCAACAACTAACTCAATGCAGATTCTGGGTTGGGTTTTTGTTTCAGTTCAAGTAGTATACAGTTAGATTTGCATGTAATCTATCTGAGTGCTTCAGCTAATTTAAAAAGTGTTCAGAGTATTAATATGTATGTGTGCATACAAATTGAGAGCTTTATAAACATATGTTTAAGTATATATACACAAGCATATAAGTAACAGCCTGAACTTACAGGTACACGAAGTCCTTAAATTAAAAAAAAACTGAATTGTTCTAATGTAGTACAGATAACAGATATGAAATTCAAAGAAGCAAAACTTATTTCTTACTTCAATTTAGCATTTTTAGTACTAATTTTATAAATAGTAAATCTGAGCTATAATGGAGCTCACTAATGTTTAGCTGCCCACTAGAGACCCTTACAGTAAAAACAAAAATGAACTTAGCTGCCTATTAGAGTAAAAAATAACCTGCTGCAGTCAGCAGGACAGAGGGATGATAAAACACAGTTGGTACCCCAGGGTCCCTGCCGATTCTGGCTCTGCACCACTAATAGGCTACACTCAGCCTTGGGCTGCTGTGGCTCATGCAAGGCACAAACAATAGCTGGGATTCTGGTAGCACCAACTAACAATCTGAGCTTTAGCCTTCATGTTTAACGGTTTTACAAAGTCATTCTCCTTTTACAACCTTGATCGGTCTGAGACTGATACCCGGTGTTCTTCTACTCTTTCTTACTGTTTTCTCTTTCTACTGCTTTTTCTTATGCTTTAGTGTCACACTAACCATACATTTTTCTCCATTTTTTTTCTAGAAAATTTCTTTTGCATCATTGAGTTTTGCAACAGTCATTCCCCAAAGCCACATATTCTTGTTCCTTTCTCTGCAGAGATGTCATTTAATTTGATATGGCATTTTTAATGATCTTTGACTTCACTCTTCTCTGGAAAATTTTAATAATTTTTGCCACCATAACTCTTGCAAGCAGTTGTGTAGGACTTCTTAATTTACACATATTTTATTTCCTGATATTAAAGAATGTTTTACTGATATGTTTTGTTAAATTCTAGTTTCAAGTTCAGAGCTGTAGCATTACCTCAATGCTCCACCTAGATCCCCCTCATTGTCAGGAAGCTGATCCATGATGGAAACTTTTCTGCTAAAATTTCTCCTTCCTGTTTCTTATATATTGTATATAAGGGACCTGTCCCAACTGTTGTCAGGGTTATTTTTCTGTATGAACTGGACAGATGTATCCATTTATTCCTAGGTATACAGGTAATTAAACCACCTCCAGAACTCTGGTGATTTGAATACTCTCAAAAACAGGCTTGGAGACTTCTTGCTCTTATTCCACCTCTGTAACCTCTTCTATAAGTCCTCATCTCTGCCCTTAGGAGTTACCTGACATAATTTGTGACATCAGTAAGTGTAACACCACTATGCCATATCTCAGCAACACCCACTAGAGTGGCAGAGCACGTTTCCTGCCTGCTTCAGCTGCATCAGGAAGGTCAGGAATAACCTCAGGCACTCAGTGTCACTCAGTTGTTTCCTATCATCTTCTGTTTGTACACGAGTACTGCAGATGTGAGGGGGGAAAATAAACCCTTAAAGCAAATTGGGGCATTCAGAAGAACAGTGTGAGTTGTTTTAAACCTGCTCTGTGTTTTTATTTTCCAGCAAGATCAATCTGATGAGTAACTTAAAAAATAGATAAATAAACTATGATTCTGCCTGGCAGTATGTGTTCTAAATGCTACAAAATCTGAGAAGTCCTTCTGTTGCCTTCCTGCTAGCTCAGAGAAAGGCGAGGACCTGAGGAATGCTGTTCCCAGAAGCCTGCTGGCATTGACAGAGAGGCTGATAGGACCCACATGCTGGTTTGGCTTCACACAGGAGAAGAGACAGGCAAAAATCAATGTTCTTCCAAGGGGAAAGGAGTCAGTTTAGTAAAAGAAAAAAAAAAAAAATCTGAACACAGAAAATAGGCGTTTTTTTGCGACCAGAATGAGAAACCAGCAGAGCATAGGAACAGACAGCGGGTGGCAAGCATTCTGTGGAATCCAGCCCTCATTTCCAGTGCAGCTTTTTGCCTGAACACTTCTTTGTAATGTGCCTGAATTCAGTGTTACTGAGTCATCCTGAGCTGAATGCAAACTTGGCTCTGTAAGAGTTAAAAAAAAAAGTCCACATGCTTCTACCAAGGTATTAAAAGTATCCTGTTGAGTAACACGGTGTGTTCCTTGCTGCCCTGGATATCTTACTGCTGTGGATGCCAGAGAGGGAAAGAATTCTGATCTGTCCCACGGCCAAACCCTAAAGAATTAAACCTTTTGTCTTGAGAGCCTTTCACCTTCTCAGGGTGTTCTGAAAATCTGGAGGCAAATCAGAAATCACCTTAGGAGAAATTTCATGATGGTGTGTTACCTCCCCTGAAGATGCTCCTGTCCACAGCCTGCCTCAAAGGGAAAATACTGGAGGACAGTACTGGGCTGAAAGCTTGTAAAGTCGTGGGATGTAGCCTCAACATGGTCTCCAACCCCAGCAATAACAACACTCAGGACAGAGTGCTGCTCTTCTGAATAATGGCAATAAGTCTCACATGTTAACAGTGGGTTATGCTGCCATTAAGGCTATAAACGACATGAAGTTTTGTGCTCCAGGGCATAAACCAGCCTCTCTGGCAGCCTTGACAGCAGTGGAAACTTAACAAATAAGATGATTGTAATGTGATTGTCCACTGTGGGGGTCTGTGTGTCCTTTTCTGAAGCATTTGATGCTGGCCACTGCTGGAGACAGGATATCACATTGGCTGGACTACTAATCTGATTTAGTATAACAGACCTTTTATTCCTATTAAGCACGTCTCAGTACAGCATCAGCTTTCAACTAGTACTGATGGCCATGAAACACTTAATCCGCAGCTCAGTCTACTTGAAGATACCTGGCACAATTCTTCTCTAAGGGAATACAGAATGGCCAAATTCTACTTGTGTCATGTCATATTTTTCAAATAAAAAGTGAAATATTAGTTGAATACTTCATCAATTTCCCCCATAAATTGCTAAAGTAATAATGATGAATGTTTTTGTTCTCAAATGTCCACATTCAAATGACAGTTCTGCAAAGGAGACTTAATGGAAATAAGATTTGTGCATCCGAGTATAGGATTAAACCCCAAAAACAGAATGGCCTTTTAAGCTTCCTATGTTACTAGCAATCCTCTTGAACAGCATTTTCCCTTTTTTCCCTTGATATTTGGATGTGGAAAAGATTTGTTTTCAGATGTGTATGCCTGTTGCACTTGCTTGGGATTTATCTGCAAGCTGATCACAGACTCAGCCTGTGGTTATGCTTTTGCAGGGTCCCTTGTTCCAGGCAACCACTGCTGACCACAATTCTAATTTCCTCTCTCTGCAAATGTGAAATGAATGCTATCATAACAGCATTTCTTAATACATGCCAAAGAAAAAAGATAATTTTTCTGTTTTATATTTGACTAACCTCATTTCAAGTATATGACCTCACCTATATGAAACTTGTAGGGTAAAACCCTGTCATATGTAGTGCAACTTCTACCAGGATCATTGTTCAGCACCTCTTCTTATTTATTTGCCCATCACATAATCACCCTGAAATGATCTCCAGCATGTACCACCATGTTCCTCCATTCATTTGTGTTTGGTCATCACAGATAAGAGCCACAGATCATTCGAATATGACATAAATATCAGCTTTTGGGCAAACCCAGAATTATGAACCTTTCAGAACAGGACACAAGTATGTACTTATACAGTATTCTTGTCAGCAGCCATAATGGGTAAAAAGGTAATTGGCATCTCTTAGTCAGTACAGCTGTGTATCAAAGAGAGGAGCTGATCCTCATTTATACAACACTTGGCAAAAAAGTTGACCAAGTTGACTACATATACAAAGCAGAAGAAACTCAAAGTAGTCAGGACTCCTGACTCCTCCTGTACTCCACTGCTTCACCAACACATGTTCCTTCCTCTTAATGGACTGCTAAAATAGAGGCAAAAAAGCAAAACCCACAGAATCATGCTGGTTTCTTTCCTGTGGTTATGTCTTTTGGATGTGTTTATCGTTACACACCGCAGAAGAGTTCCTCCATCGGAACATTAGAAAGAACCATCTCCAGTGCAGCGGATGTGCCCTGCTGCTGCCTGCTTGCCTTGCTGACCCCTCATCCAGTTTGCCTGTGCTTGTTGCTTGACTTGCTTGGGCACATGGACTTCTTCATGTTCAGTGGAAGGGTATTTCCACATAATCTTTGTCAATCCACCCTCTGAGCTGCAAAGAATTACAAAGCCCTGCTGTCTGCATTGCCTGCTTCTAGGAGGGGAGGTGGGAAGGACCACAACACACCTCAGCAGTCACAGAGTGGCCGAGGACATAATTGTGCTGCCACCGCTTTCAGTTTAGATCAGGAGACAGATGTGATGTGCAGTGCCTGTAAAGCAGTTGTGGTGCCTGTTCTTTTGCCCTTACTACAAGTGCTAGAAGGAAAGGTATGGGCAGAACACTTCCTAAATTACCTGAATCCTCTCGAGGCACCTCTACAGGGCTGCTGTCTGAGAGGAGTGAAGGGCTGGTCTGCAGGATGGCCTTGGTGCATATCTTACTTGGGGTTTTTTGTTTGACTGTTTTTCAGGGAAAAGCCCATATTAGTAAGGTTCTAAGTATAAAGTCTACTAAAGCAAGATCTTTCACAGTCCCTTAGTCTGTCACTGATTCAATCAGAAAGTCACAGATACCCAGGAATGCATAATGTTTGAAATAGAGAGCCAACTTTGAAGTCCCATCTCTTTGACTCTCCTCTTGTACTTTCTCTGTCCCTCAAGGATACCCAGTCAGGGAGAGAGTAAGCGGTGCTTGAACAACTTGCTATTATTCCCACAAACACAAGACCTTTTATCCTGTTGGTGTCTAGAAGGCCTGACCCATATTGGAGCTGTCACTGACTCCCAAAAATGTACTATCTGAGCAAATTTGGCTGGCAAGAGGGGGAGTGACATGCTTAAAGTCACTCAATGTGGCAGTACAGAATCTTCACAGATCACACTTATAGGGCCACTTCTGTTGTCCCCCAATTCTTTTCCCAGGCATCATACAGATCTATCTTCTGAAGTCAGAAGTTTTGAACTATTTTGGGACAGAGTACAAAGTAAAGAATTACAACCCCTGCAAGTGACAGTGTCTTGCCAGGGGTTGCCTTTGCAGTATGAAGTCTTACAGAGGAAAGGAAGACTCGAACTCTTAGAATTAAGGGGAACAACTCTGTCTTAATTTCCTGTGGTTTTACATGAGATTTGTCCACAAAGGAACCATCTGTCACCATCTGCTTAATTTTCTTATTTTTTTTTTCTTGGACAGTTTCACAGTCTTGGTATGTGAATGTGCCTATCCACACCCCTCTCAAAAGGCCAACTCATTTCTTTAGCAGACACGTACCTTGTGTGGATTTTTTTTGGGTTTTTTTTGTGTATATTTGAGTTGCAGTGCACTTTTCATCAGCACTGCCTTTCATTGTTGAATGCTGGTCTCCAGGAGCTGCCTGGAATAAGGGATAAAACACCAATTGCACACACAGTTTCTGATAACTTGGGTCCATAACAAAATGCAGAGCTCTTCATAAAGCAAGGCAGCTTTAGAAGGGGCATTTGACATGATGAAGGAGTTCCCTTTCTCAGAGTGCTTCCAAGGTGGCAGTTATTGTTTGCACTGTGAATCTTACAGAAACTTTTTTTCATCGTTAAAACTACAGAATTTGGGAAAAAAAGAAACAAAACATTAAAATAATTTTTAAAAAACAAACTCAAGAAAAACTTAGAGAACAATGTGAGAATGAGAAATAAAAAAATGCAATGTACAGGCCCAGACTTGAAGATCTGGGGTGCAAAACAATTAAAACGGTAACATGAAAATGTAGTGTATCTACAGGGAATCTGTAGAGGGACTCTTCTAACTGTAATGACAGGACAACAGGTAATAGGACAAGGAGTAATGGGTACAAACATAACTAGGGAAAATACAGATATTGGGAAGAAATTCTTTGACCAGAGGGCAGTGAAGCATAGGAAAATATTGCTCAGGCAGGCTGTGGATGCCCCAGTCCTGGCAGGGTTCAAGGCCAGGCTGGATAAGGCCTTGAGCAACCTGGTCTAGTGGCAGGGTGGGTTAGGACTAGATGATCTTTGAGCTCCCTTCCATACCCTTATCATTCTATTCTAATTACTTTTGTTTGTTTGGAAGCTGTCCAAGAGGCCAGCGCGGGCCCAGCCGCGGGATCGGCGCTCGCAGCGGAAGGCAGGGGCTGCGAGGGGAGCGCCAGACCGCCCCCGAGGGAGCCGCAGCGCCGGGGGGAAAGCGCCGATTCGCGCGCAGCTCGGGGCGTCTCTGCTGGCCCGGAGGGAAGCGGCGCCGCCGGCCCCGCGGAGGCCGCTCGGAGGCCGCTCGGAGCCGCCCCGGCCGGCGCTGCGGGAGCCCGGCGGGGCCGAGCGGCTCCCGGCAGGGCGGGCCGGGCCGCGCAGGGCGCAGGCTCCGCCCCGGCGGCGGCGGGCCCCGGCCGCCTACAAGCCCCATGGTGCCGCGCGGGGCGGCGGCGTGTGACGCGCGGGAGCGGGGGCGGCGGAGGCGGCGGCGGAGGGTCCGTGTCTCCCCTGCCGCGTCCCCTCGCTCGGCTCGGCGGGCGCCATGTTGGCTTGAGCCGAAGATGACAGGGGGCGGCTGCGGGCGAGGATCGCGCTGAAGGAGCGGCACCTCCGGCTCGCAGCGCGGCTCTCGGGGGGCGGCCGGAGCTGCCGGCGGACGAGGCGGGGGAGGGAGGGAGGGCGGGCTGAGGAGGCGGCGGCGGCGATGCGAGCGGAGAGCTGAGGCTGCGGGAGGCGGCCGCCGTCGAACGCCCCCCGGCCCCCTCCGAGCGCCGCGGGGGAGGGCTCTCCCCTCCGAGCGCCCTCCCTCCCTCCCTTCCCTCCCGGCCCGCGTCCCCGCCGGGCGCTGTTGGATGCCGCACACCGCCTAGGGGGGGCCGCAGCCCGGCGTCCTCCCCAGCGGCCCCGGGCCCACCCCGGCCCTCCCGCCTCCCTGCCCCGCCGCCCAGGGCAGGAGCCAGGAGCCAGGTCCTGCCTGCGCGCCCGGGTCGCCTGCGCCGACTGAGGAGGTGACTTGGACGCACTATTATCCCGTGTGAATCATCCCGTCGTCATTTGTCGAGGCTGGGAAAGGAGGCAGAGGGCGAGAAGGGGGGAAAAGCCCGCACACAGCTCATGTGGCGGTGTAGTCCTGCTGCCTGGTCTACCTGGCACCGCTGGTGCTGCCGCCGCTGCCGCTGACAGGGATCTGCTGCCATCTCTGGTCTCCCGCTGGCTCCTCCGGTCCAGCCCGGCACCGCTGCCCCTGGATATTCCTGCTCCTCAGCCGGCCGCCTTCCCCACTGCTTGCCGGGCACCTCTTTCGCGTAGGGGACGTGGAAGCTGCTGCCTCCGATACTGACACCAGTTTTGCGTTCTTGAAGATCTCCGGAGGGCTGCTTTTGGTGCTGCTGCTTTTTGTCTTTTTTTTTTTCCCCCCTTTTTTTTTTATTTTTTTAAAGTTGATTTTAAGCCATTTAGGGTAACATCAAAATGTCCAGCAGCGTTCCAGCTGATATGGTGAGTGTTGTACTGCCTATTTAATAGTTATATTACAGAATAACGTTTATTTCAGCCTGGTTTTGACAGAGAACATGGAAATAAGAGGGGCGTGGGAAGAAAAAAAAGGTCTTGGTTGAATATTTAAGGAACATAAAGTTCCCAGTTAATTGCCTTCCCCCTCCCACTCCAGATGCTGGTTCTGCTTCGCTTTTTGGTGATGAAGTGGGAGATCTGCAGCGTCGCCTCCCGTGTTGCGAGGGAAGGGGGATGCCAGACTCCCGTACCTATGGCACTCAGAGTGGTCACGCTTGGGTCGTGTAGCACTGCTCTTCAGCTCCGTGGAGCATTTTTTTTTGGGGTGGGGGGATAAAAGAAACAGAGTATTCGGGATTAATTGCCCGACCCATTTTTTTTTTTTCCCCTTTCTTTCTTTCTAAACCTCTTAAACTTGGTTTGTGTCTTGCCAACGCGTTGTCTTCCGATGTTGGTGGGAAGTTAATCTCTTCACTTGCTGCCTGCTCAAGAGCGAGAGAGAAATTTTCATGCACTTTATTTTCATGGCGAGGTCCTTTGTGCACTAGCTGCAATCTGGACATTTTTCAAGGGCACTCCTAGTACTTCTTATGGCGGACTGTAGTTCAGCTTGTATTGGGTACTCGGCTCGATACATTTAAATCAGGAAGGTACAGCAGATCATTAGAAGGTAGGGTGAATCAGGTCTGCTAGGTAATCTTCCGTTCAGCACGACTTTCTCCATTTGTGTGTATTTTCATAAATCAGGATATATTTTCGTAAGTCACTTAATTGAAAAAAACACCCACGAAATTGTAGCTACAGTTTGGTATGTTAATTCTTTATTCTTGTAGCAGAATATTTTCACATATCTCCACATGGCTGTTCACATTTAAAGGTGCTGTTTTTTCCTCCCCAAAAGCAGAGGACTTGTCTGTGCTTTTTTATTTTTTAAATTTCAGGATGAAGTTCTGTTTTGTAGGTACAACCTGCCCCAGTAGTGAGAACAATAAAACCGAGTAGCCCTTGTTTAAGTCATTGATGCACAGTTAATTTGGTTATGTATGGCAGCTGGGCTGTTGAAATAATAGTATCTGTTTAGTTGCTTGCTTTTTGTATTTCCTTCACAGCTTTTGTACAGCAGTCACAGTGAGTGAATTTTGACCAAAAAAAAAAAAAAAAAAGCAGAAACAGTAAGGTACAGAGGATGATCAAACAGCAAGTTATAAGCTTACGGGTTTTTTCTTTTCTTCCCCCTGCCTTTCTCAGATATTATAAATAAGTGTTGCCTCCCCTGGATGAAAAGAGTGGTGAAAGGATTTAAACTCAGAGGCAATAAGCTCCCCAGCTATCAGTTTTCACGTGTTTCTTTTTAGTGTGTCTCTCTCTGACTGTTAGAGCCTTTTGAGCCCCCTTCTCTCCTGCATGTGGCTGTCTAGCGTTATATCACAGAAATCCTCGCCTGGGCCGTGGAGGATTAGGTGCAAATCTCTCAGTGCTGCTTTTTAAGTTGCCTGGAGGAGTCCCTTGACTGTGACATGAAACACACTCCTCCTCCCTGTCACCCTGGGCTGAGCTGCCACCTCCGTGCTCCTCCTAGGGCCGGCCTGCCTGCCTGAGACTCCCGCGGCTGCCACTAGGCTTGTAATGCTTGACATTTGCTACAAAGTACACAGATTGTAAGATAGGCAAAATACAATTTTTTCCGTGAAAACTATTTCCTTGTGTTGTTACAGTGTAATGAGAGTACCACTGCTGGGGGTAGCTGGGCCTGGTGCTGCTCTGTTTATTCAAATCAGGAAGAAGCTTGTTATACATAGTGGTGTTTAAATACTGAGTCATTACAAAAACATTTGAATGAAGATGTTACCAGTGTTGGTAGAATTTAACTAAATAAATAGATATTTTCTGGCCTGTCATGGGATCATTTTTCTCTTAGTTTCTGCATTATTAGATGCAGTTTCTCTTGGAAGTTAGAAGTGTGCTGTAGAAATTCCAATTATTAATTACAACTAATAAATATTACTTTATGAAAGGATTGAAAACTCATTTTTGGTTTCTTTTTGTTGCCATCCTCCATATTTGAAAGGAGTTTGTTTAGGAAGGAAAATGGGATTGCCATTCCTTAGCTATTTGAAGAGAAGCCCTTACCAGGCTGTCACCATGTTTATATATGTTTTTATTTAGTGTAGGATTTTGCAGTTTGCATTTCTCTTACCCACCCACTGTGTAATTTGCATTTGCAAAAAATTGATTTCCCATTTCTGTAGGAGCTGGCAGCAGTGTGATAGAGTGACATTTTATGAAGACTCCATTATACTTAGTAAATCTGCTATGAATTACATAAGTATTATAATAATAGTGTTTGAAACTCTTTATGTCAAATTCGCAAACTAACCTGCTCATAATAATAATGATATAATTGCTGCTTCTTAAAAATGTGTTAATTTGTCTTCCTGTCCCACCTGTGGGAATGATCTGGTATAAATAAATTAATAGTAAATTTTCTGATTTCCAGTAAGCTTCAGATTTCTGAGTTGACATAATTTGACCCAGTGTCCTGTTCTCTGACATTGAGTTGACTTGTTTCCAGAGCTACTGCAGTTTTTACCAGCTAACCATTTCAACATCACTTCCTAAATAATTAACACAGTACTTTATCATTTGCATTCCACTAATAAATTGGATAGTGACACACCACATTCCCAGTGTTGTAAGTTTGTGGTGCATTATTCCTTAGCAATGTTTCCTTATTGCTTAGCATTATTCCTTAAGCAATGGCTTAAAACTCCACTCCTGGAATTAAACCTGCTAATAGTGACCTCTCTACCTGAATAGTTTCGTTAACTTTATTAGGACTAGATGTGTCTGGGGCAGTTCTTGAAGACTAAACTGCATATCTAGAACCTAATTCTGCTCAATTTTTCACATATGCTCTGATGACTGTAGTGGCAGCAGGGCATCTCTGATTATGTTCAGTAATTTAATCAGGTAATTTATCAGTTTTACCATTTGGTAGCAGTTAGAGTTTGATTGTGAATAACAGCAGGGCTGTTTGCAAGTTATATATCTTTTGTAATGATAAATAGACATGCAGTGGTTTATGAACTTGTGAAATTAATCACACTGGCTTTTTGAGTGGACCGAATGCAAATGGTTTGATATTTATTTAAACACTCTAGCTGACAATTTTAAAGTAAGCTATGAAAAACTTACGTTCAGTCAAGAAGTTCTTACTCAATTGAACAATCCCCTTTATTTTAGTGGCGTTTTCATCAGAATCTGGGGAGCTTCCTTTCTGTATTCTGTATGTCTGTGATACTTCTTATAGTTAGAATTCTTCAGGGATTTTAGGAGTCCACAGAAAGCCACCTGCATGACTAAAATGTATTAATGGTGTCCACTGTTTCCTGTAGTCTCTGTGTTTTATGTCGGTATGAAAAGGCTCTGCCAGCACTTCCTTTCTGGGCAGTTCTTTGCGTGCCCTCTAGGAGATCCAATTCTTTTTCTGTCTGAGCAGTAACACAGGGTAATGCTTTTGGCTCATGGTGGGGTTTTTATTGTTGGTTTGTTGTCTTGTTGGGTTTTTCTGCATTTGATAAACAGCAAAGTGTTGGAATCTACCAAATCATTAAAGGTTTTAATTTTAATGTGCATGGCTCTTCAATCTATATGCTATACTTAGGTGGTATGGGAGAGATTATTTTTGAGAAAATGGAATGTTTGGTGCACAGCATTTGCAGACATAGAAGAGCATGGAGTATATGATCTAAAATGGTTATGTGTGGTCAATGTTAAAAGGGGGCAGTGGGTGGAAGAAGAATAACAAATAGAAACCCTACTCAGTTCACTCCTGGTTGGAGTTAACATCTTTAGTGGAAATTTGTATATGCATCTTCTTCAGAAAATTTAATATAGAATGTTGATGAATAGTTGAACATATATAAGGACATCCTTTTTAATGCATATTAATGGAGGTTGACAGTGGAAAAGGATGGACAGAAACTGATGCTGCATCAGGAAGGGAGTTTTGGCATCCAAGAATAAGGTTCAGATATGAGAGACTTAAAGGAGTAGTTGGTTGTATGGCAGCTGAGTTTAGTTGTCGATCATTCATTTTGAAAAATTATTTAATTTAAGAATAATAGGTGCAGTAGCATTATAATACACTTGGAACATAGAAAGTAATTTGTTCACTATAGCACTTTAATATATCAGAACAAAATGTGAGAAGTCCTGCATCTCTGTTCTTCTGTTTTAACTGCTTTTCCTTTTGCCTTCAATTGCTCTTTTCATAGTTTTGAAAATTATTGTATTCCTAGTAGCCTTTGTGCATAACAGGCTTAAGTTAGTCCCTTATGTTTTTGTAGCAATAGAAGTATGATTATTTCTCTGTATTTTTGTATCACCCACATGTTGAAAGTTCTAATTCATTACATTCTCTAATAAAAATAGCTAATTGAGTTTTTCTGTATGGGTATTTTTTTTCTTCCCTTTTTTTAAATTTTTTTTCCACAATTGTTTGCTGATTATAGCAGAAATTAGTAGCCTATCTTTTGCCATTCTCAATGTTTGATTTGCGTTTGTTTTTCTTCTCTTAGAGAAGGAATTCAGAGTGGGATATGTGTTAGAAGAGCTTGAAGAAGCTTCTTTCGGACTCCTTATATATTGAGCCAATGTACAAGCCAGTTGAGCCTTTGTAGCATATTGCAGTGCTGCTTGTAATGACATCAAGAACCTTTCTCTGTTATCTGAAGCATTGGCCAGGAATAAACTTACTTAACCTCATCCTCGGTGTGTATATATTTGGGTATACTCCAAAATTACTTGTTTTTATAATTTCTCACACCCACCTTTTTTTTGTTTCACAGATTAAAACTGTATCTAACAACTAAAAAGAAACATCTTAGCAACCATTGACATTTTTTAGGTACGCCACTGTAGGAGAAACTTCGTAACATACTAATATATCTGACATATTCTGAAACAATGTTTGAATGACCTTCATCTCATTTTCTTTGGGGATGAACAGCTGTAACCTGTGGTTGGATTGATCCTTATTCCTGGTTGTGGTGCAGCTCTATACTACAGATGGAAGTATAAGCTGATGATATAAACTGTTCCTTCCTTCCTGCCACCCACCCTTGTTGTCATTACCTGAACTGGTTTCTTTCTGCTTTTGTTGTCTAACTTCATGAAATTCTGGAGTGGATATATACTGAAGGAGATTTAACTCCTCCCACTTTGGGAATGCTGAGAAGTAGCTGCTGGCAGGTTCCAGCAGGACTGAGAGGCAAAAAACAAATGTTGAGTATATGTGAGTGTAGGAAAATGATTGTATCTACAGCAGGAATGCTCAATTCTGCATATTAAAAAATTAGCAGACATCATCTGGTAACTGGACAGGTCAGTCAGGGCCTGAATGGGAACAAGTTGCACCTCTCTGATGTGGAATAAGGAAAAAAGTCAGGTATCTGTAGTCAGTGTTTCACCGTGGGGCTTGTGACTGCTTTGTGTGAATCTAAACCTAAACTTTCGATCATTCAAAGCCTATATCTTACTCCCGTGGTTTGGCTTAAGGCTGGAGCAGGAACTTAGGCTGTCTGAATGTGGTCCTTGCAGTGGTCTTGGTAAGAAATACTTTCATGATACTATGAACAAAATGAGTAAAGGCATGCTTTACTACTTTTTTTAGTTGAGAGTTCCTCCTAGGTATAACTTTTGTGAATGTTGAAAGCCATAGCCATGGTATTTGTAATCAGTGGGATTTACTTGTTTTATACTTCTGGCCAGTCAGTTTTGTTACTCAGTAAAACTCAGAATGTAAACTTTTGGAGATGTCTCTATATCTGCTTATGCAACAGTGAGCAGAATGGAGACTCTCAGTTCTAGCACTCAGCCTGCGAGTGCTACACTAGCTTGCAGGAATCCAGAAATAACTGGAATGTAACTAATCATTCTTGTGGTTTTATGTAAAAGAGATAATTCAGCTTATTTTCAATCTCTTCCAAGTACAGCATTGGATCCACTAGGTTGGTTATTTCGTATTCTGAATATGGTGAAAACATTGTTGCTGATCTGTATTCTTTTTCACATTGAGTCTGCTTTTCCAGCAATTAATTGAGTCTACTAAAGTAGCAAGCCTTTCCTGACACAATTTTGCATGGGTAAACTTTAGCTCATTGTATTAAAGGAATATAACTGTGTTGTTTTCATTTTAAAAACATTGGAAAATGAGCAACATGCACTTCAATATATGAAAAGAAATTTGAAGTGGGAGAAAAGTAGCTCTAAAAGCTTTCTAACAATGTAGATAAATTGTTTAGGAGGTCTGGTTTTGAGAGCAATACTTAAAAAGTTAAGATCTTTTTATTTGTAGTTTTGCTGAACCTGAGAAGTATAGTTCTGCAGAAATACTTAAGTGTTGCAGCTGACAGCTCTTATATATTTGTGGAAATTTGGTGTATTTTGTGGTCACTAACTGGGACTGTGTTTAGCTCCTTGACAGAGGATAAATTTATTGCTGCTTGTATACCATCCACAGTGCAGACCTTGTCTTAATTTGTAGTAAGACTCTGCACATATGGTAAAATGTGATTAAAAAAATTAATGTACGTTCTCCACAGATAGAAACTTCATGTAAAATAATAATTTGTCAGATTGCACAACTCTGGCACTGCCATCAGCGTCTTGGAGTTTATTTCTTACTTTCTGTAAAGAAATTTGAAAATAGCTTGCCAGTGACAGGATTACATTTGTGGGTTTGTTTTGGTTTGGCTCCTTACTTAAAATTATTTGAGAAATTCAGTTTAGAGCTAAATGGAAGGCTTGTGGCAGAGTTTAGCTGAGACTTTATTCTATGACACTGTTGTTATGGAGACAGAAGCAAGCAAGAAACTCCTTGAGTTTTATGTATCCCATAGAAATTGGCCAAGTAAAACCAGAGATTCTGTCTGGGAGTTTGGTAGGTTTGTTTTACTACTAACAAGAAATCTGTGCCTTAGTGGGATGGAGATGCCAAAATGATAGTTGCTGTTCACACAAGGAATACAAACTAGAATAGTGTTGGTGTCTACCTGCTGTGGTGGTTTCAGCCTCTCTTAGGGCTGGTATGATTTATGTCAAGGGCTTGGAACAAAGGTGATCTTATCCTGGGGTGCTTTTTAGCTGCAGCTGAGGGTCTGGATTTTAGTCTGTGACTCTGTGGACAGTTTGCATGGAAATGAAAGCTAAGCTCCTTTTCTTTTTTTTTTGTTTGGTTTTTTTGGGGTTTTTTTTTGTTTTGTTTTTGCTTTTAAAGGTAGTCCTTAGTTCTTCTGTAAGCTCTTTTTGTGGTCTTCATTATGCAATATTAACTGTTTTATGTTGCATAAGAAATTATCTCCAACACTTGATGAAAGTGGGGTACCAATTTCAAAATAAACAGAAGGAAACTATGTGTGTTCTTCTTTGAGACTGAAAAGAACACTGTATTTCATCTCAAAAAGAACAGTACTTCACAGCCATAACTGTAGCGCTGGTTGGTATCTCCTCAGCAAAATTGTGATGTTGTAATGCTCTGTGGTTTGGCGGAGATCCACATCACCATAATCTGTTTCTGATACTTAATATATGCTCTAGATGATCCTACCTAATCTGTCCCCAGATTCTGACATATGCTTTTAATATAGAGAAATAATGGAATAGTGATAAAATAGTGAAGTGCAGTGCTAGTCAAAAATCTTTCATAGCTGAAGTTGTAAATTCAGGATTCTCTTCTTGAAAGTAGATTAGTGCCAATCTGTATGTGAATATTTGTGGCATATACTAATAAGTCTCAGAAAACTTACTATAATTTACATTACTATGGAATAGTTATTCTAAAATAGCATTTCTTTTCAGCATATCTTTGAAGATTACATATTGTGCAAGAGTTTTTAGGCATGCTTGCCTTTTATATGCTATAAGAGAGTAACTAAAACCTTTGTGTGCTTTTAGAGTCTGGAATACCTGGTTGCAGTATTTCTTTTATTTATAGAATTCTTATTTGAATGGGTAGTAACATCAAAATAAAGTTAATTTTTGAAATAGTGCTTGGTGGTTGTATTTGTTGCACAACACATTACTTAGGGCATATTACGTGTGACTATTTATGTCATTTTGCCTGTGAATTTATTTTTAATCTGTGCATCATAAAAGTTGTTTGGTGTGACAGGAAAAACTTAGCTCTCACTTCTGAATCTAGGTTATTGATCTGTGATGCAAAAAAACTCTATTGGACTTGCAAGTTTTAGTGATTTATTCTTTGCACGCTTGTATAGGTATTTTTTTGGCAATAAACCCCAAAAGTGCAAAAAGCTTTATTAAAACACTTTACATGTGGGGAATAAATACACATTTGCGAAGTCCATATGATTCAGTGGTAATGATGTTAACATGAAGTCCCAACACAAAATTAGTAACTTCCATAATAAGTAAGTAATAAAAAGTAATTAGTACTTAATAAGTACCCATATTACAGTTCATAAGTGGAGTAATGTTTGACGTGAATATTTAAAGATTTTGTACCAAAATGTGCTGTAATATGTATGCTTCATGCTGCAGATTTCCAAGAAAAGGTGTTTTAGAGTCCACCTGTATAATTTAAACACATATTAAGTATTTTTGGTAAGGTCAGCCCTATGCAAGTTCATTTCAATCTCAAGAAAGTAGCAAGGAAATCTTTTATCTGAAAATAAAAAGGAGATTTTGTTAGTGGGCATTTCTAGTGTTCTAGACATAAGGCAGATTTTTGAGTGCAATAGGTTAGGTCTGGCACCGAGACAACAGTTTGTTACTGAGGTATTTGACTTTGCTCTGAGGATCTAATTTTCATAACTAATGACAAGATAGCTAGTAGTTTTTAATAAAGTGCAACTGGTTTGATTTCTGTCTGCTTACTGCATCTAGCTAGTATATTTCTGGATGAATCAGGATTTCATGCAAGTCTGCAAATGGATTTTTTTTTTTTTTCAAATTGCATATGTTTGAAATTATTTGGAGGTTAAAAATAGCCATCGTAGTGGGTGGAATGCTTGGTAAACTGTGAGCAAGGTTGTGATGAGACCTCTGGTGAAAGAGGCAGCAGGTATTTGCAAAATTGTTTTAATTTGGAGAGGATCGTTTTTGAATTGTTTCTTCTCTCTCGGATGGGAGAAAGTGGTTCAAGGGCTAGCCAGGGAAATCCCTACGGAGGGCTGCAGTGCAGTTGTCAATACTTGTTCCAGCATTCTCATGCAGGCACTTGATGATCCCAGCATATGTGCTCCTTGCACTTAACTGCAGGAGTAAGGAGTGGAAAGTTTTTAAGGGTGAACTTTTGGTGGGGGTGGACTCCAGAAGTGCAGCTGTAACTGTCCCTGAATTAACTATGAAGACTGAAATACCTCTCTGCAGAGCCTGGCATTTTTAAGCTAGATTGTCTTTCAGTGCAGATTTTATGGCTTTCAATTTTATCTTGTCTGTTTGACTGCTTTGAATGTGGTGTGTGTACCATTGTGCTATATCATACATGGAAACACCATATTGGGGGAACTCCAATGACTTTCTAAATGAAGTACAACTGGTCCTAAATATCTGACTGTTCAACAATATTTATCCATCCTGTGGTGTAAATGCTTAACTGTCTCTCTTCTTCCAGAACCATGTGCTTTTGCCCTCCCCTTATTGAGCACTTCCTCATTGTTCAGATCAGTGTCTTATCTTCCTTCACTGTTCAAACTTTTCTTGGAAGATAGATCTTAATTTTCAGCCTTCCTGTGTCACTAGTCTTCTTAAAAAGTACTTAATAAAAATCCATCTATTTTATCTATCTTTTGGGGAAGAAAGTTATTATTTATCAAAAACTGTGGATGTTGTGGAAATGTAGTTTCACTCAAATATACTCTTATGCTAGATAACTGCAGCAGAGCTGCAGGGAATAAAATCTTACTGTTTGAATTGGAGGAGTCAAAATTCAAACAAGATCAAAACTTTGTTGTAGTTTTTTGTGGTTTGTTTTTTAAATTACATTTCTTATTTTAGTTAAATTCTGTTGAAATTTCCCAAGTCAGCTTTGCTCTGGTACATCTTCTGTGCCTGTCAATCTCAGCTGTCCAGAGCAGACTTTACTAGCATTTCAGTTAAGCCAGCATGCTCTGTGCTGATGTGAAGGATTTATTTCAAAGGGCTTGTTGACAGTGAGTTAATTAAAATCAGGCAAAAGACAGTAAAATATTTACACATAGAGAAATGCTCCCAAGAACATTTGGAAAAAGGTTGTAACTGTATTTGTTAATGGGTTGTAAAAAGCAAGTTTTGAGGCTAATGCATATGGGGAAGCTAGTTTTTAGGGTTATGTTAGTATTTCTTAACGCTCTTACTATTTAAGAATCACATGGTTTTGTTGATGTGTTTTCCTTAATCTTTCAATAAAGTAGTAATTCTGAGCTCTTGATTGTCAAATATTGACTTAATATATCTGTCAATTTTCATGTTCCTACTTTTTAAATAGCATTCCCTCAGTTTAAATCTGGAACAATCTCAGGAGAAGAAAATAAATCCAGAGTAGTTCCCAGTCTTCAAGGACATGGGGATTTAGTTTTATTCTTAAGTTATCTTCTTTAAATTCTGTATTATTTTTTTTTTCGGGAAATGAAATGTAGGAAAGACAGCTTGCCCTAAGCATAGAGCACAGAATGATTATCAGTCAGTGCCTTTATCTCCAAATGTGCTGCTTGGTAAGTTTCTAAGTCAGCTTTAAAGAAGCCCACAACCAACAGAGAAGCACCAAAGTGCATAATTCAGTGTGCTGAGTAGTGCCAGATAAGGCAGAGTGTAGGTAAATAGTTTGCTGCCTTTCATACTTGATTCTGCTCCTGCATGTCTGCCCTGACTTTGGTGCTTAAATAAGTGTTCTAGGTTATTAATTTAATTTATAATGAACTTGTGGTTTGGAGGTGATTTTGTTCCACTTTATTGTTCTCTAAAGGAAAGGAAAAAAAAAAACAAGAAGAAACTTCTTGTTTTATCTTGAAATTCTTAACATATAGAAATGAAGACCATTTGAAGTACAGTTTTGAAGTTGTTTATTCCTTTCTTTGACTAGGTGTTGTTTTGCAGGAAATGGAAGATAGAGAATTATACTTGAATGTACACAGCATTTTCTGCTGTGTTTTGTATCACATCATAGTTTTTCTAGTAAAATCTGATTGTAGCATGTTCCAAAAAATGGAATCCAGTTTTTAGGAAGACTCACAGCTCTTTGTTGTAGCAGTTTAAAATTTTCTATGCAGAAATCACTTACTCAAAATCCAAAAATATAGTAATCTTGTATTTTTGTCCTGTATTTAACTTTTGGATACAGCCAGCAGTTATTTTGTGGGGCTCTGTTGGCAGCTGTATTGGCTAACCCCTCAAGAGTGTCTGTGCAGCCATTGAGATAGGGAAGAGAAGTCTTTTGAATTGTTTCAAAGTAGTTCTTGCTGGGTGGCTGGATAACATGGCATTCACTAGGTCAGTGTGGGCATTTTGGAGTAGTGTAGCAGTTTGTAGGATGGATGGTGGTAGCAGCTGAAAGGAGTTAAAGGGAAAGGCAAATCATGATTACATCATCGTGTAGTGACAAAGGTACAGACACTGAACATATCAATGCCAAAGCCATCAGGCTTATTTATGGACAGTAATTTGCTGTACAAACACAACGGGCTGCAAGAAACAGTCAAGGAATTATAATGAATTTCTCTTCCCATGCATAGGTTTTACTTGGAGTGATTTAATTCCATTTAATTAAGCTGTTAGTGTGTCAAATGATAACAGATTTCTGATGAACACCCTCACTGTTCCTCTGCCTTCCAGACACAAACATATCCAAATCCATCACTTAATATTTGTATTTTAATTATTGCTGCTGAGTGGAAATAGAAAAGCAGTGTGTGTTACTTTGCTGGGTAGAAAAACTGTTGAGAAGTGTCCATGTAAACATTATCTCACCTTTTGGCAAAAGTAAATCTTACCTTACCAAACACAGGCTTTACAGCAATAAAGCTTTAGTCACATGATTCAGTTGCCTAAAGATAGCATCCAGTGCCAGTGTGCACATGCCAGCATTCCCAGGATGGCCAAAAAGGGTAGGCAGCAATGACACATGAGCTGCAGGAGACCCATGCCCTGCAGGAGATACTGCTGCTCTGGACAAAGGGAATATTTCACAACACCTGGAAATAGCACTAGATGTATGTATTTTGGTAATGCGTTTGACCTGTTGGGGCTTTGTAAAACCTCATTTCTCATCCTTTTATATGGGTTTTTGGTAGGTTGGCTTTTCCTAGCTTAAATTTGTTAAGTAGTGTTTCAAAATCATTAAATGGTTCAATTTGCAGGTTCTACCAGCTTTCTTTCCTAGAGAAAGCTCTCACATCTACAGGTGTGAACACTCCAAAAGAAATAAACTTTTCTGAGTTTCGAAATACATTGCTGCCATTTAAGTTTATCAGATCTTCTCCTAAGTACAGCAATGTGGAAATATTGTATAGCTGCTTCTGGTGGTAAAGAAGGTACAGTGTGGTTGCAGATATTTGCTAAGTGTGATCTCATCTAAGCTGTTGCACACAGCTTATTAAAAAGAAGACAAAGGAATTTTATATGTGTTATCACAGTAAATTTAAAAGTAATCTAAGTTATCAAACAAAATTGGGTTAATTTAATTTGGGGTAATTTGAAGAATTTTAAAGGGCATTATCCCTTCTCATACAATCTGTTGTATAAAGTTGGACTTGAATGGTCTGTTCTAAAAATGACACCAGAAATGTGGTGTGCTTTTGCTTAGGTATATAATCACACCTGTGGAGCAGGAGAGAAAGATCACTGCCTATACCAATGCTATGTTTCTTTAATAACTGAACTTTTTATAATGGAATCTTGCAAAGAAAGATATGGATTGGTTTGATGGTTTTTGTATTAGATTAAAAGAAAGAGGCTTACTGCTTGAAGCTTGACAGGTCTCTCTTGACATTTGGCCTGAAATGTTTGCAAGATATTTCATATCCTCAGAGCAGAAATGAATATGAGTGGGTTGAAAAATTATGCTTACATAATTAAATAATGAGGATTCTTTGGCATTGTGTAAGCTATAAATGCAGGGAGGTTTGTTGGTATTGCCCTAGGAATTCAATGCAATTGGATACTAGAGTAATTTTACTGTTACATTTTGATGAATATATTTTCCATTTATATTTTGGAGGGCAGCTTTTGATATGTGTGTACTGCTAAAGATTAACTTATAGATTGAGTGAAACCTTTCTGGTGTGTTTTATATTAGCACTTCTGTCTGAATTAAAGTTTTAATACATTAGTTTTGTATATATGGTGGTTTTTGTTGTTGCTGTTTATGGTTTGCTTTTTTAAGTTGAGGTAGAAATCTAATGGTCAGAAAAGAAACCTTTCCAGTATAAATTGTCATCAAAGTTATTTTGCTTATACACTTCTTCATGTTTTGAGGAACTTCATGTAGAGGAATCTTTAAATGGTAACTGTGTAAATAGATATATATCTAAATATATATTCATTCCATTAATTCCTTTGAAAAAAGCAAACTTTGTAATTTTGTTTCTAGCAGACTTCTTTTGCATGGCCAGATTCTGTTACTAAGAGGTCAATGAAAAATTGACAAATAATTTGTAGATCAAGAAGCCTGGAAATCATACTTTATCTGAAGAGTTAGATTTTTTTTTTTCTAATATTTTTAAATTGCAAAGGAGCAAAGAACTATCAGCCCACAAATATGTTTGTTCAGCTCCATCCCTTTTGTCTTGTGGATACATGGGCTGTTACACATACAGCCTCAGTTTGAGGATAAGTGTATCATAATTGCTGAATGCAGGCAGATTTGTTTAAATGACTCTTTTATTGTTCAAACTAAGCTGAAAATTATCTGTAAGGTAAAGCTGGGACATAGTTTTAGATTTCCACACTTAGGAAAGCATTAAATTGCCAAAGCTCTGCACATGTATGTCTATGTTTAATTTTATTTCCTTCTCTTTGAAAATTGATGATGAATAAATTATTTTATGTTTAGGAGTTACATGTCTGTTAATAGAATGTGTGCAGTATTTTATTAAATGTTAAATTTTAGCATTTAATTTTAATGTGAAGAGAATGTTTTACTCAACGTAACATATTGGAGAGGTCAGCCTTCATAATTGATGTGGGCTCTGGAGTAAGTAGCTTGCACATTTGTGGCATCAGCAATGGTATGTATTTAGGGAGAACTGACTACCCAATCTGTAATGATACGTATTTGAATTTTGGAAGTCTGATAATTACAGACTCATGGAATGCGTTAGGTTGAGAAAGACCTGTAAGGTCAAGTCCAGCTGTTAACCCAGCTGCCAAAGCCTCCACTAAATCTTGTCCCTCAGTGCCTCCACTACACAGTTTATATATCTCAAGGGATGGTGACTCCACCACTTCTCCGTGCAGCCTGTTCCAGTGCTTGACAACCCTTTCAGTGAAGAATTTTTTCCTGAAGTCAAATCTAAACATCCCCTATTATGTATTCAATTCTCTTTTACAAGGATGGTCAAGTCACTGTAAATGGGCATATTTATTACTTAGACATGTAAAAATAGAGGTTTTAAACATTAGAATAAAGAATTGCAGTTAAGTAGTTATGTTCTGTGTTTTGTTTTCCTTTCAAATTGATGAAATAGGGGGTTGTGCTACTTAAGCTTGAGCCCAAACTGAGCTTGTTTTTTGTGACATTAAATTTGATGATTAAGAGTTCACAGGGTTGATGGATGCTTATTTGCAATTTTAAGAAAAATCCCTAGTTTAAACCAATGTTTTTTGATAGGATACCTTCATTTTTTCCTGTACCATGTGAAAAGGTTAAGACTTTGATTTATGAATTAATAGAAGGGAATGATCTTTGTTATTTTTAAAAAAACAAATATCTTTTCCCCCTGAAATCCTGTGATATAAGACAGAGATAACAGCCCTACTCTTTTCTCTGTGAAAATTGCATGTTTCATGGCATTCACCTGGCATTCATGGCAACTTGGTAGCTATATGAATGAGGGGAAAATTTTAATTGTTTATAAATTTTTAAAACGAAACAATATATAGATACAAGAAAGTCACCCTAAACTCCTCACTTCTGTGACACAGATTTTTTTCTCAGATAACAGAAATGTGAAATAGGATATAATCTATATACACACGTGCACTTTGGTAAGTGCTTATTTATGTTTCATCTGAGAATTATTATTCTAAGTGTGTTTAATATTATATCTCAATTATGTTAAAAATAATATTTAGAGACTGAAGCAAAGACCAATTTCATAACCTGTGTCACCATCTGTTAAATACACCATAAGCTTATTTTTTTCTGGATGGGTTTAGCCAGCTGTCCATTTTATAATGTTGCCTGGATGGAGGCGTGCATTTAAGAATAACACAGTAGGCTTTCTGTGAGTTGACAAAAAGCTTTTTTATTTTCATCTGAAACTCCCCTCGCTTGTCTGACACTTCCTTATATTTAGTCTCTGGCTGAGGAATGTATTTGAAACCTTTCCCCTGTTGTACTCCTCTGGTTTGTGCTTTCATCTTCTCCCACTGAGGTCCGGAGCTGCCGCCCAGGAGGAGACGTGCCTTCGCAGTGACCCCTCTGCGGGCGCGTGGACGTCTTTGCTCGCGGCAGCCGAAGTCCACTCTAATCCTATTGACATCCCGCCCACGTGGCGCTCACTTAAGCTGTCCAGCGCTCTCCTTGCTTTGTCTGACCCTGTGAGATGATACAGCTTTTTGTAACTTTATTTTCCTTTATGTTAGTGTCTTGGGATGGTCATTCAGACCACTAGAGTTTGCTGAAATCATTCTCTGGTTTTAAGTGTTGTCTTCACAATAAAAAAGATCTGTTCCGTAATGGTGTCAGGGTGACCTGGCAGATTTTAGTGTTATGTTGTGTATGTACTTGATTATAATTTATATAAGTGATGATGAGACAAGGAAAAAAGTCAGTATTTACAAAAGCCTGGGAAGAATGTTATTGCAGGTCAGGTAATCATTCTATTCTGCTGCTCAATTTGCAGCAAAACAACCTCTATTCAGGAAAAAAATAATGAATTGTAGAAAATAATTTAGAATTTAAAAGTTTTTGCTGACTGCAATTTAGAGCTGGCTTTAAAACATAGTTTTTAAAGCCAGCTCTAAATTGCAGTCAGCAAAAAGTTAATTTTCTGACTTCACAGGACTTTTGCCTTTTTTAAATTGCAGTATAATGCCTTAGTAAAATTGAGCAGAAGTCAGTTGAAGAAGTTACCTGAGGCAATGCACTGTATTTTCTGATTTGGATTTCCCTGAAATACATTGTGTGTTGTCTGATCACTCAGAGTGGCAAAGCTCCTTTCATTGGCTCACTCTGTTCAGTCAGGATGAGACTGCTGTGCTGGGAAAGATGGAGGTCCTTGTTTGTTTATTCTTCATCACTGTGTTAGCTAAAATGTTTGTACCCGTTAAAATCATGGAACCTCTTAATTCAATGTTGTGTGTGAATACCCCAGTGTATTTTTGCCCTGTCCAGCTTCATTTTTGATCTTCCCAGAGCAGCAGCATTGTTTATGTTCAGCTTGATGGAGTAGCATGTTGCCGTTTCTCCGAAGTGTAGATATGCAAGTGAAATAAAAACAAGAATTTGTTTCTATTGTATGGAGTACATCTGGACTACTAATCAAGCTATGGTATCAAAATACTTGAAATGCTTGGGGCTTTTTTATGCATATGTGAGTTGGATAAACTGAACTTGAGAATTAATTGCATCCAGTCTCTGCTGTTTGTACATGGTTTGCTTTGGCTTAACTTTATTGGCCCAGCTCATCAGAGGCTTATTCTAGGAAGATCAAGGACTTCAAATCTATGCTTTTAAAATCTCCTTTGCCCCAGCCCTTGTCTTCAAAATCTCACTGGAAGCTTTGTAGCTAAAACCAGAGTATATAAGATGATTGCAAGATGGTCCATTTATCTGTGTTCCTGGCAAGTGAACAGCCAAACCAAGCACCTCTGGACATAATCTAGTCCAACCCCTTGGCCAAAGCAGGGTCACCTGATGCAGGTTATACAGGAACACATTTGGGTGGATTTTGAACATCTCCGCATGTTCAAAAATCTGTGCTGTAAGCTCTGTTTCCCCATCTACCTTCCCATCTAGTCATTATGTCTGTACACAATTAACCATGTGCCTTCCCACTGGCCACCACATCCTTATAGTAGGACTTGGTTAGAGGTCCTACTGCTCCAAGAGGAATTAACCAGTGAGTGATTTGAGGGAACGGTAATCTACCAGAAATTCAGCCAAAGCTTTTCCATAGCTTTTTAAACCCACTCATCTGGTGATAATAGGTCATTAGATCTGACCCCAGCAAAGGGGAGAGGGTGGGAGCATCCCTTTTATTGATAGCCTTTGTTACCTCATGAGAGGTAACAGAAAAAGACCAGCAAGCATGTTAGAGATCCAAGCCTGCTTACATTTATGTAACCACCACTGTTCTGAGACAATGCCAGTCTCCAAGTCGGATCATAGCAGTGAACATAGCTTAAAGGATTAGTTGCTTGTCTGGCAAAACAGAAGCGCTCTTCTGATTTTTTTTTTTTTTTTAAATCTCATGAATTGAATATATTAATAGTGAAAGGCAGATGAATATCTAAATAGTCTTCATTTGTTGCTATTGTATACTTCTGATGGAATTGAATAACCCAAGAAGAGAATTTAGGAAATAAACTTCTTTCATTTTAATTCCTTTTTGATACAATATTGACTCACTCTTTTCTCATATTCCTGGTGCCATATTCATCGGACATTAATCTCCCAACAGGTTCTGCTTTGGGAAAGCGGGGGAGGAAGTAAGTCAGAGGAACAGTGAGGAATCTGTAGCAATAACAGTCCATTGGTCTGAGAGAGGACTTTTAATACATTACGGTTTTAATAAAACTGTTATGTGCATGTATGTGAGAGGCATTGGGATGTTCACCTATTCTGTAAAATGTTTTGTTTGTTTAGCCCTTCAGCTATCAGTTGTAGTGAAGTGATAGTATGAAATGTTAAGGCAGAAAAAAAGATTTTTTTTTTCTTTTTAACTCTTAGAGTCTCATAGAAAAGTTGTAAGTCAGAGTTTGTTATGCAGAGATATAGTTCTAGACTCATAATAAATAATTTTTCCAGAACTTACTAGCTGGGTTTAGTGGGCTTGCTAGCTTGTCAGCTGAAGCTGCCAAACACAAACTTTGAAACTCTATTCAGTTTACCAGTGTTTTGATATATGCAATGTGTTTAATACAGATGCTAAATAAAAGTAAGAAAATCTATAGATCATGAGTCTTAAAATTAGAAGAGATCTCTGCAGCTGTGTAGCCCAAAGCATAGCTGGCTGTGATGGTGGTTCAGAGCAGGGCTAACCTCAGACTTAGATCATGTTGCTTGAGCATTTTGCTTTTGAGTTCTGGCTGTGTCCAAATATGCTGATTCTGCTGCCTTGTAGGGCCAGAGCTTTACCTGCCTTCACTGAGAAGACTGTATCTGCATGGGCAGTGGCAATTTCCCTTGCTGCAGCTTGCCACCATTGAGATGGTAAAAATGCTCTTAGATACTTTTGCTTTTGTAAGCCAAACTACATCAGAATTCCTTTATTTTAAACTCCATATGTGGTTGATTTGGCATCTGTAGTGGATAAGGATTTTGCCTGTACACAGGAGCTTGAAGATATATCTCTGAAGTTTTACCAAAATAGCCTGTCATTCTGCATTCCTCACTTCATTTAAATGTTTGCCCCCATCTAAAGATGGAATGGTTGTGATTGTATAGATTTGTATTGAAAATCAAGCTGACCTGAAATACCAACTAAAAAGGCCATCTCAGTTACTTGGGTGGAAGTAGGAAAGAGAAAGTAGTAAATTTATTTTCTTGGGTTAAGAGGGACTTAAAAATAACAAGATACTTCAATTGAAACTAGATAGCTAAATAGGAACAAAGAAAATAATTCTTCCCAAATACTAAACAGGCTATTGTGTATGTGAAGCTTTGGAGAGGAGCAGTTGATCAGATTTTTGTAAGGCAAAAAACAATAAACAAGGAAAAGGTTCTTCTCTCTTTGCTGTTTGTAACAGGGAAAAGTGGTTTAAAAGTGTATGCAAAGTGTTATATTCTCCCATCCAATTTTCTGGGTCAGAAGTTAATATTTTGTTTCTTGCATATATAGTAACCTGTATTTTGTTCACTTATATACTTCATTTAATGTGTTGGAAGGGCTTTTTGGTTTCTTGCTTGCTTTTGGTTTTGTTTTAAACTTTATTTTAATCATTTAGGCTGCAGAAAGAAGCAAACCGAAAAAGGGGGGAAAGAAACCAGCAAATACCTTATTTAAACTAAATGGTGTCATTGATACTGAAAGATGTGGAAATTGTGTTTTAAGTTATTCTCTAAAATGCTTTATTGTATGTGTTTCATAAATTTTTGAAAACAGATAATACAAGAATTTTCATCTCTGAAATATGTATCCTGGTGGAATTTGGTACTAATTATTGGAAAAGAGGGAGGTCTGGAGCAGAGTATTGCTCTTTGCTTTTGTTATCTGCTAAGAAACGGGCCTCAGTGATGTTGTCCCTGTCTGGTCAAACATGTGATGTGTGTTTTACTGTCCTGCGCTTCACTTGAGTGTCCCCGCTGTCACCGTACCTTGCTATTTGTACATAACAAACTTTTTAATTGAGTGTCTATTCCCCTGGCTTTATTTCTGAAAAGCCCTTCCATCTTCTGAAGTGATAAAACACAGCAGTTTAATCCTGCAGGGCCACTGGGAGCCATGCCCCTCAGGATAATGTCACATTAGATGTACAATACCTTCATCTGACTGCTATCAAGCAGTCTCATCCTTGCAGCAGGTTGTGTAGTATTTTAGGTGGTGTGACCATATACTGGGTAGTGTTTTTCACTCTGTCTCTGCTTCTGTGTTGCTCTCTCATTCCAATTCCAGGTGTGAACAGGCAGTGACTCAGTGAAGAAAAGCATGTTTATAGCGTTTGCATATCAAGGGAATGTGGGTGATTGCTTATACTTGGTGACTCTTTTGATCCTTTCAGATACAGGAAAAAAAAATACACGCCTGTCACTCAAAGAAAGAATTGCAATACTAGAAATAAAATTACGACCTAAGAAAATGTCCAAACCACTCATAAAATTTTGTAAAGGGTTTGGTTGATATTATAGGAAAGTGATGCTTCTGAATATCTTAATTTTAATTAAAATGACACTATGGCATTTTTTTCCTCCCTTCAAATATGGGTCATGAAGGGAAAAGTTCATGCTGTTTTAATGAATTTAAAAAATGACCTTTTCATAGTCATAGTAGTTAGAGGAAGAAATCATTAAAAAGCACAAAAAATACCTTCATAATCTAAATTACTTTCTGAACAGATATTTATTCCCTTCAATATGTTTGTCTTTCTAAAGAGATCCAAGGATTGGTATATTAAATGTACATTTAATTCTCAGTGTCAAGGGAGGATTATGAATAAAATGAGAATAATTTATAAGTAGGTTTATATACCAACAATTGAAAATATTATGATAAGACATGCCTTTCTTCCTTGAACTTTTGCCTGGCCTGAAAGTCCTAACATCCCTGGTATGCCTGTGGGGGAAAACTGTGTTAATCAGGTATTCTTTAGAGAGACATATGGTAGGAGAAGAAACAGAATGATTTTTTTTTTTAATTAGATAATGGTGGAGATCCTGTAGACTGCAGCATCCTACAGTGCCAGCTGGAAACTGTGCCATGCCCCTTGCCAAACTGCTGAAGCTTCCCTTGTTTGAGCTTGCTTTATGAGGAGTTTTTGCAGATTCCACTTGCTCTCAGCACAGAGATAGTCTATTCCAGGAATGGGGAAAATGAAGAGAGGAGCCCGTAGGCTGGTTGGTTAAAAGGGAACTCATGGTTGGATCTTTAAACTTTAGAAGTTGTGCCTAAAGGTTGGTTTCCATCCTGCAGGTTGGGTACAAACAGACCTTCAGGGCTCTGTTGTTGGAGCAGATTATTTAATATCTTTTATCAGTGACTTGGAGGAGGAGACACTCCTGCCTCCTTGTGCACTCTTGTGAACACCAAACTGCAGGTGCAGCAGGGCTGCCATGCAGAGGGACCCAGGGGATTCCAGCCCAGGGAATGGGCCAACAGGAACTTCAGGCAATTCAGCAAGAACAGATGTCTTGCACCCAGGGTGGACTAAGCTCCAGAAGTGATGCATGCTGGGGACTGACTGACCGGGAGCCAGACGTGAGCTGCCAGGGCATCTTGGCAGGAGTAAAGGCTGACACCACCCAGGTGATTCCAGGAGGAGCATAAACTAGGGAATTAGGGGAAGTGAATGTTCACCTTTACTTGGCACTCAGTGGACTTCATCAGGAATACAGTGGCCAGCTTTGAGCATCATTTCCTGTACTGCGCTGAAAGAGGAAACGTGTCCATCAGCTGCAGCATGTTCAGCAGAGAGCACTGAGGTGGAGTACTTCTGTGAGGTAGCCTGGGCAAACAAGGCTTCTTCAACCTGGAGAAAAGCTGACTTTGGGGAGACTTTACACCACCCTCCTTGTATCTACAAGGAGCTTGTCTAAAAGCTGAAGCCAATCTTCTTTTTACTAAATTAAAAGGGGGAGAGAATGAATGACAGTGGTCTTAAATGCGAACAAGAAAGGTTTTGAATTAGGGGGTGGGGGAATACAGCTGGCATGATTTTTTTAATTTATTTATTAAATTTAATCCTGCTATATTTATAATTTTTAAAATAGAAAACATAAATGATGTAAAGAAGAACTACAGAAATGGAAGAGACTGTTACAGTTAACTGATTTACATTAAGATTGAATCTGGAATACCTCCCTCTTGTATCCAGATGGTTTGCCATATTTTATTTCTTGAAACCCACCTTGACAGGGATGCTGTCTTTTTGTGTTGTGCTCCATATGTAGTTGCTTCTCCTGGAGCCTCTATTTGATTTTTTAAAAATCTCTGTCTTTTAAGTCCTGAAAGGCTTTGAACATATTTAATCACTTTCTTGAAGCATCTTAATGTATACTTCATACAATGTCTTCTGTTGTGTGAATACAAGTACTGTATTACTTTCCTGAAGATGGAATTGCAATTTTATATGGTGAAATTTACAGCTGTTTTTGTCCTGCTAGGAACAACTCAAAAAGACTCAAAACTTCTTGTTCCAACATCTGTGCCCACTCTAGTGCCTGTAAATCCTTGAGAGAAATGTCATCTTCAGCTACATCTTGTATCTGTGTCCAATATTCATTGAATAATACACTTGTTACTAATCTCTAAATGAGATGTGTGCATATATCTCACTTTTGGCAATAAATTACAGCCTTGGGGTTATAATGGATTTGAGGAAGTCTGTCCCTCAGGAATACTGTAACATTTTAAGCTCTTTTTCTGCAGTACCTTTGTTGCTTTAGATGGCTCAGACTCTCACTCCAAGCTTTCTTGTAGAGGTTTCAAAACACACTGTCCTTGGTACTTTGCTCAGTTGTGTTTGTTGTACCTATCTTTGCTCTATTACTCCTTGCTACGACTTTGCAAGCACTTCCTTGTTCACAGAGGACCATCTGCTGCCAGATTTGTGTGAAAGGCTCTAGTCCAGACTTGTCTTTTGGTCCAGCTAAGATCTCTGTCCCTCTAATACATCTTCTATTAGCTTGAGCAGAACTGGTCCTAAAGTTGTTCCTTTTACCTCTGTTCTGGTTACATGAGCAGCATCAGCTTTCTGATCATCACTTGGGCCTGTAATCTGGTTGACATTTTTGAATGGGTGTGATTGAAAGGCCTTAATAAGATGTTCATCTAAAGCTTTCAGATTCTTCTTTCATAGCACCTCTAAGTAACTTACATTTTCTTGTCCCTACAGCTCTTACTGTCTAGGTTCTTATTTTGGTTTTCTTTTCAGTTGCTGTAGTATTCTTTTCTCTAGACTAATTTTTTAAGCTTTCAGAATGATCTGCAAAGATAATACATGTAATGTTTGTATTCTTAATATGTCTATTCACTGTCTCTTTCTTCCCTAGTTCATGAATAAATAGATTGCTTATCTTTTTATTATACACTTCTGTTTGCTGCTGGATTGTTTGTCTCTCACTCTCAGCTGCACGTGCACTTAAATGATCCAGTGAGTACATCTTGACCTTTATCCCATAGTGCTCATTCTGTTCAGAAAGAGTATTGTGTATGTCTGTTGCAAAACTAGTATTTTTGTTTTTTCTTACCCCTTGAATATATTTTGCAAATTTCTGCAAGGATTTTGACAACACATAGGTGTTCTAAGATCACTGAGCATAATAATAGTCAGCAGTGCTGCCTTTGTGGTTTGTCTGTAGAGGTTTTGTATTTTTTTGTCAGCCTTGAGTTATAAGGGACAGCTTGTCTATTCTGGTAACAGTTAAGTGTGCTAGACTTGGGTTTCTAGGCAATGTTATGATACAGATAAGTAAGGAAAAGGTGGACAGTGTCTGTCCATGTTTGTAAGGAGCAAATGAAAATTGTAATGCGCTCCTGAGTGAGTCCTGGCCAGCAACTACTCACAGCAGTCAGAAAAATGGGACAATAGTAGTAAGTACAAGTAGGAAAGAGTTTGGAGGTAAAACATAAGCTTACTTTGTATTGTGCTGAGACTGAGCTACCTGCAGATAAAATGAATTGTCACATAAGTGACCAAATTAAGGTAAAGTGCTTCAATGTATAGTGTCAAATAAATGTGTGAATACAAATGAGTCACATTGTACTGGGTGCAGATAATGACAAAACTATGCTGAAATGGGTGAAAGATAGGAAAATAAGTAGGAAAATTGATAACAAGCTGAAGTATTGCAAGAGGTGGAGAAAGCAAAGAGCATCCAGGATCACAGCAGATGACTAGGGATCAAACAGTCATCAGAGTGGTTTCTTGCTAGTTTTGTTCACCTTCTGGGAGTAAATTGGTATTTGGCTTCTGGACAAGTCCCAGTCAAACAGGAAAGGTGATGTAATCCATGTTTTCTAGTGATTTGTACTGTTTTTCCCAAGGAGCAAGAACTCACCCACCTAGAAAAAGTAATGTTAGTTGTATAGCATGATTCCTGAGGGAAGCTGAATATAGTACGGAATGTTTATAGAAAGATTTCCTCAGTGTTATGTACTTACCTGTATTGTTGTGAATTCTTGGTCATATGGATAGTATTTACTTCTGCATCTAGTTGCATCTAGTTCCCTGTGAGCTAGAAAATAAACCTAAGCTACAGACAGCAATGTGGGCCAATGAATTAATTACCAGAAAGCTGTCAGCTAAAATAACATCTGCAAAGGATGACTTGTTGTAAAGCTTCCCTTTAAAATCTAACTCTTTCAGGAAAGACTAAATGTTGTGTTCTGATACAGTTTCCAAGATAACTGTAAACAGCTTTGCTTGTGTTAGAAGGTAGCTGTGTTAGATAATAAATATTAAGGGGTTGGAATGGGCCTTTAAGATGATCTAACCCCAACTCCCTGCCATGAGCAGGGATGGCTCCCACCAGACCAGGTTGCTCAAGGCCTTATCCAACTGACAGGTTTGGGACATTCACAGCTTCTCTGGGCAGCTCCAGAGAAGCCCAGAGTGGTCTCACCACACCCATAGTGAAAAATATTTTCTTAATCTCTAACTTAAGTTTCCCCTCTTTCAGTTTTCATCGATAACTCCTTGTTCTATAAGTTCCTGATGAAGCTGAAGAGGGCTTCAGCTTCCCTGTAGGCCCCCTTCAGGTTACTGGAATGTTGCTATAAGGTCTCTCCACACACCCTCCTCTTCTTCAGGGAGAACAGCCCCAACTTTCCCAGCCTGTCTTCATAAGGGAGGTGCTCCAGGCTCTTACCAACTTTGTGGCTTTCCTCTGGATGTGCTCCAACAGCTCCATGTCCTTCTGCTGGGGATACCAGAACTGTAGGCAGTTCTCCATGTGGGGTCTCACAAGAGCACAGTAAAACACATGGTACCCATCACTTGAACATTGCCACTGTAATTTAGGTATTTAGGTTCCTTTCCATTTGTATTAATACAGTCGTTTCAAACTTTAATCTAAAATTTAGAAGTTGCTTTTAAAAAAATAAGTAGAAGTATTTCTCCTTTCTCCTTGTTTCTTCACTTTTCTCAGAAGCAATTACGTCATTCCAGCCCTCCTTTTGGACATACAGAGCAAGCCTTATCTTAAGTGAAAACTCGTGTAGAAAATCTCAGTGTCACAGATATAGGTCTCAGAATATTAAGTGTGATCAGTGCAGAAGGTTTCAATGGAAAACCTCAATAATGCTAAGTATCCCTTTGCTGCTAACATTGTGTGTGTCAGTAATGCAGTGAACATTGGCCTGTTTGTCTCTAAAAATGTTTTTTCTGGAAAGACTGGAGTCATATGTACAACCTGCAGTTTTATACAACAGAAATGTAATTGTGTTGTTCCTTAAAAAATTGAAATAATTGTGGCTGTTTAAAAGCCCAAGCAACTTTAAGCCTTTATTTTACACAGAAGTATCTAATCGCTTAAAAGATATGTATTCACAAGCACTTAATGCTTTTCTGGAAAGGGAAGCAATCAATGTTATTTCAGGAAATTAAATATTTGTTCTGTGTTTTGTACTGCTTTCATACTTGAACCATGTGCAAAGGAGAAAACATTTTGGTTAGTAATAGAGTTTCTATGGTAGGACACACTTTTTAAGTGTCACCAAAAAAAAAAAAAAAAAAAAGAATCTACCACAAAAATATACTGAAGTTCTTGAAGTACTGTTGGAAAAACTACTAATTGTTGTCTTTACTAAGCAATCTGGATCAGAAGTCATAAAATCTTTAAAATCTGTTAATTTTGGAAGCCAATGGTTCAGTTCCCTTCTCTGCACATTGAACTGCTGCCTGTGGAAGATTGGTAAAAAAATATGGTTGCTCTTAGTTTGAGCTTAAGAGAAAGAACATGTACTGAGGGTGGTACTTCTACACCCCTTTCCAGGGACATTATGTCTAACTAAAACTATTTCAAGTGTACACAGGTATGGCACAATTTTCAAAATAGAAATGGAAACCTTTCTCAATTTGAGGCTTATGCCTTTGTCTTGTTGACATGAACTTATGCTTCCAACTGTTAATCTTGCTGGTTTGCCTATAGGATAATTTTCCCCCATATGTATTTCCTAGTGTTTCTGTCTGCACACGTTTATGTGCCGGAGACAAATCATATGACAGCCTGTGTGTGGTTTTGGAGAGACAGAAGGAAGTGGAAGGGGGTCCATTTAGCAGCTTGTCATCTTTAATATTTCTCTTTGGTTTTCTTCTTAATGCTTTTCTACAGAGCCATAACAGCTCTGTAGGAGAATCTGTTTGGCTTCAGCCCATTGTTAGGAGGCAGCAGAAGCAGCAGCCTGGGGAGCTGCAAGTCAAACTTCAGGTCACCCCCACCTACAAGCACATGGAAATGCTGTAGAGGCCTCACTTGTAACTTCTCCTGTTGAATCAGTGTCAGTTGGACACTCAGTGTCCATTCAGAGCTTAGTTTGTTGAGAGAGGGGAAAAAATAATAATTTAGAGTTATAATGACTTTGTCTCTTGTGGTTTTAATGTCAGTTACACTTCCTTCCTTGATGAAATGAACAATATAATAACAAGGAAGTATGCTTTACCGTTGTATTTTCCTTTGGAAAGTTTGGAAGTACTTAACTGATGAGTGTCTGTGAATGTAGCTTCTGGAGCAGAGGAGGGTGAAATACTATTTTGATTTATAGTAAATTAGTCCCTATAGTAATTTAGTTTATTGCAAGTACCTTCCCTCTGTGCAAGTTCCCTCTGTTACCAAACCACAAAAGAATTTATTAGTAGGCAAGAAACATTTTGGTTTATGCTGCAATTTGCAGAGTTCTTAAAAAATATGTTTTCTCTGTATGTATGTACATGTGGATTTTTGGTAATGATTATCACTGTTTAAAGAAAGATCAAAGTTAATGTTTTTTCAAACCTCCCAGTGTGCACCTTAGTGCACTTACATTTGACTTGAACTTTATCTATATGTGGAAATACCATATTATGAATTATGTTAACTATTAAACATTAACTGAGAAAATAATGGAGTATGAGTAGCTGTGAATTGTTATTAACTCTTAAATTTGAAAAGAAGTGAGAAGTTAATGTATATTAAAGAGTAAAATGCTGTTTTGGGAGTGAAAGAGGCTACTTTTCCTTGATTAAATACAATGTTTCAAAATAGACCAAAATTGGGTATGCCACGTGCAGAATTACTTCCTTATTGGACATGAAAAACAAGCTGAATCCCCTTTTGATGTAAAAAAAGGATGGGAAAATGCTATAAGAGTTAATAACCATATTAGTTGTCTTTGGACAGTGAGGGAGATTAATGGTCAGATTTCAAGAACACAGAGGATGTTCAAAGTGAGTATTGAGTGGAATTTACTAGTTTGTTTTAATGAGACAACAGATGTAATTTAGTAAGAATCATGGTGAAAATGATTGTCTTGATTTAGGTCAAACAGGGCTATTAATTGTCAAGACCCAAAACCAGTCATTGAAAGCAGGAAAACATTCTTCAGTTATAGCACAGTGGAAATGAGACTCTCCATAAAAAATTTACTCCTTTCTCTGAGATATCCAGAATAGGTTCTGTGATAAAATAAAGCTCCATCTACAAGTTAATATTCTCTGTAGGTAGAATTAGTACTGAGAAGTAATACTATAATTAATAATTATGGAACTGCTTGCTAGTACATGGAATTTAATGTTATTTATTTGACAGAGTTTTTAATGGGGAAAGATAGAGGTGCCTTTTGAAAAAATGCTAATAATATTTGAGTTGCAAAGGAATATCTCTGAAGTTTGAGAGAAGTTTAAACTTGTGACCTAACAAGCATTCTGAATGTAGGATTGAAATACTGCTTCATAAAAGTTCTCAATTTTATTTGTGAAAGCACGATTTATTAATCTATTATATTATGTACTATTAATATTCTCATTATTAGTGAAACTAAATTCTATGGGTAGTCTATCATAATTTTTCACAGTGAAATTGCAGTGGGTTGTTCTTCTTGTAATGCAACCAGATTGACTCAGGATATGCATAATGCTTAGAAAACTGGTTTGAGCAACACTAATCACATTTTTATTACTTAATCTTTTCTCTTATATGCATTACTGTTTTTTCAGTTTGTTTTGAAGTTTCAGATCATATCCTGATGGAGGCTTATCTTTTATAGAGACTTATTCTTGTTTCCTTACTTAGTGTGTTGAAGATTGGTTCTGTTTTGTTAATCTATTATGTTTCTTAGTATAATGTATATAAATGTATGTAATATAAGTAATATTACATTTGTTAACATAAGGATTTTAGTTTATTGTGGAGAAAGTCCATTTTCTTCAAATTTAAAGAAAGGAAGATGGATTATGGAGCACAGGTGTGTTCTCATTTCCAGAGTGTGGATGGGTACAAGAGTGCAAGGTCTGTGTATAGCAAAGAGCAATCATGTAACCTTTCCTATGTTGTTTTGAGATGACACCAAGGCTTTTGAGATTTGACTGTTAGCAGGTAATCATGATAATGGGCTCTTCTTCAGAGAACAAAGAGTACCCTGATGACTTCACTGACGCACTTGGGGAGAAAGGTGAATACGATCAGCTGGTTCAGTACTTGCATGAAAAGCTAATTAAACTTCTTAATCCTACCTTTGAGGCATGTATTGGAAAGGTCCAAAATACCATGGGTTTTGAAGAGAGGAGTTTTGCTTACGGTCTGTTACAATTCTCTGTGCTGCAGTTATTAAAATGTGAAACATGTTTTTGCCAGGATAGAATATAAACTTTGATACTTTATTAGAAGTTTCTAAACATTTGCCTCAGAGGTGCTTTGGCCGAGCTTTTATGTGGGGCATATCATGTTATGTGTATTCACTTGCTCTTTCTTGGAAAGGTTTGCAACTCAGAGGAGACTCAATTGATTATTACCTTGATTTTACTTATTTTTAATTGCTTGACCATGAATATTTGTGACCAATTTATTTTCATGGCTTAGAGCCTCATAGGCTTCAGGTAGCTTTACAAAGTTTGTAGCTGGTGGCCATCAGTCTTGTTCCATGCTGTGTTCATCACCACTGTTCTTGATTTTTATCCTTTTGCTGCTGTTCTGTTTTCCTTGCTGATGTTATTCCTATGTTCTTTGCAGTCTGGAATTGAGTTGGGTTTGGATTTTTGTGGGTTTTTTGTTTGTAGTTATTTTCTGTTTGTTTTGGTTTGGATTTGTTTGTTTGGTTTTTTCCCAGGGAGACAGTTTCCTTGTTCTACAAGTTTTTGTAGCTGTCATCATGTTCCACTTCTACATTTGTTCTTCCCCTCTGTGCTGTCTTGTCTTTATAGTGGTTTCAGGCTTTATTAAAAAATCTTGAATTTGAAAAAAAAAAGTTTTCTGAGCATCACTTGCAGTACATACTAAAACAGAATTGAACTGTCCTATATGGAACTCACCTGTCAGATAGCTGACATACTAACAAATGTGTTCCCCAGATGACAAGATTGAATATTTGTGTAATGTGGTGATGTTTAGATCCTAGACAGTATCCATCAGTGTATGCTTATTCAGCTTCTCAGATCCTTGATTTGTTGTGTAAATACTGCATAGTGTTCATATAACACTTACTTGGTATGATCTGATGGACTGTTTCTTGCATGTCTTCAAATCTTGCTTGTTGAAGTAATAGCTACATGCACATGAGAATTCACTATATTTGCTGAAAAGTAATTTCTGAATGAGAATGGGAGTGTGAAAAGCAGATGATGCCATAGCTGTGTCTGGCACCAGTAAGGGACAGTATTACTTGTCGCAGGTTGATGCTGATTGACTCTGCTAAATAGTCACCCAAGCCTTGCATAACTTAATACAATAGTTTTCTTTATAGCTGTTTTGTATGACAAACAGAGTTTTCTTTCTAAATGCCAGATCTTCCTTTCAGCTTTGTATAATTATTTGTCTCCCTAACTGATAGGGAAGAATGGAATAGATCTGATTATGTGGACCTTCATTCTCTTCCTATAGAGCAGCTGTATTTTTCTAGGCTGTCTTGTGTGTGTATGTGCTAGATCCTTTGTAAGTAGTTATATCTACAATTCTACTACTGTGCTGTAATTTTGACTTGGTAATTAGCTAGAAAATAATTTGCCTGATAACTGGAAACTTTTGAACCATAATGCTGGTAGCATCAGGTTGTATGTACAGAGCTGACATTTGGCCAATATACATACATATTTCCCTGAAAATATATTTATAATAATGTATGTTGTGTTTTGTGACAGAGAGAGCTTGCTAAATTCTATTCTTATCCTCTTCTCTTTAAAAGCATGGTTCCATTAACTTTATTATGTCATTACAGGAAGTGCTAAACTATAGCATCTTTCTTCCCTCTAATTAAAATACGCCTTTATATTTTTATATATTTTTATATATTTTAATATCTATAATATATATTACATAAATATATTTATATATGAATAAAATTATTTTTGTTAAAGATTGGTATTGCTTGGCACACACACATGGGCGTCTGTCCACAACTCTTGAGTTGAACATGTTGAACCCCAATAAGGAAGACAACCTTCTGACTTGTTGGTTTTTGCAAGAGGTTGTTCTGTTTCTTATAACATCAAAGTAATGTTTTAGTTGAGATAAATACAAAAGTTTAGTAACTGTCTAGGGAATCATTCTTCTCTAACTGTAGCTAGTTATAACCACTGGTGCCAGTGACATTTTTCATAACTGAGTCGATTGATACTACCACTCTAGACTGTCAGGTCTTTTTCTTAATGAAAATAGAGGCTTAGAGGGTCTTTGAAACACATTATAGTATTTGTAGAACTATTAATAAAACACTCTTAATTTTAAATCAGCATCTGTCTTGTAGCCTGGAAATAATTTATATGTCAGGCATAACAGATAACTATCCTAAAAAAGTTAACAGTCTGAGTACACAAGAAGCAAAAGTGGAGAGAGATTCAGGTCATCTCCAGGTCTTTGAAAACTTGGACATGTAGAGGTGGTGAGTACAGTGTACTAGCTGTATTCACCATGTGCAAAAACATGAGAACAGGCAAATTTAGAATTTTGGAATATGACTTAGGTCTAAAATTATTTTATTTTAGCAAAAGTCACAATGTATGAGAAGAAAAGCCTGTTAAATTATGTATTCTGCTGTTGTTTTTATATATATATTCAAACAAATTGGTTCAGGGAAGTAATACTAATTCATTTTTGCTTTAAGGGTAAGAATCATAGCTACTTGGGGAGCTGTCGGTGACATACCTCTGTGGTTGTCCATACATAGTGTTTTGTAAGGCATAATTAAGATGCAAGCTAGAACACATGTTGCCCCAGATTCACAGAAGCCAACCTTACTCACTGCTTTGACACAGAGCAGATGGCTTGTTATAATGTAGTTGTTGATGCAGTAAGAACTGAGAGCCATGACTGGTGTTGCTTATAATCACTACTGATTAAAAGACTGTATTGCATTCAAGAAGGCATCACTGTTCTTTCCTCATGGTAAGGATTTAGTGAGCTCCTAGACCAAGAGCATATTTATGCTTAGAAAATGCCTGAATATCAATTGGGTCTTAAATTTGTGCTATTTGTATGAAGATTGATTTTTCTGAAGGGCTAGAACAAAGCATTTTTATGTAATTTGATGCTTTTTGTGTAGACTCTGGGCATGTAAGACAAATGAAGATGGAAGAAAGCTCTAAAAAGCTTTTCTTATAAATGATTTTTTTTCCATCTTCACTAAAATATGTTTTTCTTTGAATAAAATTCTTATGTGGATGAAAAAAGTTCAGGTACCTTCCCATGCAGACACACTGTGGTGGCAAGTATATCACAAAGCCACAGGGTAGTCATAAAGGGATACTGCATCAGAAACTAGATCATCCAAGGAAGTTGAGTGTTAACAGCTGATATATTGTATGTTTCTGGCTGTACAGAAGTCCTAACAATTCTGGAAAAGGAGTAGACCAAAATGAAAGGGCAGCTTTAACTCTTTTAGTCATTAATAGGCAGTCTGGATGTACTAGTGCTCTTCATGATGGAAACAGGGTAAGAGTTACTCTTAGACTGAAGCTGGTTGGAACAACACAAGCACTTGACTGGCTTCAGAGGGGAATAAGCTGTGCCTTTTAGTGTTCAGCAGTGAATGCAGAGCACAGTAAATAATTGCATCAGACCTTATTTATGATGTCATTCCATTAATTCAGTCAGTTGACTTCAGCAAACTTAGCTTGGGGATGCATTACTGTCATAATGTATAAATAGAAGAAAAACATGTAAGCTTTCTATAAACATGGGTTAAATTTTTGTTGAATATTAAGGGTAACTCACTGAAGAAAGAAAAAAAAAAGGAAAAAAGTGTATTCATTATTATATTCTGAGAAGTACAGGCAGAGGTCAAAGTCAAGCTATTTGCTCATGAAGAGTTGTATTCTGAATAAATTGGCAACAGTATCAAAATCCTTAATTCAGTGTTTTCTCTGGGCTATTTTAAAAGGAAAACAATTAGAAAAGGTTGTGTTCTCATTCATACTGGAGTTGCTTGGTTTTGCTAGAGTAAAGGAGCTCCCTGGTTATTGAAACATCTGTTTTGATTAAAATATTAACTATATTTTGCATCAGAGACAAAAATATGTAATGTCCTGTGTCTTGCCTTTAATTATCACAGCTCAGTCATTTATATAGTGCTTTGGAATGGCAAAACTTTGGCTCACTGCCATGATACACAGTAAGCCCAGAGAACCTAGGAATTTGTAGCTATTAATAAAAATTTAATTTTATAGTATGCCCACCCAAGTGATCTGAAATATATCTCTAATTCAAGGTGCAATTCTTTGCCTTTTTGATGTTTTAAGAGATTTTTAAGGTTTTTTTTTTGGGGGGGGGGGGTTTTTTGGGGTTTTTTTGGGTTTTTTGTTTTTTGGTTTTTTTTTTGTTTTTGACACACACTCTCAAGGCCTGAAAAATTTCATACTTTGGTGCTGACCAAGTTAAAGGGCCTGTCAGCAGAGGCCCAATATGACTGTGAAGTGAGAAGCTGCAAATTTAACCTCCTATTGATAGTATTTCCATTGGGATCTAGGTCCTGAAAAATCCTAGGGAAGTTTCTTATTTTTTTTCACGCAATGTACTTATTGATAGCTCAGAGTTTATATGAGGGGACTTCCATAGAACTATGTCACTCTTTATTTTATCCTTATGGAGTGACTTTTTTTTCCTAGGAGTTTTTAAGGTGTGTTTAGTTGAAATGGCAAATAGTATTTTTTTTTAGCTATAATCTCCTACTTAGTCACAGTGTGATGTTTTATGTATTGCACAGTAAACTGTATTAAATAACATATAATGCAACACTTATTTCAAGAGAAAAGAGAAGATATAATTGGATTCAGAGGGTTGGGTTGTTTCCTTGCTCTTGTATGATTTTTTCTTCTGCTCCAAATCAGGCTATTTTTGTACTTGTTTATCATTGCCCCTTTTTGGGGGCCTGAAGAGTAGCACATTTTAAATATAGTCTTTGCGCTGGAGATCAATTTGTTTCTGAGGAAAAGTATATCTCATGCTGTAATTTTAATGAGTAAGATCTCATGAATCTTTATACTTTCATCTGTAAGGAGTAGACCTCCCTTTCCAGGACAGTGGGGTGATTTTTTTTTTTTTTGTGGGTTTGTATGTGTTTTTTGTGTGTTTGCATGTTTGCTTTACATTTGGATTTTTTTTTTCTTTTTAAAGAAATGTTTTTTTTTTTTCCTTATTTAAAGATTTGCCAAGGGATTTTCTGAATTGGCTAGTTACTTGTGTCTCTTTATGTATATGTTCATATGCCTGAATATGCACACTGAAGTGATCCTTAGTTGGTGTTCCTGCTTCACATGGTAGAAAGGGGAAGCAAAGGGAGGAACAGTTGGACTTCTGCAATAAAGTCTAGCTCAGAAATGCAGAAAGCCCAATGCATCTTTATTATGTTTAGGTAACTTAATATGAAAAAATCATGTTCTAAAACGTCATTTAAAAACAAACAGAAAACATTAAAAAAAGCCCCAAACTTTTCTCTTGAAAATCAGGATGTGGAACTAGAGGATATCCATGAATATATGCTGCTTGCAATTATATTTATTTTAATTGCTCCAGTAAATAGCAGCTCCCTTGAATTGTCCATCTTTTCCATGTATTTTTAATGTATTCTTTGTGTTCATTTTTTTTTTCCCCTAAGAGCTTTGGTTTTGGTAAAATTGAAACTGATGTTTATTTTTAGCCAGGCTATGAGTGGAAGACTACTTTGACTTTTGTCTATGGTATGACCTATGTGGGTTGTAAAATTCTAGTATCTCTTAGTCTAGGTAATCTTCTAGGTACATGAAGGTAGGTAAATCAAATGGAGCCCTACAAAGTTGGTTAAAGGTAAGAAAAAAATATTGATTGGGGATTATGAAGGAATAGAGAGTATCTGTCACTTGCACTTGGAAAAAGTAGCTATGTATGGAACTGGTTCCATGGAATTGTATGTTCTCCTTTGTTAGCAGTGGTAGTGTTGCCTTTCATACTGGAGGTGTTAGACATTGCACAACATCAGTGTTCACAGACTTGGTGGTTTTGCATTGGTCTTTTAAAAGGTGCCACTGAACTATCCTAAGTAATATTTTAAAATAATACATAAATATTCTCTCTACAGAACACAATAGAACAATTATTGATTTATATCAGAATTAAATCCAAACTTAAGTGACTAGCATTATAATTAATAATATTTTTGGGGTGGACTCCTAAGCTTCAAATATCAGCTTAATAGGAGAGGATCAAAAACAAGGTGTTTGGCTTATCCAGGGCAGTTCCTGAGAAGAGACGGCAGAATGGTAACACAAATGGTACATGCTGATTTCACTTTTAAATTCTGGAGTCAAACACTGGGATGTGTGTCATTAAAAGATATTTTTAGGGAGACAGAGATTGAAAATATAGAAACAGACACCTTCTCTCTCTCTCTCTCTCTCTCTCTCTCCTACTCCACTCTTTCCCACTTCAGAAAGAAGCCCTGGAATGCTCTTCTCTGTTGTTATTATATGTAAGTTCTGAAGAAGGCGTTTGAACGCCTGTGTTGCAGCTTCAGCACTAACTCCATGTACTAGAGGCCAGGGACCCCAGGATATGTCACAGCAGGGTGGCTTGGTTTCTGTTTTACAGGTCCCTCCTGAGAACAGGAGCTGTAAACCATTGTAGTTACCAAACCACCTCACTGTGGCCATGCTGATCAGAGCTAACTGGTTCAGCCTGCAAGCATGAACTTCCCTTGTGGCCATTGACGTTGGATGCAATTTTACTTCTGTTTCCGCTCTTGTGTTTGGAATGGACTGGCTCAGTGTGGTATACCCATGGCTAAAATGGTCTCTACCAGAATTTCATGTTAATCTGAGTATATCAATTTCTCTGTTTCGTGTTTTAGTCATTTTGTTCCTCAGTGAAAGTACACTTATTCCAACACCGAGTTGAAAGGATGAACTTTGAAAATAGCAAACTTGAATGCCACATGACTTACTTTCAGCATTTTTTACTACCTATTTATATTAAGTTTCCTGGTCTTCTGACATGTGTTAAGGACAAGTGAAAGGTCTGTGTCTCGTAATTTGCACATTAGGATCACGATGGACTAAGACAATTATAACATGTGCAGGGTGAAACTGCCCTGACAATGGCTAATGAGTAATCAGAGTAGATCTTTGAGTCTTCTCTGTCAGAGTGAATTCTCCTGGGGAGCAGCAGGAGACAGTTTATGACTAAAGTATGTACGTGGGATACAGTAGCCAAAATTCCACTTGAGCTGAGAAGACCAGGTACTTGATCACTTGCCTTATTTCAGGTAAAGTAGTGCCTCAGTTTGCTTTTACTGCTGTGAGACAAATTATTCTGTGTTAGTCTTATTTAATTAAATAATGAAACAATCTTTTGCTAATAGAACCAGTATATTGTAAAAAAAAGTTATTCTTCTGGTTTTAAAGTCCTCTGTTAAAGTTGATTTTCAGTGAAAATTCTTAGTTCTTAATTAGCTCCAGCAGACACATTAGTGTGTTGTGTTTACCTCATCCCTCTCCACAAAACCCCAAAAAGCCAAACCAACCCAGAATTGTTCCAGGAATGCAAATAGTCAGGGTAGTAAAGGAAATAGTATGTAAACTTGACTGAAATCCATTGTATTTTCCTGGTTATTTGTCACGGTGGCTATATTAATTTATTTTGAGGAACAGTGTTCCCTAGATATTTCTTCTAAAAACATAACCCTGGAACTCATTGGAAGATATTGCCATTGTTCATGTGTTATTTGAACTGAAGTGAGGAAATGGATGAAGTGTAACCAAGCACTAGGATTTTAAGTTCAAGGGTGTCATGGTTTCCATAGAAACAGCTTGTTCTGTCATAGTTACCGAGTTAAATGCATATAGGATTTTGCTTTTCCCCCCCTTTAAATAAAATTTGTTTATGTTCTATTTTGGTTTTCTCTTTATTTTCACTTCAAGTTTCTGGAATTTGCTAACTAAATTTTTAGCAGTGCAAAGCTGCCTTAGCCATTCCTTGTTTGAGAAAGCAGTTGCACATAAAACCATATTCGTCTCACTTTGTAGTAATCTAAAGGTGAATGTGTCATTGGAACTGGTTTGAAGTTCACCTTAGCCCTGAATAGAGTGACGCAATATGCTGTCACATTTACCTGGTGTCGTGTTGGGATTGCCCTACTTTCACAAGTAGTTTGAACAAGTGATGTGGCTGGCAATGGATCTTCAGAGCTGTGTTCATTCACTTGGACAATTTATGTTTCTTCTCATTTTCTGTGTCAATCTTTTATTCATGATACAAAGTAAATTTATTGCATGTACTGCAAGGTGCTGTAGAGGTAGGGCAAAGCTAAATACAGGGATTCTGAGGGTTGCCAAGTATAAATTTTAGGTGTTCAATTGAAGAAGTTTGGTTAAGTTACCTGTATTTCCTATAAAGTATCTGGTGAAAATAAGTATCTAGAAGGGTGATTCATTTGAGCTGTAATTTATTTTATCAACTGACTCTTGAAGAAGAGTTCAGAATGAAAGATCTCTTCTCTCTTATTGAAAGTGCTTGCACAGTTGGGCTACAAATTTATACTTTTGCTCCCTTACTCTCTTACCTTGGGCACCTCAGTCCCTCTACCAGCTAGTCCCTTGGCGGAGTAGGAGCTAATATTATTATTCTAGATGTATCTCAAATTCCCAGAAAGTTCTGGAAGTCTTCAGAAGGCTGCTTGGGGAAATTACTTTGTTTCAATGATCATGAGGAGTTAAAATCAAATAGAAGAATAAACAAAGCAGGAGTATATGTAAAGGTTTTGGATTTCAAGGAGGCTGATACTGATTAAACTAAATGTAATGTATTAGTAATAAGGACTGTATCTGAGGAATTTGCATGCTTGGTGTTTCTTGAGGTTGAAGAAATTAAGTTATAAAATATCTGCATGCTAGTTTAGTGAAAAGAAGTGAGGAGAGACTTTGAACTTGACAGATGAGTAACCGTCTCGGGAAGGATGCTGAGTAGGGGCAGAGAAGAAATAATAGAATAAATTTATTTCTATTATTAATGATTTATGTTTATCCAAATTAGATCATGACAGATTCATCGGCCAATTTTCTCTGTAAAGGAGAGTGTTTTCCACATGAGGGAAATGCAGCAGAGGTGTAATCTGCTTAGACTTCAGTGAGTAGTTGATGTTGCGTAGCAGGGGATCAGCTGGGGAAGGTAGGGTTTGATTGAATGTGTGACTTAGGTGGAGTGTTCAGGATGTGTCAGGCTGTCAGTTATGCTTAGCAGAATTCCTTCAAGATAATTTTGGAGTCAGCTGTCTTTGTATTGTTTTTGTTTATGCCTCTAGGACAAGGAAAATCAGTATGCTGATGAAACTTGTTGATGATGAATAGTATAGATTATTGTGGTGTTGTGTGGAGATGGGATTATCTCAAAGACTGAATTAATAGGAACAGAATTAGTTGAATTACAGTAAAAATATCCTGTACAATATGGGTGGTTAAAAGCTGTATTTTGAAATGCAAGCTTGAAAGTTTGTCAATAGAAACAACTGAGCTAGAGAAGAGCATTGTGAAATTACTGCATTACAAATATAAGACAGTTATGATGTTTGTAATTGAAAATGGAGAGGCTTTTGCAGTTGGTTTAAGGAGGTTCTAGTATAATTTTACAAATTCCTGAAATACTATGTATCATTCTAATTATGTGTACTTAAGAAAGTTTAAACAAAACTAAAGATATGGATAGGGATTAAAGTAGATTGTGGAATTGTTCACTTTGGAAAGGACCTTGAGCAATTTTCTAGCCCAAGCTCCTGCTGGAAGCAGACTCAGCGCTGAATTCAGACCAAATTGCTTGGGGCTTTGTTGGTTGGACCTTGAAAATCCACGAGGCCAGAGCTTCCAGAGCATCTCTGAGTAACCACTGTTTTGAGATCTTCAGGGTGAAAACCTTTTACCTGATTGCAGTTCAGAGTCTCTTGTTTCCATTTGTGACCATTGTCTGTTGGTCTTCTGTCTTGGACCTCAGTAAACAGGTCATGTGGTAATTTAGGCATGGGAAGGCTGCTAATAGGTCCCCTCCAGGTCTACCAAGCCCAGTTACCTTAATCTCTATTGATGTGCTTCAGCATTCTGAAGACAGTATTCCCACCAAGGGCCAACCTTTTAATGAGGAGAACCTTTGCTTCTTAATTTTAGCTAAGTGTATCCTTGTCTAAAGAAGCAGAAGAAAGCCATCAAAATCCCAGGTGGTTTTTTTTTTTTTTGGCTATAGCATCGGTGAGTGTATCTTATTCAAGAATAAATTTAAGCTGGGAATGAGAGGAAAGCACTCTGTGAAACAGCTCAGGTTCTACAACAGACTTCTAGTACATGTAAAAAGTACACGAAGTTCTTAATTATATTCAGGTGGATGCATTCCACGAGTGACCTGGTGTCCAGAACCTGCAGGTCCTTGTTGACTTGGCTTGTGTGATGCTGCTGTGATACTTAATCTGTTATTTGGGCTTGGTTCAACCTTGTATGTAAATCTGGTGGAATTCAGTCACTAAAATGGGGCTGGGACATTTCTCTTTTGCCTAGAACCATTAGGAAACCTTAAAGTGTCTTTAGAGAACTTACAATAATGAACTCGAACAAGAAAGTAAGTATATTGGATGTTGAGGAGAAAATTGTTCAGTGTACGTATTTCAATCTTAAAACAGCTAAAGAAAAGCAGTTAGTTTAAACTTGGGGCTGCATATGATGTGGTGATGAGAGACTTCTCTGCATTTTAATTGTAAGTTGGGGAGCAATCTTAAGCTGCTACTGGAGCATAAAATTGATAACCAACTAGCTTGTTTAACTGAATAGATGAGAAGTCAAACATTAAGAAATGAGTTTTCCAACCTACACAATGTTTATTATTGTTAAAGTGATTTCCCATTTATTTAACATTAGCTGTGAAATTAGAAGCACTGTGGCACTAAGACATTTTGTAGGTTTGCCTTAAAGAATGAACAAACTTTGCAGATGCCTAGAACAAAGAAAACATAACTTACTCTATGTCAGCACATATGTGATCCAAATTTCTCTTCAAAAAATTTTAGTCATACTTGTTATTATAATCCTTTCATATAATTTTATTTTTGGGTGGTTTTCTGTTTGGTGGGACTTGTTGTAGTTTGCAGAATCTAATCTATACTGAAAATTTTATGCAATGCAACTGATGGAGTAGTTACTGGAGCTGTGATTATGAGATTGGGGTTGGGGGGAGAGGGTGAGGTTTGCATGCTCGAGATCACAAACAGAATGTGCTATTACATAAGAGTGCAGAGGGGATGTAGTCTGCAAATTGTATTTAATCCTTCTTCTGATAACTTGACTGCCCTTGACTGCTTTCAGCAGTAATGTTGCACTTGGTGATACAGTGTAAAACTGTGAGGCTATGATCCCTATCAAAAAAAACAAAACATAATCGGGATAGTTCGTGTAACATTCCCAGTTGAAGAGCAAAATTGTCAGGGCCATGAGAGATGCAAATGTTTTGCAGCCAAGACACTTGACAAGAATAGGTGGAGGGGCTTTAAGCATATGAGGAATACAGACACAACCTCCTTGGCAGCTTTTAAGGTAGGAAATAGGATAGCTAAGATTGCTAAGAATCCTTTCTTAAGTTGAAAAATAAAATTTTGAAGCTTTTGTGTTAAAATTCCTCTACCTAACCAAGACGTTTTTCTTCACTTTGAGTAATAATGTATACACATATGGTCCTCTCTTTTATCTTTCTTGTAGTTCTGAGGTTTCTGGAATTTTGCCAGAATTTTTTTTTTTTTTTTTCAGATCCCTTATAGTTTATTTGCAAGATTAAGTAGTACAGCAGTTGCAAGTTGTTAAATTTACCAATATTCTTGAGGGAAATGAGATTGGATTTTAAATTTAGAGGTAAGTTTTGGGATTATTTGCTTCAAACCCTTTGGGGTAGTGTGATATGCAACTCAAGACTAAGATTCCTTCAAGCCAAGATTAAGAAACATAAATATATATAGAGAGAGAGAGAAAGAAACATGCAAACTAAATGTGTCATTGGCATGCTGCTCTATAAATAAGAAAATACTCAAACCTTTCATTAGAACAGCTATATCTTTGCACTTCATGTAACATCTATTTGACTGACTTAAAAATTCATTTTGGGCTTCTGCTGGTATGTGATGGTTTTTATTAAATGAAAGTATTTATCCTTTATCCTGTGTTTTACACATATTTTGTAATATACCCTGTAAAGTTATTATCTCAGTGTGGCTTTTATATTTCATCATAAGACTATAAGAAATGCTCTTAAGCATCAAGAACCTTATCCACTGGGATAAGGTTCCTACCTTATTGTAGAGGGAAAAGGGAAAAAAGGATCTAACATTTTTCACTCTTTCCCACCACCACCCCCCCCCCTCCCCACCATGTTGCTTATATTGATTTTAAGGTGTATATTAACTACAGAGGTATAAGTTAATCAAATTTTCAGGGAAGCCAAGTTAGCTTTTGTTATTTTTTAGTGATACTCATCTCTTTCTGTATTCACTTTAGTGTGCCTGGTGATCTCAAAACTCAGTAGTAAGAGTAAAAAGAAATATGTCTCCCTAATGTTGTGGTAGAAGAAGAAAAAGAACTTCACTTCGATGTTAATGCAGTGTCATTATCGTACTTTTAAGTGGTGAGCAAGACTAATCTTTTGGGGGTTTTTTAGTCATCTCCTTGTAGGATACAAACTAGATAGTTCTAGGGAGTGGATGGTTTGGTGTTATGTCTACTGCCTAGGAAAGTGTCTTCAAAACAGGTAACCCCCACCGCAGCTAAACTACACACAGTTGAAACAAAAGAAATCCTTTGATAAATGATGTAAATTCAGAGTTTGGGAACTGCTTAGCCAGAGGGAGCAAGCTAATGGGGGGTGTCTCATGAGCCAGTTAGAGTATAGGAAGTCAATATAGGCAATTGGAGTGAGAGGTAAAAGGGCTGCTGGTGAAGAAGTTAAGGTAGAGACTGGTGCTGAAAATTGGGGGTTGGTTTGTTTGTTCTTTTAAACAGGCAGCCCATTCCAAGGACAAGTAACATTTTGTGATGTGGTCTGAACTTCCTAAATTTTTGGTATTATGTTGGTATTTTAAAAAGGTGCATTAATGCTTAAAAAATAATTTAAAATAATGAGGTATATAGAGAGCGGAATCAAATGCAGTACACCCCACTTCCAAAAGCTGGAGCATAGCAAACAGATGAAAAGAACTTACTTTCTACATGCATATTTTTATGGTGTCCTCTGAATATGTACTTAGTAACTGATGTGATGCTGTTTTGCAAACTGTTGGTTAAAGAGGAGAAATTAAAAAGTATTAGAGAAACTGTGTGTCTGTGAGCCTCATATAAAGGACCTTGCTGAGAGCAGAGGAGACAGCTCAGAAAGTCCTTGTTATTAAATTCATTATGAAACAACTGTCAGATCAATTTTAATGTTTCTTAATTCATTTAATGACAAAGGCAAGTGTAAAGATGTCTTGCTGCTAGAATTCATTGATGACATAAATTTTGAAAAGTGGTTGTAATGTAGAGAGGAAGGAGAACTTTGGGGAATTTCTTAAGTCCAGTGCCCAGACATGGAGGAAAGCTGAAACATCTCTGTGATGCAGAATACTTCTTTACACCTCCTTTCTCACTGAGTATGGAGTAATAGGGTGGGATGAAATTTGTAGCAATGTGTTTTAGGGTGATACAGCCAAGATAAAAGCTTGGAGGCTGAATAATTGAAAGGATCAAAGTAGAAAAGGGTGCAAAGTAACCAAGCAAACAGCATGGTGCAGTTATGAAGAAGGCATATGTGCTCTTGGGACACAGTGACAGATGTTTCCAGTAGACAGAGGAAATTACTGGTGGTGTTCTACAAGCATCTGGTTAGACATCATGTAGTATGCTTCAGAAATTGTCATTTGTTTGAGGAGAAAATAGAAAAAATTGTTCAGAGACAGGCTCTTAGGATGAAAGGAGGAATAAATGTCTCATCAGAGAAAGCCTGAAGAGTTTATCTAGGGTAGTCCAGCTAAAGAAACTGTATATGTGAGTGTTGTCTGTACATACAGAGGTGGAGACAGTAAAGGGGGTCAAAATACTGAAACTGAAAGACAATATAAGCAAAACAACACCTGAACATAGTCCAAATTTTTGAAGCTGTAGCTTCATCACAGTAGTCAGGTTTTTGGACTAAACAAGAACAGTAGAAATTGATCTGCTTTTTCTGCTAAATATTGGTGAAATTTGAACATAATTCCTTAATCATTGTGGAAATTCCAAAGACAAGACTTTATTGTGTATAGCCAAATGTATTCTGAATTTGATGAAGAATTGTCTTTGACTCAACAGCATTACCTCAGTTTCTCTCTTTCAAATTTTTTGTCATTTCCTGGTATGCAGTGATGCTCCTGGAGTGGCTGTGGTGCTTTCTCAGAGACAGCTATCATTTGCTTTCCTGGGCTAATGGGAGATCTTGTATTTTTGCAAAGGTTGTTAGTAGGAGGACAGGGAGGAGAACCTAGCCTTTTATGCTCACTCTTTTTATACTTGCTACACTTTGAAATAGACACTGAATTGCTTTTAGGAGGGGTCATTTCTTTCATTGACCTTGCAGTATGCTGGATGGGTAGAGATTGTAATTTGGATACCTCCATTAGGTGCTTAAAGATAGGTAGGATGAATCCAAGCCGAAGCATTCAGGAGGGAGTAGATGTTCTGTCTAAAGAGCTTTAGAAATAAGTGGAGAGTAGGCAGCTGAGGCAGGGCTCTTATGTTCAGAAGATGTGATGCACTGAGATTCTTTTCAAGAAGTCCAGAAAACCTGGACTTTGCTGTAAATTTTGCACTTCATATTTGATGCAGAAAACAGTTTGCTGAATTCCAACAAAGAAATCTTTGTTGCAACTTACCTAAAGTGAGAGCCACAGCTTGAGAGTGTGACTTGGAAAAAAATATCCAAGCAGTTAGTCTGCTAAGGTCTCACTGAAACTTGGTGAAATGTGGGCTTGTATGACAAAATACAACAGCAGTTAGACTCCTGCTTGCCATGGGCATTGCTAAGTGCTAGCTACACAAATGTATTTGTGACCTTGCTAACAGTCGCTCGAGGAGCCAAAAATTAATCTCTTTTACATTGTAAATAATGTCATAGTGAGCTCTTTATATGTGTTATTTTAATGCTGTATGGAAAAGAAATTCTATTCAGTAGTTTGCAAATAGAAGAGAGGAAAATGATGGCTGAAGGGTGCTGGTGGTTATATGGAGGAAATTAATCAAAGAAAAATTATGCTGTGATGTTATATTGTGTTGCATGTAGACCTCACTCTGTGGTGAAGGACAGTTGTAGGACAAAGTTTTGGATTCAGAAGACTGGCAGAGGGATTCAGGAAGGCAGTTTTGTGGCAGCTGGGAGCAAGGAAGGATGCTGTCTAACTCTGGCATTTTGTAGGAGAGGCACTGGCTGAAATCAGGAGGGAGCATTCTAGGTCTTTTGTTTAGGCTCACAGGTTATTCAGGTGCAGATTTTGATATTTTAATTCTCTCTAATTTTTCAGATTTATATTTTTACTCTTCCTTCAGGAGCTATGTTGCTTATGTGTCATTGCTAGAGTATGTTTCTACCTTACTGAAAGCTATTTTTTACTGGCACAGTTGATTCAATCACTAACAGAATCTTCTGGTGTTTATAATCAAAAATACCAGCTCTTAGAAATTAATCTTCCTAGATTATGGGTATGTGAACGATATTTTATTGACCTCTTTGACCCTCTTTTTAACATATGTTAATATGTTAAATTGTTTTCTCAAATAATTTGGATCAGTCTTCCAAAACCAAAAACAGTTTTTAGTAATTGTAAAAATTAAATAATTTAAGTTGTCTCTGTAAACTTTCCTAATACTGATGTCTGGGGTTTTTTACCAGATAAATTTGCGCCTCATCTTGGTAAGCGGGAAAACAAAAGAGTTCCTGTTTTCACCGAATGACTCTGCTGCAGATATTGCAAAACATGTGTATGACAACTGGCCAATGGGTGAGTATCAGCGTGACTTTGGCTTTTTAACTGGTGAGCAAGGAGATTCCCTGTATATTCAGACAGAAGTGTCAGTAAACAGATCTCTTGCTCAACACTGAAATTAGGTATGTTTATTCACCATCTGGACAAAGATTTATGTAGAAATACAAGTGTCCTGCCTTCTTTTTCACATTTCCTTCAGTTGGGCAGATTTTTAAATGTTAGGACTGTTTCCTACTTTATTTCTAAAATTTGCTTCCCCAAATTGAAGTACTTCTTTCCCCCTATCTTTAGACACTTTTCTTTATCGATCGATTTAGAGGATCTGGTAAGTGTGAGGAAATGTTAGATATATAAAACCTCTTACATGAGGACAGCTAAAATAAAACATGGGAAGTCACAGGAATGCATTAGTGAAATTGAGTCTGAAGTACTTTTTCCTTACTGCCTTATCTTGGAAAGGATCTGTAATACTGATTTTTTCCAGTAAGAAAATAAACATAAAAGCCCATTTTAAGAGACATTAGAAGACTGGATGTTGTTTGTGTAAATATACTTGGTGTCATACAGTAATACTGGCTTTGGAAAAGGGACTTGAGAACTTTAGATGTGTATTCACATATGTGAATAGCTCCCCAAAACAAAGTGCTTCTGTTCTCCCCAACTATGATTTCATGGGAAAATAGCCAAAACACAGACATAGCATTACATACGATGAAAGAAAATGCTTCTTTTGGTACAGGACTTCATTTGAGTTAGTGTTTTGATGTTAAAAAGAGTACTATTTAGACAAATTAAAACATTGCACTATCTGTTTCTGTGGTGCCTTTGTCAAAGACATATGGTGGATGATAGTTTATGCCAAAAAGTTAATGGTGATAATCTTTATTTTAAGCCTTAAATTGGTCTTTGAGGTCAGGAAAAAAGTTTAGTTTGCTGTTTGATTTGCTGGGATGCAGTATTATGTATTTAGTAAAATATGTAGTGAAGGAGGAAGGTTTAAGTCCCCTGAAGTATTAGTTACAGATGTAAAATGCTTTAAAAATAGGTTAACATAGCTTCTGTGCTGTACATATTTAATGTGTGCCTATAACATAGTTGTCATAACCAAATGTTCTTTGTGTACATTTATGTGAATTGGTAGAGGCAGAACCGGATTTTTTTCCTTACTCAAGTTTATGCTCATGAACATGTGATATCATGTTCACAGTCTTGTGAAGAGCTTGAAAGTTGCAGATTCTGAGTTTAGAGCTGGGAAGAAACCCAAACCATAAAGTCTCCTCTTTAAAAAAAACAGTAGAACTAGACACGCAAACCTCAGTTCAAATACCTGCTGTCCTGAGGGAGGGCTCTAAATGTTGATGAATATTTAACTGCTTTTGCAAAGAACAGTCTCAATTTAAAAGGGAAAAAAAAATCTCACTTCAGAATAGCATATAGATTTTCACAAACACTAGCCCATTAGCTGTTTTCAGGCTGAGAGTCTTTGCCACAGGACTGAGAAATCTTGATGAGGACTAAATTTGTCTTGAAACAGAGATGTTACAATTGTTTTTACCACCGTTTTTAGTTGTCATGATCTTGTGCAGGGAAAAAAGGAATGAAATAACCTCTGTCACATGCTGGCAGGATTAAGGCAAACCTTGCCCCACCTCTTTTGGCAGCACAGTTGTTAATTAAGGATCTCTCAACTTGAGTAGAAAATGCCAAATTTATTTTAACATGTATCATCTAGATTGGTTACCTGTTCTCTTCTTCCCCTCCCCATTTTCTGCTAAATAATATTAACTTCTTTCTTGTACAACAATTATCTGAACTTTTTTAAAAAAAAGGTAGATTGTAGATTCACTGAGTCCTTGGCTCATTTACTCATTGGGGGAAATTAAAATTTGAATTCATGTAATGAAGAAATGTTTCAGACTTCCAGCCAAGAAGCAGAAATTAAAAGGATGGGTAACTTGGCAGCTTAACAGTGAGAAAATACCTGTGCCAAAATCTAGTCTGTCTTCTTTTGGTTGTGGTTTTGTATCATTATGGCATGATCAACTGGCTGAATTTCTCCTCTTTACAGCCACATTATAGTGGAGTCCAGACTGTATGGAGTAAAAAAATCAAAAACAAAACAAAACTGTTATGATAGCAGTGCAATAATTCAGATCCTTGATGTAGCCCACTTCACAACACAGCGGAATGGGCATGTACTTAAATTGCAAGACAATTGAATCAGACCCTAAGTGGAAATACTTGAAATTCAAATAGCTTTGGTTGCCTAATTTGATCTAATTCTATAAACCAGGCACATGGGAGCACCTGGGAGTGTTGCACATTCTACTGTAGGTACCAGCCTTGATCCCATCATGGTCTGGGACTGAGATGGCTCCTGCTGCCTATTCTCTCTGTCTGCTTGCTTTTTGCACCAGATGCCTCTCTGTACACTCTGCAGCTGTGGCTTTTGTTTTAAATGCTTCCCCTTATACCCTTTTCAGTTCTTCTCCTTTTGCAGTGCCAGTTGCTATTTGCCTGTATGTTAATTGTGTGTTCCCAGTGAACAGGTTGGTTTCTGTGGCTTGTCCTGATCCCTTGCTGAATATTGATTTTGCTATATAAATACTACAAAAACAGAAAGAGAGAACATTAGTGAACAACTGCATCTGGTCATCTAAGAAACAGAAGACACTGTTCCCAGAGAGACCATTTATATTCAACATTTCAAGGCTTTATGATACTTGTTCTGAAAGCAAAGTGCATATTTATCTGTTCTTCACATTGTGACAGGGAATGGGAATGGGAAAAGAATAGGAAAAGCTTATTTAAGCTTATTGTTTAAGCTTATCAATTATTTGTGATAGCTTAAACATTATAGGAAAATGCAAGGTTGCTTTTTTTTGAACCACTGTTTAAAGCACACATAAAAACAGATGGGCCTTTGAGAAACTCCTTAAAAAGTATTGGTGAGTGTGTGCTCTGAGAGAGCCTCTGTTCCAGCTCTGTGGTGGCTGCTGGGGGGCTGCTCAGGTCACTGCCCCCTCCAGACATGGAACTGGTTGGATCTGGCCACCATCGAACGGCGCTGAGCTGCCTCCAGAGCTTTTTTCAGTGCTGTGATCTCAGAGTCCTGTTTCAAGTGACCCATCACATGCACGCTTGCTCTGTGTGCAGCAGCTTCCCGTTGCTAGAGAACGGCTCCAGTTAGTCAATTAGCTGCTGACAAGGAGTATGGCTTGGGAAACTTCAGAATGGCCTGGATATCAAGATTCAGGAAGCAATTTGCATGTATGAAATATTTTCTTTAGGACTTGTGTATGTGCTAAATATATCCTGCAGTCTGTGACATCAGTAATATTTTTATTTGCAGACATAAAATTACGTGTTTCAATGCCCAGGGTCAAATAATAGATTCCAGAACAGACTTCAGGAGTGCTGGCCTTGAATTATTTTCCTGTACCTTCAGCCTGCATTCTCTCTTTAGTGTTTTATACAAGAGTTCTTTCCATATTTTCTTCCTGGGTAAAGGTGAGAGAAATAACAAAAGATGTTTTTATTACAATGTAACTGTGGAAATTCTCTCTTCAGATTGGGAAGAAGAACAAGTCAGCAGTCCAAATATCTTGCGGCTTATTTATCAAGGGAGGTTTCTTCATGGCAATGTGACATTAGGAGGTATGAAAATAATTTTCATTTTACGTGTTACAGTTAGGCAAAAGGCGATATTTATTTACAGTTCAGTGAATACTGCCTTACTGTTCAAGATCACAGGATGGCCTGCTTTATAGTGCCGTTCTTGTGCATAGAGTGACATTGTACTTTATTGCATATTTTTCCATCTTGTTACCACGAGCTGTTAAACTTTGTGAGGTGCCACCTGCTAAGTCGTCTCACACAAAGAAACTGTAGTGCTGCTTTTATTTGTTGTCTTTCTAAATGGAATATTTTGTTCCACTTCTCTTACACTGCATTTGCAGGACAAGCTACTTAATAAATATCCAAAGTATTTTAAAATGCTTGATAAACTTTATGATAATTGGTCAAACAATGCTTTAAATCTTCGTGCAACGAAGGAAGACACCCTGTGAATGAGAATGAGGGGAAGCATTCTTGCTGTCCAGTGCTCTCCCAGGGATACAATTGCATAGTTATGCGAAAACAACAGTAAATGGCTTCACTTCGTTTGCTAAGGAAATGCAATTCAACTGTGCCCCCTCGTGGTAACTGTTTTTCCACAATTACGCATTTTGGTGGGAACCCTTGATAGAGGTGTGACGCACATTTGTTAATCATCCCTCCTTTTGTAGGTAGCATTTGCCAATGGGAATATCAGCTGTATCAATGACTAAACAATATGAGACTCCTCATTCTGTGCTAGTTTAAAAACAAAGTCATGCTCCTACTTTTTATGTTCAAATTATTTATGGTTTGATACCTGAATGGAGTACAGAAAGGAAAATAAAATATAATACAACATCACTAGTTAATTATTTTTGATGTTAAGAGGAATCTGAAAATATTATTCATTTTTGAAGTTAAGAGTAGTCTAAAAATAATATTTCTGGACTGCTTATGATGATGTTCCATGAAGAATTGACCGGGATGATATAGCTATTGATTCACTTTCTACCATTCCCGGTGTTGCCTAGTAATGTACTTATAGATTTACTCTCCACATATATAAATTTTTAATGCTTCTATATATACAAACAAGATCATTGTCAGCTCAGCTGGAAGAAATCTGGAATTTTTATTCACTCTTTAATTTGTATTTTTACCAGGTGACAGTGAGTGCAGCTAGTAGCAGTTGGAGTAGAGTGGAAAGATAAATGTTAAGTCTTGGATCATCTCTGCAATTAAAGATGCTAGTCTTACCCTACATTTCCAGGCAAGGATAGCTAACTGGGACTTACTTTGCCATTCATCTGAGTGCTGCTTTTACCACCGTTTTTTCCCCTTTAGTGACATTTGTCTAAATCTGAGAAAATGTTAAATATTTGTTTAATATATTTAATATATTATTTAATGAGTTAAGCTGAAAAACAATAGCTTCATGCTGCTGACTCGTGCATTAACTTAGGTCTATGAATTTTGAATTACTTGGGTTCAGGGCATTTTAGTTCATTCTTAATCACTCATGCATTGAGATTTAATCATCATGTTTTTACCCCAAGGATCTTACATGTATAGTAGTGTTTTTCAAAAATATTTTGTTGCTGTATTGTTTTAAGAAAAAGAATCCCTAAAACATTGGCTTAACATCAGCACTAATGAAGTTATCAGGAGTAAGATTACACAGCTGAAAGTGGAACAGAATTCATGAAACAGCCTGAAAAGACTCTTACTTCAGTTTGTGTTGTTCATTAGAGGTAACCTTAAGTGAACTAGTTACCTTTAAAAGGGAGGTGACGGGGGGAGTTTATTAAACAATATTTATATTATGTTTCTTAGCTTAACTTTTATTAAGCATTTCTAGTTGTAGTTCTCTTTGAGATTTAGCACTTAGTGTTGTATTTGCTTTAGGTGATTAGGAAATATTGACTGGAATTTGGACCTCCTGAAAATCACTTTATCATCTAGTGAAACAAAAGTTTCCAAGGAAACAGTTTGGTGTTTTCCTTTTTAACTGGAGTCTGTTTTTGTTCACTTTTACCTTAATGTCTGTGTAGTGGCTTACGAATTTGAGACTCCTATAAACTAAGATGCCTCAAAAAAGAGATATTGGTAGGAAAAAGTGCTTTTGAGTGAAAAACTTTATTTGCAATAAATCATCCCTTGTGATACCTCCTCTGAATGGCCTGTCACTACAACAGCAGAGCTAATGGCCCTGGGAGCAGTGTGGAACAGACACCTCTCTAAAGCTTGCACTGCTCCTGCCTGCAGTGCTTGAGCCACACTGCTTTCTTGTGTCCTGCCTGTGCAGAAGTCTGGGGAGTGAGGCAGAGTCTATTGCTCATCTTCCAACATAAAGGAAATTTAATTCTTTAGCTAAATATTTGCTCTGCAGTTTGCATTTCAAATAATATTAATTAGGGAAGTAATACATAATCAACAGTTCTCCATTTCTTGGTAGATAATGGTAATCATCAGCATTTGCTTCCTTATTTACTGGGGAAGGGAAGTTTAACCCACCATGTGCCATTCACATTCCAAAAGGCGGTGAAACATAAGTTCTGACTATAGAAAATACAAAGCAACAATGGAATTGAACAGTTGGGAAAGGAATTAAATACAGATTAGGTAAACTGTGAGAAAGGGGTGAGAGCACAAAGAGAAGAGCAAGAAAGGATTACTGAGCATAGGTTACGCTGCTCAGGTGCTGTTGTGGTGCTCCAAGCAAGAAGCTGGAAATTTCTAGCAAGTATTTGTGCAAACTATGCGAACTACTAGCTGAAATTAGTTAATACAAATACTAGCATAGTACTACTGGATTACTGTAAATAGTTAACCTTCACAACTCACCAATCAAATCTCTTGTATTGTGTTGCTATTATGAAAGATATTCCTAATGTGATTTTTTTGTAATTCAAGAGTTTATGTTATGAAGACAATCCTTTTCCATGGAGTTTGCAAAGACCATATTAACAGTCAGAGTTTTCAGTTGTATCATTGTATCAAGTACTGAAAATACATCATCTTTGTCAGATTTCAAGGTATCAATAGCTTCTAGTTGCAGGCACAGGCAGTGCTTCAAATAAACAGAACAACTTTCCGATTTGCCTTTCCATAGAGATGGCTTTTTCCAAATTACAGCTGCTTCAAAGAATTTTGTGGAGTTCTGCATCACTTTGTGTGCTTACACCTGTGTTTGAACCTGTGTTTTAATCATAATTTCCATCTAGTTAAATAAATATGTAGGCAACAAACATGATTTAATAGTGGTGTTGTAGTGAGGCTTTTTATTAGTGAATCTTTAATGTATGCTGTCGTGATTAAAACAGAGAGGCATTTTTCACTTCAGTTGCCTTCAGATTTATTGCCCATTCCTTATTCATTTATTAACTTAAAATGCCATTTCACTGTATGTGAAAATAAAAGCTGTAACTTGAGTTTGATAGGACAAAGTCTACTCAAATCAAAATTATTTGTGTTTTAAGGATTAAATTCTTGTTAAATTTATCACTGACTTTTTTTGTCCACTATAAAGTGGGAAAGTGGGAAGGACAGAAATTTACAGAAGACCATCTTTGCCTTCTATTTCTCAGAAAAACAATCAAGGAAGATACTATAAGTATACAATGTATTTGTGTACTTAAATTGGAATGTAGAAAAATTATCAGTTTGGTTTCAGACACAAGCACAGTGAATTGTGGAAAGCACCATTTTTTAAAGTTTTGTGTTGCTAAAGCTCACAAAGGCAGCACTGTGAGAATTACTGCTGTAAATTTGATATTTTCCACATGCAGCTGATGTTACAGATTAGTATTAAAAGGAAAGATGCAGACATTTTGTATTTCAAAAAATCTATGTCATGGATCAAAATATGTTTTAGGAAAATCTGTTTTGCTGTAGAGGCTCAGTGTTTTGATATCTCAGGAATAATGATTTGGTGGCTGCATTAGCAACTTTTTTGTGTCCTTGTCATTAAAGACTGCTTAACACCTGAGTCTTCACTTTTTTACTCAAAAGAGGAAAGCTAAGCTTCCTAACAGAAGCATCATGACTTTCAGAATGCAGTGTTGTAAGTGACTATCATCATGCCCTGAGTCCCTGATTTACAAAACTTCAACCAGTAAGCAGTTCAAACCTAAAAGTATGAACTTTTGAATAGGTGCTAATCCAATTATAGTTAGTTTCGACTGGGTCTTTTGTAGAAAAAAAGGCTGAAACAATGTGTTAATAGCTCTCCCTTTTTCCTTTTGCAGCATTAAAACTTCCTTTTGGCAAAACAACAGTGATGCATTTGGTGGCTAGGGAGACACTGCCAGAACCAAACTCTCAAGGTAGGCTGGGCACTAGAGGAGTTTCTTACTTGAGTACATGGCAAAGTGGTCAGGTCTCTTATGGGCTCTTTGAGTATTTCATAGTAGAGAAAAGTCAAGTTTTTGTGCTCTTTTGTGAAGAATTGATGGAATGCTTTTGTAAATGTTTGTAGAAAACTAAGAAATTAACTTTCTGGTTTAGCATTTTTTATAGTGCAGAAACTGACTCAAACTTTAAAAGCTTTTGTTTTTATTGTGAAAAACCAGTCCTGATTTATTTTTTAGTTATGTATGCTTGTGTATAACAAGAAATATTTTTTTTACTGGAAATAATTAAGAACAGACTTGTATTAAGCATACTCTCACACAGAACAGCCTCTTGCTTTAGAAATGTAATGTAAGTAAAACTTCCCTCTTTTTTGCAGGTCAAAGGAACCGTGAAAAAACTGGAGAAAGCAATTGCTGTGTAATCCTGTAAACCCTGTTAGCTTTACCTGCTAAGTGTGATGTAATATAGTCTTTGTCTTTCATGCTGCTGGAATAGAAGAGGCCCTACCTTGCTTCAAACACCTGTAGGAAGAGCCTGTCTGTAAATCCATGGAACTGAAATAATACATGAACACTGTCATTAGTCTTTTTTTAAAAAAAAAAAAGTGAAACATCTATGAACACTGTAATTGTTTACTTTTTTCGATTCCTCCTTTTGTTGAATAATCTTACAGTACATCACTTTTTGAAAGAATTCAGTCTCCAGAAAAGTGTGTGTTTTTTTTCCATAGCAGGAATCTTTTTGCTGCCACAAAAATCTGCATTAACCAGATCTAATCAGTCAAGCTTTCTAGATTCAATTTGCACTAAATATGGTTGACAGTATATTTCTCCTCAACAATCTCTAACAATATTTGAGACATCTAGTAATAACCCACAATGTAGAATGCAACACTGGAAAATAGTATATTAATAATTAAAACAAATCTCACTTATGGCCAAATCAAAGGAAAAACTGTTTAGTCAATTCTACCTAAGTCAACCTCGGTGGCCAAACTGGCACAGAATACTAACTAAACCAAGTCTAACTATATATCTTTTCACTGCAACAAAGACAAAATACTATGTGCCTGTAATTTAAAAGCACTCTGTAGAGGGCTGATGAAACTGATTTTTTTGTTACTGTGTGCACTCCAATCGTGTGTTAGTTGAGTGCTTCTTCAGACAGCACAAACAAGTGCAGAGAGTGCATTTCCTAGCCTTAATATGGGAGGGGTAGTTTCCTGTAGTTAATAGGCTTTTATTATTGTGCATAAATGTTAGAAAACATCATTTAATAATCAGTTTTATGTATTTGAATATTGGCAATTGGTGTTTTTCAGTAATTTTTCTCATCTGTACCTTAGACTTCAGTGTCATGCTTACTCATTAGAGATTTCAAAAGAATTATTAAAATTTAAAAAGCAAAAAGAAAAACTTCTGCCATAGTACTAGTTTTGTTTCTTTACGTAATCTGCATTTGGTATTAGTGCTTGCAATGGTATTAAAATCAGAAGCTGATTTTTGAAGGCATACATAATTGAAAAGGATGCCATTCTTTTATTTCATATCAATAATTTAAATGTTGATATGCTAAAGAAATTTGCACAGCACTAAAGCATGAGCTAGTTTCATCTAAACCTGTAAAAAATAAAAATAAATAAAAATTTAAAAATATAAAGGATTTTATATTTTTTCACTGGGGAGGAATTCTTCCTGGGTGAAATTACAAATATGTGTAGAATATATTTAATAAAAGTCTTATAAAATACATAACTATAGAAGTTAAATATAGATTGGCGTGTAGTATAATAGAACAATATTCCATATAAATAGCTTTAGCCTTTAAAAACTGAGTCACAGGTTGACATTGTGTTCTGTACTTAAGTGTCCACAACTCTTACAGATGTTCTGTGTAATCGTTTTTCCGAATGATTGGCATCATTCAAATGTAAACAAGTTATTTTATTCATTGTTACTGCTTTGATGAAATGCTTTATATGCAGTAGATTTACAAAAATATTGTTCATACTGATCAGAATTAAATTTGTATAGAGCAGAGTTTTAAAACAAATTGTAAATAGCACTAAACATTTTCTTTCTGCAACCTGTACTGATAGACTCTTCTGTAAACTAAATAAAAGAATATTGTAGTGCATTTCAGTGGTGTTTCAAGGGTTGTAATTGGGCCTGAACTGCTTTTAATAGTACTTCTTAATCTGGAAATTAAGTAAGGACTCAATTTTATTTATTTTTTAAAAAGGAGGGGCACAAAGCTTACTGAAAAATGCTAATGGGATTTATCACTTCAATATTTGTTTTCCTTTCACTCCATAAGTGGCCTGGAAGTCTTTCTTCTGTTGAAGAGGAATGTGAACTTGAGCAGTTACAAATGTGCAGCTGTGTCACACCCTTGTGTGCCTCACGGGAGCCGTGTGCTCATACTGCGAGGTTTTGCAGTCTTCATTTACTGATAGCAGAGAGCACAGACATACCCCTTGAGGTGCTGGGAACTGAGATGACACCATTGTGTGATCATTACCAAAATGAATATTGGGAGGGGGCATTTCCTTCTGCTCTGCATTGTGGTTGCTAAATAAGAAAATGTCAGGACACAAGCCTTCTTTAAAAAGACAAAACTGTGATAGACTTCCCGTGTCCAAAATGCTGACCACCCAAGTAACACAGAGTTAGATGGGAAATAGCTATGACAGCACAAGAAAAATAAATGGTATGAGACAGGGCATGCTCAGTTAGTTAAACAAGTCTTTCAAATGCATTGATTTTGAAAAACAAATGCATGAGATGTAATCCTGGTTGAAAAAGTAGCCAGGTACTTAATACAGAATAAATACATGAAAATCCAGAGGCTTCCAGTTAAAGTATTTGGTAAGGTTCTGTAGCCAAAGTATGTGGAGATCCCTTTTGTTAAGATAAATAAGGTACATATATGCACATGTCCAAGCAAATCCTTAAATACTGCCTGGCTTTTAAAGCATGCCAAAATGACTCCTGCAGAAAGTGGATAGAACAGTTTTACTGAATTTTCCCACCAATTGTCAGAGTTCTGCCCTTGGAAGAGCATTTCTGTTGTGGTGTGAGGAGGGTGGAAAACTGGGGCAGGGGGATTGCTAAAAGATGTGTGCTCTTTTCCTTGTATGCTTTGTATTGTGGTTTGTGTATTTGCCAAAACAAAAGCAGTAGCTCTTAGTCCCACATTTCCCAGCCTTCCTAAAGCTCATGCATATGCTTCTCTTCTTTGATTGGAGTAAAGTGGAGTAAAGTGGCAGCCCAAAAAGATTAAAGCTAAGTCTTTGCAGGGTCAGGCTGTTGGATAGTCTGATAATGCACTAAAGAGTTTGACATTTGATTTGCACTGCTAGATGGAAATGATCTTTTCCTTATGCATCAGTTAATAGATGTCATGAAGGAAGGGAAGGACAGGATGATCTGGAGCCCTTCTTATTCTAAAATACCATGAAGGAACTGCATCTGTCTCCTCTGCCATTGTGTATATGTTTTATATTATAAACAATCACACAGCTGAGGAGTGATCAGAGTGCTGTGCAGCCCTTCAGAAGGACCTCAACAGGGTGGAGAGATGGGCAGAGAGGAACTGTCTGAAATTCAACAAAGGCAAATGCAGGGAAGAATCCCCTTGCAACAGCACAGGCTGAAGGAAGGAGCTCTGTGGAGAAGGGCCTGGGGGTCCTGGTGGGCAGCAGGAGTTGTCAGCAGGTGAGCCAGCAGTGCCCTTGTGGCCCAGAAGGGCATTGGTGTTCTGGGGTGGATTAGGATGGAAAAGCACTGCCAGCAGGTCAGGGAAGGTGATCCTGCCCCTCTACTTTGCTCTGGTGAGGCACATCTGGAGTGCTGGACTCCTCAGGACAAGAGAGACATGGAGCTCCTGAAGCAGGTTCAGTGGAGAAGAGCAAGGATGCCTGGGGGACTGGAGCATCTCTTACAAGGAAAGGCTGAGGGAGCTGGGCCTGTTCAGCCACGAGAGAAGATGACTGAGATGGGACATCCCCAGTGTCTGTAAGTGTCCAGAGGGAGGTGTCAGAAGACAGACCCAGGCTCTGCTGAGCAGTGCTGAGCAATAGGACAGAAGGCAAGAGGCAGAAACTGATGCACAGAAGTTCCACTGGAACATGAGGAAGGACTTCTTTACTGTGCAGTGGCCACACACTGCAGCAGATTGCCCAGAGAAGGTGTGGAGTGTCCCTCACTGGAGGCATTCCAGAGCTGTCTGGACACAACCCAGTACCATTTGCTCTAGAATGGCCTTGCTTGAGCAGAGAGGCTGGACCAGAGAACGACTGTGGTGCCTTCCAACCTGGCACATTCTGTGATTCTGTAATATTTGGTAGCAATGAAAATGCTCTATGACTTCTGTTAAAGGATAGCAAAAATACGTCTCTGGAAACAATCAGGGGGATTAGCTCAGCTGGTGAAGGAAGAAAGTGTGGCCACTGTAATATTAGAGGCTTTGCTAAGGTGCTGCATCAAGATTAATTTAATGCTGATCTCTGCAGTTTATGGATACCATTCCTTAGTACATTTGCAACAGAAGGAACAATTATTTAACTTAAAAGAAAATTATAAGCACATTGTAAACACTTCCTTCCTCTCTCACAGGTAAGAAGGCAGGCAGGTGTTTCTGGGCTAGCTAGAAAACAGGAGTGGCTGCTGCTGCTTTCCAGGGGAGTAAAGCTTTTGTATTTTGTAGTTCTGTGTGTGCTCTGATAAGATTTCTTACACGAATCTTGCTTTGAGAAGTACATAGAGGGATGGATGTACTTCTCCATCTAAAACTCTCTTGCTAACTTTATGCTAAGTGGTTAAGCTTAAGCAGATTTTGAGCTGTATGTCGTGTGTAAATTGGTATTTAGACAATTAACAGTAGTTACACTATTGAAATCGGGTGGAATTCTGTGCCTAAATCAGAGGAAATGCCAAGACCTGTTAAGACTCTTAAAGGAGAGATCCTTCCCCCTTTATTTCTGCTGCAGTACTGAAGTTCTTCCTAGATACCATCTTGGCTGTAGCTTTGAGTTTCAAGCTTATTTTCAGAGCACAATAAAAGGTTTGTTGTTACTTAAGAGGCTGATGGTAATATATGGTTCATGATAATAAGCTGTCAACAATCCTCATAAAGTAGGATAATAAAGGCATATTTGTCCTTCTGTGCCACATGTACATACCTGTGAAGAGATTTAAAATGTGTGAGCTAATTTGCTTACCAACTTATTACACTAGACTGTATAATTACAAAACCCTTGTTATGCTCTGGGTTTTTCCAGTAGTTTATTATTAATTTCTGCTTTTTTTTTTTGTTGATAAGGATTTGGTTTGGGATTTTTTAATTAATCTGGAAAAGGACTAGTGTGATAGAAAATAATAAAGGTTATGAAAGTCATGCTCACAAAAAAAAGAGACTAGTGATACGTTATCAAGCTCAGGGCGTGGATCACAGTTACAAAGGGAGCTGCAGTTTGAAACGTGAAGGACAGCATAGGTAGAGAAAGCAAAGTATTCTAACAACTCTTATTTTTGATATTACCTAGATCAGTCCAAATCTGAGTTCTGGGCGTCATGGGCAGATGCTTTGTATTTGAATTTCCTTAGGATTTTGAAAATGCTAAGAAAAATAGTGAGACAGCAGAAATATTACAAAGATTGAAGAGAAGGAGAGGTTAAAATAGCTACAGTGACGATTAACACAGACAAAATGGATGGAGAACTTCTATTTTTGTCTTGTAGCTTTATAGGCCCAGTTTTTACATTTGTAAAGCAGAGGTGACAAATTCGGATTTAATAGAAACATTTTTACATTAAATGAATGGCACTCACTGCCACCCAAAGTAATTTGAGAACAGCTGAACTAGATATAAAAGTAAAATGGATTATTGTATCAATGAAAATTGATAGAATTTCCAGAATTAGCAACATTAGCGATGCCAAACTCTTTCCCAATAAGATAGTATTTTTGTCCTTCAGACATTATGTTACCTTTCAGCGAAGAGCCCAGCTTTGAGGGGAAAAATACTTCTAGCATGTTATCACCTCCATTATGTACAAACAAGTGCATAATGTGAACCCCAGGGCCAGCATATAGTGTACTCCAGCGGGAGTTTATCTCTACAAACCTTCTGCTTCCCCAGAAGAAATTTTGGTCAGATTCAAGGTGATGTTTGTGCTTTCCTAGAGCAGGCTTGAGGGAATAATTTACTGTGCTTTAGCTGGTAGAGAATGTGAACTACATTTCCTTAGGGCAGAAGCTGCTGCCTCTTGAGTGGTGCCACATGTAAGCACCCTGTTTTTATCAATTCCAAGGATGCTGAATTTATAGGTAGTAAATGTTTTGACATATTCTAACAGAAAAATACTCTTCAACTAGTATTTTGTTTGGGTAGAGGCAAAATAGTAGGATGAAACAACAATTTTTCTTTTACTTTTCTTGAACTGAAAATCAGGAAGAAACAATGGGAGAAGTTTTAGATACCTACCATAGTATCAACCATTAAATGTCTGGTGAAAATAAACTGACCAGCAGCTATCTGTGCAAGAAAGAGCAACTGTAGTAAAGAGATGATCACTGCCCACAATCATCAAGTGATTGCAAGGGTGAAATAGCTCAGGTTGAAAATGAGAGGCAAAAGGGGTGACAAGTTGTCACTTTGGGACTTTCAGCTGTTGCCTGGCAAAAAAGGGGAATAGGATCTTGCAGCAGTCATTAGGGAACAGAATAACAGAGTGGAAATACCTGTAGAGGTTAGATTGGAAAACTAATATTTTTAAAAATCTATTATGCTGGAAACCAATTCCATATTGGATGGATGATAGTGGACTTCCAGAATGAGGGAAATATCTCATCTTACCTTGTGTGTATCTTACCTTGCTCTGTCTCTTACCTGTGCTGGATAAATTAAATAAAGATTTGGTTTCAGTTCTTTAATTTGTGCAGATCATGTGTCCCTAAATAAGGCTCATTTATCCCCAGTGGTCCCAAGGTTACGGCTCTGCTGGAGCTGGCAGGGAGCTCCAGGGTGCTCTGCAGCCTCACCAGGTGAAAAGTCACTGCAACTGTGCCCACTATGACAGGAGAAACACAAAGGTCTTGAGTGGGATGTAATGTCAATGTGGCAACTCAGCAGGTGTCCAGACTGGGGAACTCCACCAAATCCATGGGATTGTACCAGCTGAGCTGTCTTCCAGTGAATTCAATGGGTGCTCTGCAAAGCAAATGGGCAAGAGTTTTCTCTTGCACTCTTGCATTAATCAAGCAATGCCAGCCAAACCTTTTGGTTCCTGTCACCATGACTGACAGCATCCCAAGGAAAGGGTTTGCTCTCAACAAACAGATATGAAGGCTGCCCCAGGCTCTATTTTCTTGTGCCCTGAGCAATGATCGTCTCTAACTTCATCACCAAGGTAAAGAACATCACATCATTCTCCTGCCTGCAGACAGAACTTCTCCATGGCTCTGGTTGTTGATGGGTGGTCTGAACTGCCTAGAGGAGAGGAACGTGTTTTGAGCTTCCAAGTAAAGTGCAGACCCACCGTTCATGACACTGGCCAGCCCTCAGCTCCAGCTGCATTTGCCTCTTTCCTTTGGGTAAGACTGTGTTGCAGCAGAGAGCCTCACTGGTGACCAAACTAGTGAGAGCTACTGGCCCTCGTGTAGCAGGGAGGCTGGAACTCCTGGGCTGCTTCTCCCTGGTCTGATTAGACCAAGAGCACCCTAAGCTCTGCCCCTACTGCGGAGGTGAGTGCTGTGCTGGCTACTCTGAGGACCATGGGGAACAGGCAGCAGAAGAGTGCTTGGGGGGGATGGCTTGGGACCTGGCCTTGTTCAGAAGAACTGATGCTGGAGCTCCTTGTCACAGTGAACCAGAGCTGGGATCACAGGCCCTGGCTTCAGCAGCCTGAGCTGCCCTGGGAGGAACTGGCCTGGGAGCTGCTCAGCTGCCAGTGCATTTTACCATCTCCAGGTCTGTGATGATTAGAATTATTCTGAGCTCCTGGTCGGGAGGCTGGAATGTAACTGCAGGGCTGAGACAGCCTGAGGCAGCCCTGTCCTTGGAGAGCCTCAGGGAAGGTGCAGTCAGTGCAGATCACTTCTGCCAGTTCCCCACGGCTGCACAACTGCTCATCTGTGCCCCGGCCCCTTTCGAGAAGTGACCTCGATTACCACGTTGACCTTGCGTGGCTCAACCTGACTACCAGGAAGCAGCCTCACCACCCCCTCTTATTCCCAGATCCAGCACCCCACCTGAGCTGGTAACTCCTCAGGAACCAAGTGCTCCCATGAGCTCCCTGGAGGTGTGCTGCCACCAGTGGGATGGGGCACCTGAGCTTCCAAAAGGTCTTGCAGGGTACCAGGCCTAAACCTGTTGCTTTCTTTTTGCCTGGCCTGGCAGCTTCCTCTGGGCTTCAGGGCTGTGGGGGATTCATCTTCAAAAACAGTTTCTTCTGGCTGCTGCTTAAAAGCCTGAGGAGGCTTTTGTTCCTGTTAGATCGTATGTGTGCCTGGCTGTTCTTTCTCACCTGAAAGTTAATAGTTAAGCCCTGGAGACTGCAGCCAGGTACTTAGAAGCCTCTCCTTACCTCTGGAAATTAAGGCAGCTTGAAGGTGTGGTGGTTTGTTGCTTGTGTAAGTGCCAAACGCCCACCCTGCCTTTGAGGAGGGCTGGGCTGTCAGTGATGTAGGGTTGTGCATGGGTGGGAGATCTGTCTGTGGCCAGGCTTGCATGCACAAGTTCATGGTCTGCTTGAGGGAGCCTGGTCTTAGTGATGTTGGGGTGGTGTTGTGATAGCTAAATCTCTAACTCAGATTCCCTTTGGAACTTTAATCCTGTTTCCTGGAAAGGGAAAGATGTGTGCAGAAGTTAGTCAGCTCTGGTAAGGGTTCTACTGGAATAGCTGCCTGGAGGGGGGGTGTAGGTATTCCCCTGTGCTCCAGCGGGGAAGAGTTGGCCACAGACAGCAAACACAGAGATTCCTTGCGTCCTCCTTAGAGTGAAATATCGCTGCTGCCAGGAAAAACCTGACTGGTTCCCCTGGTCCCTGTAGGCTGATTTCAAAACCTGGAGAGACACTTCTCCTTTCTCAGGTGAAAAAAAATGAAAAATGGAGACAAGAGGCATTTCTATGTTGGTGGATTAGTGCAAACGGAGAGCCTGGAGATAATGAAGCTTTTGAGACCATGGCATAATTGGCGTTCAACAACTCACCTTTTCAGCCACTGAGAGCTATTTAAATGTGAATAGTTCAGTTCCTACCCCCTGGGATGAATACTCCCTGACTCGCCAGATGTTTCTTTGAAGATAGCCAATGGGATTTGCAAAATCCCAGGCTGAAGCTTATTATCTGCTGAGTGAGAAGACAAGGGAACTTGATAGCCCTCCAGAGTTCCTGGCCTTGTGTGGGGCCAGAGAGTCTCGGGCAGCCCCAGCCGCGCTGGCACCGGTGTGGGAGGAGAGAGAAGGGCCCAGCTGCTGCTTGGAGCTGCCTCGGCCCCGCTCACCTGCACAAGGAGCTTTAAATTAGGAATGTGGGCATCCCTAATTGCACCGTCGGGCCAAATAAGCCAAAAGGGCTGTGAGCCAAAACTGACACAAAGTATTTGTGGAACGGGAAAGAGATCATACGTTCAACTCCCCTGAAGCAGCTTTGCTGTCAGAAATGCCAGTTTCCAAGGTGAAAGGCAGCACGGTAATGGAAGAGGAGGAAAGAGGCTGAGTGCCATTCAGCTGGGGAAGCAAGCAGGCTACTGCAGTGTCTGGCACAGCAACGAGAGGCTGCTTGTAAATAATGCTGCTTCCAGCACTTTGGGATTTTGCAGACTCTCATATTGAGGCTGTTATCGATCCCTGGATACAGGTGCTGAATTCCGACATCTGATAGCTCATTACAGCGGCAGTTCTCGAGCTTGTTTCTTTACAGTAGCACAGTTTCTAGTGCTGAAAAGAGCTTTGTGCTAAGAAATGCTCCAAGGGAGATGAGCTGGCTTTGTCAGGAAGGACAGAAGTGACTGGTGAGGGGAGCTGAGGCCGTGGCTTTTCATCTGACATTTGTGTCAGGTCCTGACAAGGGACTCACAGCACCTGCAGATCAGGACTTTCCCTCCTGTACCTGCTGCCATTCCTGTATCAGGGTGTTTGTGCTTACTGATATTTTCTTAGGGGTGAAAATAAGGTCTCACCAAAGGATAATTACCAGAGCAGGGCCTTTTTGTCACCTTTACAGTACTGTAAAAGTAGCTTGATTTTCGGTCCTAGTTTTGTAATGAAAACAGTATTTTTCTACTGAAAACTGGAAAAAAAAGACTGTAAAAGACTAAAGATGCAGAAGCTTGTAATAGATGTTATTTTTCATTTCTAGACTGAAAATCCAGCCACTATGTTGGCATCTGATTCAACAAAAATTTCTTCTTTTCCCGTCCCTTCTTTACACCTCTTTTGAGCACTGAATTCACTTGATCAACATGAAAAATCACCTTTCTGGGGGATGTGACATCTTGGCAATGCCGGACCATCAGTCCTGCTGTGTTGAGAAGAAATATTTCCTCCTTATGGCTACTCCATCACTGCTCCCTCTTGGGACTGCTGGCACGAGCATGGACAGAGGCAGAGGTCACCACCTCTGGCTCTCAATCACACCTTGGATGAGGTTGCCAGGTTTTCTGGTGCTATCAAGAAACTATGAATGGCCAAGCCTCTGAACTTCTTTAGAAAAACCCTATAATAATTCCCCAGTTTGTGTCTCTGCATGGATCTTGTACCACTGGTTGGTGTACTTATATACTCTTTTTTTTTTTTTTATGTGCCAACTATAGGATTTAGTTGGCCAAGCTGCAGAGCAGGAATCAGTCTCCTTTCCTCCTATGAGGTAAGCATCTTTATGATGCAGCTTTTTGCAGAGCAATAGCTGCTCTGCTAGTGCAGTCATTACTAAGCAATCACAGGGAAGGTTCAGCAGAAACAGCTGAGAGCTGCATCACACACACATCACACCGGGAAGGAGGAAATAAGGCTGCTGTACTCCCAGACCATATAGGAAAGGCTTTAGTCTATGGATGGGAAGGTGAGCTGGTGTGCAGGTACATCATATGATGACTGACTTTGGGCTGGTGTAAATTAACGTATTGGAACACTCGGACCAAACCAGAGGGCTGTCTGCTCTCACCAGCAGCTGTTTCACAGCCATGCTCTTAGATTCCTCTTTCAGCACATCCTCTCTTTTGGGCTTTTTGCATTTGTCTTCTGCCAAGCTGCAGGATTGCATTCACCATGTGTTTAGAAGGAGGCAAGAAATATTTTTCTCTGAGCAACTTAATACAGCTCTAAGCTGACATCATATCCCTGTTAGGAAAAGAGCAGAGACTAAAGGAGCTTGTACTGACTTTGCCCTATTTAGCTTCGCTGCTGTGCTGGTCCTGCAGTACTTTTTTGCATCTGTCTGAAAACCTGAGGATCCACCTTACCTGAGTATTTGAAGCTCGTGTGTTACAGTTTGCTGGTGTGCAAACTGGTTTGCTAAATCTGTCAAGCCTAACTGGACTGTTGGCGAGCCATGGCTGTCAGATTTTGCTCAGTCTTCCTCTGCCCAGACTATCCTGGGATTTATCAGCAAGCTGAAAATTGCTGCACATTTTCCTTTCCTTCCCTTCAAAGGCTCCTTGGTCAGCTCTTGGGAGCCGTATGGTTTGACAATTGCTTGCTGTTCTCTCAGCAGGCACCTGTTCTGCTGAAAACATTTTGGAAATCAGAAAGGCTGATGCTCATTTACATGAAGGACTGCATGTGCCACGAGGGAGGTTTCAGCATTGACAGATGGGAAATTTGCATGTGGATGGAGCCTTCCTTGCCTTGTGTCACCAGCATGCAAAGGGCTCACAGCCCATTGAACCTGGATGACACCTGCATCCTTAAAATCAAAACAATTCCTAATGGATAAGGGACAGAGTCCTACCTGAGCACCTCACAGGACTAGCAACTGCAGAAGGACTCATGAAGGAGCTAAGATCTTTCAGAGTCTCCTCCAGAAGAAATTGTTTGAAATGGCTTACAGAGTGCTGGAGACCCAGTTGTCAACACAACGGTTTTACAGTCTTTAATTAGCTGAGACTTCATTTTGTCAAGCTATCCTTGTTGCAGGAAATGATAATGCACTAACAGAAGCAGCCAGTGCAAAGCTATTGATTTTTAGGTGTTTGCTGAAAAATGAGGAACACAGGAAGCAGACTTGGCTGGTCTCCAAGGACTGCCAATAGAGAGGAGTAACAAAAAGAAAAAGGTACTGAGAAATGTGGCTTTGTCATGTTCCTATAGGAGCTCATGGAAAGTTTTCTGTTGACTCCAGTTGTTACTTGTTTGCATTTGGCCCGTGTACTAAACATGGTGACAGCTCTGATGGAAGTTTCCCAGTGAATGAGTTTGTCCCTTTTCTGAATGCAAGATATCTCTGTCCTTTTCAAGATCAGAGTCGAGTCCCTCTGGGAGGAAGATCCCCCTGGATATCCGAGTGAGTCAGCAGGCTGGATCAGTCTTCCCCTGCCACAGTTTACCTTTGAGGACTTCCTGCAAGGGGCTAGAAGGAGAGAACATGTTTCTCTTGGTGGCTTGTTGTTTTGCTCTGCCCATGTTGCAGATGCAGCGTGGATGGGGCCTGAGAACACTTTTATCTGCCCAGATTATTATAGTACCACTTCACAGGTTCTGTTTAATTCCTCCTAATCTTTACCATGTCTGCTCTTTGTGAAAGCAAGTTTCTGATCTCACAAAGACTAGTGTTAGCACACTTCTAAATAATTACTGAGAAGGGGAAAAATTTTGTGAAGAGAGGAGAAATTAGTAGCACCGTCAGAGACCAGCTTTTCAAATTTACCATCCTCTTCCTACTCTCGGCTGTGTTGAAGAGTAAAAGCAAAAACCTGTCTAGAAGATCAGAGGATAATGGGTTGTGCTCTACCCACAGCCCCGTAAATGGGGTGCCAAGGGCCATCATGGGCACCTGTCCTGTTTAACATTGTTAACCTGGAGGAGGCAAGAGAGGGCATTTGTCAAGTCTCAAACCTGACCTTGCTCTGGGCAGCGGGCTGGACTAAAGACCTCCTGAGGCTCCTGCCAGAAGTATCCAAGGGTCCTAAGATGAACAAAATGCTGAAAAATTGTTGGAGCTACAAATTATAGCCTGGTGCATCACTTACCCTCTCATACATGCACCAGCCCCAGCCTTGTTTGGTGTGTATCTATTTCCAAATGGTTTCCTGAGAATGACAAAAAATCCCAGAGATACTTCCATTAAAAATGGCTCCAGTGTGAGCAGTCATACCAAATGATAAGACTGACTGCTACGTCCAAAAGCTATTTACTCATAACTTTTTCCAGAAACCTTCTTGCTTAAAACCAGGGAGAAGTACAAAATTGTTTATCACTACAGAAAAGGCGGTCCTGCTCTTTGAAGTCACCCTGGCGAGGATGGGAGAAGCAGGAATAGCTGCACCATCCTCTGAGGAGGCTCTTAAGGGACAGAAAAGGAAAACAGTGATGTGCATGCAGGGGGCAAGAGGAGAAAGCCTCTCTCTGGCCCTGCCTGGAATGATGGCAGGTGATGAGGACTCCTGCATACTTAAAAGTTTTGCTTTCCAGATTGGAGTGAGGCAGGCAAGCCACATTAAGGTAAATGTAAGAAAGGTCAGTTTGAAAAGGGTAATTTATTTTCTCTCTTACATTTAACAGTGTCTCCAATTCAGATGATTCTGCCAAAAAAAATACACGGGTAATGCGACAGGAGTAGGAGGCAGTTCGTTTCCTGTCCAGGCCACTTTTTTCCTCTGGCAGATATCTCATAGCTTCAAAGAAAAAGAAAAAAAAGTACAGTTTCTGCTAAACAGCCCTGGCTTTCCTGTGCATCTTCTGCATGAAAGTGGTCTCCAAGCCCCTAAATCAATACATCCCTTCCTGTCCTTCTGAGATCACTTATCTGCCGTGACTTCACTGCTCTTGCTGCAGACTGCTGAGCTCATTGCTTTGCCAGTTGAGCCGGGTGCACTGAAAGAAACCCTCAAATTCCCATGCCCCAGCTCTCTTTGCTGGTTCAAAGGCATTTTCCTCCTTTGTCACAGCAAAGCCCAGTCCCTGGAAGCTGCAATTCATGCTGCCACTCCAACCCCTGCCATATCACCATTTACCATTGGTGGCATAACAAGGATGCAATTCCTGATGAATGAAAAACTTTCTTTACAATTGACTGAAAGTGCTCCTTGCCTTCGCTACAAGCCCATGCAGTGGAAATCTGTGTTTATTTTGGAAGGTACAGGATGGGGCAGTGCTGGATCCCCTCCTGTGCCTGGCTGTGCTGTACTCCCAGTTACTCCTGCACCATCCTGCAGCGGGCTGTAGAGGTGACTGAAGACATTTTTACTCCCTTTAACGTCTTTTGGCTACTGCTTTAGCTGGATTTTGAGCTTTTGGATTTTGGAGTCAGATGACTTTAGATTATACCGTGATATAATATTCATGGAATGCCTGGGGAAAACCCTCCTGAGCTCCACTCAGTTCCCCCTGGGTGTGTGCCCATGCCAGGGGCTGCTGTCTCCCCCTCAGCTCTTGGCCCCTTGCCAGGACCTGCCAGTGCTGCTCCCAGGCTCCACAGCAGAGACAGGGACTGGGGCATGTGGCACACCCCACAGCTTTCACAGGATCAAATGGATTGTTTGTCTGCTTGTAAGGAAAGGGCAAAAAAAGAAATGCATCTATTTCACAGCAGTTTATACAGCAGAGCCACTCATGATGGTTTCAGGGACAGGGACAGCAGCTTCCCACTGCTGCAACCCTGAGCCTCAGTGTGCCCAGACAGACCCAGAGGCACCTCCAAACCAGGCAGCAGGGGATGAGGGGGGAATAGCTGTCCTAGGGTGGCTTTATGTCCCTAAACCAGGACAATAGCTCAGCCCTGGCCCTTCCCCAACCACGGACCATGTGTGTGCACATAGGTTTGTTCTGGCATGTCTCTCCTAGGGGTGAATTTAATCCTTGATGTAGAAGGCTTCCCCAGCCACAGGCATTGGCTGTGTGGTGAGAGGCTGTCTCCATGAGGCTGTACCGGCACGTACAAGATTAAAAATTTTCCCTCATCTTCATAATTGACATAATTGTGCAATTACAGGAATGAGATGTTGACCGAAATTCATGTCAAAGGGGGAGCCAGGAGGATGGCTGCAGTCAGGTGAAATTCTGGCTGAAAAGCAAAATCCCTCGGCTGAGGCTTCTGCTTGAACACCAGGAAATTTTCCCTTGTCCCTGCCACTTAACAGAGCCACTTCCATTTTCTGGTGTCCCTGATTTGCAACAGGAGCCTCCTGTCAGAGGGTATGTGTTCTTTTGTGATTTCAGGAACACAGAAAGCCTGTTAGTGGGCTCTTTTCTGACCCTGATAGATGGGCATATTCCTGCCATGGGAGAACATCCTGAAGGCAGCACATGAGTGTCAGGGTACAACATGTGCTTCATCTCCTATAAACCACAAAGAGGGAGAAAATGGGAGGAAATTCAACCTGGGGTGTATTTTGCTTATATGCAAAACTTTAATTTATCGGTTATTTCATGATGGCAGAGACTGCTCCAGATCAGAAGGGCAGCTTGGCTGCAGATGCTCTGCCTGCAGAGAAGAGCATGGCTGTGGTGGCTGCAGGTAGCTGTTCCCTGTTTCTCTGCACTCTGCTGCTGCCTCCTCAGCACCAGCAGACTGCAGTGAGACAAAAAGGGAGGCTGCACACATCGCTGGCAGTACTGAGCATGCTGGCTGAAGGAATGCAAAGGAGGGATGAACAGTGGTCCCCTCCCTGTCTGAGGAACCACCTCTAGGTTTTGCCCATCTATTTTTACAGTAGATTTTGTTGAGACTGATCTCTGTGCAGTGGTGCAGAGCCACAGCTGAGTTCTGAAGAAAAGAAGGCATCTGGGCTCCTGAACAGGCTTCACTGAACTGAAGTTGCCAGAGGCAAGTTTCAGAGGGGTTTCTGGCCCCTTCCCTGCCTGCTGCTGCTGGCATGGCCCCAGCATCCCTCCTCCTGCACTGGCCTATTGACCCTGTGGCTGGACACAGGAGATGCTGGTCTTGTTCATGTCTCTTAATGGTATTTTTTAATTTGCTTTTCGATCTCTTTTACTGCCATAGCTCTAAAAGGCTGTCATCACCTTGTAGGGCAAAGCCTCCTGTGCCTTCCTCCAAGGAGAAAAGTGAGGGTTGGCATAAGTTATCCTTGGGGTAGAAGTTATGGGCTGTTTCCCCTGGGCCCCTGCTCATTTTTGCTGTGTGGGGCTGTAGGTGTGCTCTTCGGGAAGCACCTTGAGTGTCCCTCTCTGTCCTGGCAACGGGGGGTGAGAAGAGAAAAGCAGAAAGCTACAGCTGCAGAGAGCTCAGAGGCTGGGCACCATCCGCACCTTGTTCGTGTTGCTTTGCTGTGCCCACTGTCAGGCAGAGCAGAAGGAAAAAGGGCAAGAGAATGATCACTCTGCTCTTCTCCTGAAGTCAGAAGATAACACCTGGCATGATCCTGGCAGGCAGCAGTGCCAGGATGGATGAGCCTTGCAGCCCAGCCTGACTGCTTCAGGCCACTTGTGCCCTCCTCTCCCACATTAGATGGATCAAAATGGCAGAACAAGCTTTGTCCTGGATTTAGATGGAACACAGCTTTTTCTGCAAGGGAGGCTCAGCTAAATAAGGCTTAACTGACTCTTTTCATGGAAGGTAAGGTAGCATGGCAGTAGGTGAGCTGGCACCCAGTGCTGGATGAGTGAAGGGTCGGCTGACCATGAGGCTGTCTCTGGAAGGCTCCCCAAACCACCAGAAGTGTGGAGAGAGGGCAGATGCAGTCAGTGGGCAGCAGTCAGACACCCCCACTCTGGGGCTGGGTTGGGGCCATGGATGCCAGCTGAGGACAGAAGACTGAATTCCTATTTAAAGGCTTTTCGATCCTTATTTTCTGTGACCCTGCTTCTGTGTTTGGGGATGGATTTCTTTGTCAGCCATAGAAATAAGAAGGTCTGTGTTAACAGGAGATCTTTATTGCTGGGTATATGTATTTGACCTTTTGCTCTCAGTTGCCCCGGACATGCAGTGAGCCCAGAGCTACCTCTTCACATCATCATAGAAACCACTGCTGTCATGGCACAAACACTTAATTTTAGCTTAGATTTCTTAGGAAATGAGGTCCATAAACTCACACAAGGCATCTGTCTCACTAGCCAGGCACCCAAGATGTGTCTGCTTGCTCTCAGCAGCTTCTGATGCCACTGATCAACTCTATCTCAATCTGCCAAGCTAGTGTTGCTCCCAGCAGTGAGAAGATCATACAGGTGATGTTAGCAGTGATGGATGGCAGCGTGGTTGAGAGGTCTGGAGACCCAGAGGGGGAAGGCAGGAGTGTAAGCTGAGCTATTCATTGCTAGTGTGACCCACTGATGGTGACACAAGGAGCTGGGGACATGACACCAGCATCTAGAGGTGGCTTGCCTCCCAGTGGAGTTGCCAGGTAGATGGATACCAGCTGGGGACAGAGGTGGGAAATAGGACATGAGTTCTGCTGTGATAAGATTTTGGATCCAGTTCTTGGGAAAATCTGTCTTTTCTTCCTCTGTCATCCCCAGGAAAACCACTGCCTGCAAAGTGGAGCTGGACAGCCAGGAAAGGCAGGGGTGGGAGAGAAGCTGCTGGGGGCTGGCCTGGGGACACAGTTATTTCCCCCTGTTTCCCTGTGGTCAAGTCAGGGCAATGCATTTGCATTTTTTGTGAGGTCAGAGGAGCCAGGCCCTTCATCTCCCTCCCTGCCTGACCTGCCTTCAGGCAGCCACATGTTCAGTATTTCAACTCCTATTGCGTAGGCTGGACCGCAGCTTGGGAAATGCTGATTTATATTGCCAGGGAGTGCAAAGCGTGGCAGACAGAGGCCAGGGCACCACTTGGCACAGAACAGAAACAAATGCTCCTTTCTTCTCTGGATATGCTCTCTGAACTCAGGGCACCCTGTGTTCATGGACTCTACACTGCAGGAAGATGGAGCTCCACGAGGAAGGGTTTTTCCATTTTGAATACAGTATTTTGAATAGCTAAGAGTAAATCCTGCCTCATTTATTGCCTTTTGTTTTTCTGACCCTTTAAGCACGTAGGTTTCTTTTTTTAAAAAAAACAACTTTGTGAGATTTTGCCCTGAAATAACTCCAAATCTCATAAATTCAGATGCACTACTATTCAGCTGCCAAGCATCATAATCCTCATGGTGAGACTACAGGGGGAAGCACATTTAGATATTACCAAGGCTTGCTTTGCCACATCACTGGTTTTATGGGAATAAAACTGTCTTGCAGACTGAGCTCCAAGCGCCAGTGGCTTAATAACCTTAACTTTCTCTAGACTGTTATAATAACAATTTTAACAGATCCCAGGTGAAAAGTAATCTACTCTGACTTATAGATGCCATTTTGCTGTATCCTAACATCTAGCCAATATTTAGAGACTTGAAAGCTATTTTCATCTGGAGAGAAAACAGCCCCAGGATGGTATCCAGCGTATTTCAAGTATTTTTTCTGCTGTTGCTTAGCATTTGTGTTTGTTCCCATTGGTCTTTTTATTTCCCTTTCTAACATTATGCCTGTTCCAATTTGTGAATATCCAGACAAGCTGTTTGTTGTCTGCAATGATGTAGAAACTGCACACATCTAATATTTGTCTGGAGTGGTAGCTTTTTGTGCCAGCTGACACGCATCGGAACTCCAGGCTCCCACATGAAAATGAAGCTTTTCCATGGGATAGTGAAGCTTTTCAAGGGCAAAAAGATGACCAGGTTTTGACTGGTGACCTCCTGTGAACCAGATTAGGGTATGTCAGAAAACACAGGTTTGAAACCCTGAAAATCCTTTTGACCCCAGATGATGGAGTCAACAGCGCATACATCTGTTTGCATGATGTGACTGCTCCCCTCAAACCTCTCAGAGAAGCAGTCTTCCTTTTCCAGGACTTACTCTTTTAGGAGCCTTTTTCCCTTCCTGAGCCCTTCCAAATCAGTGAGCTGTGAAGTAGAGCCCTGGGGTAAACCCTACCACACTCAGGCGGTTTATAGCCCAGCTTTATCTCCCATCCCAGAGCCTGCATGGCCTTTTCCATGAGTGTTCATCACTATGATGACTTTGGAAATGTGGAGTGACTGTATGCACTCATCTTTTCAGAGCAAACAATGGCATGATACGCTGGGACCAAAGCACGGGGCAGTGGGGATGCAAAGGTGCAGGGGGCGATCTGAACCATCCTTCACTTCCCAGCTTCCCAACCCAAGTAGTTTCCAAGAGGTAGCAGTGTGTCAGACCAGCTCTAGAAACGTCCTCTCTCACTGGACCACGGGAGGAAGGATGCAGAAAAATCAATGGGCAGCATCCATTTACTGTAATGGGCTTTTGTTTGGGTCAATGGGCTTCTTCCTCCTATTAATCACCATGCAGTCCACTGTGCAAAGGCAGAACTTGAAGCTAAAAGGGAATAAAATTCCATCCCTTCAGGGAATGAAGGCAACCCATTAGCTGTGCTCTCTCACTTGCATAAGTTCTGCCTGTCTGTCTGTTGGTCTGTTGTGACTGAGGTTACAAGGGGAGGAAGGGCTGGGCTCAGTTTAGGTATCCATTTATCATTGCAAGGATTACTCAGAAAGAAGTGGCCAGCACACAGGCTTCCCTGAAAAATCCTTGACATTTCTAAGAGTCAGACATTTCCCTGTGCTATTCAGCTTCCTGACAACCTTTTCTTCTGACTTAATGTGGGAACTCAAAATGTCTCTCAGACATTTTTAGAGGTTCCAGGCCGTGGTCAGATGCAGTCTGGACCCCAGCAAGCAGCTGGATTTAGCTGCGATTTTGAGTTTGAACCATGGAATGAATTACCAACTTTGAAGGTGGAACAAGCAGTCACAAAATGTTAGATAGTATAGTAAATGTAGTCACAAAGTAGAGGGAAAAATTTTTTGGTAGTGTACAGGGGGGTTTTAGTGCATGTACAGGGGGTTTGTACTTTGTACATGGGGGTCAGAAGTTCTAAGATGGAGGAAAGTGGGCTGAACCTGTCCTTCTTTCTTCTTCCTTACCTCCATGTTCTTGGTGATGTTGGCACTCACAGATTGGTTTAGAATAGAAAAACACTTGGCAACGTAGGTAATAGGTATTGGGGAATATTTGTAAACATGTTATACGTAATATATCTTATAAAAGCAGCAGCCCTGAGCGGGGAGAGAGAAGAAGAAGACACCAGACAGTGAGGGTGTCAGGAGTGTGTGCTTCTCTGCCTGGGCCTCTGACCAAAGGGCCGCAGCCCGAGAACCTAATCTGTTAGATAACTGCAATAAATCATCTTGAGACCGAACAAGAAGAGGCTGCGGAGTTTTTCTTTGGGAACACAGGTTGGAGGAGAAGCTCTACCACCACACAAGACCCCAAACCAAACCCAGGGTTCTCACAACTTAAATGGCGATGAAATTAGATTTTAAAATTACCTGGTAGCCCTTGCATCTCCTTATGGAGAAGTCTCTATCAGGAGTTTGTCCCATGATGGGAGCTGGGGGAGGCTCCCAGCTGTGTGCCACAAACAGCCCCTCAGCCCCATGTTCTCCTAAATTCCGTCTGGGAGCCAGATGCCACACATGCTCCAGACCAGCCACGTTGCTGTTCATGCTCAGTGATGAGAAACAACCATGCTGCCTTCACAGTTGTGTAGGAACCACATCTTCCACCCCTAGGGGAATCTCTCAAATGCCTCTTCCAGTGGAAGGCAGCAGCAGTGAGGCACCCTTAGAGGGAAAATTGCTTGGCCACCAGTGCTGGATCCCGGTGCAAGACCCAGGAGCTGCTGGGACTTGGTGAGAGCCTGGGCTTGGTTTCCCCCAGGCCAATGAGCCTGTGAATGAGTAATAAAACTCTTGGTGATTAACAGGCTTCTGAATGGGGCTAGGACTTGGAAGCAGTCCAAGGGAACACAAGCTGCTCATGGCTATGCCATGGCACACAAAGGAGCTACACCCCTCAGAGAAATTATTCATTGCCACTTTCCCAGCTCAGCTCTCTTGATGACCTGGTACCACTGATGAAAAAAGGCCTGCAGGGAATAACAGACAAGGTGGGACTGAAAGATCAGAAAGCTTGGACAGATGCTTAGTATGCAGGAGAAAATAATGTCAAATGGAAACCAACAGGAAGAGGCAAAGATTGAATTGAGAGGTGGAAAGGGAAAAACCTGGTGGAGATCAACTGGAAGTGATTAGACCTGTGAAACTGGCACCAGAAGAGGAACAATTCTAGAAGCTACAAGAACTGGAGTGCACTCCCAACATTTTCCAAAGTCAGGAATGAGTGTGTTTAAGACGGCTTCACTGAATGGGCCGAGGTGTGGAGCATGGGAATGGAAACAACTCAGGGTTGGGGACAGAGAGAAGCCAGCTGGACTAGAGCTGCAGAAAATAAAAGATGAAATGATGAGGGAAACAGCTAAGAGGAGAAGATGCCTTGTTACTGAAGTGTTGGAAGAGACAGCTGAGATGACTTGGATGCATGTTAGGAATGTTGCCTAAAAGATCCATTACATGGCAATGCACATGGGAGTGCTAGGAATAGAAGAATGCTGAGCACAGGGCAAGCAGTGAAGAGCAAAACTGAGCTAAATGGTTTGAAGGCAAGGGAGGTGTCTCCAAGACCAACAGGGTAGCAGAAAACATCTACTGAGCTGATGGACTAGGAAAACAAAACAGAAAGCCATTGTCATTTTCTCGGTTCAGCTAATTAATAGAAGGGTTTAAAACCTGACCCATCGAAAGAGCACCTCTCACTCAGGTGTTGGAGGTGCTGCTGGTCCCTGGGAGGGCTGGTAGGGAACTGGAAGGAGCTGCCACATCCTGGGGAGAGGATTAGGATACAACACTCTCCTCCAGCTCTACTCACAGCCAAGATATTGGAGTGCACATATGGTCCCTTGTGTGTTTGGTAGACACTGTTCATGGACAGGCTTGAATACTTTATTGAAACCTATGAAATAACAGTATTCAGACTGTCTAGGCACCTACATCCCACTGTAATCCTTGGAGTGGGAAAGAGAAAAAGCACCATTCTTCCCAAGTTTCTTTGCTACCAGGAAGGAATCATGGGGCATCACAGCTGCTGTGAGTGGGGATAGTTAAGGAAGATTCTCCATGCAGCTCTTTTATGGCTTTCTGAAATTCATATTTGCTTTGATTTATGCTGAAATTTATATGCACCTAGCTCATGTTTTGGAGCTTTGAAGTGTACTTCAGGTAGCAGCAAAGGGGCAGTGGATATTAAATGAATAATTAAAATGAAGAAAAGCAGTTAGCACAAACAAAAAGGCACCTAAACAGAGAAATGATCCCATCACTTTTCTCATAAAGATTAAAAAGTGCCTTATGCAGGTCAGGGTATTTGGCTTTCAGGAATTCAGATGGGAATGACTTAGTGGAAGTAACAAATACAGCCAAGAAAGAAAGCAACAACTTTGATTTATATTGTTGAAGGAATGCTCCTTCTGCAACAGGATGGCTCGCACTGCAGTGGTTCTCCTGCCCACCAAAACCAGAGGGGGACTGTGCCTTTGGGCACTACTGCCAGGGACAACTGGGATGGGAAGCAGTGCATCAAGTGAGAACATGGTTAATTAAAATCCATTAAATGAAAGCAGCACCTCACAAGCCAATGCAGGCTGTGCATCTCATTCTACCAATTGCCTTGGGGGAGACACCCCAAAGCCATGAACCTCCTTCCTTCCCACTGAGGTGCACTCCATTGTGTGAGCACCTGGGTTTTCAGGACCTCCTCGCTGCAGGAGGATCATGACTTATGGAAAACTAAGGACATGGATAAAGTGTTTGTATATTTTTCTTACTGAAAACATGTAGCCTAAATACATATGCAGAGCTGGCCTGGCTGATAGATCCATCAGAGCTTGCTTTTTTTCAAGATTAAGCTGTCAGCCTGTCAAAGGCAGCTGCTCAGAGCCTGAATTTTGTTTCTGCTCCCACAGTCATCAAATTTTAAGTCAGTCCCAGCTTGAATAGTTGTTGTAGTCCTTCAACAGATTGTTTGTGCGTTCCCTCTTTCTCTTTGGTGAGCACTCTGGGATGGGAGGGAAACTTGGGCAGGTGCTGGTTCCCTTCCCAGGTGCCACCAGGGCATACCTCCAGCCCCTCCAAGGACAGGTGGCACTCAAGAAAACGTAGGAGAAAGGAAAAAGCATCTGGTTTATTTCCATAGGGCCGTTTTTCAAGATTCAGGAAGTGCCAGAGACACACTTATGCTTAGCTTTGTTTATAATAGTAAAGCAAGAAAATATCATTCCTTTTTCCAGGAGAAAGTATTTTAAGGGAACTTCTAGAGAAAGAGACTGAATAAAATCCTGGTAGCAAGGAAGGAAGCATTGCACTAAAGTAATAAAATTACTTTGCTTCAACCCTTGCATGATGAAATACTTGGCTTAATCTTTTGTGAGGCAACACATTCTGAAATTCATTTAATATAAAAAAAGCCCTGTCAGTTGTTGAAATGACAACAAACACTTGACAGGTTTCAAAGGATCCACTTGTGTTTCCCAAGTTTAGTTTTATAGGAAATTCCAAAACTTTCTGGTTTTGATCCAGCAAAGAATAATAGCCCTTTGAAAAACTGGGGCATTCCCCAGGAACATGGAAATTCCAGCTCCTGCACAGTGCTAATTACTCTCACTAGTTTCAGTTTCTGGCTTGAACACTCCCTGTTTTCCCTCTGCTCCCTAGGATATGGTGATGCAAACATGAGAGACAGCCAGTGCTGCCCAGCCATGTCTGCCCCCTCCCCTGCCCTCTGCAGCCACAGTCTGGGAAAAGCACCAGCTCAGCAGAGTGAGGAAGGACAGGGAGCTCATCCAGCATGGGAAGAGGTGCCCATGTTTCTTTGTGTATTGCCCACAAAAACGGTCCAAGAAGAAAAAAGAATGGGGCTGGCAGCTTGGAATGTAGTCATAAAGGCTGGGAGTGCGCTTGTGACACTGGAGGCGACACCTTGATGAGGGGGGAGAGCACTCCTCCAAACCTTCAGGCAAAAATTAACTCAGGTTTGGGCAAATTGTTTGCAAAAATGGAAAAGCAAAGTCCTGCTGGAGCTGCAGCATGAGATAAGCCTGGGCTTGTCTCTGGCAGGAGTATGCCCAGGTGCTCCTGTGCCTAGGCAGGAGTGAACTCTTCTTCTCTACCTGGACACCTCTATCTACCAAATGAATTGGATGTCTCTTCCAGCAGCTGATCTCCTAACTCTGCAGTTAGGTTAATTGTTAAGGGATGGAAAGGTGGAGGTTGAAGCACTTGTGGGAAAACGGTTTTTTCTCCCTCCCCAGCACAATTTTGCCAGTTCATCTCAAAAACTTGGCCAGAAGAGGGCTAAATATAAATTGATTTATTGTTGGATAAAAAAATATTGAGAAAGTTTTTCCCATCCCTAATATTTTGGGGTTTTTTTCTCTATCTGACTTCCACACTTGAGCATCACACAGAGAGTTGCTTTCCACGGAAAAACTATACTTACCACCAGGAAAACCAACTTTCTGCTCTCAGGATCAACAGAACTGCTTGCCCTGGCCAGGCGTTTGCTGTCCCAGATGTGCATTTGCATGGGCTCACCCTGTCTGGACCCAGGCATGCAGCCACAAGGATACATGTCCTTCATGGTTCACAGTTCCCCAGCACAGGCTGTCTTTGTGCACTCCAGTGTGATGGTGCATTCATATTTTACTCCTTGACATGCTGTATGCTCTTTACAGCAACATATTCCAGCATGAAGCTTCCCTTTAGGATGAGAAAGAGGTTGTACAAGAGCCCCAGCTCGGATTCCACACTGCAGCTCTTAAAAGCATACTCATATCATGCATGCAATTTTTACATAGTCCTGGTAAATATTTCTGGGCATTGCTGCAGCATTCATGACAACCAAGAGTATCCCAGCCTTTGAGAGCATTCCCAGTGGTCCCACACGCACCCCTGAGTCCAGTGACAAGGGGAACGCACTAGCATGCAGGCCTGTGGCAGGATGTACCTCCAGCCAAGGACAAATAAGCAACTCTCACAAGGAAAAAAAGGAAGTAGTTGGGAGACTGAAGGGCAGAAGTAACAAACTGAAGGAATAGAGTCATTTGATATGACAGAAAATAACTCTTTGACAATACAGAACAGAACATGTTCTAGTTGGGTTTTTAGGTGTATCTCCTGTGATTCACAGATGACTCAGAGCATCACCAGTTATATAAAGGGATATATTATTGAAGGTATGCTGTGGCCTGAAATTTTCATAATGGATGAAATTTAGATAGGGGCCTCTGTTGTTACATGGCTGGATCATTCTGGCAGTGACATACTGCAGAAAGAAGCAAGAGCAGGGAGGAGTCACAGAAACATGTGCTTTAAAATTAGGAACTCATAAAGTTTGCCTCATAGAGGGGCTCCCCTGCAAGATGCACTCAATGTATGTGGTCAGTGGCAGCAAGGCAATAGTCAGGACTCAGATGTGCATGAATAAGGCAAGGGCTAATTAGCCCTATTTCTGCTTCCTAGTGGAAACTCCCAGGGAAACTGAGAGCTGTAGGACTGACGGGACTCCTGGCTCATCAAAACAAACCTCCTTTTGCCTCCTGTGCCTCATCAATAGCCTAGCACTGCTTATAAAGCTGCCATCCTTTGTACCCAGGTGGAGCGGGCCCTGTACGCCGGGCCAGGAGCTGCCCTGAGCCTGCTGGGACCCTCGGGAGTGCCCTCGGCAAGCTGCTGTCAGACTGCTCTTGCCAGCACTGGCTTACTGAGCAGAAAGCCTCGCCAGCCTTCCCACACTTGCCCCTGGGGCATGATGAGAGTGCTCAGCCTCTCTCAGGCCTCCTCACAAGGCTCAAAATGCCACCCCATCAGTGTATGCTGCTTCCAGGAAGTTTTGTTTGTTTTGGGCATGGCTGAGCAGGCAAAGGGCTCATCAGGTCTTCAAATGAGGCTTTCCAGCCCCCATGCCAATGTAGGGCATTGCCAGGCCAGCACCACAGCAGACACATGGAGTTCACTACTCTGCCAGCTTCTCCCCCCATCACCACAGGCTACTGCAGATACTGCTGCTGTCCTGCCAGGGCACACCCCCTGCTGCAGTGAGATCTGTTTCTTCTCCTGTGGTCCTCAAGGTGAAATAGAATCACAGAGTCATTTAGGGTGGAAAAGACCTTTAAGATCATCAAGTCCAGTCATTAACCCACTAAGCATTAACTGTCAAGTCTACCCCTAAACTGTGTCCCTCAAACATCTGCACATCTTCTAAATACTTTCAGGGATGGTGACTCTACCACTTCCCTGAACAGTCTATTCCAGCACTTGACAACCCTTTCCACAAAGAAATTTTTTTAAAATCCCACCTAAATCTCCCATGGAACGTCTTGAGGCCATTTTCTCTTGTCCTGCTACTTGTTACCTGGGAAAAAGAGACCCTACCTGGCTACAATATTTCTGGTAGCTGTAGAGAGCAATAAGGCTCCCCCTGAGCTTCAGTTTCTCCAGGCTGAACAATCCCAGGTCATGATCAGGATTTTGGCAGAAAATAACCATTTGAAAGAGCTATATCACCAAATTTTGCCCATTGTTATTATTTCACTCAGAGGAAAGAATATTCTCCACTGGATGTGGATAGCTCCTGCTACTATAACCAGCTTCAGGTGCTATGAAAGCAGCACACAGACCCTGAAAGTCCTCATTTTGAGACATAGGCTTTCTCAGGGGAGATCAGGGTACAAACAGGACCAAAAGACTTGTGAAATGGATGAAACTTTTAGTACTAAAGAAATATTTGTGACTTGTGGTGTTTGATGTTGATGCTACAGCCACATTCTTGATGTTGTCTTACTGTGATGTGGATTTAATGTTTAGATTTTTTCTTCATAAGACTAGTTGCTTCATCTGTTTGTTTTTTTTATTTAATGTTTTCATATATAAGACACAACTCTTGTCAACCTGGAATGCTCATAGCGAGCAATTAGGTTAATTATTTTTATTTAGGTAATACCAGAAAGCCTTCATGAGGGTGAGGTCACTATGATTTTATGCATTGTTCAAAGAAGGGGCAGAGACCATTTTTGTTCTACCTTGTTGTCTTTGTGTTGCTCTTTTATTTGTAAAGGTAAACAGGCCCGGAAGAGAGACTGAGCAAGAGCTGAGGATTTGAATCAGAGATGTTGCTGCACAGTTAGTGCCAATGCCATGGAGAGCTGGCCCCAGGAACACAGCTCCCTCCCAAATGAAAAGCCGGGGGATGCTTTTGGGCTCAGAGATTGCTGGAGCACATGAATCACTGCTTTGCTGGCTGTGGAAATAATTGTGTCCAGCACCACAGCAGTAGGAAGTGCAAATCATTCGGACTGAGCTGCACCAGGTGTAGGAGGCTGCAGACTCACAACCTCATGCCAATGCAGAGCTACTTTGGAGGCCAACAGGGGGGATTTTCACTCTCTGGAGTGAATCCTGCTCTACATAGGCAGTAAAGATGAAACAATCTGCAATAAATCCAACCTGGATGGTTATTTATAAACAAACTTGTCCAGTGAACAGCACTACCAAGGGCTAAGCATTAACATAAGAGGTGGTTGAACCCTGAAGTGTCCCGCTCAGATGCTTCCTATAACATTGATACCCAAAAAAGTGATTTAGATGTCAGACTTCCCAGTATTGGCTCTGTATAGACTTTGAGGAGCAGGGCCTGTGTTCAAAGCATAGTCTACTGGCACCTCCCTAGGGTGTTTTGATGGCTTCTCTTTATGGACCACGTAAGCAGACAGGGTCTGGGCATGCTGGAAAATAGGGCTTTGAATTTCTCACTGCTCTTTCAAACACAGACTCCACAGGAGGCACCAGTGACAGTTATTGGCATCATAGAAAATTAGCTCAGTATCATCTTAGTCACTTTTGAGACGTTTGTTTAACCCAAGACAACCATCGATCTGGACATAGGTTTGTTCTAATAATGGTTTTCCACAAATAGAACTCTAAAAGATATTAATGATTAAAAGCTTAATTATTGCATAAACAACTTTAGCTTAATTGCAAGCTCCAGATGAACAGACCCACTGGGACATCAGGGAATTATAGCTAATGCAAACAGAACCCTAATGTGTTTCTTCACAATATTGTGTTAAGTAAAATCCTTGAATTCCTTCACTGTTATGTTAAAGAACTGTGTGTGATAAGTCAACTTGGTTATGTGTGCTTGTGTGACGAATTGCCAAACATACCACAGGGAAAATATGAAAAAAACCATAGAAAAGTAATTATGAAGAAATGAGACTCTATTGACTTTTTTGTGCCACTTTCAAAAGCCATCAATGATATATTGTTGAAGACCATGATTTCAAAATTTCATTGCAATTCTAGAGGGTAGGGAGCAAAGTGAATCTCGTGTTGGCATGTCATCGATTGTGTGATTTTTCTTTTTCAAACCAAAAAAGAAACAAAGCAACTGAGGGAAGAGTGATGGAGAGTGAGGAAACAATGACAGTCCTTGATTCACTCCTTTCTGATATCCATGACAGCTGATACTGATCTGTTACAAGGACAGAATTCACACATAGGAGGATATGATAGGAAAGTAAAATCCATCATCAGGGAAATGTCTTTTACGCAGATCAAAAAAATCTGGATCACATACTTGGGCTGGTTTGTTTTTTGTTCTTTTTTTTAGGCAGAGAAATAATAACTAAAGACACAGGTATCTAGTTAGCCTACAGTGGCACTTTTTTGTTCTTTTCTTCTTTGCAGGTGCCAAACACTGCTGTTCCAGCAGATCAGAACTGAATAAGGACCTTTACTCTGTGCCATAACATGTTTCTGTTTTGCAAATGGTATTCCTTGAATAAGAGAAAGCAGCGTATGACAAACCCATTTGTTCATGTAGGACCACCCACTGCCCCAGCTGTGGTTCAGCAGCAAAGCCCAGGAGCTGAGCAGGTGCGGAGGAGCACAGCTGTCCCCATGGGCCTCCACTTGTGCACAGATGCACCAGACTTCTCCATCCATGTGACCATCAAGGATTTAGGGCCTGCTTTACCATCTGGTTTCTACCATCTTCTCCAAACCTTTCAAAGTCCCACATCACACACTCCATTACCAGAGGTCACCTTTGATTATTCCCTTTGCCATATATCTCATAGTTCAAGGGCTGGTTCTCTTTTTCCTCCTTGCTGTTCAGACTCCATTTTGATGCTATAACAATTTTTTTTTATATTTATACATATTTCTACCTCCTGACAGTGTAGTCCCTATCTCAAACAACATTGTGGGCTTGACAACAATGATCCATATCCTCCAACACCTCCAATAGCCTCGAGATGTTAATTGTCAAAGACTACTGTGAACAACATCAGGGGAGGATCTGGTGCTGATAATATATAAAAGAAATAATTTTTGAATACAATCTTCTAAGTGAGCTTGTGATGCAAACAATAATGGAAGAAGAGGAACTAGGAAGAGCTGCATGCTGAGGAAGCAACAAGGGATGCCAGGAATGAGCATAATTACAGGTGGAAGGGTAAAACTACAGACAAGGCAGGCAAAAAATAATGAGGTAGCTTTTGCTAAATTACAGCACCAAGCTGTGAGTGAATTGTTGCCATGAAGTGGTGTCACAGGCAAACCCAAACTGTGTGTAGGCCCTTAGAAGTTTTTCTGATATTTCTGTTTACAGATGTTACTTCTCAGGATTTGCATCCTGCTGGAGATGGGACATTAGTTCAAATGCTGACAGTCACTGATGCTGCTTCTTGGAAGGCTGCAAAGTGCTGTTTTTCCTAACATTTCAAATGAAATGTCCTTGAAATGTCAGTAAGTTGACAGTGTGATGAAAAGGATTTACAGCAGACCTGCCTGGAATGTGTATGAGAGGACAATGATAAGCAAGGAAAGAAGAAAAGAAAGCAGGCAGAGCTGTAAATGAGTGAAAATATAGGGTTTATTTATTAAAAGAGAATTTCGTATCGCAGTAACAATCTCATTGCTCTCCATTACACCAGAATATGTGTTATATATCAGCATCTCCTGCAAGCATCAGAAACATCATCCTGTTTCTCTTAGCAATGGGAGCCTTTCTTTCCTGCTAGACTTTGAATCTGATTTCCAGATTATCTTAATTACTTTCCAACTGAGTCAAGATACTGGAATGGTTTTTTTTGCACTTGTCCAAAATGAGCTTTTTCTTCTTTTCTTGGAGAATTACTTCTGTTTCTGTATGGAGATCATGAAGTTCTGATTATTTAAACTTTCTGCAGCTGACCCGTGTCGATGGCAGCTCCACACACAAAAGGCTTTGTACAAACAGATCCTTGGCACTACTGCAGATGAAATGCATTAAATGACCTATGTGAAACTCTGGAAACCAACAAGAATATTCCTGTAAACTTAGAAGACGGAGAACAACCTGGACAACTCTGACCAATTTTGCAGCTATTCCTGCAGTGAGAGTGGCTGATGAGAAAGGAAGTGAAGGATGGGAAGATGCATTGAGACACTTATCTCTGTCATGTCTTGATTAATACAACTGGAAGGCAGAAGCTGTAGTTGAACACAAGGTCCTGTGCTGAAGTCTCTGAAAGACACATGCTGCAAGGAGAGCTGATAAGCCAAGCTGGTTTAGGTACATAAATATTGCTATGTATTATGTTTACCTAAGCATTAAGGAGAAAAAAAAAAATAAGAGAAAAATCAGCTCTTCTCTGAGTTTAAAATATTAAACAGAGGCTAAACAATTGTTTCTAAGCCCTAAAAAGCCTCCTTACATGAATCATTGACAAAGTGAAGACATGAACCTTATTTAATATATCAATTCCTAGAATGAGACTCTGGGCTTTTTACTATGGAAAAATGTTCCCTGAAAGTAATGGCTTTATAAGTGTGATTAGCACCATCCAAAGTTTACAACCTTCTGAAATCAGTGGTCTCCTGTGAGAGGTCCTGGACAGTACTTGGTTCTTGTGAGAGGTTGTCCTTCCCCATGCACAGGTGCTTAAAACAGGGAGAATGTAGCTGGGTGACATAGCTATAATTCATGGGACTGGATTTATCTGTATGCTGGGGAATGAGCTGATTGCTCTACTTTTTCTTGAGCTGACTTATTTTACATTCTGGTTATGAATGTAATTCCTTAAAGGGAAAGACTTCCTGACTGCAGTTGTATTTGTTCTTGCTACGGAGCCACTCCCCATGTCAAAGTGCTTACTTTACTTTCCTAATGTTGTCAAGTTGGCTCTCAAATATAGAATTCAAGCTTTGATGTACCAAAAATACCAGGCAGGGCTCTCCAAAGTACAAGTAGTCTGAAGTCTGTGTAGAATTGCTGCCCTAAAGACTGGCGAATTAGCTGAGATTTTTTTTAGAAAAAGATATGGAATAATAGAGCTATATTTGGATGTTCTTTTAAAACTAGAGGCTGTCTAAGAATGGTACCTCCTAGCACAGGCTTCACTGTAACTGGGAAATGGATCCATCTGGAGAGTTCAATCACACATATATCACACAGGCTGACAGCTCACATTCTATTACCTTTCTTTAATGCTTCGTTTCTAAGTTATAATTATTTTAATGGGTGATTATTCTATTTTTGAGCAGTTTAAGGAATTTCTGATATGGGTAAGCAGGCGTAACTTTTAAAGACCTTTGATTCATATAAATTTGTTCTATAATTGATCATTTAACCTCTGTGATACAATTCCTAAAAATGATCTGACTAAAACCTATCATTTTATCTCCTTAATGGATACATTAGACAAGGTTCTCCATTCTCTCTTTAATTATTTGTTCTGGCAATAAAATTTTTGGTGGCTGTTTAAGAAAAAAACCTGGAGTTCAAAAACTCCCAGTAGAAACTGTGGTGAATATAATTTCATTATACACAGCACAGAAAACATTCTATCTGCTGAACCCTTTGTGGCCTACTGGGAGAGTCCTGGAACAGAGAGAGGAAAATGCCTCCTTCTATGGGTTGCAAATTGGATCATATCTAAGTTTTAATTTTGAGACAGCAGTGCCAAATGAGTCACTGGCCAGATGAAGAAAAACCACAACAGACTCCAGTTTTCTTTATTGTTTGTTGGCTTTGCCCTGGCCTTTTTTTGCCTGAAGGTCAAAAACAAGAATTCTAAGCCTCCTTCATTTTTCAGGAAACCATGGCAAGCAAGTCTCTGGGCACAGGAGCTCCTAATTTTGTGGTCAGTGAATGAGAAAGAAAGGCATAGACACGAAAGCTGTTCACACCAAGCATGTCAGGAGAGAGATTCAGGATCGGGTACTGTCCCTGTCAAGCAAACTGAGATGAATGGATACCCTAGGAAGGAGAATATCTGCTCTTCAAGGACCACCACTGCAAGGAAAGGCTCTGGAGTTACTAGTGCATCTGCTTCTCATGCTGAAGACTGCTGTGGGGGTGGATACATCTGTGTTGGATGTTTTCCCATTTACTGCAATTATGAAAAGGGGATTACCCAAGGATTTTCCCTATTCTGAATGATGATGAAGGCAGATGTGCCAGTCTGTGAGGAACACATTGGGAAAGGGAAGCTGCTACAAAACACTGTGTTCCCTCCTTACAGTCATGGGTAGGAGGGCAGACAGGCCAGGGTCTGGTCTGGTCTTGTTTCTTATGACCCCAAGAGGGTGGCTGCAAGGAGGCAAGGCAAGTTGTGGTAAGGAGAAGAGTATATAGTTTTCAGATACAAAATAAAACAAATGGAATCCTAACATTTTCTTTGACTAATACATGAATGTACATACCATCACCAAAGAATAAATTCTCTCAAGAGGCCTGTGGTATCCAAAATATCCACAATATTTTCCTATTCTGTCTATTCTCATATTCCTTATGAATATATATATGTGTATATATATATATATAGCATAAATTTGTGATAAACTGGAATAAATGTGCTGGTAAGAAAGGACACAATCACAGTAGGACACAGTAAGTCAATAATACTTTGTGTGTGTGACCAGCTCCTGCCAGACAGATCCTCATACTCTTCATCACTGATTCAATGTGCTCTGTGTACAGGAAGGTCTCCAAGTGAGGTGGCTACAGCTGCAGCCTTTGGGGAAAGTCAGCTCTCTTCTGGCAGTACAAATATGGACTTTGAGTAATTAAAACCACTATTAGGATAAACCCCATGAAGTGTAGCTGACCCAGAACTGTATGATACTAGTCAGACATGAAGAAGTATTATTTGCAGGTCAGGTGAAACAAGTCAGCTCCTCTTCTTTGACAAGGACATGGGAATGTTTCAGCCTGCACAGTTCTTGGATGAGCAGAAAGCATGTCTTTGTGAGCTCTCCAGGAGGATGGGTGAACTTTTGTTTGCATTCCTAGCTGAGATTCATTCCGTATCCTGAAGGGCAGAGCTCCTTTGATTGTGTTTCATCAGCCTGCTTTGCTGAGCAGGTTTCAGTCAACTTTTGATCTGTGACTGGTAACACACTCCTAATAAGCCGGCAGTCAGTTCTGCAACCAGTCAGCCTCTGGCTTCAGGCAGTGGGTTTCTTGAGAGGGCACCTGCTGTGGCAAAAGTCTTCCCTTGGGCTGCCAGGACCACAGGCTAATTGCCTCGACCCTCACATCTGGATTCACTGCACTCCCTGTGTCAGCAAGCTGGGACAACCTGACAGGAAGCTGTGAGAGGCTAAGCAGAAGCCTGTGGTGATGTTTTTTCTCTCTGTGGAACAGCATTTCTGAGGCACATCCCCATAGCCCAGTCTCACCACATCTTTCTTTCGCAGTGGAAGTTCTCCTCTTTCAATGTCATGGCATTGGCACATTTTGCTGTCAGAAAAGAGGTAAACTTTAAACAGAGCTAATGATCATCTTGTAACATAATTCTTCCTATGCCCATTATCACTTCATTTTCTGCACTTCAGTCAAAGTACCACAGTTCAAAGATTCCAGGTGCCAAACATTTTGGTATACCTTTTTTTTCCCCAGTAAGTTGGTCACACGCAGATATGAGTTCAGCTCCATAGTGATGCTCTGTAGATGTCCTCAGCTGGCTCTTGCCAGGGGAGTACTGGACATGGAAATGAAGCTTTGTCTTGTGAATCCACATCTGCTTGCATTCAGATGAGTCTGGCTTTTTGAAACAGTCACGGAATTTTGGTCAGATGATCACAAAGCATCCAGACAATAAAGCCATGTACTACAATGTGGTGAAGGTCATGCTTATGAATATTACAGTGGGTGGCTAATGGTCTTTGCAAATGTCTTATATGCAAAAGACATTTCAAATAATAATAAGAATAAATATCTGGGACTGTACCTTCAAATGCAGCTGGTGAGTGTCTGGAGAGCAGCTCAGACATGAGGGAGTTATACCCACAAAATACCATTCATTTTAGCATGTTCTTGACACTTAGTTTTCCTAGCCAAGTGCATGCCCAGCTGATAGCCTAGCTAAAGGTTGCGTTGAAGCTTTTCCTGATCTCTAAGGAACCATCCTATGGCCCATCACATTTCCTGAGCTTTATTTTGCAGACTTCATTTCGAGGAATATCAGATAGGCTTCCACAGGAAATAACCTACAAAGAAAGGATAGTTCCTCTTAGTTTTACCAAATCCTCTGTGTAAGAAGTGGAGGCAGCAGCACAGAGGAGAATCTGAGTGTCACTGAAACTGCTGGGCATGTCTGTTTGCATTGGTATCAATGATTTAAATATTGTGACAACAAAACAACACATTGCAGCTCTGAATGGGGCTGTGTGCTGTAAGACAGCTCTTCTGTAGGAACTGGAGCTGTATGAGGCCTGCTTGAGTGGGGATTCTCATTAAGCCTCTGTCACAGCTGGTTCTTCACTTAAATTACAGCTCAGCAGCATTATTTAAAAGGTTTTAACTCAACAGATGTCTTTCTGTGCGGACACCATCTCAAACCATGCTGGTGTCCTGGATACTGGTTCTGGCTGTGTGGACCTCTTTGGTACATATAATGCCTGCCAACTGGGCAGGGCATGTGCTGAGCCAGAAGAGATTTGTATATCTTCTGTTCCTATCATAGTCCTGAAACAGACTGTACTCTCTCAGTGTGAAATCTCTCTACTCCAGTGACTTACTTCCTCTTCTCCCAAGAGTCATATGTGTGTCTAATGGCCCTAGTGTCCTTTATTACCTCAGCCATTGGAATAAGCAGCTACTGTTGCACCAGATGCATACAAAATTGTTTGATTCTGCCTTACTTAGTACAGACTGTTTTTAGCTTGTTTGGAAAAGCTGCTGCAATGCAGGTTATTGCTGATATTTCTTTAACTGTTGACACTGAGTAATAATATGGTTGATGTTTCCTAGGGGACTATTGGACCCTGCAATGTCACCTGCTGCTTCTTGGAGTTCTTGGTTTGTGTATTTGCTGTAATTGGTTTCCTTGGCATCAAATCAGTGTCAAGCTACAGCCTCTCTGACACCCAGCAATCTCTCTCACAAAAAATAAAAATAATTCCTATAACATTTAATCATGAAACCTGCTGGTGAATTCTTTGTGCTGTGCTGGGATGTGCAGGGCTATGAAAGCTTTTCCAATAGAATCAATCTTGTATTAAAAAAAAAAAAAATCCTGTCTCTTATGAAATATTAATTCAAGTTGCCAGCTTCATCATTCTAGACTTCTGCATTTTCAAAGTCATCGGCTTGAAGGAAAACATATTTTCAGCTCTTGGCCCACCAAATACAGACCAGAGCTGTTCTGAAAGTTTGTCAGCATGATCCTTGGCTAGACTTCTTGAATCTTATTTTCCATTTGGTCTAATCATCCCCAGCCTTGAAATAAATTCAGCATCTGGCAGTGGGAGGACCCAGACCTCAGGGCCATTGTTAGTGCTGGATTCCTGCAGAGAACATTGAGAGAACTCTCTCATTCTCTTCCCAAGTTTTTTCCCCTCCTGCTTCCACAGACATTTTCTCGTTTAAATAAAAGCTGCCCATCTGCTCTGGTCTCCACAATGTGCTTCTACTCAGCTTTTAGCAAACTAGCCTGAGGAAGTGTCATACTTTCTGGGAAAAATCCCAGCAAATACCCTTCTCCACTAGCCAATAAATCAAAACCCACAATCCAGCACCCTGTGGCAGGAGAGAGCAAAGATGGTATTACTGCAAAGAGGGGAAGAATCCCAGGAACACACACCGAATAATAACAAGAGAATGTGATTGGGAACTCCTCAGCAATAGCAGTGTTTTGCAGGCTTTTGCCAGAGCTACATAGGACATGTTGTGGAGCTGTAGTGAGGTTCCTGTTACACAGTGCTCAAAAGCCAGTGATGCTGAAGGGAGCAACCTCTGTTGGCTGTCTTAGTCCTGAATGGTTACTGTACTGTACTTGGTACCACATGTGAAATCAAATGGAAAATACCCCCAGTGAAAAAGGGAAGCCATTCAGAAAAAAGATACAGCATAGGACCTGCAGGCTCTGTGGCAGACACCACAAACAGAGATGATGTTTGTCATTTAGAAGGAGATGCAAAACCTGAAGTGGCTCCAACATTCTGTAGCATTGACAGAGGTTGCAAGCAGGTGCAGAGCACACATGGGTGATCAGCCCCAAACCAAACTGGATATTTGTTTATTTAAAATAGGGTACAGATGCCCAAAATGTGTGGTGCTAAAAAAATTTTATCAACATTGGAAGCAACATCATAGATAAGACAAGACATGCAGTAAACCCTAGAGACTACACAAACTGATCTTTAACAGGAAGGGTGTGAAATACAAACTCAGGTAAGTAACAAAGTGAATGTAAACTTTTTACATTCAGAATGTGTATGTGCAGGAAACAGAGTCTCTTTGTTATTTGGGAAATCCCACATGCTGAATTTCAACAGAAGGGATGGGCATCAAAGAAAGAGGAGACTGAAAGAAGAGAGAGATCAGAACTCTCTGAGGGAGAGATTTTAAAGGATTCCTGTAAACATATTGGAAGGGAGTGATTTCACTACATGCAAAGGGAATGTTTTCTTTAAGATATACTTTATGACAGATATTTTTCTACACTTCATTATCAGCAGGTCTCTGGTAAGGCTGTAAAAAGACAGCACATGTTTTTTTTGCATTCTGTTTGAGAGATATTCTTGTCTCCAACCACTGCTTAATTTGCATTCAGCAGCTCAGAGGTTTCAACAGGCCAACCAAGGATTGTTTCTTACTGTGGAGAGGGATGGAGACTGTCCTTAGATCTTTCAAAGAGCATCTCAAGCAAACAGCTATCTGGCATAGTGCTGGTGAAGATGATACTGCATTTAGGCTAAGAACTGGAAACGAGACCCCTTAATTCTGCATCTCATATACTAAGACCTGGGAAAACACAGTAGCAGAGATTGTGCCAGCACACGAAGCTGGTCGGACACCAGCTGGAGCACCTGGGCTAAAGCAAAGTGACAGTAATAGAAGACAACTGCAATGTGCTTGTCCTACCAGAAAGGTTTACAGAAAAAAAATGCGTCTCATCTTCCTCAAGCAACACCTGGAAACTGCATAATACAGAGACTGAAAAAATGGGAAGCAAATCTCATTCATGGGGAAAAACTGAAGGAATGCTTCAAGTCCTGCTGTAAGGGCAACACTTGGTTGGCTGAAGTAGCTCTGGGCAGAGCCAGAGGATAGATTTGCCCGGGATGCAGCTATTTTTATGTCACTACTAGAAGTGCCAATACATACACCTTGAAAATCAATAGGACATTTTAAATCAGTGAGGTTGTTTATTTATGCTGGAAGCTATGTGTTATGGCCATTTCAATTCTTACTTGTTATTACCTTTGGCTTGAGGAAGAAAAAGGCATGAGGAACTGCCCTCTGTAAGGGAGCCTGGTAAATGCTAAGCAGAAAGAGCTGTGCTTGCAGAGCTGAGTCAGGCAGCCCAGAGTGGCTGGATGTCCCAGTCAGTGTCCTTTGCTAGGACTGATTACAGAACATATTTAGCTTTCTACCATTTAAATGTATAAATGAGTGCTCTGTGACTCAATTAATAGCTCCATTGCTCCTGGCCTGGCTCTCTCCCTTGAAGGGCAAAAGGCAGATCTCAGTGACTATTAATGCTCCTATAATGATGCAGACTTGTTTTGATTTTCATGATGTGGCACTCCAGAGCCAGAGCACTCTCATCTGGTTCTCCCAGACTTGCTTTCCCACTGTGCTCCCTCTTCCAGTGCAGTTCGTCATATATCTCATTCCTTAAGGACAAAGAGTCAAACTGTTCCTTTTGTTTTTGAGGAAAATTGCTACACTTTCTGATAACACTAAATTTACCAGGAATCAGTTCATTACCTCTGAGGAAAGGGTGTCAAAGTGAACACCCATTTCCTCCACAGGCAGTGGGACCCACTCTTGATTTCTACCAGCAATTTTCCACCACCCCTCACTGAGTGGCTGGGAAGGGTGGTAGCCTGGTGCTCGTCCTGCCTGTGCTGCACATGGACACTGCTGGGCAGTGATCTGAGCTCTGATGAGCTGCAGCAGTCCCAGGACATCCAAGCCGTTGTGTCACTGGGCAGGAATGCAGCGGCTCCATGGTGAGTGTGTGCCACAAGGCGACAGAGAGACAATAATGGTCTTGTCAGGCTCACTGAACCCTGCTCAAGGTCAAGGCTCTGGGCCAAGCAGTGGGCCTGGGCTTTCCCAGTGACGGAGACACATTTTCACATAACACTTCCCTGGCTTCCAAATACAAGGAGAACCAGGGTTGTTTGGGGTAAAAACATTGCATGAGGTGATTAGGTATTTTCTGTCTGAATTTAACTCTGCCAGAACCTGAGAAACAAAACACAGTGGGGGAAGTTGCAGACAGCAAACACCAAGCTGCTACATTTCAGAGACAGCAAGGGTCTGAAAGGACAGGGCAAAGATCAGAGATGCCTCTGGTTTTGCCACTCAGGTGTTTTGCCTCGAACACATGTGTTTTTTTACTGAGAGGCTGGAGGATGATATGTTGCTCTGGAGAAAAGTATTAAAGGCTACCAGTGGGAAGGAAAGTCTGGGGAATTTCTAGATGTCACTACAACTGGGGTGGAACATAATTACTCCTCTGGAAAAAAAGCATAAACAGAAGCCAAAACCCATGAGGTCTTAGAGAATTGCATGCAAGGCGTGTGCATTAAAATAAAGCCATATTACTAACTTAGGAGAAGGTAGTAAACTACTAAGAGTGTCTAAAGAGGAATGAGCCACATTAGGCAGGCTTAAACAGGAATCACCACATGCACGTAATTCCCGCTGCATTTTCATTGACATCGTCAAGCTTCCTGCAAGGGTAGCCCTTTCTCCTTGAAGACTGCATAAAATGTTCCTTCATGAATTCCTGGTTGTATGCAACCATCTCAGAGCAGGAGAGGGAGACAAAGGACAGGGGCTGGGGAAAACCCATGAGCAAGCACAAGGCACAGATTTTGCTGGAAGGTTATTGAGGAGAGATAATGGAAATGCATTCCTGTCTGGGAAAGATGTCCACATCTGCTTCTCACTGCCTTGGTATGGTGCAGCTTCAGCGAAGGAACAGAACAGAAGGAAGCAATCTCAAAGATGCTAGCTTGGGAGATGCTGGTTTCAGGTTGCACCCAGGCTTCACCAGGCTGCCCTGCACTAGAGAGGCTGTGAGATTCTACAGCAGAAAAGATACGGCCCTGAACGGTCTCATTTGGCAGGGTTATTTAATGCTGTGTTTGAAGGAATAGAAAAGCCTAAACAAGGCACCTGGAGGAGAGGATCTGATCTGAAGCTCTTTGTGAGAGCTAGGCCAGACCACAGACCTGGAAGGATCTACTTTGGCAGGAAATGGAAAGAGTTTTCTGATGGACAGCAGGGTCCAGATAGGGGATTACTGGCAAAAAGAAAAAAAAAAAAAAAAAAAAGAGCCACTAGCTCAGAGGAACAAAGATTTGGTAGCCAGGAACAGATGGCAAATCAGTAAACCCAAGTAATATATGGCTTGTTGTGGTTTAGGAATGTTATTCTTCAATTTAGTAGTCCCACTAAAGAAAAATAACACATCATCCCTCTCCCTCCAGTTGGAAGCACAAAAAGCAAAAAACATGGATTAAGATAAAAACAATTAATGGAAAGAGTAATGCAAAAACAAACAGTATCAGCAACAATATTAATAATAAAAGTTATAAGACAACGAAACTATGCAGAAAGCCCCAGCAAATACAGACTAGCTTTTCCCCACCACAGCATGCTTTCTCCTGACTGGAAAAGAAAGCCATCTCCTCAAAAGTGAGAAGGTCCCTTACCCCTGGTGCCAGAAACTGACGTAAGGTGGTACAGAATGACTTCCAAGCCATGTCCACACCACTCCAGGCTTACTCTCCTCACATCTACTGCAAAAATTAACTCTGTCCTGGATGGAAACATGACACCTGTGTGTCAGCAAGAACACAAGTTATGGATGGCAATGACCCCACTCTTCATGAAGCAATGGGGAAACCAAAAGGATAGTTCTAGAGGGTGTGAAATTTTTGTGTGGGAGAAGATGGACATATGTCAAATGGAGGAAGGTCAAAATCCGGGCATTTTCTGGTATAATTAAGCAGGTTCAAGTAAAAGCTGGAATAATGGCTTCTTTTGCAGGCAATATGGGAACCATTAAATAAGGAGTAGGATGCTTTTCCCTCAGGAAATTTCTCCCAGGCCACATCCAGGAAGGCTGCTGTCATGGCAGTAATAGTCAGCATGGGGATAATTTGATTCGAGCCAGTGTCCCGTGGTATTGTACCCACTGGAGGTGTCAGGAGGGCTCAGCAGTCACCCTGCTCATCATCTGACCTGGCCAAGACTTGGGAGACTGCATTAGCTCCACCAGCACTTTGAAAACTGCACCCATCTTATTTAAGCCAACCAAACCACACAGCCTCACTACAGCACAGTCTCTGGGTGGGAGTGGTTTTCCCCTTACATGTTTTCCCTTTGTGTCACGGGTATGACATAATTTCTGGTGAAGAAACACAACCACCACTTCTGTGGAACACAGGTGCTCCACAGCTACACGGTCGGGGCTTTTGCTTTACTTTATTTTTATGTCAATAAAAGAGAGTTTGTAGGAGGTTTCTTGGGGAGTTTCTCCATTAGCTCAGTGGGAAATTCCGCGTTGCTTGGAGAGTGTGAAAGAAATTAAGACCAACACATGTATTTAGGTACCAACATCCTACTGAAACTGGAGGGTTTAGGTGCCCAAATGTCTTTGTAGGTTGATTCCTTCTTGGAGAGAGGAAGGCTTGGTGGTGGGAGCTCAAGCCGGGGAAGCGAGGGTCTGTCCTTACAGGCGGCAGTGACAGGAGCCCCCGTAAACCCTGGGGACGGCAGGGATGCGGAGCCCGGCGGGTGGCAGGGTGAAGCCCCAGCAGCACGCACGGTCAGCTGCGCGGAGCCCCGCGGAGCAGCCGCCGCGCCCGGGCTCCGGGCGGGAAGGGAGCGGCAGCGGCAGCGCCCCCGCCGCCCGCACGGCGGCGCCGCTGGACGGCGCCTGGGCCCGGGGCCGCTCCTCCCTCCGCGGTTCCCGGCATTCAAGCTGCGAACGTGCCCTTGCATCCCAGCATGGTCCAGTCTGTCGTTTACACTGCTTAGCGGTGGTGGTTACAGGCACAGCCTGCTCGCTTGTGGCTGGCTTGTCTGTTTTTTTCTCTCAGACCTTGCTCATGTGCGGAGAAACCATCGCCAAGACCAGTGGCAGAGCGAGAGTTAAGATTTTGGCTGTCACGGGTTGCCTGGGTTATCATGAGAGACTGGAAATGATGCAAGGCCACTAGTTCCTGTCACACAGAGGATGCTCATGGAGCCCTACTATCACAGTTTGGTCCTGCTAAAGAAGAGACTGCCTCTAATTCAGTTCGGAAGGCAGACATAACAAACCCTCTCTTGTACTGCAAGGACTAAGCTGGGAAAAATAAAGAGAAGCAGCAGAAGAAATCTTCTCACCATAGAATATTCAAGCACTGTTTGGTTGCAATCCTGTGCCATGTGCTTTAGGATGATCCTGCTTGAGCAGAGAGGTTGGACCTGATGCTCCACTGTGGTCCCTTTCCAGCCTGACCCATTCTGCGAAGAGGGTGCAAAGGGTGTATGTGAGCAATGTAAGAGGACCACAGAAACAAGATTTGAGTATGGAAGAACATGAAACCACGTAAAACCATCATGGTTCACTGTGAGAAAGACTGGCTGAAGGGCAGAGCTCAAAAGGCTGTAAATTGAAGGGGGCTGCTCCCCAGTGGTGCTCCTCAATTCCAGGGCCAGTCCTGTTCCTGCCCTTCCCAACAATCTGGATGCAGGAGTGCAGTGCACCGTTATTGAGTTTGCCGGTGATACCAAACTGGGAGGTGCTTCTGGCTTTCGTGAGGAACAGGGGGCTCTGCATAGAATGGAACACTGGGCTATGATTTATACCATGAAATTTGACAAGTCCAAATGTCACATTGTGCACCTGGGACAAAGTAATGCCAGACACAAGTATAAACTGGGAGAGGAGTGGCTGGAAAGCAGCCCTGCAGAAAGGGATCTGGGGTTCATGGTGGGCAACAGCACAATGTGAGTCAGAGCTGCAAACTCAAGAATAAAGGGATGTGGTATTACACTTGTATATTTCCACAAGCAAAAGGACATATATTTGGGATGTAGTTTTGGTATTGAACATATTATAGAAGAACTAGTTACAATTAAAAAAAAAAAAAAAAAAAGACCAGAGTATTGAGAGCATTTCAGTAGAATCGGGAAGAGGATAAAAAATGACTTTCTGGGTTTTGTTTGTTTATTTGTTTTTCCACAGGGAAAACATAAAGAAATTTAAGAAAAGCCCTGGAATTACATATAAGGATGTATGAGATTTTACATCAGAGGTAGAAAATCCTACTGGAATTTGCATGCTAAACAAAGGGAAAACTAACAAGGACATCCTCCAGAGTTACCTGGATAATTGACTGTTCAAGGAAGGATGCTTAGGTGTAAACACTCTGTGGGAACAGATAAAGAGGTCAGTCAGTCTATGCAGCTATGTTTTGAAGGTCAAAAACTGTAGGAATATAGCACCAAATGCCAAAAGTCAAGCTGAGTTAGACCTTGCAAAGGTCTGTGAAGATGAATGTGGAAAGGTTTGTTAACTGTATAAATAGAAACAAAATTTAAAAAGGAGGAAGTGGGGCTGCTGTGTACAGAGTATGAGGCTGAGATCAAAGAGAGTATTTGGATTACACCTTGGATCATCAAGGGCCAGACCTAGGGGGGTACACAGGCTTGTAATACCAGGAAGTTAATTTAGCTCTGGGAACAAAATGTACAATGCTAAGGGAAGATGTCTTATTCTTCTGGTTAGTAAATGAAAGTCACATTTTGGGGGCTAAAATCTACAACAACTAGTGTGGTGTCTGACCTACTCAAGAGGAAATGCCAAAGCCACCTGTCCAAAACCATCTTGTCTGGTTCTAGGTTCACAGCAAAGCTCCAGCTCCAGCTCCAGCCTGTACTTGGCTACACCTGTATCAGCAAATTAAGGATGATGAGGGCTCAGGATGGTGTGCCAGTCCTCAACTGTCCATGGTGTTAAACAGTTCCTGCTACAGGTACAGTCTAAGCAAGATATCCCTCTCTCAGGAAATGCCTGTGCACAGTTCATGGGATAGCATCAGATTGTTCTTCCCAGTGAGAAGTTTGGAGGTGGTCACCCTGCTACGGAGATGTTTTGGAGAAGAGTTTTGATGAATGGAAATAAGCTGTACTGTGCCCTCAATGACAGAAAACAAGCCCACCTTCCTGAGTGACACAAGTCTCGCTTCTGAGACTGGGATGATACAAATGACACAGATGTTGTTGGGACATCTTGGATGACCTCAGTCATGTGCTGTTAGAGGTAATTAACTTCTGGTTTTTTTGGTTAAACAGGACTGCTGCATTACTCCAATTACATATTTTGTTACATCTTCACACTTGGCTTGATAAATCTTGCAGAAAATGTTGAACTGCTTAGTCAAAGCAGCTCTGCCCTCCTCTGCCTCACCTATCATGGTCTTGTGGTAGACAAGGCAGTATTCATCTCACACATACATCTATGCTTGGTAGTTAAACACAGGGCATGTCCCTAAGCACTGTTCCACAAAAAGCTGTATTGACTGCTTTTTTATTAGTCTGCTAAGCTTGTTGAAGACAGAAAATGCTTATGGAACAGAATGGTTAATGTCCGCACTATTACATCCTCTTACCTTCCAAAATAGGGTGCTTGTATGTAAACAGGGAATGGCCACAGGCTTGTGCTAACAGCTCTTGTGTCTAAGGATTATTTGAGATACTGTTAGTTGATATGGATGGGTTCCACAGATTAAAACTAACTAGGACAGGTAGACTAGCTGATTAATTAAAGAGAACAAAGGATTAAGGTGCAAGAAGTGATTTTTGAATCACTTTGATTTTAGTGTAATTCTAGCAGAGAAATTTCAGAATCATTGTTTGGTTGGGGTCTTTTTCCTATTAATTGATACTTGGTGTCTCGGGTACTTCAGCTTGGCATAAAAGAGAATATTTCTTTCCCAGAACTATTTTAGGAGCCATTATCTCAGACCACCACTCCCCTTATTTATGCAACCACATCTATAATAACAGAGGACCAGGGTTCTATGGAAGTGATAGGCAGAAGCAGATGGCAATATGACAGGTATAGCTGTTGATCTCACATGGAGCAGCCAATGAAAAAGCACAGCAGTAAAACATTGTTTTAGGGGTTTTTGTGAATGCTTACCCTCAAAATGTCCTCCAGCCTCTCTGGTGGGTAATTGTTAATGAGCATGGTGCAATTGTAATTTACATTAAACAATTTCTTTTTTCCTTTAGTGTTTATGCCTTTGCCTCATAATCACTGAAGGATTTTTCTACAGCTCTGCCTTTGTCCTGGAAAAGAAAAACCAGTTCCTTGCACTTTTCTTTAATGAATGTAGATCCTACCAGCATTTTTTCAGGATTCTACCAAGTAGATGTATTTTTTTATGGTAAAATGCCAAAATAAGCACTGTACTAAAGTTTTGGCACTATTGATTACAGCTTCATAATTACTTTCGATATACTACATATGTTTCAATTAAGGTGCTCTACTAGAAAGATACAGTTCTTTTGGGTAGTATTTTTATTTCATTAGCACCAGTAGTCCCATGCAGCAGTCTCACATGTCTTTTGGGATCCACTTTAATCTCCTGATCTCTTTCTAAACAGTCTTTTAGGTTGCAAAAGACCTGTAAGATCATCAAGTCCAATCATTAACCCAGCACTGCCAGGTCCAGCACTTAGCCCTCAGTGTCCCTACACATCTTCTAAATACCTTCAGGAATGGTGACTTCACCATGTCCCTTGCACGACATCCCTTTTGTTGTTTTTCTTAAAACTTAAAGACGTTTTTCTTAATATCCAATCTAAATCTCCTCTGATGCAATTTTAATTGGTTGCTCAGCCAGATGTTCCTCGTTGCTTATTTGGTTTTCTTTCCTTAACTATCACTCTCCTCCTTTCTAGAATTCCACTTTATTTTGGACAGTTTGAATCTTGATGTTTTTTCAAGATTCATGTTCAGATGCTGTCTCATCCTGCAGCACACTGGACAGTTTTCCCATAGTGGTCACTTATGAATGGTAATGGAAATGGGATCTTGTCAAGCATGGAATAGACACCATGTTGTTCTTCCAATACCCACTGCTCTTTTGGGCTTTTTCCATAGTTTTGGGTTCAGCCAAGTTTCCTAAACAGTGTTTTTTCCAGACTGGGAGCATTGTGCTTCATGGGAGGTAATGTCAAAATCCTAATCTAAGTCCATCAGTGTCTACCATTATTGAATCCTGTGCTGCACCAAAAGCAGCATGGTCTGCAGGCCGTTCTCCCTCTCTGCTCTTGTCAGACCCCACCTGGAGTGCCATGTACAGTTCTCGTGTCTCCAACATAAAAAGGACATGGAATGGTTGGAGCAAGTCCAAAGGGTGGTCACAATGTTGGTAAGAGGACTGGGACGCTGTTGGGGGTTGGGTTTCGGTTTTTTCTGTTCTTTCCTATGGACACTTGTAGAATTTCTTTGCACTGAGTTGCTAATAGGAACTGATGGTTTGAGAAGGGCAGGGAAGGGGAACTCTTTTAGTTTTTGGGAGTTTTTCTGGGGGCGATGTGGAGGATGGGGAGATTCAGGCTGAGAGAAGGCACTGAGGACAGCTCCTGGCTGGCTCTCACTTTCTCGGCACTGGAGAGGGGCTGTGGGCACAGTGGAGAGAAATCGCCACCACTGTGCAGCTCCATCCTTGCTGCCTTCTCCTACTACCACTGCAATCCAGCAGGGAACCTTTCTTCTGCCGCTGGGCCTCCACATTCCCCTGCCCTGCCAGGACACCCCACAGCTTCCAGCTATTCGCCGTGGAGTTTTGGGACACTCTCTTTCACTGCCCCAGGATTTCAGCTCATTCCTGCCATTTCCAGCCTGCTGCTCCCGAGAATCCTGTGAGGGACGCCAAGATCGGCCGCCCCGGGGGTTTGTGAACAAAGCCTCTCCTCCGCCCCGCCTGTCTCCGCCGAGCCGCCATTGCCAGGGCGCCCCGAGCCCGCCCGCAGCGCCCCCTGCAGCCGCGGGGGAGTCACCGCACCCGCGCCGCCCGTCGGCAGCCAGCAGCGCCCCCGCTGGCCGTGCCCGGAACTGCACGGAAGGGAAAGTGGCGCCCCAAAAGGTGTCAGCGCGTTCCGGGCTCGGTCTGGTGTTAATGCTGTAGTAGTTGTTGTTTGCTCGCTTTACTGTACATACCAGTAAAGAACTGATATTCCTACTCCCATATCTTTGCCTAAGAGCCCCTTAATTTCAAGATTATAATAATTTGGAGGGAAGATGTTCACATTCTCTGCTCCAAGGGAGGCTTTTCTGCCTTCCCTAGCAGAATCTATCTTGTAAACCAAGACAGACACCTCTTCTGTGAAGACAGACAGGGAGACGTGGTACTGAAATTAGCTGGATAGAAACTTTCTAGCACAGTTCTGAGTACTAGGTAGCAGGCATTCTTTATTAGAACATGCTGGGCTTTTTGAGGACATTTCCCCTAACTGATGCCCTGAGTGTCAGGTGTACAGTTTTTATCATAAACGCTGATTACATATTCATTAGCTATCCCTACTTCCTCGGCTTTATTTTACAAAGTCACAACACTTATGAAAGACCTTCTATTGGTTCTTTGGGGTCTGTCATCAAAGTCCAGTGTCCTTTTCAGGGGGATGTTCTTTCACCCCTGCTTTTGATTAAGTACAGTATCATTGCTTTGCTTAACTTCTACTATTTCAGCCTTGCAGAGCTGATCGGGCATCCTGCTTGCATTTTGCCTGACTTTTGTTAGCCTGATTTACATCCTTTATTTATTTCTCCAAGGCTGTACTGTTCTGTTCTACTGTCCTTGGTAGGAAGTCGTTCCTTATCAAGTGAGTGAAATGCTGTTCTACTGTGCTTATCAGGGGCTGTTCAGCATGAAGAAAAGGTTGTGTGGGGACCTCACAGCAGCCTTCCAGTATCTTAGGGGGGCCAACAGGGAAGCTGGAAAAGGACTTTCTGTCAGGAACTATAGTGATAGGACAAGAAATAATGGGTAAAATTTGAAAAGGGGGGGAATTTAAGTTAGATATTAGAAAGAAATTTTTTACTCTGAGAGTGGTGAAACACTGGAAGAGGTTGCCCAGGGAGGCTGTGGATACCCCAACCCTGGCAGTCTTCAAGGACACACTGGGTAACACTTTGAGCAACCTGGTTGAGTGGGAGGTGTCCCTGCCCACAGCAGGAATGTTTAGGACGGATGAACTTTAAGGTCCATTCCGAACCCTTAACATTCTGTGATAACCCAGTGCATCCATTTTATGCTGGCATCCCTTGCTCAACCACGTTCTGCAGAATCCATCAGCTCTTAGAGCACGATGTGTGCTACAACTGAATGGATGATTTAGTCCAACCCAGGCCCTCAGTTCTACTCCCAGGGAGCACGAGGAGAAAAAGAAAAACCGAGTAGCTTTTCAGCGCGGCATGAGCCGTCTGCAGGGAGCTGGCTTGTGAAGCCCCTTCCTGCCCCACCTCCGCGGCCGTGCCCCGCCACGCGGTTCAGCTGCGCGGGCGCTGCGCCGGGCTCCCAGGGGCCGGGCCGCCCCTCCATCCCGCCGCTACCCCCGGCCCACCCCTACACCACGTGTAACAGCGCCTGCCATCCATTGGGAGGCAGGGCCGGGCGGGCGTGTCCGCGCAGGAGATCTAAGGCGGCGGCGGGGAGCCGGGGGTCGTGGCTGCGCTGCCTCGCCGCTTGCCCGAGCCCCCGGCTGGGTGAGTGTGGGACGGGGCGGGCGGGCCCCACGCGGTGCGTCCATTTCGCGCGGTGCAGCAGGCACGGCGCGGCACGGCGCGGCACGGCGCGGCGCTCCCGGCCCGCTGCGGGCCCCGCGGCGCGTCCCTGCCTCGCCTGACCGCCACCCCCATCCCTTCTTTTGCCTAGCTTCTCTGCGGGGCGAGCAGCCGCAGGGAGCGTGCTGTGCTGGAGGTGAAGGCCCCGGTGCCGAGGAGAGACCCTGGGCCATGTCCCGAAGCCCTTTTCTGCCGTGCTGTGCTTTGCTTCCTAAGTCAAATTGCAGAAGACTGAGAATTTACCGAGAATGGGGGTATCGCCCATAGGGCTCATAGCCAGCCCAGTATCCCAGGAGTTCTTGGAGCCTGCTCTCCCAAACCCGCTCCTCTGAGCAGGACAGGGAATTATCTCCGTTTGGATTGTCAGTACTTTGCAGGCAGATGTTCTGGTTAAGAGATGATGCGTTTCATCGTTTTCTGCATATGTATGTGTGAATGTGTGGGTGACAGATGTGATGGAGCAAGGGGAACCCACTAAAAATCCTTAAGAGGAAAATTGTGTGTAGCTACGGCTGGAGAGGAAGATTGAGACTAGATTGGGAATTGCTAGTTATCTCTGTTGTCAGCTGCTAGAAACTTTAATTTTGGAGCAAGGTGGTGTTTTTGTAGGTGCTGTATAGAGTCGTGACAGAAAGGCAATTGCAGCTCTACACAGGCTGCAGATCTGAGCCAAAGAGTTGATGATAATGGTACTCACTTGATAGCCGGCTCACTTGCCTGTGGTCATTTGCAAATGTTACTTTGTGCTTGAACAACGACGGCATGGTGAAGGATACCCTACCCTGCCTCCCTTTGCCTGCCTCTGTGGGCTCTGCTAAGCCACGGGGACAAGTGTTGAAGATGTGGTCACACATGGCAATGCAAGCGTCATGTGGGACCCTCTGCAGTGGCACAGCAATGCCTCTTGAAGCCCTTAGTTCACTCGCTGATGCTTGACTGCTGTCTCCAAGTTAGAGGTAAATACAATGAACACTTGGAAAGAACAGGCAGAAATTTATCCTTCTGGTCAGGTGCTCTACCAACTTGTGTTGCCTTCAGTGGCCATCTGGACATGTTTTTTGGACAAGCTTTCCATATAATGCAAAAGACTGTAACGGCACAGGCTCCGTAGTTGCAAGTGCTGACCCTGGAACAAAGCAGGAGCAAGCTTTGCCACAAGCTTTGAAAGTTACAAGCTTTGCATTCAAGTACTTGAAGTATCTTGCATTTTGAGTGATCTGACAGGGTCAGACCTTGACTGTGCTCTATCACATGCATGCTTTAGATGGTCACGTTGGCTTTGAATTAAAGCCTTTTTTTTGGGCAGGGGAGCTAATTGGTGTTTAGTCCCTGACTTATGCCACTTTTTGGTGGTATTTGTAAAATTTTGAGTCTTGCTGCTTATAGGGCTGTGCTTAACAGTGAGGAGGCGTGTTCAGAAGGCACTTCTTATTTCAAGTGGGTGTAACAGAAACCTGAGGTCTACTAGGCTTCTAATTCAGGCACTTCCGTTGTGTGTGTGGTTGAGATGCAATATGCTCTTCACTCCTCATGGAGTATATTCTTGCAATATCTTTTCTAATCGGAAGGCATTATCTCAGAGAAGAGGAAGCTAGTAACTGTTTAACCAGTTACTGGAGAAACCAGTTCCAAGGCGTATTTTTGCAAGATCTGTCACTCCTTTTTTTTTCCTTCTCTTTTCCTTTCTTTTTTTTTTTTCTTCCTCCTTCCTTCCTGAGTAGTCTGTTGCCAGGTGGCAGGTAGTATTCATTCTCATGTTGGTATGCTTGAGTTCTGTGTCTCTGCTTTCAGTTGTGTGACATAGGAAATAGTTAGATTTGGTCCTCTTGGAGTCATTTTCCAACCTTAACAATAGCATGATTCTGAGATGACAGGAGTGAGTTCCACTCTAGCTAATGTTGTGCACAGTTGCTGGCCTGGTGTGTGCAAGAGGGAGGGAGAAAAAAAAGAGTAGTGGGAAAAGAAGAAAAAGTACATGGGAAAGAAGAGAGGGAGAAATATGGTTCGAGTGAAGGAGGGCAGGGGTCTTACTGCAATTACTGCCTCTGCTACCTTTAGTTCACTCTTGATCTAGCATGTTCCTTAACCCTGAGGACAGGTTAACAAGACTTTGGTAGCCTTTCAGAAATGTCACTTCCAATTGTATCCTAGGTTTAAGTGAATAGAAAGCAAACTGGTAAGTTTAATTTTCTTCTCTTGCCCCATATCTGTGATGCTAAAAGCATCAATGTAGAGTGGGGCAGGAGAAAAATAGAGTTACTTTGTCTGCAGATGTGCTGAGTAGATGTTGGCTTGATCCTGATGGGATTTATTGGTTCTGCCATCCTGGTTACCAAGGCAGATGGGGATGCGACACAGCCCCTTTGCCACTCCTGAAGGATGTGCTAGGAAATCCTGCTGATTTAACTCTCTGGAGAAACTAGTGCTACTGACTATCAGCACTGTGAGGCTGCGTAGTGCGGGGAGATATTTCAGTGCTTTGGGCAGAGTTGTTTGGGGTCAGCTGCAGCCAGTGCTGACCCAGAGTTAATAAGTTAGTAACCCAGGATGGGTGTTCTGTATCCTAGATTTTTTTTCTTCATTACCTGTTATATCCCCATCTTTCATTATCCCAAGGTCAAAATCTTTGAAAATCTGTCACGTGTTGAATGGTGTTGAAGGTGGCATTGATCTGGCCATATGTACTCATCCATCTCCAAAATGGTTAGCCGGGAGAGGGATGGGCATTCCGGGATGTGATTCACCTCAGCCCCGTACGCTTAAGCAAATGAGTTGTGACCTGACATGCTCATGTACTCATCTGCTTTCCACCGAGTATAAAAGAAAGCATGAATGATCCAAGTGTTTATCTCAAAAAACTTGTGGGGTTCTTGGAAACCTCAAGGACTTTGGGAAGAGTTACAGCAGTTTTGCCATAAGGGTCGGTTTGTTTTGGTACTTGGGCACTCCCTTGTTAGTGCAGTTGTTGCAGTGTTGCTGGCTACTAAAACCTATTAAAAAAAAAAAAGAAAAAGAAAAAGGTATAACTGAGTCTGATGGTCAAACAAAACAAGGGGGGGCTCTCACTTGACATATGATGGGCCCACTAGTTGCAGGATTCTTGACTATTGTCTGTGGTTCCTGGGTCGTTTGGAGGTGTCAGGGATCAGGAGCTAGGGCTCACACCTTCCTGTTGTGGTTTGTAGAAATCTGATGCCTCTTGCCCTGGCAGAACTGGCTGGAGCTGCCTTCCCCTGCTGGTGAGTCAGCAGCTGATGCCCTTGCCAGGGTCACTGACGCTGCTGGAGATCACCAAGGTGGCGGATCATAAATCCTGCGAGTAGTATCAGAAGTGCCTGATTTCAGAGTTTCCAAAATAGAATACTGTGGGATGCTTGGTTCTAGGTACATTTTTTCAGTTTCTGTTGGCTTTTGGTTTTGGTCTTGTTGTTTTCATTTTTTTCTTGACTCAAGTGAAAAACAGTTCAGAAAACTTTATTCAGAGTAACATGGGATCTTTGATTCAGTTTTCCTGCAAATCTTACCTGTACCTCAGTGCCTTCTGTGCCATGTCTTGACCCCTTTTCTGAGAAGTCCATGTGATGCTATATTGACCAAAACACTAAATTCATTAGTCTGTGTAGTGGTAGTATTTACCATCATATTTTCTTACTCTTTCTCCTGCCTCTTTCTGAGATGAGGAGTAACTCTTGGGCTCCTTTTCACAATATTAGCGGTGAAATAGCTCAGCAGGCTTTCCTGAGCTGTACAAATTTCACAATTCACTTTTACCTTATTTTCTGGATCCTTGTAATTAATTTGTATCTTTCCTTGTAGATCTTAGTGACTCATTTAATTTTTAAATTACAAGGATGAGGATTTAGCTTAATATCTTGCTTTTGAGGACTGGCTTAATTACTACCCTTATTTACACTGAGAAAGCTCTGTTTTTATTGAAATTTAGTGCCTATTTGAGTCATACACTTCAGAAAGCTTATTGCAAGCCAATCTGGAGTTTAAAAAAGTGTAATTATCAATGAGTTTTTTGTTTACCCAGGGTTTATCCCCAGTTATGATTCAGGTAGATGGTTTAAAATGCCCCATGCTAGACAATTTACTTATTCCTGGCATACATTCTGTCAAAAGAGAAAGTGTGTGCCGTGAGTCACATGGATGTGTGTGGACCTGACTGTAAAACATTGCACTGCTAACTGTGCTGCCCTGTGTCTTGGCAGTGGACCACGTTGACTCAGTGGTTTGATTAAACCAAAGGTGAGTTTACCCTGAGTTGTGATGTAGTGCCACTCTCCGTTGCTATGGAAGAGATGCCATGCAACATTACCTTTTAATTTTGTGGGTAAAGCATGCTGACATCAGGGCCTGGCAGGACTTGCTTCCAAAGGATGTCCCAAACTGTTTACTGTGAAATCTGAAATTAGTAAGCAAAATCAATCCTGGAAAATAGGAAGGGAAGGAGAACAAAAAGTACAAGCTTCAAACTGTAACAAAATCAGTCCACGTTAATGCTAGTCATAGTTTCATTTGGGAATGCTGATGTAGGAGGTTTATTTGGATGTGTATGCAGCAGGAGTAAATGCACTGTACAAGAAATTACTGTGATTTGATAAATGAACTGTTTCCTTAAGGTGAAGAATAGCTCGCTTTTGTCAGGTGACAAATTCTTAAACTAGTTGGAAAATGTGTTGTTGAGTTTGTGGAACTAGATTGTTTTGTTGAAGTGATGTTTTTATAAAGCAGTTTCAGCTAACAAAGTAAATAATGTGTTGTATCTTTAGGAAATAGTCCAGAGAGAATAACCAGAGGTAACCAGAATATATCATTTTATCATTATGTTGCTGATTGAACTTAACTGGAGGTTGCACACTGCCTGATAGCTGGTTGATGATCCATGTGATCTAAGCCTCAATGCAACGAGTGCTGCTGCATGCCACTTAATTTGTTTTTCTCCTTCCAAAAAGTTCACAAAATTGGGTGACCTGTAACCTACATGATGTGAAGACTCTTACTCATTGTCTCACATTGCAGGGACAGGCTGGTTTGTGTGCTTATAGCTTCCAAAAGCTGAGAGGAGGCCATTGAGAAGAATGGCTGCTATAGGTTGAAGTGCAGAAGTGCTGTACCATTGCATATCTGTCCGTGCTGACCTCAGCTGCATTAGGCATGACCATTCTGACTGTGCAGTTGGCTGGCAGAGAGGAGCAGAATGTTCTGGCACCACAAGCAAAATGAAGGCACAACAGCCAGAAGTCATCAGCTGGATGGTGGATTAGCGTGGAGGTGCTACATCTCCGAGGAGAAAAACAATAGGTGTTTGTTGCGGTTTTGGAAGTGAGAACTTCTATGAGATGGGAGCAGGAATTTGGCTTCTAGCAGCTTTATAGTTCAGCAAAGGTACCAACACAAGCAATACAGTGAAAAGTGTAACAGCTAAGTAACTGGAAAAGACTTGAAGCGAAATGTTCATGCTTTACTTTGAAAGTGCTGGGATGAATGCTTGGATAGTCCTGAAATCCAAGGTTTTCTCCAGAAAACACTATTATTTTTGAAGAAAGCAAGAATAAGCAGGAGTTATTGCTCTTGTGAGAAAAGTGCATGACTGAGTTGTTAAAACCCCTATGACTATTCAAAGACTTTCACCATCCTTTTATTGTGTCCACAGAAAGACTAGTCAAAATTCATCAAGGTGTTTCTGCTTCAGCTGGGTCTAGGTGCAGTCCTGTCTTGTCTTGTGCATCTGTCTGGTGGAGTTTTTGTAGATGTCTGCTGGACTAGTGCAGTAGCTAGGGAAAGCAGGTACCTCTGGAGGACCACAGCTCCCATCTTTCCTTCAAAGGGAAAAAGTTCATGCTTGGAAGTGCCTGTCTCATTAGCCTGTTGGTTACAGAGGGGGGTGAGATGATACCCTGTGTCTGCTTTGGAGTGAGCTGAAGCTAGTCAGGGGGAATCCTGCCCCTCATAACCTGGTTGGCATGTGGAGAAACACAAGGATGCTTGCCCAAAAAAATTAACAAGTGATGAAGCCTCACTGTTGTGCTTTGGCAGCTCCAGATAAGCCATCACAGATGTTAGAACACTTTTCAACCTGTTTTTTCCTTCAAAGGAAATACATGGAGAGCAGAACAGCATGGTGTAGGGTACCATCAAAAACACAACAGCAGTGCTTTACTTTTCATGCTCCTGTTTAGACCCTTTTGGGGGAAAATGGTAATTATAATTTGTTTCACTTACTTTGCTTTAAACCACTTGTTTTCTTTTGCAAGTCCCAGCACAGGGGAGCTAAGCAGAATATTTACAGCCAGTTGTTTGTTTCCTTCTTGCTGTCATTTAAAGCACCTTGCAGCATCAGAACTTCTTATACTTAAAAGTTTCTTGTTCTAGGTAAGTGACATGGGAGAGATGACACTGTATATGTTTGGAGAGGTGTTGCATTATAAATTTCACCACACTTCTCCAATACTGTCATATCTAGGCCTCTCTGTCTATTCCCTCAGTCCCATAAACATAATTAGGATTGATTTCCTTTGATGCCAGAATAATGAGGTGGATAAATATAACATTGTTTTAAAAAGTTCAGCAGACTAGATGATATTAAAAATTTTCCTCCCAATAAAAGTGATTACTTACTCCAAACACTGTATTTTGCTAATAAGGACACAAATATTTTTAAGAATAGCAGTATAACTTCACTTGACAGGACTGTGTGCTGAGTGGCTTCATTTACCTCTGTTTCTGGGTTGCAGGAGCATTTTTTGGGGCAGACCAGGCTTCTGCATGAAGGGCAGGGAGGTTCAGGTGGCAATTCCAATACATTCTGAAAACTGAGTAAGATTTTAGCCTACAGATTGGATAACTACTACACTGATGGGGTTGAATAAAAAGTAGATGACAAATCTGTTTTTTTGCTCACAGGAGTTAATTACTTCTCTAAGTTGACTTCTGCCTCCAAGGGAGCCTAAACAAGCTTTCTTCATGGAGACATGCGAGTTACACGAGCTGGTTTTCTGCCACATAGATGGCAGAATAAACTGTAAGGATGGCTACAAAGTACTGCTCATCCTTGTGCAAACCAGGAAGCTGAGCCTGCCTGGCATTTTGCAGTGTCTAAGTTCAGGCCAAGTCTGCCAAATTTTTGTATTTCTTATCTCCTGGTATCACTGTATTGTCCCTGCTGTCACTGCTCCTTCAACTATCACATCCAGCAGCTTTCTGCCCAAACCCCTGGTGGGGCTGGCCAGTGTGGAGCCCTGTGTTGAGGTTGTGCAGGATCCTTCTGTGTGGCAGCAGTGAGATCTGAAATATGTGGCTCATGGTCTGGCTTACAGTTTGGTAGGTTAGTGTCATCTTTGCTTTTTGAGGGGAAAAAAACCCTTAAAATCTTACAAACTTCATAAAGTTTTGCTTTGATCCAAAAAAGGAGCAGGAAGTTTTTTGTCATGCTTTTGATAGAAGTTCTGAGATAAATATGAAATGGGTTGTGTTTGGGTGCCTCTTGTCCCCAGTCCTTCCCTATCAGCAGCCATGCAGCTATGAATGTTTGGGTTAGGTGGAGGCAAAACTCTACTTAAACAACAGCTTTCCTGTTCTGGAGCAGGAGAAAGCTGAATGGTGAATGTGTGCCTAAGAAAAGAGTACTTACCCAAAGCAAAAAATCCTCCACACCTACCTCACTGTGAAATTTAATTCCACATCAGTGTTCTAGCACTTTTCTGATGAGATTTATTTAAGTAGAATATATGAAAACTAGGTTGTCATACTGTCTGTGAAAACAGGAATGGTTGGTTACTCCACTGACATACTAATCAAACATGATGCTTGTATGATTTGCCATGTTCTGTACTGAATTTATATTTAAATGCCTAAAACAGATGCAGTTTTCCAAGGCATTTTGTTGTAAATCCATCAGTTTAGGAGCTGTGAAGTCTTTGCAGTGATGGCTTGTGGGATTATTTGCAAAACACCTTTGCGACTGAATTTTTTTCCACATAGCCCCATACTTTTATCTCCTCTGCCCCACCTCCTTGCACCCTCCTCAGCTCCCATTTTTCTGTGCATGTGTGTCAAGGCTACGCTGATGTAGGCATATCCTGCAGACCTGGTAGCCAGGCTCTGTGACCTGTGCAACCAATTCCCATCCCAAAATGATGGTCCCTGGTGAGCCACGTGTCATGGACTGGCGGGGAAGGGGAGTTATTTACTGGCCCAACAAGTTGGCACGTTGCCATATCCCAGTTACGTTGGGAGCATGGCCACACCATTGGTGCTCAGCATGCCCCTCTGCCTTCGATGGGGCTACCAGGCTGCCTCATTTAGGGCTTCCTCTTGTGGGAGCTTCTCATGCTGTTCCAAGGCAGCTGAGGCACTCGTGGCCCATCCAAGTCGTGCACTGTTGTCTCCTTCAGCACTGAGTGACCCTGGGGTAGATCTGGTCGATGGGCAGTATAGTTGGATCAGGTGGTAGGATTCAGTCATTGCTTTCATTCCAGTGTGCATCAGGGCACTGCCTATTAGGGGAAGACCTTTCTGAAGAACTCAACAGTGGGAATTACTTGGAAGAGGCACCCAGGGAACTGCAGACATGCACCAGCTTCTCCGCTGCAGGAAAGGATGTGTCTGCTGTACGCACCAGGCAAGCAAGGGGTGTGGAGTGCTTGTCTGTGCCTGCAGTGATGAGCACGTGATGCTTGGAAGGAGCTGATCCTTCCCCAGCCCTTGAGTTATGGTTGGAATGTGGGAATACTGAATTGAAAAGCAAACATTTTAACTTCTGTCACAGTCAGCGTCTCTTTTGTATGGTGTAAATCACTGTTGCAAAAAGCTTTAGTATTAGATCTGTAGTCATGCAAGTACCCTCAGAAAGCTGTAATATATTTTTTAATTCAGCTGGTGTGTTCAGTGAGAAATTAACTTCAGTTTCTAAAAAAAAGAGGAAGTTTTTCTTAATTATTCCACTGTGTTGAGTCACCCTTCGACAGCCACACCAAGGGTGCAGGATTGGCAGGTCTCACTTGGAGTTCTGCATGGGGCAAGCCCTTGAATGCCTGCAAACAGTGGAAAAACTCCTAAATTAATAAAAATTTATTATAATTACTTTGCTAATGACTTTGTTTTAATTGCAGAAGTCTAAAGGAGTGATGTAGTGTATTTTGAATTTTCATAGAATCCTAGAATGATTTAGATTGGAAGGAATCTTTGAAGTTCCATGTAGTACAATCCACCTGCCATGGGGTTATTCAAAGCCCCATCCATCCTGACTCTAAATGCTTAATTTGAATACACAGTTACCCAGGGATAGCAAAACCTTTCTCAGAAGTCTGTAATCACCTTGGTATAAGGCAAGGAGCCCCATGACTTGACCACATACAATTTCTGTTCCACTTCCTCCCTGAATGAGTGTGTCTAGCACAGGCTGAGTTCTCCCTTATGTGAGCTGTTCCTCTGAAGTTTGTTACAGAGTGTTTTCTCTGCAAAAGCTATTCAAACTCTTCCTTCTCTTTCACAGAAGCAACACTCCTGCTTTCTCAGCAAAGGAACGGGATCTTTTGTTTCAATTCAGTACGCTTTATGGTAGTGGAGGAAGTTTTTAATTGGGAAAGCATTTTTTAAATTGGGACAGTTTTTTAATTGGTTCAGCAGTGCTGGAAGCATGCCTGTTTGAGAAACATCTGATCTGCAGACGTGCTGATCCACAGGGGTGGCCACAGGTCTGTGGTCCAGCCTGTCACTAAGGCAGGATGCTCATGGGCTCCTTGGCAAGGGTGATCAGGGTCTGCAGCTGCCCCATGGTCCTGCCTCCAGCTGGCAGTGCCACTGCTCTCCATGACCTACCTGATGGCCTCTGCCTGTTCCCTGCTGCTCAGGGATATAGCAAAGTCCAGTTGTTTATACCCACTTTGATCTGCCCCTTGTCTGTGCCTGAAAGTCCCAACACGGCTATGCCCTTCATCCTGGTAAAATAATGGTGTTTGGGGAAGTCTTCTTCCTTTCTTCTATCAGTCTGATTGGATGTGTCCCATGTCTGTACAGGATTCTTTTTGTTCTGCATGAAGGTTGGGGCTCTTAATGTTATGTTTGTTTCCCCACTATTGTTTTAATAACAAACCAACTTATGTTGCTGTCTAACTTACTTCCTTATCCCCTAAGGGACATTTTCCCACCTTCTTCCAAGCACCATTGTCCAAGGACCACAACTGGTTTATGCTGAATGACATGGCCAGGGCTTTTGGCTAAGCAAAGTTCTGTCTTCATTTAATCTGTGTTTAAGGAGATGGAAGCTCACTTATTAAATATTGTTTCCCAGAGCATTAATCTTTTTCTGCTCAATACCAAGGCTGTGTCCCTGCCAGATTATGGATGATGGGTTGTTTCAAGTGAACCCCTGCCAGTCTGTCTCAGGCTTTCATTTGGGAAGTTTAATTATCAGTGGAAATCCCCTTCGGTGTTATGACAAATTGAGGGAGTTGAATCAAGCAATTTTATTGCAAGGTGTAATTTGAAGTCATGCTGAGGAACTATTTGAGGAGACTGTACTAGAGCTGGTGGGAGACTTTTCAATTAGATGCTTTTTCACCAGAAAATAGTTATTCATGTAATTAGAGAGGTGTGATGCCCTTTAGTGGCTAGGCAGGAAAACATTTCCTTAACTTTTTTGTCTCTAAGGAGCTTTGGATGGCAAATGTGCTGCTGTCGTCCTCAAAATATCTGGATGCTGTTTTGAACTGAGAGGATCCTCACCAGCTGAAATTCAAGGTATGGGCTAAAAGGGATGAGGGCACTGCAGGCATCTTTTACTGGATGGTGCTTCTCATACGGGAATCTATCCTGGAAAGTGTCACCTCCCTCTCCTCTGCCCTGGCTGCTGTTTGTGGTGGCCTGCCATTTGGTCAGCTGTCACAGTGTTGAGTTTGTTTCAGTGGTGGTGGTTTTCAGCATGATTCCCCAGGAGGTTATTCTAGTACAGCTATGGATGATAGGCAGCAGGCTGGGGAGAGGAAGATCTGGTTTCATGATTTAACCCTGCCAAAGCAAACGTGTCTGGCTGCTCCTGTTTTGAGGCAGGGTGCACTCCAGTTAGAGTGTAAAAGGTATTTCTCTAATCTTTTTGCAACACTTGGGTGGTGGAGATCTGATATTGTACCCTGTCCCAGCCTTTCATTGTGCCCGCAGTGGGAAAGTGATTGGAACATCAAATTCCCCACTGCAAATTAAGCATGATATGGTTGGTGTGTATTTCTGCAGTAGGGGAATTAGTGTTTATCCAACCTTTTCCCTGTTGAATGGCTTACTGTATGCCACATTTGATGATAATCACAGCTGGAGGTTTGTGCAGAAGAAAGGGCATCTCAACTTCTATTTTGAAGATTTTGAAGATTGAATTCTGAGTGTTTGAAGTACTCTTTTCATTACTTCCACAGCAGGAACCTCCCTCCTTTGGTCAAAAATAACTGCTCATTTCAAAATGGATTTTGTGTATCATCACAAATAACCTAGGTGGACTTTCTGCAGGTATTGAGACAAAATGCTGAAGTTTGCCTGCTTTGAAATTTTGGGAAATTTAAGAATTCCTATCTGAACTTGTGCAAAAGGATGGTCTTTGCCATCTTGGAAGTTGTCCTGGGATGAGAGGATTTTTTTACCTTGGTACAGCCAGTAGCCATGACAGTTTGGAAATCAATTGGCTGAGCTGCAGCACCCTGGTGTTCTCCTACGGCAGTATTTGAGCACCTCCTTCATGTCTGGTGGGATTTGGTGGTCACCTTTCAGTAATTGATTACTGGTCAGTGGGTGGTATAGGGATTATAAAGAGCACCTCACTGCACCTTTTCCAATGGAAGAAATCCTCCAGGTCTATGAGACACCTGAAGAGGAGTGGGCAATGCTGCTTTGAAAATTTTCCTAATACTCAGGAGATTGAGGAACAGAAACCTGCAGCATGCCCAGCTATCTGTGACAAGGGGCTGGTCCCCCAGCACCACCTCCCTCCTGGTGTTAAAGGATCTGCTCAACAAAGGAAGGTAATATGATTCCCTTCAACAGGCAGTGTGCCTTTAAGCAGGTGAAAAAGACTGTATTTTGTGTACACTGCACACCCACTCCTGTGTGTGTCTCTTTGTTTAAGGTGTTGTTTGTATTTAACTGCCTGGCTCCCTTCCTTTGAGTAGCAAATGCCTTGCTAGTGGCTGATCTTGACTTTTAATGACAAAATTGGCAAATAATTTAAGATTAATGTCCGTATATATATAAGTATATACACTCAAATGTAATCTAGATTAATGTATATTGAGATATATGCATACATTTGCACACATATTAAAAAAAAATGATAATCAAGAAGGGAACAATTTAACAGGTCATAGACATTACCTTTCTTTTCTAGTTAAAATACTTCAGCAGGACAACATCTCTTCACACACAATGAAACAAATGCAAAGAATTGCAGCTACTTTGGTGGCTTTTGCCTTGGACTCCTTGCCATTGCTGCTGCTATAGTGAGGTGACTTCCAGCTGTGCATAGTGCTTGGTCATGCCTTTGCTTTCACTGGCCTCTTTGCTGGTGGCTGCATCTGCAAATGGCTACAATCAAAGTCTCTGAGTCGGTCCTCAGCATTTGTCCCAAGCTCGTCTTCTCTAAACTGCCTGCCTTCTCCAGCACAAGCTGATGGGCACACTTGCAGCTGCTTCAAGGACATAGCCAGATGCAGTTCAGGGTAGGATGCCACATCCTTTGCTTCTGTTTCTAAAAGTCTAGAGATAGGTGCTAAAATATCTGTTGGGAAGGCTCAGCATCCTCTGTAGTTATTTTGACTCTCCTCTGTTGCTTTTTGCAGAGTAACATAAAACATTGGAGTTTTCCAAGGCAAGATATTTTGGAAGGACATATCTGCCACAATTCTCACTTTATATTGGAATGGATCGCACCCAGGACTGATGTGCCTTGGTTTTCTGAATGATGCTTTGGATAACATTCAGGAGATCTAGTTTGGTCCCTTACTTTATTACCTTTTTTTGGAGTCTACAGTCAAATCTGACACCCCAAAAATACCTGTAATGCTAACAGTAGTAGTAGGAGTTGTTTTCTACCTCTTTTCCTCTGTAGGACTTCTGTGTGAATGATGCTGCCTTGGGGATGGAAGCAGCAAAATCAGCCTTTTGGAAAGAGTTCCCAAAGGGGTTTGTTACCGATGTGTTGATCAACTGCTTGGCATCATCACTACATGCTTTTCTGGGGACCATGTTTGAACTAAAAATACAAGGTGAAATTGTCAAATACACCAGCATGGTGCCAGTGCAAGCTTGTTCTGCAAACTTGTAGCGGTGATTGTACAGCTGTATGGTGGCTATTTTTCCTCAACATCCTTTTGGTCTTCAACAAATGTCAGTTTGTCCACAGGACATGACTTTGCTGTGAGAGAAGGGTACTTATGGCAGTAGACATTTTTGTGTGTTTCAAAATGGATATAAGAATATGTGGGACAAGGTTGAATGAGGATTTCAGCTCACTCATCCTTCAAGGAGATGTCTGGGGACTTTTTTGACCATGCAGCAAGGTTAGGCATCGGTTTTCTTCTTTCTTTAGTAGAAAACTCCTTGTTCTGCTTAATCATCTTTAGTTTTATGCTCTTCTGCGAATTGGAGAAGAAAATTCTCAGAAACAGCAATGCCTTGAAGTAGGTAAGGAGTGGCATTTCAGAAGTTGAAACAATTTGTAATTTTGAGGAAGTGATAGTATTGCTTATGTAAAATGGTGCCCTGTCAGCTTATTTTTACACATGGTGTTTTATGTTTAGCTGGACAGATGTTTATTATGGTTTACTTTTTGCTATCAACCACATGGCAGATTGCTTATTTTCTTATGGGTTTGAGGAATGGGGAAGGAAATCTATCAACCTGATATAATAGTAACCATTAGATAAAAGGAGGAAGAATACCTTATTTTATTTGAAAATACAATAGCGGCAAGGCACAAAAAGTTGGACAGGGAACAAAAGTAATAAACATAAAATGCACTGTAAATAAAACACCAGTAGCAGTTGGACTATTGAAGTTGGTGGGAGCTTTGCCATTGACTTGGTGGGACAGGAGTCACCCAAGGATGTGGCCCCTGGCCCAGGGTCCACCCTGCTAGGCTACCTGGGTGTGTCCTTGCTTCCCACCACTCCCAAAACCTCTGCTCCAGCCAGAACATGGAGATACCCAAAGTTGGGGTGAAGCCATTTCCTACCCAGGGTCTGAGTGGCTGGGACTTGCAGCTCAGCATTTCTCATCGGAGAAACCAGAGCTAAGGCAGGGGTGAGAGCTAGGCATGTGCAGAACAAAACTCATCTATATTCATTCAGATTCAAGTTTCCTCAGCTTGAAGGTGATTAGGTACCATCTGGAAACATTTCTGGAATAATTTATATTGTTTTATGTTATTAGGACTGCATTATGCCATGGGAATACTGACTGTGCATTCAAAAAAAAGGCTCATCTTTTCAAGTGAGGTTGGGAGTGGAAGCAGCCCAGAACAAAGGGTCACTTCAAAGTCAAGGATGACCGTTTCAGAAGGTGAAATCACAGCTGGATCCAACTTCTAAGGAAGGGAAAAATCATAATCTCTGCCAAAATCGCCCTTTGATACACTTGAAAAGATAACAAATGATATATAGAAGGTTTTGGGCAGAAGTGTAATGAGTCTGCACTGCATCCTGCTAAACCAAAAGATTGTTCTCCTGAAAAAAATGCCACTTATCTTCATTGAAGGTCTCTTTGTTAAGTGACAGTGAATATAATTGAAAGTAAAAGGTGGATTTGATACCTGCTGTTTCCAAAGCAAAGAAAACATGTGAGAGATGCTTAGGATGGTGATCAGTGGCCTGTGGGATGAATGACAGTGCTGTGTGTGAGGGCCACAGAACGTGGCTGCATTGCAGGCTCCCTGTTGGTTACCTGCAGGTTATAGGATGTATTCTATTCACAACAGAGATGCTCAGACTTTGACATGTTTTTTGTGAAAGAGGCAGTTGATATCTTTATCTGGAGTTCAGCTGGAAGAGTACTGTCTGCTGGCATTAAGCCAATTGCAGGATGTTGGTCTTAATTTCCAAGTCTGTCATAATTAAATAGCCCCTCTTCTAAGCAAATTATTCATAAAAAGCAGTTCTGCTTTATTCTTGATGGCCATAGTACATCTGTGCACACCTGTGGATAGGCCCAAGGGAGCTTCCAAATGAATTGCTTTGAAATAACTTTCTTCTGGGATACTCTCAAGTGATATATAAACTTGAAATAATTCACTAGGTTATTTTTTTAGTTAATAAATAGTATGTCCCCCTGCCCCTTAGGACCTTGCAAAGTTCTCTCCCTGATCCTCCATCTCTGCACCAAGGATCTGTTCCTCTCCTGGGGATGTTGCCCCTCACCAACCCTGTTTTTGTCAGGGAAGTGATTTCTCGTGATGTATGTGTCTGTGATGGGGCAGGGAATTGGGGACCAGTTACCCCTTCATTTTCAGTGCAGAATTAAAACCACTAAGTTATGTTTGTTTTGCAGGATACCAGATTTTGTTAAGGTAGATGGCTGTGTAGGAAGTAAAAGGTCTACCATTGTTGTTAGGTAGCATCCTAGAAAACAACAGAATTCATAGGAGACACTCCAGTACCACAGTCTTCTTGTCCACTTAACCTAGTTCAAAATTTGTGACTGCCCTATCCCAATTTTAGAGGGGTAGGCAGTTGTCCAGTCAAAAGCAATCCTGACTGACATGGATTTGGGTAAGGTTCAGGTGAAAACAAGATTGAGTGAACAAACTCACATGAATGCATTTAGGTAAAGACTTAGGTCTGTCTTCCTGCTGAAGGGAGAAGATAGTTTTCCTCTCTGTATGTGTTGGGAACTCCCATGGTTAATGAAACAAGATTTTTGTAAGATTGGCCTAAAACCTGCCTTTCCTTATTTGTCTAAATCCATGTCTGTTGGGAGCATGTTTGAGAGCTGTTGGTATGGTACAATTCCTGACACAGTGAGCCTTGTAAATCCTCAGCCCTGTTCCTGCAGTTGTAATTACTTTCTCATAGTAGGGAGTTAGTATAAAGCCAAGAGAAAGGGATTTAAGCCTTGTGGACTTAGATGGGTGTCTTGGAAAAGTGAAGAGGATTTTTGGTTTTGTAGTTGATGCTGTGGTAACAAAGTTGAAACATGGATTTAACAGCTGCCTTGGTTAATTAAGTTTCTTAGCATGTATTTTCCCACCTTTTAAACTAGGTTTTAGCTGGAGCGGAGTACCAATCTCACTGAACTCTACTGTAAATTGCATTTAGGAGTATTTTTGCCTGCACGTTATTCTCAGCACAGTATTGATGTCTGTGTGCAATGTGTACTGCTGGAAAATGTATGTCTCAATCCAGCATTGCATCAAAATAAAAGAAACTTTTTCCTTTTCCATAATTAATGAAGAAACATTTTAAAGCCCTGTTGTTGAAGCCAGGCTGAATGGTACAATGTGGATATCAGGGTGGATAGCTGTTGGATCTAGGGGATGCAGTCTGAGATGGAAGATGAGGTTCATCCTTGTAGGCTGAGGCCACACAACCTGGAGATTTATAGAGTAAAGCAGAGAAAATCTGATGTCCATACAACACACCTTACAGAGGAGATTGTCCTGGAGTAGCTGTTTCCTCAGGATATCAGTTTGAGAGGTGTTATGTACGTCCCTGCAACATCCTCAGGTTTAAATTCATCCCAGTAGTACAGGGTTTGTGCACTCCACAAGCTCTCTGCAGTGTGGACCCAAGTGTGGAAAATGGGGAAAACTGGGACATTCAATTTTAAAGTACTCTCTTGCCCAGAACAGGAAAGCTCCTCTGAAATTGGAAAGACAAAATTTGCATTTTTAGTTTGCCCACTGTGGAGCAGGGTGGGAGCGGGACTGGAATATCGCCTCTCTTGGAATTGCACGAGGTTTGCAGCAAGACTGAGAGTTGGAAGAAGAACTTTGGTGTTGTTTGTTTTAATTCCCCATGGTAGGTCTAGATAAAATGTCAAAGGAGACATTTCACTCATAAAAATGTGGAAAATGGGAAGTTTCATTTGCTGAAATATAACAGGGCTGTAGCATTGTACCTGTGCAGTGATGCTGGTGTAGAGGGCTATTCTGGTCTGGATAATGATGACAGAATCTTTCTTGCAGGTGCAAACAGCAAGATGGAGTGTCAGAAAATTACCAATTTTGGAAACCAGCTTCTTCGTCGGAAAAATGTGGACTGCTCTCGAGAAGACAGTCGCCTCTCGCGATGCCTTAACACGTTTGACTTGGTGGCTCTGGGTGTAGGCAGCACTTTGGGTGCGGGTGTCTATGTACTGGCTGGAGCTGTGGCACGGGAAAACGCCGGGCCTGCCATCGTTATCTCCTTCTTGATTGCCGCCTTGGCTTCCGTGCTGGCCGGACTCTGCTACGGAGAATTCGGCGCTCGAGTTCCTAAGACGGGATCGGCTTATCTCTACAGCTATGTGACTGTGGGTGAGCTGTGGGCCTTTGTCACAGGCTGGAATCTAATCCTCTCCTATGTTATCGGTAAGTGTGCTGGGGGTGCTGCGAGAGCCTAGCTTCAGTTCAAGGTGGCAGCCTGGTCTGTAGGGTCACACCTGTGCTACTGTTACAAAAGAGATGCTTCACTCGTGCACTCACCCAGGATTTCAGGACTCGTCAGTGGGATGCGTTTTTGATGGCTCCCGTGCTGCTGCCTGAAGGCTTATTGCTGCTGGGAATTCCTCTGAACCTCCACCTCATCCCTCTAGCATCCCCTGGCTTCTGCACAGTTGTTAGGGTGCTAAAGAGTGTCCTCTCTGCTGAGAAAGGAGCTGCTTACAGAAAGATGCTTTTATACAGTGTCTGTACTTACAGTTGATCAAGGATTAATTCTGGTCCCTTTGGGACCTATTTAAAGTATCTGGAGATAAGAGTTTTGTCTTGTGAATTGCTGCAGAATTAATCTTGAGATGATCTGCAGGTTCACAGTCTCTTGAAAATACAAACCAAATCCCTCCTAAGCCCTTGACTCCCACTAGGAGAGGCCCTGGCTCAAGCTCAAAGCATGCGCTGTGCAACTCAGCTGATGCATTAAAAAACTAAGCCACATTTTGCTAATTAAGGATTTGTGTCTTTTCAAGCGCATTCTGGGCAGGCTGCTTGTTATCACACTTTAAGGCTGCAACAGTCTCAGCAGTTGAGACTGAAAGTTTGCTAGTTAAAATGAAAACTGACTGTATGCTAAATTACTAAAGGGAGTTGGTATTTTTAAATGCATTTTATGGGGTTTGTAAGCATTACCTTGGAATTTAGTTTCCATGGTGCTTGGAGGGTAAGATCATATCAAGAACAGCATAGTGGCATAGCAGCTGCCTGTCTGAGATCATGCTGGCTTTCCTCTGTGTGTTACCCGAAATATTTTTCTCCTCTTTCCCTCCTTCTTTGAAAAAAAAAAAACAAAAAACAAACAAACAAAAAACAAAACAAAACAAACAAACAAACAAACAAAAACCAAACAAAAAAAAAACCAGAACCTGAAAAGCCAGAGTCAATTAAACTCCTGTCCTTAAGAAATTGGAGTCCTGTAGCTATTTTGTGAATTACATTCACTGCAGGGAGTAGATAAAAATAAGTTTTTAAAAAAGTAAGTGTATAATTTCTTCCACACTTCTACGATGGACTCTGCTTAGGCTACACGAAGAAAAATTGAACAGACTTCTTGGTAATTTTTCTTCTGTTCCAGAAAGGTAATGATAAATCGTCTCCTTCATGCCCTTCATCTAGTTGGTTTTGGGGCCATTCCTACCATGATACTGGACGACCAAAATGAGTGACATAGCCGTGGTTGCTGTCCCAAAACCTGATTCTGCAAATGCTCAAAGAAAAGTTTTGCCTACTGAATGTTCTGCTCCGAGGATCTGGGCTCAGAGTGGTATTTCCGAGATTTTTTTTTTTCCTCTCATAATGGATTTCGAACAACTGTCTCAGTTCTTATTTCAGAGTTGACTACTCGCTGTATTGTCATAAGACAGGAAATTCAGTTAAAAATAAGTAGATACTATCCATGAATGTGTTCAAATACAACTTCCTTACTTTTATTTCAGTCCTGTGTCAAGAATGTGTATTTGCAAACTGTCTTTCTCATAATTTGTGAGGGTGGCTAAGGTGGAAAAACTCTGGCAGAGGGTATGAAGTGTAGGAGGTCTCCTTATCTTGCTCAGCTTTTCTGCCAGATCTAATTGCCCCTCTTGTGAGTAAGGACAACTCCCAGCAGCTTCTGGGGTATGGAGGAGAAAGATATGTTGGCTTCCACTGTCAGGTCCCAGTCAGCTCACTCAGTGAGACTTTTGGAAGTGTTTATAATGGTTTCTGTACTCTGGTTAGACACATGGGAGAAATACTGACTAGATAGTCTCAAGAAGTCGAAACAGCACTAAAGTTTTCTGGCAAACTTTTGAAAAATTAGGAGACTTTGGCTAAAGACTCCGTACAACATGTGATCAACATAAAAACACTTCTACCAGCATTAATTTTGCCCATCCAACTTAGCAAACTTTAAACCTATTAGTTACTTAAAATCTTCTAAGAAGAGGGAATTAGAAGGAGTGAAAGACAGAGAAGATATAGAAGAGCACATATAGCTACCAATGCCTGTCTTCCAACAGTGTTCAGAATCAAACTCCAAGAGGAGGGTAGGATCAAGATGTGCTGCACTTGTGCTCAGCCTTAAAAACTTGGTGGGACTTCTGGTCATTTGGCTACTCAGGAACTGGGTTAGGCAGAGTGGAGACCTGCCCCTGGTGTGCCAGTGCAGTGCTGAATAGAGGTTGGGGGGTGTGGAGGCAAGGCACTGCCGCACCAGCGAAAAGCTTGGCCTGCTCGCTCTCAAACGCACAGGCATCCTTAAGTGTCTCGGGACATCAGTCCTTCCAGTCTCTGACAGCACACGCTGCACTTCAGAACCAGGGCTTGAGAGGGGCAGAAAGCTGTTTTTTTTTTTTTTTTCCTTAATCTTGCTGAGAAAATGGCAAGCAGTGCATTTAAAATGTGCATCTCTAAAGGGCTTGGCCAGCTTGGTGTTTTTATGCTAAGGTTCTCAGACATCAGCTCAGGAAGTATTGTGAGGGTGGAAAAAGAAATCCTGGAGTCCCAAGGATGGGTGGCCAGTAACTTTTAATTAATTGAAGTGACTTGACTTGGGGGAAGGCTTGTGTGGAGTCTTGGAGGTGGGTGATGAGAAATAAATGGGTATGCAGCTTATCAGTTATGGTCTAGAGAGAAAGAGAAAGGTGTCCAGGATCAGATGTAAACTTTTTTCTAGGATGATGTGGGTTTGGGGAACTGTTCCAGATTGTGGAATCTGTTTCAAGAACTAGAAACTGGTGGGAGCTGGTGCTATGAAGAGTAACAACATCTCTGTTCAGTAACTGCTGCTGGGGTTTCCTGGCACTTGGTGACTCCGTGCCCGTGCTTGTTCCTGCAGCGAGCCTGGCACCTGAGCTCTGCAGTTCTTCTGGCAGCTATGTGCTGTAGGCAGGAGCCAAATCTGCTCTGGTGAGGCTATGCTGACCCAGAACTAGTAAATCCTTCTGGGTACAAGCTGAATGTCTGCACTGTGCTCTCTAATAACAGCAAGATATTATCCAGGTGTCTATGTTGAAAGAATGTCAGATTCCCCCTGCTCCCTCAAGCCTGTTGGTTACAAAGAGATCCAGATAAATGGCTGATAGTTATGTGGAGCTGGCATTGAAGCAGCTGGCATATAATATAACACAGGCATAACCTGGGTGTTCCCATCCTAAAATGTAAAATATTAGAGCTGGGACAAAAAAATAGCACTAAAATAGTCTTTTTCCTCAAATTGTGCCAAAGCTAACCTGAAAAATTGTAATGTGTTGTACGATAACTTTTGCAATTTCTCAAGATTAAATTGATGGCAGTGATGTCCAAACTCTTTAAAGGTGTTCACAATGTGCACTTTTCTGTCTTGGTGAACAGAAGAGTCTCCCAACAGGTCTGTTCTGCAGCTTAATTTTTATGCTGTTGCAAAGCTGGATTGGGCAGGTGAGTGTTCCCAGCTGTGCTGCAGGTGCTGCTCACCACTGCTGCAGAGGATTTGGCTGTAGGTGAGCACAGACATTGTTTGACAGGATTGCAGGTGCTGGAGTTGGGACCTGAACACCCACTCTCAGGTGAGTGTGGCAGGACAGACTGTTCTGGGTGGAAAGGGGCCCCTGATGGCATCCTCTGAGGAGCTGCTCTGCAAGCCAAAACCAAGCCGAGCTCTTTTTTTAACTAGGTAATTATGTACAGTAATAATTATGATACGCAATTAGGTGCTGTTATATATAGTGTATGTACTGTATGAGACACAGGGAGTGTAACAGGAGCCACGTTAACACAGGAGAGGAAGAAGTTGGCTTTTATCTAAACCTACTTACTTGACAAAATGCTGTCACTGTCTGGTGGTAGCTCTTTGTTGTTACTATTTTAGTTCTCTGAAATTACTTTTATGACCCAGACACTGTCCCCAGCTTGCTTGTCCTGAGACCCCAGGTTCAGTCCTCATCCCAGCAAGCTGCACATAGTAGGATGCACTCAAACAGAAACAAAAAGTGGCCTCAGAGGGTGAAGTCTGAGCACTTGCTGCAGGCAGAAGCTGTTCTGCTTGCTGTGGTCGTCCCCAGCATTCTGCAATAGGCTGACTTATGCTCAGATAACTTGTAAATTGTATCTGAGTCTTTTTCTTGCTTGGATGCTCTAGCACTGGAGGTCAGAGCAGACCTGAGCGCTGCCAGATTGCAGAGCTGGCCACTGGTGTGGTCCAGGCTCTGGTGCTCCAGCATTGCAGTGCTAGAGAGCAGCTGGATTCTGTAAGGGCTCTCTGCCTGGGCTGCAGCCACCTAAATGGGGCTTCCAGGGTCTTCTGCCAGCATTACATCTGGACTTCTCTGGTAACAGAAATTACCAGGTTTGGGGGAAGGGCAGGCCCTTGAAGGTGTATGGAAAATGTCAGTCAGGGCAGTATCTAAGGTGTGGTTGAGGTTTGCAAAGAAGTCAGACTAAAAAGATTTTTCTCATCTTGTCAGCTTAGCATAAATCTGAGGCCCACCACCTGTGTGTGTTACTATCAGAGCAGATGCCAAGCATGAACACAGGCTGTGGGCTGGATATGGATATGACAGGCTGCTCCCAGCACCTGGGAGCACATGCAAGGCTGCTTTGAGACCCTCTGTGTTGAAAAACCATACAAGGATCCCCCTGGTTTGGAACATGTGCCATCCACAAAGGGTGATCTTTGTCCTTTCTATCCTCTGGCAGGAACCTCGAGTGTGGCTAGAGCCTGGAGCGCGACGTTTGATGAAATCATAGGGCAGCACATTGAAAAGTTTTGTAAAAAATACATGACAATGGATGCTCCCGGAGTGCTAGCAAAATACCCAGACATCTTTGCTGTGGTGATAATCATCATCCTAACAGGTGAGGCACTGGAGGGCGTTCATGGATCTTGCACCTCCTTCTTCTCATTGTTTGCTTTTGGAATGACCATGAAGTCCTGATTTATCTTGAACAGCATATTGAAGACTTTCTTTGATACAAGTATTGGATTAACTTGTATAGCTGTGGAGTTAGCACAGGGCCAGTTTACAAGGTTTTTAATTAGAGAGGAGCATTCTCGATATTTTTTGAGCCAATTTTAAAAGCTTAAATCAAATTTTATATAAAGAGGAAAAGAAAAGATGACTTGTTATCCTCAAGTCAGGTGTAGGAGTTTAATCCTTCCCTCCACAAATCCTATTACACAAGAATTTCATGAAGTTGGTCTATCAACCTTATTCCCCCTTTGATAATCTGCCAATTTTTGATGGCTTGAGCCAGGAAAGTTAGGAAGAAAAGAGAGAGGGCTTGGTTCCAGTTTCATGTACTACTGTTTTAGTTTTGGGGTTTTTTTAATATATATGGGCTTCAAATATCTATGGGTAGAATTGAATACAAAACTCCAGAGAAATAAACGTGTCACAGTCTGCACCTTTTTTTTTTTTTTTTCCCAAAAATGTGCTGAGCCTTTTTACATAAATTTGAAAAGCTTTGACAACTTGCAAGATCAAAATTCTGAATGCTTAACTCTACTCCAGCTGGGTCTTGCAAAGCATTACCAAGTTTAGGCAAGTTTTTAAAATTATGCTTCTGTACTCCTCTGTGGTTTCCAGTGGGCAGAAGCTGCAGTGTCACACTAGCAAGGTTATCCTGACCTTTCCCACTGATCAGAATGGCCTTCTGAGTGTGAGCTGTGCTCATGGGGACAGGCCTCATAAGCAAGGGATGCTTTGGCATTTGGGTTTGCATTTGGATCTAGGGCTGCTGATGCCAATAGCAGCCCTCTGTTTTCAGGATTACTTCTGAATGGGAGAGATTTCCCCCCTTTGTTCATTCGTATGTAATATGAATTGCTGTCATTTCAAATCAGATCTGGTCTTTCACTTCAGATACAATTTACAAAATTTAGAACTCCTTACTTTAGCACTGCTGAGGTGTAAAGTGATAAAGGTTACTTTATAATAAGGTGGCTTTATGCGTCTGCATGAAGCAAATTCCATGGATTTAAATAAAAAAGGCAATGCATTATTTTCTAAAAAAAACCATTATTTTTTAAAAAGAGCAGCTTTAGTCTCAAATACCATAATCACAAATTTATTTCTGCTTGCACTGTCTTGAGCTTCAGATTTCTAAAAATTACCTTACAATTTTTTGTGGGCTGATATGCAGTCCTCTCAAACACTTCTGATATGGCTGTCACAGCGTATTTCTTACTTTAAAAGAAGGAAAGGTGAGTACACAGGATGCTCCTCTCTCATTGAAATCCCTTGAGTAGCAGTAAAAGGAGACTGTGTTGTGCTTCTGTTCTCCCTCAGGCCATGTGAAGTTTTTTTACTTCTCCTTCAGCCTTAGATTTGAGTTAAAAGTTTCAGTTCTTAAAAATCAGACACCTGAAGAGGAAGTGAACTTGTTGACCTGAGAAGCCAAGCTGTGCTTCAGTGAGATTCTGTTTGCCAAGGCCTGTAGCCATGCTCTTCTTCAGATAAATGATCTTAGGGCCAAGCTGAAATCCTGCTCGCACTGAACTCGCTGGCAAAACTCTTGCTGATTTAAGTGGGAGCAGGATTCCCGAAATGCCATCTTCTTTGTCTTCAGCTCTAGAAGTAGCTATTTGAAGTAGAATCCTCCTGGATTTGGTCTCTGCTCATATTTCCCCATTTCTAAGGAAAGTTGAGTGTTGTTCATAACTTCTGCATTTAGCCAAAACTTCTAGGACAATGTTCCTTCCTTGAAAACCACCTGTTGTGCTTTCTCTAGGTGTCTGTGTGGTGTTTGAGGTTGTGGGAGTAGTTTAAGTGTATTAGCAAAGCACTTTACTAGAGACATGGTCCACATGGGTGTGCTGGGTGGGGAGGTGTGTCACATTCTGCAGAAATAATGTCTGAGCTGAATTCCTTATCCTACTCTGGGTGAGTGAATCCTGAGCTACTTGGTTTTGTAAAGAAACAAAGTGTGATAATTTGGGTAGAGCACAGCATAAACACAGTTGAGCTATGTCTGCGAGTCCCCAGCACCTGCAGCTGGTGGTGAAATACCTGACCCATGCCATTTTTTCCCCAGGACTTTTAGCTTTTGGTGTGAAAGAATCTGCCCTGGTGAACAAAGTGTTCACCTGCATCAATGTCCTTGTCCTTGGATTTGTCGTGATCTCCGGTTTTGTGAAAGGATCTGTTAAAAACTGGAACCTGACTGAACAGGATGTTTACAACACCAGCCATAGCATTTTCAAAGACAAGTAGGTTGGATGTTTTCTTCTCATCTCAGAAGCTGGTGCATTTTCAAAAGGAAGTTTAAATGGGGGGTTGTGGACTGATTTAGAAAACCAGTGAATGGGATGGCTGCCTCCTTTGCCACATACCTTGGAGGCAAAGCTGTCTTTGGTGCGTGTTTGCTGAAAGCAGGCTGTGCTGATGGGCTGAAAGTGCTAGGAGTTGGCTGTGTTATCCTGGGCCCTGCTGCAGGACTGACCATTTCTAGCCGTATAACCAATATAGCATCTAAAATTGAGAAAAAAGAGCTCTTGAGATGGTGTTCTACTCAAATCTACACCAGGCTGGCTCTGGTGCCTGTATGAAGGCATGTCCAAGTATAGCTGTATACTTTCTTTGAATACTTGGGCAATACCCGTGGGGCATTGTTATACCTTATAGAGACCTTGTCCCAAATAAAGGCAAGTTGCAGATTATTTTAATGAATTGCTGCAAGCATATAATAAATCTGTTTTTAATGACATTTTGCTGCTTGGCCAAAATTCTGTCATCCTACACAAGGTCAAAATTAAGTAGCTTACAAGGCTTACCAGTAAGACAAAGCTATTAATTTTTGCTTGAGACTGTACCACACTGAATACGGGCCTTTAAATATCCCCACATGTATCAGGCCTTCTATGATGGCCTGCAAGGTAACACCGTTGGGCAAAATCTGGTGAGATTCATAAGTGTTGTGTGGGTCAGATTTATCTTGTGTAAAAGCTGCTTCTTGAACCTCTTTTCAAAATTTAACCTGCTGCAAATAAATTGCTTTTATAGGATGGGTCCCTTCTCCTTCCCTCCTGCTATTCCCATGCAAGGAGCAATTACTGCAAGAGTTTCTAAGTATGAGTGCAGCTCTTTGACCTCTATGACTTATTTTTGTAAAATCTGTCTGGGGTTTATTTTACCATTATTTCCAGACTAATCCACATTTGGGTTGTGCTATTTCTGTAGGCCAGTTTTCATCTAAGTCTCAGCAGAGCTTCTAAGAGAGAGTTCAGATGCTTATATGTGAGAAAACTTCAGATTTGGGATTTAGGTTAGTTTAACTGCCTTAATTCATCTTTAGAAAGCCTTTTCACTGAAAAAGTGACCTAAATCACTTGAACTGAAGGGTGTGCTTGTTATATGTCACTCAACACAAGGCACATGGATCTGGGGTCGCAATCCAGAGTGCACTGGGATCATCCTGAGTTTGTTGACTTAAATGAACTTTGCTTGAAGCTCATCAAAGCATTTGGTGTGCCAGGGATCCAGGCTCCACTTCTCTCTCACTGTTGCAGGCATGGTTTGACTATGAGCTTTGCACAAGGAATTTGAAAGATGAGAATGGAAGATGGGGTGGATTGTAAACAATCGTGGCACCCTGCATTCTTCTGTTATGTCTACTCACCTACACTATCTGAGACCATCTGAAGTAAAAAGTAGATGGTTCACATGTTTCTCAGTCTTCAGCTTTTCCAAAAGCTTCTGTTCAAATGAATATATGTATCTACACGCATGCAGTAATGTTAGGGGATTATTTTTAATATTCATGGTATTTTCTCCTTGTCTTAGCCAAGACATTTTTATCCACCCCACAAAACAGGTGGTAGGAACAAACCATGAGCCATTTTTATTCCATGCATTCCCCAGGCTCTTGTAGGCCAGTCCAAAGCTCAGCAATGGGTAGGGCTTAGCATTTTGCCTGATATTTGTATGCTAGCATATGAAAGGTAGAGCCTGCTTCCTCAGACTTTGGGTTTGGATTTTGTTATGAGCTATGTGAATAGCTTTGTGACTCCCAGCTAGGCAGGATCCCTTCTAACCCTGTGCCATACCTTTCAGTCAAACACAGGAAGAAAAGCTCTACGGTGTTGGAGGATTTATGCCCTATGGATGGAAAGGAGTCCTCTCAGGGGCAGCCACGTGTTTTTATGCTTTTGTGGGATTTGACTGTATTGCTACTACAGGTAAGAGGGAAGATGTCTTCATTCTGGTTATGAACCTGACTGTCAGTAGGTTGACTTTCAATAATGTTGCAGAGCACAGGTAATAGGGAATTCAGGACACCACATTTGTCGTCCCTCTGAACCTCAGAAGCCTCAAAATAGACTTTTGGCTCAGCTGTTCCTAATAGTGAAAGTGCTGAGTTTGTTCAAGTCCCTGAGTGCCTGATTGAGTGCTGACTTCTAGCTGCTGTGGCAATGGATGAACTGTATAACCATGAGCTTCCTCCTTTCTTTGCCTGCAGGGCCCAAGCTTGTGGATGGTCAGTGATGACACAAGCAGGTCAGACTCCACAGAAAATATGTCCAGGTTTACCAGCTAGGCAAACAGGGAAAGCTCAGGTTCACATTTCTGGTATGAGTTTGAGCCTCTAAATCCAGATAATACTTTAATCAACAGATCATTCTGGAACAGAGTTCTTTAGTGCCTTCAGCTGAAGAAGCTCTGATGGCTTGGATTGTTTTAAAGATCCAGAGAAAGAGGAAGCCTCTGTAGAGTAAACTGCACCCTAGAGCTGTGCCTCAGAATCAGGAGTTTTTACCTGTAAAGGTTAAGAGCTCTCATTTTGAGAGAAGCATCAGCATAGTCATATTTCTTGTGGCTTAATTCCCTGAAGAAACAATTATCCTTAATTTCACATTTGGCAAGAACCATTACATCAGAGGGAGAAGGGAATCATCACAGAAAAATATAAAGCATTACCGCGTCTTGCTCCAAGCAAGGAGTTGAAGTGTTGGCTACATTACTCCAGCAAGCCCTGGAGCCTCTCCTTGTGGGAGAAACATTAATCTGCTTTTGGCTTGTAGGTGTATGGATCTGTGTTTATCAGTTCATCTGGCTGAAATGCTGTACCTCAGGAGCTATTGCTTTCAGAGCAATTTTGTAGGACTAGGAAAGTGCAAATCTGTTCTGTAATTGATCAGTCCCTGAATTTTGGTTTTTTACACAGATTTTCTCCCACTTGGTTGTTGAAAATTTTCCACAAGATCTAGAGGAGATCCTTTTGTTAAGAGGTATTTTCAAAGATCCACGTGACTTTTGGGCATTCTGCCTTTCTCCGGAAATGGGCACCTATGGTGCCATGATCATGGTGTATTAATTCTGGTGAAGATGTTACTAAAATGGACATCCATGGATTTTTCCCTGCAACTGCACAATAATTTCTCACTCCATCATCTGTGATCATTGAACTCTTGTTGCATCTGCACCACAAGTAGGATAGAAGGATGATCTGTTTATGGGAAAGGACTATTTGTAATCCAGATTGTTTCTATGCCTTAGTTTACAAGGCTTCCATGAATGTGTGTCAGAAGAAGTGACAGGAGCAGCAGAAATGGGCTCAAACAGGCTGTGATATCCCAAGTGGATGGAGCAGGCCATCAGCAGCATTATGGTCAAAGAGCACCTCTGTGCCTGTGAAATGTTTGAAAGCCCCAACCAGCATGCCTGCCCTGGGTTGGGATAAAGGTCTTGCTTGTCATTTAGCTGATATTTAAATTCCTTTCTTGTAGGTGAGGAGGTAAAAAACCCTCAGAAGGCCATTCCTATTGGCATTGTGGCATCTCTTCTCATCTGCTTTGTGGCTTATTTTGGCGTGTCGGCTGCCCTGACGCTCATGATGCCTTACTACCAGCTGGATACCAATAGCCCTTTACCCAATGCCTTTAAATACGTGGGTTGGGATGGAGCCAATTATGCAGTGGCTGTTGGTTCCTTGTGTGCACTTTCTACAAGGTAAGACACTGCTTTGCATTTTTGCATCTCTCAAGGTACATCTTTCATGTACCTCCACCTCCTTTAAGAAATGGAGCAGAGACCAAGGATGAAATTCAAAGCTACTGACCTCAAAAGGACTGGGATTTCACCCTGTGGTAGGTACCAGAGAAGCAGGTGACCAGTATCACTTCAGAAGCTCCCATCTTAGCAGAAGACCCAGCAGGTGCATCTCAGGAGTATAAATCTGGATTGAGTGACTAAGTTGTGGAGGCAACTATACAATGCAAGCATGGTTTGGGTGCAAGACATCCTGGCCTGCTGGGTGAGAGCAGACTTGTGTCAGGTAATGCAGGGTGCATCTTCAGGAGCGCATGGGGCTTACCTTATCCAGGGCCATCTGTCGGCAGGTTACCTGCAGGACAGCCATCTGGAAGGGAGGCAGGGCAGGCTGGAGGCAGAACGTGTCACCTCTTGAACTTGGAAGGCCTACTGCAGATCAACTTAGACATACTCAATTAGGTGAGCAACTCACAGAGACTCATGGAAGTTATAGCTCCTTTATTACCTGAAAGTCAGGCTGGTTTTTGCCCCATGGCTAAGTTTAGCTATCCAAAATCATAGAGCTGCCCCTCATTTTCCAGCTATCAATAAAAAGGGTATTCAGAGGGTGCTCTTGAAGGAGAAGCTGAAGTGAATGAAAGCTACATGTTCTATAGTTACACTGCCATAAACTTGCTTTTACTTGTGTGCCTGTGCTCAGCAGGAGGTAATATAAGTAGATTATTTCTCCTTCCTGTGTCCATAGTCTCCTTGGCTCCATGTTTCCGATGCCTCGAATAATTTATGCTATGGCAGAAGATGGACTTCTCTTTAAATTTTTGGCTAAAGTCAACGAAAAGAGAAAAACTCCCTTAATTGCAACAGTGACCTCAGGAGCTACTTCAGGTAGGATCCAAAGACTTGCACAAATGTGTGGAAAGGAGACATAAGCTCATCTTCAGGGCAGATAAGTCTGCCTGACTCTAGCCCACTTACTAATTGGATATATTGCAGAATACAGCATCCCAGAGAGTGTCCTGGATTTCTAGGGCATGCCCTGGAGAGTCTGGGTGAGCGTGAGTAGCTTTCTGTGTGCTTGTCCCTCTTTCTCAGAGCTCGTTGCTTACAATCCTGTCACATGCCAGGAACTACCTTTATCTGCTCAGCCAGCCTTAAAAGTAATTAACGCCCTGCTAGGCAGCAGCCAGTGGTGCCCCAGCATCCTTGTGGCTGTTGGCCTGGCTTGGCTGGAGACACTGCACCGCCTGTGGGTAGCAGCTCTGCAGAAAATTTGAGAGCAGCCGGAGATGAGCAGATGGCCCCTGTGGCACTGGCATTTGTTAATCAGTTAGTCACAGCTGGCAGCCATCCTCTTCTCCCCTTTTTCGCCTGGCGTGCCAGAAATATGGGAATTAAACCTCCCGGACAGCAAGGATGAGCAACTTATCCTGTTCTTGCAGCCTGCAGCCTCCCCCTTCCTCACAATGCCTGGCAAAGAGGGGAGCAGCCTTGCTGCTTCCTCTTTACCTTCTGCTGCAAATGCAGGATGAGCCGTGGCTACAAGAATGTGCCACCTTTGGTGGGAAGTTGCTGCCGGACTGCTGCCCTGGGCTCTGAGCTCCTGTGAAAGGGCTCAGCTCCTGCTGCTGGGACTCGCAGAGCCTCCTCACAGCTTCCTTCTCCCGCACCTTCCTCTTCAGGTATTCTTGGGTCCAGACCATGGTGGGGCAATGGTCTGGAGCAATATAAAGGAAAAAAAAGCAACATTGTGGTCTCATCCAAGTGGTCCATAGTGCCTATGACCAAACCCATACGAAGCTGCAGGCACAACATTTGCCAGCTGAGTTTGAAGGTTGTGCTGGTATTGAGTTCCAGGTTGTGCATTAAGGCTGAGTTGGGCCAGGCTTGGCTCTGAAGTCTCTACACTCTCATACAGCTGTTGGTGCCACCTGTTGTCTGACTGTGTGTCTTTTATCCACTTACTTGCCTTCTGAAATCCATATACAAATTCCTGTATAACTAGGGTTACCTGGTGAGGGTGTGTAAGCAGGGTAATCCCTAAGGAATGGCAGCCTTTTTCTGGAAATCCCCTCAATGACACCTGGTACTTCAAGGTGTCCTGTTTGATGCTTGGTCCACTGCATGCACAAGCCTGATTGCAGCCTAGCTGAGCTGAGACACCAGGGCAAGGTGCTGCCCATCCTCTATTCCCTCTAGCTACTTCCAGGAGATAATTGTGGCTTTAGGAGTGCTGCAGCTGCACTGGGGCTCTAACAATGAGGTTGTGGCTTAAACCCCTGCTTTTTTTGGTAGTTGGGTGATTATAGCTGGAACTTATTGTAGTAAGCATTTCCTATTGTTTCAGCTAGTGAGGCTGGGACAGCCTGGGGAGTCTTAGAGTATTCATGCACCAAGGGCTGCCTCTCCTTCTCTTGGGACATCTTAAGCTCCCCTACCAAGTCCTGAGCAAGAGTCACATGTGTGCCGCATCGTTATTAACGCTGCTGAGATGTGCATGTTCTGCCATGTTGCTGATTTTTCTTCTCTCTTACGTTCCTCTCCTCCTACAGCTGTTATGGCCTTTCTGTTTGACTTGAAAGATCTTGTGGACCTCATGTCCATCGGGACCCTCCTGGCTTACTCCTTGGTAGCAGCCTGTGTGTTGGTACTGAGGTAAGAATGTAGAAGCTTTGTCTCTTCTGGCAAACAGAGTGAATTCCACACAGCAGTCAGATGCCCTCATAGTTTTTATGGGCACATCTCCAGCTACAGGCATGTGAAGAGCTTGTTTCTTTAATTTCATGGGGGATTGTGTTAGTTGGATCTACAGGGAGGTCCTTGTTCATGCCAGTCCTGCTATGGTCAACTCTGAATGCCCCAGGAGATATGCCAAGGGGTAGGGAGGAAAGATGTGTGATCCTGGATGCCTGTTTTGTCCCCACTCTTGTCCCTAGTGGGGACACCATTTCAGGTTGTCCTCCTTTTGAGAGGGGATTTGAGATGAAGTCTAGTAGCAGGAAAAGAGCTGAGCATGTGCTTGCAGGATCAGTGTGTCTCTTAGAAGTGCTGAGCTCCCACAGCTTCCCAAAGCTAAGCTAACAGCCTTCAGTGCTTGGCACCTTACAGACAGCAGCACTCAATGAAAAAAATATCTGAAGATCATGTTACTGAAAAGTACCTTGGTTTATTGAATGACTTCTTCAGAATGAGATGGAGGCTTTCACAGCAATTGCGCTGAACTAAGAACAGTCTTACAGCATGTGAAGGGCCAGTGCTGTTCTGTGGTACCATTGCTTTGTGTTTGTGCTCTGCTCCCTGCCCCTTGAAAATTCTTTCTGCTTTACCTTATCCATCTTAAGTTTCCTGGTTTCCCAGCCTATTCTTTTCCTCAGAGCTAGAAATAGCTTTTTAATTTGTTTTTGCAAGCTGCTATTGCATGACATTTCCTCCATCATGGGTTGGCAGAGGCAACAGCCTGTTTTGTAGTGACCTTGGCAGTGGATTTGTCTGCCTCTTGACTGCTTAATGATGTAGCAGCTGAATTGTTTCCAAAGCTGTAGGGTCCTTCCACTAGTTTCTTGCTGTGGCTAGACCCAAGGGTTTCACTGAATTTCACAATTCTGTGTTTAACAAATGCCTCTTTGTGAGCACATCACCACAGGAACAGTTTTAAGGTGACTAAGGTGGCCCTGTCCTTTAGTCAGACTTGTGGCTGAGTAACTTGACAAAACATTCTGTAATAGAGAGCTGAGGCTGGAAGAGTGTTTTTTATTTATGATTCCACATGGCTGTGTGCCACAGCCCTGTTGAATGTGCTATCCACACATGCAACAACCATTCTTGCTTCAGCTCTTCCTTCCTTGTGTGGCAGTGGACAAGCTGGCAGAAGAGCCAGGGGTGGAGGAGCAGGGCTGCCAGGAATGCTGCTGCAGGGTGTGATAGCTGCAGAGCTGTTAGCTCAGCCAGCTCCATGCCAAAATGCAAGAGCTGAACTGCCACAGATGATACAATAGCCTGGTTATGACCATCGGTCTGTTCCTCTGCTCTTTCCTTCTCCTGTCACCCAGTCATGTCTTGGTGATGTGGATGACAGAGTTCATGAAAGGGAGCACTGTTCACTTTAAAACACTTAAGTTACAACCAAGCTGTAGGTGATTAGAGCTGGTCATATTGGCTTACATCATGATGACATCATTCTCAAATTTCCTCTTGAAGTAGAAGGGTATAGACACGATGTGGGCCTATTCTGGTGCTGTAAAGCTCTGGCATGCAGCCATGACTATCTGTGTGGCTTTTAAATGAGTGGTACTTTCATTTAAATGTCAAACTAACAGGCTCTCTTTGTGTCATTTCCTTATCCTAGGTACCAGCCAGAGCAGCCTAATTTGGCATACCAGATGGCAAGGTCGACAGAGGAGACAGATAACAACGAGTCTGTGAGCACCAGTGATTCACAGGCTGGTTTTCTGCCAGAGGAAGAGGAGAAGTTTTCCCTCAAAGCCATACTGTGTTCTACAGATTCAGATCCTTCCAAATTCTCAGGTTTGGTGGTGAATGTCTCAACCTTCATCTTAGGTGAGTGCTGGGCAGTGTGTCTCTGGGGCAATGAGTCATCTGGTAGGACTTTGTTCTCACCATGGTGGGAAAACTCGCCTCCATTATGTGATTTTGATGAGCTCATGTAATGGCCAGAATAACTGAAGATTAAATTTCTGATTTCTTAAAAAGAAATCCACAGATGGAGTGTGTGGGGGTGTGTAGTGGGAAAGGCATATCTGTTATGGGTAGGGTTTTTGTGAGTTGCTGTTTTGTTTGTGAGCTTTCAGATTCTGCTTTGCCTGCTTATGATTTGTTCTCAGGCTTTCTCTGTATCTAAAAGAAAAAAAAAAATCAGTAACCTTTGGTGTCTGTTCACAGGTTTCCTTATTGTGGGTATCTGTATCCTGACTTCCCTTGAGCCAAACATTCTGATAAACACTGTACAGATTATTGCTGCCATCCTTGTTGTCACTGTCATCTTCATTATACGGAAACAGCCTGAAAGCAAAACCAAACTCTCCTTTAAGGTGAATGTCCTGGGACATGAAGCTAGAAAAGAGGTGTCTGGGAGGTGGTTGGAGGAGGAAGTGCATGTGATGGTCTGTATCAGAAGGGGGACACTGGCCAAATGGACGTGCACAGAATAGAGGCATGGTGTCAATTTTTCTATCCAGGAGAAGCTGGAAAGGTGGAACCTGCTGCAGAGGTGTGGCTGGAAGGGAAGGCAGGACCCTGCTTTTGAAAGCAGATGGGTATAGGATAGGGAAGAGACAGACACTGGAGGAGAGGGGACAGTTGTGAAGGATCACATCAGATCATGGATACAAAAGGAGAAAGAACACAAAAAGTAAACTTGTTTGCAAAGATCTAAGGCACTAAGAGTTCACTTTCATGTCCTCCTTAGTCCCCATGGAGGCTAAGGGATGACCATTCTCTCTTAAACAGCCTTAAGGATGAGGGATTCTGTTGCTTTCCTGCCCTCTCCAAGCACACCATCCTTTCCATATTAAATAAACACTGGGATGGGTTTTTCCTCCCAGTGTAATCCTACAAGTCATACTTTATTATGTTGATTTCAGGTAGCTCTGCAATTTAATTAATTTTGGATTATAATTCCATCCTCTAAATTGCTTTCATTTGGATTGCTCTTCAATTATTTTTTTCAGTAAATTCACAGATTTTAGTAACTTAATATAACCAGTTTTCCAAGGTTGTGCTTGCAGCTCATTTTGGGTTAATGATCCCAAAGGTGAAAACAGAAATTTCCAGGAGCAAAAAAGTTATGAACTCTCATCTAGATCTTATGTTCTGAACATGCTTCTGAGGAGGTCTGTTCACCTTTCACTCAGGTTATTTCATCTCCTTTTTTCCCCCTCAGCCACTACCCTGTCCAAGTAAAAAGAAAATTATACCTGTCACAGCTAATTCTGTAATCATAAAATCATAGAATCATTTTGGTTGGAAAAGACCTTTAAGATCATCAAGTCCAACCATTATCCCAGGACTGCTAAGTCCACCTCTAAGCCACGTCCCAAAGTGCTACATCTGCATGTCTTTTAAACATCTGCAGATCTGATGACTGCACCACTTACCAGTGGTAGCCTGTTTCAATGCTTGACAACCTTGTTTCTTATCTCCTTGCTGTTCTTTGGGCATTTACATCCTGAGAGTGATTTTTTTCTCCAAAATCACTCTGGAAATCCAAGGCTGACCTGTTTGTTTCCCAGTTGTTTTTCTGTATTTTTAACAGGTAATTTTTCTCCCTTATCCCGTCTTCAGAGACTATATCAATCTACCAAATGCTCTCAGAGTTGCTTATTTAATAGTTCAGAGATACTTCTGCAATCTCTGGGTGCATAACTCACCCACCTAGGGAAATTTTATTTGTCTCTACTGACTTGACAAAGCCAAATTTATAAAAATATTCTTCTTTTTTGTAATTTGTGTGCCTATCCCCTCTCTCTAATGATGTGAGCAGCTACTGCACATAAATTTTTTTTTGGCAAAGCTTAAATTAAGAAAGGCCCACATTTCAGCCTGTTTATTTTGTAAATCCCCTTTTCCCCTTAGGAGTGAAGTTCGCTTTCCATTTAATTCCACTATATTCAGAAACTTTTCTATTATTATAATTTCTCTTGTTTGATTTTATATTTGCAGTGCTATTTTCTGTATTCTTATTTTTGCATTTTGGCTTTGCTGTCTCATTCTTTGATTCTCAGAGCACTAAGGCATTCTTGGTGCTGCTTTAGTAATTTCTTGCATTATTTGCTGGTTTTCCTAACTTTGGGATAATTTGCTCTCTATTGCTTTGGTACCTGATGAAGTTCCTCAGGCCCCTCCTCTGACATTTCCTTACCTGCATCTCTTGGTCTTCAATAGGTGCTTGTCATGATACAGTCCTTGGTTTTTACTCTTCTCTCTTTGCTCCATGAGTATTTAGTATTGCCTCTAAAATTTGCCTCTTCCCTCTTCTAGACCACAAAATAAGTTTTTAAAACAGGTGAACAGCATCGTTCACATGCCCCTCCTGTATTGGACTGATGTCCTTTTTGGTTTAACCTTGCTTTTTCTCAGATCTGGCAGCTGAAGAGTTGGTAACAGCCATTACTTCCCATTTACAAGGGATGTAATGTTTGTTCCTGCTCATTAACCATGCTTGTAGATGTAACATATCCCTCATTCTTTTTCAGGTACCTTTCTTGCCCTTTCTTCCTGTTGGGAGTATTTTTGTGAATGTTTACCTCATGATGCAGCTAGATGCAGGCACGTGGATTCGGTTTGCAATCTGGATGCTCCTAGGTGAGTTTAAGTGAAAAACTATGCTCAAAGTTACTAGATTTTTGTTCACCATAAATTTATTATAGCATTCCAGGGAGGGATTCTGCACTCTGATCATCCTCGGGCAACTCTGGTGACTTGACTGAAGGTGTTTAGTCAGTATGTAACAAGCTTTGTTTCAAATTCAAGGGTCTTGAAGCCTTTGTGTGGACAAAACAACAAGACATGAACCATCTTATGGGTCTTGTTGCCAACAAGAAACCATAGAGCATTCCTTTGTTGGCTGGCCTTGTGCTGCTGTCTAGGTGATGGAGTTTGTGCTTCTGGAGCTGAAGAACCTGAGCTGCATCCCAAGATGTTCCCAGCAGCCATGTAGATAAGCCTGAATTGTCTGAAATGCTCAAATCAGGATCCTGTTTGGGGCTGGGATAGATGGACTTTTAAAGACTGGTGCCTGTGTTAATGGCTTTTTTCCCTAAAGAAGATAGTGGCTGGCTGCTAGAAGCTAACCATGAGGATGGCTGGACTTAGACTGGTGTAACTTGTGGCTGTGAGTAGAGGTTTCTGTTTCTTTACAGAGCTAACAGTGCGTTCTCCTTTGGCTTCCACAGGCTTTATCATCTACTTTACCTATGGAATATGGCACAGTGTGGAAGCCAGCTATGCAGCCTCAGGAGAAGCAGAGAGAAACACAGACACCGGCTCAGACAGCTGCAAATGACTGTGATTGACTTACGGGCGACTGAAAGAATGGCTGCAGTGAAAGAAAATTTGTGGTGGGCATCCTGAACCAGATTACACCTGTAATCAGTTATCAGGAACATGGAAGCAGAATGCAGGACTCCCCAGCTTGGTTACTGCAGCTTGCAGTTTGTTTGGCAGCACAGTTAAAAGGGACTGCAAGATGAAAAGAATCAACTCTGCCATATTCCCAGCAGCACTGGCAGTTCATCTGGGGTGCTTCCCTTTCTCCCTCTCAGATTTTGGTTTTTTTCCCCAGTATGTAGAAGGAGAACTGCTTCTGTGTGCAAATGCTGCTATGAAACCAGGCCTCACAAATGTCCTTCTTTCAGTAGCCCTGGGAATTACCTCCCAACAGATGTTCTTCCCAATTTTATATGGAGCAGGTTTTGCAGTGCTACTGTCAGGCATAAACCAGGATCTATCCTTTACCCTATGTGAGCTGTACCCTCTGTGTATGCACACAAAAAAAAACGTTCTCACAATCGCTAGATTTCCCCAGGTTAACAAAGCACCTGTAAGATTTGCATTCTTTAAAATACCAGATTTTAACTTTTTTTTTTATTTAACTGGGTTTTTTAGCTACGTGGTCACATGCTTTCAAGCATGTCGTTGCTGGGAAATGTTGAGAAAATTAGTACTTGCTGATTTTCAGGTGAGTGATTGCTCGCCAGCACACAGGTAACCCCAGCAGGTGTTTCTCCCAACTGTACGCTCCACAGAGGAATTGCCAGCTTTAGTCAGGAACCCACATGGTGCAAGTACTGCAAAGGCTTGAAAGCAACAGGTGTCTCCAAAGAGCAGTCCTGCCTCTTTGCTTCAGAAATCACCAGTGGTATGGCTGTAGTGGTGGGGCTGGCCAGCAGAACTGAGCTGCTGTGACAGCAAGTGCAGCCCTATGTTGTTCCCCTCACATCAGTTTTCTGTGCTGGCTGCTTGGCATTAGCAGCTTTGGTTTGGTATTGGCAGGTGGAGCACATTCCTGCCCTGGGGAGGGAAGCACGGGAGGATCCTCAGAGGCATGAAATGCCTGGTCTCAGCACCCTGCACAGGGAGGCTGTGGGGCTGTGCAGGGACTTTTCAATCCTGGCAGAGTGTTCAGACCAGAAAACACGATTAAACTCTAGGGTCTGACTTGCTGAAGGGAGCTTTCCCTTTGGGGCTGGAGATCATCTCCAAAGCCTGCCTGTAGTAAGGCAGGAAATTTGGAGTTGGGACCAGGATCTGTATTTGATTGGCAATGTCTTGGTTTTGGCTGTAAGTTGATTTTTTTTTGTTTTAATTCTCTCTAATAGCTTTCCCTAGCCAAATTAATCCACTCCCCTAAAAAGGCTTATTAAAGCATCGTGAAGGTTAGCCATGCCCAAGTAATCCCACTGATCTAAATTAATGCTTCAGCTTGTACTGAAAAACAGATTATAGAATTGTGGAATAGTTTGGGTTGCAAAGGGACCTTTGAAGATCATCTGGTCCAGTTTACCTGACATCAGCAGGAACATCTTTAACTAGATAGGTTGCTCAAAACCCTGTCCAACCTGCTCTCAGACACTTCTGGGGTTGGAGCATCCCAGATGGATACTGCAGAAATCCACTTTTCCGATGTGAGTGGATGCTTTCCTAGGTGTCCTTCATACTACTGCCTCTGAACACTGGACAGTCTTTAATTTGTCAGCATGGCTCTTGCTGATGAAGCAACAGGTTCTTGCACCTGTCATTGAGTTGGAGAAGTGAACAGACCTCTGCATGACATGCCCAGGGTCTCACCAGGCATCTGATGCAGCAGAAAAGGGAATCACACCATCTACTGGATTTTATGGCTGGATTGCGGACCATTTCTCATGTTTCCAAGAGAATTTATAGCCCACTGAAGGGTTTTCATCTTTTAATTTTAGTGCACTGGGAGGCTTTTCTTGACAGGATGGCAATTTGAGGAAGTGAAGGCAATGTGTTCATTGCCTCCTAGGTGCCCTTCAGGGTGTGTGATTAGTGCAGCTTCCCCCACAGAATGAAGTCGGGGGTCTGCTCCAGTCACTGGGTCTTGACCATCTGTTAAGCCCTGCTCCTTGTGCATATACAAAGTCTTATTCAAGCAGGGAGAGATTAATACAGATATTAAAAGCCACTAAGTTGAAGTCTATTTTGTTTAAACACAGGCAAGCTCAACACACTCCACAGCCTCCCAAAAGGCACTTAAAAGGTGGTGGGAGGGCAACAAGATGAAAACTGAGGATCAAAGTTTCATATTGTACTAAAAATAGAAGGATGTTTTTCCTACCTGGCTACCAGCTTCTGTTCAGTGAAAACATGAAGCTTGTGTCCTTACCAAAGCTTCATGTGTGCTGAGCAAGCCAAGGACCTGGTGGAAAATCTTTCAGGAGGATGTTGTCAGGCACATTCCCAAAGTGGGGTATGACCCAGTCCCTTTTTAATCCTTATGGCAAAGCCTGAGCAGTTCTGTAGCTCTCAGCAGGAGGGCCGGGTGAAGGGGACAGGGGATGGGGTGTTGAAACTGAATGAACTGGAACATTGGGGAGTTCAGGTGTTTGTTGATGAGCCTGAACCACTGGCAGAAATGTTCCTGTTCTCACATGCTGCAGCATGACACTTTAATGGAAACATTGGAGACCACACTCACTGTGCTGGCAGCCCCAGTCATATTGGAAGCATCCTAGGAAATGAGTCCATGGAAACTCATAGCATGTGAGCCACTGTCAGGTAAGGCAGCTGACCAGCCCTGCTGCCAGGAAGCTAATGACTGACTAGCTTCCATGTTTACCTTAATGGGGTAACCCTCTAATGGGCTTTTGCTTTGTTTCCCATTCATCCCAGTTTCTGTATGCTCAGAAAAAACACGGCAGGATATGCTGGTTTGTATCCGTCAGCCCACAGGTGCACTGACACATGGATTTATTGTCAGGAATATATTACACTTATCTGTACATCATAATTGAAATAATACAAACTCTTCCTGTAATCATTAGCCACATAATAAAGAGGACCACAGAACTCCTGCTGCATGGGAAACTGTACAGAGGCTCCTCAGAGTGTCCATGGGACACAACCACCATCAGTGCAGAGACAAAATACCTGATTTTGCACTTGATCGTTTTTCCTTTCCTCCCCCCACCTGCCACCACCACAAGCTTTTGCTGCTGTGCATCAAGTGAGTCAACCCGTCTGTGCCAGCAGTCACTGGAGGTGCAATCCCAGTAGGGCCAAATGGTACCCTCCCTCAATAAAAAGGAGTTTTCCATGTCCCCCGCTCCCTGCTGGCTCTCCTGCCATCCCATGGCTGATACCTGCTCCCAGTCCCCATCTCTGGAACTCCCTGGGAGCAGCTGTAGGCTGGTTTTATTGCTGCTAGACCCTTCTGCATTGGGTAAAGATTAACAAAATCAAACAGCTTCCTTAAAGACAGAGATTAAGAAACCCTTTCTTATTGCTGGCTACATTCCCTCTCCTGCTAAAGGCCATCCTAGTTCCAAATGGGAAAGTCCACGCAGAGGCCATGGCATTCGGGAAGTTTCCAGCCCTGCAAAAGCAAACACTTTCCCTTCCCAGCTTGGCCCTGCATCCGGGGATCTTCATTCCTTGGGAATGGCTGCCCCATTCAGGGGCTCCTGCCTTCCTCCCACTGTCTCAGTGGCCTGGGCTTTCCTTTCATAATACTTCAGCATGCAGAGGCAAAGAAAGACAGGACAGAGGAAAAGTACCAAAAAGGAATAACCTTTTTTGGGGAAAAAAGTCTGTGTTTCTGGTTTTGCACCAGAAGGAGCCACTCTTCACACACACCACACACCCCCCCCCCCCCCCCCCCCCAATAGGGCCAGGTTGCTGGGTGGCTAGTGATTGGGCAGGCCCCAGAGGGTGTTCCAAGGAAGAATCCAGTGAGAGGCAGGATTGGGAGGCAAAAATTAGATGGGAAAGGGATTGGAAATAATACCAAATGATGATGGAGCTAGGTTCAGTCCCGGTTTTCCCACCATAAAAGCCCCACTCCCAATTCACTGCTGGAAGCATCTCTTGAATATGATTTTAAACCAACAAAGTGGTAAGGGAAGCACCATATGTAGAGGGGAAAGATTAATAAATTACAACAGGTTCTGCTAGCCTGTCCTGGGCCAATAATATGCTGTAGTGCATTTAAAGTTTTGAGTAGCATCAAGGTCATAACTCCAGTTGTATCATCTCAACCATTTTTACAAAGGGTAAAAAGGAGAATCCTAGAAACTACCAACAAGCTACTCTGACTAATCTGATGGCTGTCTGCAATAGTGTGACTGTGTTGGTGAGTGAGGGATGAGCAACTGATGTCATTTACCTGGACACTGCAAGGCCTTTGACATAATCCCACACAGCATCCTAAACTGAGGAGATACAGCTTTGATGGATGGAAGCTGGATATGGAATTGGCTGGATGGTTGCATCCAGACCAGCTCAATGTCCAAACAGCCATCAGTAAGAAGTGGTGTCCCTCAGGGGTCAGTATTGGGACCTATACTGTGTAATACCTTAAATGACTCAGACAGTGGGATCAGGTGCATCCACAGTGAGTCTGTGGATTGACACCAAGGTGAGTGGTTCAGGTGGTACACTGGAAGGAATGGGATCTGGACAGGCTTGAGAGGCGAGTCCATGTGAACGTCATGAGGTTCAACAAGACCAAGTGCAAGGTCCTGCACCTGGGTCGGGGCAGCCCTTAGTAAGAATACAAGTTGGGGGATAAAGAGATTGAAAACAGCCCTGCTGAGAAGGACTTAGGAATACTGGTGGATGAGAGTCTGGACATGAACCAACAATGGGTGCTCAAAGCCCAGAAAGTCAATTGTAACCTGAGCTGCATCCAAAGCAGCGTGACAAGCAGGGCAAGGGCGGGATTCTGCAAGGGAGGGATTCTGCCCTTCTACTCCGCTCTTGTGAGACCCGACCTGGAGTGCTTCATCCAGCTCTGGGGATAAGAAGGACACGGACATATTGGAGTCGGTCTAGAGGAGTGCTACAAAGATCTTAGAGCACCTTTTCTATGGAGACAGGCTGAGACACTTGGAGTTGTTAAGCCTGGAGAAGAGAAGACTTAGGGGAGATCTTTTAGCAGCATTCCAGGACCTCAAGGAGGCCTATAAGATAAAATTGAGAGAGACTTTACCAGGGCCTGTAGTAAAGGACAGGGACAAGGGACAAGATAGGACAAGGAACAGCAGTTTTAAACTGGAAGAGGATAGGTTTAGATGGGACATAAGGAAAAGCATTTTTACAATGAGAGTGGTAGGATACTGGAATAGGTTGCCCAGAAAAGTTGTGGATACCCCATTCCTGGAAGTGTTCAAGGCCAGGTTGGATGAAGCTCTGAGCAACCTGTCAGTGGAAAGTGTCTCTGCCCATGGCAGTGGGGGCTGGACTAGATACTCTTAAAGTTCCCTTGTAACCCAAATAACCTAAGAGTCTGTGATCTCATTGTATCAGAATTCTATTGGTGAAATGAAAGATGGCAATGCTCTAGGTGTTGCAAATAGCTGTGCAGTTAGCAAGTATCAAAGTGATTAAAGTCATACTTGGCAAGAAGGGGCTGTGTGTGCATGTGTGTGCTAGGTATCTATCTTTCAGGTTGTACTTGCTGGACACACTAAAATCTAGCAATGCATTTCAACAGTAGTAGCTGGTGTGGCATGATCTAATCTAACAAGATGCTTAATTTACTCAGTATCACAGTACCATGCAAAAGCTGCTACAAAAATAAATTTCTCTAAAAAGGAGAAAAAAAAATCATCTTTCTTTTTAACACTGTGGAACAGGCCACAGTTGTTTTGATGGTGGTTGAAGCTGTATCTAAGCTGCAGTCTGTGAATCCTGAGTATTTCCCAGGAAAGCTGAAGCACAGCTCCCACTCAAGCAGAATGGCAGGGCTGTGCAATGCCACCCCTGTGGGTGCAGGGCCTGCTGGTGCCACCACACACCCGGGTGAGAAAGTCACTCCTGCAGCATCCTGCACCTCGGGGATTTCCTCCAGGTCCTGTTGCGCTGCTAACTTTGGCCCCAGTGCACAGAGCAGGCCTGCATGCAGGCTCTTCGTCTAAGCTGGGTAGAAAAGCATCCCACAGATCTCTTTGTATTTTAAATTATGCTCGGGGGTATTTTTATCTTGTTAGCAATGCCCATGAGGGCCCTGCAGACAGTGTCACAGTGTCACCCCAGCCGCTCCATCCCCTCAGGTGGGAGGTCACCCCAAGCCTGGGTGAACATTTTTGCTTCTAGATGGGAAAGTTAAAGGTAGTTTAGCCATTCATTTCCATGAATCTTCAAAGTGCTCTGTAACTCTGGGTAAGCTGTAGCAATGTAAAATAATGTAGATATGTTGAAGGAATGAAATTCTGACTTCATCTGCACCTATGAAGCTGACTATGCTCTATTTGGCATTTGAGGTGGAAGGAAGCTAGAGCCCTAGCAGATGCCCAGTATCTCATCTTACTATTGGAAACCTCTCATCCAGCAAAGGTCAAGGATAAACAACTTATTTTCTCATTCTGGCTTCTGGGCCTTGAAATAAAACAGAATGGACAGAAACCTACAGCCAGAGATTTTGATTGCATCCTAACCACGACAAAGTAAAACAAGAAAAGATCTGACTAGGATTGAAATACACTAAAATTGAACCATGTTAGCCAGTAACCTCTACCAAAAACTAAAACTTTCAGTTTTCTCATCTCATCTCATCTCATTTCTCATCTCTAGCCTATCTCCACTTACAATATCAAAGCTAAGAGTTAAAAAGCAGTGGATGGTATGCATATCTTTTCTGGTGTTCAATGCAAAGGTGATGGTTTTGAAGGCAGTACTGTCTTAGAATTTCAAATTCGCTGGTGTTCATGTTACATAGAGTACCACTTGGTGGTCACTTGAAAGGCGCTTCTACTTCTTTGTAACTTTCTTCTAGGTTGGGTATAAATATTCCTGGGAGGCTAAACAGAAATGCATTTTGTTTAGATACAAGTCTTAGGCACAAGTTAGAAAACTGCTGACTGTAATGAAAATATATCAGCACTTAGTAGTATCCAATAATATAAAAAATGTAATTCAGAACATCTGCAACTACATATATATGTGTGTGCGTCTATATATAGTATAAAGGTACAATACATACATGTATATAAACACAGACACATATACAGAAATATTCACAACTTGAACTATATTTGTAACTAACCTGAAATACTGCAGCAAAAGTTCATTCTGATGAATCATTAATAGAGCATTTCCCAACTTTTGGCTCTAACCATAGTTAAAATGTTAAAACATCAAACTAAACCTTTTGCTATCCTAACTTTCTGCTGTTTTAGTTCTTGGCTATCATTTTTGCTACCCTAATCGACATGTCAGAACCAAGAATTTCTATATGGGGACTGTAAGAGTACCCTGCCTAGTGTAAAGCTATGCAGCTACTGAACATGCTTGTAGCCATGAACCCTGGGCGCCTGTTGATGGTAGTACTTCCTTGGATGGTAACAACTTGCAGATTGGAAATGCATAAAAGGCAGGGAACTTTCGGCACATAGCTGCCCATTATCGCCTCAAGGTTCTGACTTTTGCTGGAGAGGAGTTCCCTGATGAGCAGCGATAAAAAGGAGTGGATGGTGAGGGTGGGAGTTTGACGGGGCTCACAGCATCTCCCTCCTGCAGCTTCCAGAGCAGCTCCTCATTAGTCCTGCTGAGCTTCTTCTTCTCCTCCACTTCTTTCTCAACATATTCTTGAAGATTTGCATTCTCCTCTGACAGTTGCCTGGAGAGAGAAGCAGGACAACATGTAAGGCGCTCCAGGGCAAAGATGGTGGCATTCATGCAGCCACCCCTGCCCCTAGGGCTGAGCTGCCAAAGCTGTGGCACAGCTATCTCCAGATCTCTCCACTGATGGGTGAGAAAGTAATTTCTACAAGTCATAGCTTCTTCCCCCCAGTGTCTGGTTCTGCTTCCAGATGCACCCATGGTGGGATGGGCCCCAGCCTTTTTTCCTGGCCTTGTGGAGTGTCAGAGTAAGTATAAAGAGGTGCAGGTGCATCCATAATTTTTCAACTTGCTGCTACGGTATGCAAAGGAAAAGCAGTCTGGCCTTTCCATGCTCTGAATTTCAGCTGATGTCCTGATGCAGGACACAGCTCAGCTTCTAGGCTTTCCCTTTACTCCATAAAGGGTCATGAGATGATGGGTCCTTCTCCACCTCCTTCCTCCTTGGTCCCAAAATAGCCTATATTCCTGACTGCAACACTAGAGAAACTTTACCAGTAACGATCAGGGAGCTGTTCTCCCCGAAGTGCCCAGTAACTTCGTGGCTTTTTTGGAGCTGGGCATGGAAATCTCCTATGGGCACCACAGCCTTAGTGGGTCTGCACTCATTGGCCAGGTGACTAGTTTTGAAACAAATGGGGCAGGGCAAGTAGACTGTGGGACCTGATGGAGACGTGTTTTGGGCATGTGCTGACAACACCTATGTCCCAAAGGATGCATGCAGGAGCACCAGGATTCTGCAGCCCCGCTACGTTTGGGCAAGAGCCAGCTCCTCCTGTGATCAACCTGTGGCAGCTCTGGGCAGGCACCTAACCTGATTTACTGGAAATTTAGAGTTTTATAGGATCATTCCTATACAGGGAGGAACCCAACCTTCCCCTAGGTGTTTTAAGTGCTCAGCAGCAGCTGGGTGTGGATTTTGGATGCATACAAAACAAATGCTTTTCTGGGTGTAGCCTGAAGGCTGTAGCACTGCTGGTCCACTCACCAGAAGTCTGTGAGAGGGTGGGGTTGGTATTTCTGACTTAGTTTAAAAGACATTTTTAAAGAATTTTTTCCTTTTTAGCCTTGATTCCTAGAGAAATATAGCTCAGATAATCAAGAATGTGTCTCTTCTAGCCCTGAAAGTTCTGAAATGTGGAGTGAGCAGTGGCTAGCAGAGTCACCTTGATCTCTTGGGTATTGGAAACTATCTTTCTTCATACATCCCCAGTCCAAAGGACCAAAAAAAATGCTGGTTGATTTGGAGGGAAGATCTGAAATGCTGGGAGATCAGATGATTTATTCAAGTTGGGGAAGTCCCAGCAGGGGCTCTGTGGAGCTCTCGCATACAAAACTGGGTCATGATCTACCCGAAAGGCTCTTGTCCTTCCCTTTTTACCTGCCCTTGTCCTTAATTGGAAATATATCTGTGGTGCACCCCTCACATCCCAGTGCCTCTAGGACCCCCTCCTGACGGTGCTGCAGAGACTGGCTTTGGTGTTTCCCCTCCCTCCTCTCACTGCTGCTGGGCTGCCACAGCTGCTTGGACACCCAGACTGCAAGCTGGCAGAAATAGCTCTAATCCAGGGCAGCTCCCTGAGCTAGTTCATGCTGTGCTGCCCAGACAGTGCCAGTACAACATAAATCAGCAGTCAGGGTGGTTACTGCTGCTGGGAAAATGCATGCTTTAATAACTCCAACTTTAAAGCCCTGGCTTGTCCGTGTAGCTGCCCCACAGCTGTCCCCAAAGAGTTACTTGTTGAAAATTATTCTCCTTGAAGTTGACTTCCCAGGCTGACTTTGAACTCAGAATTTCTCCTAAAAGGTGTTTTTGAAAGCAGTACCTATGCAGTTGCAGGCAACAAGCAAAGTGCTGCAGCTGGATGCCAGCAGGGAGTGGAGGGAGGGGGCTGTTCACCCAGCCAGAGATGGGGAGCTGCAATGCAGAGATGCCAAGTGCTGAACCAGGCACCCTGGCTGCTGTCAGGCGTGGAGAGAGACTGCCACTTCCAGGCCACAATTCATCCAGCCCAAAAGCAGGCATCTCAAACTGCTCTGGTGAACCAGACCTTAAAAACACACATTTTTTCTCCCCCAGGACAGAAATGCTGTAGACACCCATGTCAGACAGTGAAACGTGTATGTACTACAGGTATTTACAATCAGATGAGAGAAAATATAATCCTCACCCTGATCTGAATGTTAGAATATCTATGCTGAAGACGTTTCAAAAGGCTGAGTCATTAAAAAATGAGGCAAGAGAAAGACAAAAATTAAAATCAGAGAAGAGACACTGACAGTTCAAAAAATTGACATTTCTGGATGTCATGATAGCTACGTAGCTGCAGTGCTGGGACAAGACCAGCTCTAGTTTACCCTTCTGGCACCCCTTCTCCGTGGCTCCAGCTGTGTTCTCCAGCCTTACAGCATGACATAAACTCTCTGGGGCAGGGACTATCCTACCCTGCTCTTTATGTCACCCAACAAGGAGCCTTGTCACCCTTGTCCCATTGTGACAAGGTTGCAAAAAGGCAGTGCTGATGAAAAAATCTGCCCAAGGATTAATCCTGCCTGGGTGAAAATGACATCCTTAGGATGTCTTTCCCAAGATTTTTCCATTTTGCTTCCTCATTACCCACTGACTAAGAGATCTCAGGGTAGTGATATTGAAATCAGAACCCATGGTAAGCTTGTTCTCAGCAGTGTGTCAAAATCATGGAAATGCATAGACAGATACATGGCCTTCCTTATGTTAAAGGAAGCAAACTTCAATGTAAAAGTATTTTTTAATAAGACAAGCAGAGCAGAACACAAATACATTTTCAGGGGGAAATAAGTTTTCCCCTTATGAAATAAGTGTCAGCCTTGGACAATTAAAACCTGGGGCCTCTTTTCAAGCTCAGACAGATTGCAAATACCAGCACAAACCTTGTTATGACAGTATTTTGCTCAATCCTGGCTCTGAGTTCTTCATTCTGCTGTTGCAGCATGGTGATTTTTTCTTCCAGCTTTAAATTTTTTTCAACCTGCAGCAAAAGAAGGTTTGTTAAATCTGAAGAACATTCGGCTCCCGATCCAAGATAATTTGTTCTATATTAACCTGTGGAGCAACTTCTAAAACTTGAGGATAGGTGGAGGTGGTTTTCTTGACTGCAGCTGAGACTTAGAGATCTGACTCACACCGCCACATCAAACTGCTGAATTGAGCAGGGGCAGAGCAGAACCAGCCCTTACATATACATGAGCAGGAGGAGGAGGAGGTCTTAGTTTTGTTCAGTGCAAATAGATGTTTTCCCCAGTGGTGCTCCACAACTTTTGTCCCCCAAGGACCCAGCATTACCAGACATTGGAGAAAGTGCTGGTGACTCCTGAGGAGCACTCAGCACAGAAAGTTGCCCAGCACTGTAGTATGAGTGGTCAGTTGAGTGATGAAGGAGGAACGCAAGATGGGATGATGTACATCTTCCAGACATTAAGTCTGACAAGCAGCCTCCACAATCATGATTCCTCAGTTATGGAGAGGAGTCACCCACCAGGGCAGATGATGCCCAGCAGCAGCCTTAGAGCGCTGCTGCATTCTCGTGAGGTGGGCTGGCCTCTGAAGACTCTTTTCACTGCTGCTGAAAATGTCAGCTTAAATGACAGGCTTACACAAGACATTTGACTTTAAGCTGTAATTAATTGAAATTAATCCTCTCCCAACCACAGGTAGCTTGAACCAGCACAGTTCAAGGGCAGAGTTTGAGGACATCAGTAGCAGTGTATTATAAGATGTTTACAGGCATGTTCCACAGCCTCAGGTACCCTGTTTGCCCCAAGCTTTGAATTTGACATACTTTATCACCTTAGTCTTTGGTTTTCCAGCTGAAAATTTTGCTGAATTCAACACTTCCGAAAGAAAATAAGATAGCACAGGGTAACCTTATCTCTGTGTGAGCTTGGTTATTGAATTTCTCAACCTTTTATAAAGATCGAAAATATTGTGCACTGGGGATAGCAATAGGTCACATTTAATGGTGGAGACATCAGTTTTAGGTTGTGTTTTTCAGTCTGTGCAGGTAATTGTGAAGGATACTCCTGATTCTCAGGTATTCTGGTCTGTCCCAGTTTACTTTGTTAGAGCAGCACCTGGATTCTGGCCCTGTTTTGAATTGCTCTGAGAGAGGAATCACCATCACGGGCTCTCTCTCTGTTTCTTCAATAGTTTTAACAAGTAGTAGCTATGCAACCTTCATTTCCAGCCTCCCTTTCAGCTGCCAAGGAGCCAAGGCTGACCCTGTGTTTGAAATGCCCTCTTGCTCCCTTGTGAGGCACCAGAGCATTTGGAGATGTCCTGTAGGTGTTCTGGCACTTACAAAGATGTACCTTGAAATGGAAAGCAGTTGTGCCTTTGGGCTGCAGCAGACCCATTGTTTTACTGTGATAAAGGGCAGGAACAGGACTGTGCACTTGTATGTGGTTAATGAGCAAAAGCAGCTAAAGGACCATGAATTATATAGCCTGTTGTTTGGGATTTTTTCCCCCCAGTGTTTCCAAATCCTGGCTTAGCTCCAAGAGTAGCACGTTGGAAGGAGCAGAGATAATAAGCCTCAGTTGCAAAGAGGCACTTTTCTCTGCATCCACTTACTAAAGCATCTGTTCAGCAAAATAATCACCAGAGTTCTCAAATTTCCCTGTAAATGGAAACAAATCTTGCTGAATGCTGTGCTGAACCAGCTGCCACAGCTCCCAGCTGAGGTATTGCCTCATTCTGTCACCACACTGTATTTTACTGTCACTGCAGGTTGTGCTGTACAAAATGAATCCCCTTTCCCACAAAAAAAAAAATGTAATTGATGGTGAATTGGGGAGTTCTTCATCAGGGAATCCCACAAGCAAAGGAGGAGAAAACAGCATAGCCTTCAGAAAAGCATTACTGGAGAGACCTCTTGTACAGTAAGCCTTGCTAGGGACTGCTTGTTGAGTATTGCTAATCCACACATGGCTCCCTAAATGCCTACAGGAGCAGCAGCAAGACACACCATAGCTCAATCTTTCCCCATGTGCCCTCTCCAGCCCTAAAAGGTTACCTGATTCCTGTAGGGGCATGTGGTGCAGGCTGGTGTCCCCTGGACTACCACAGATTTCCCTTTCCTCCATTCTTCCTCCGCCACCCACCTTGCAATCCAGATTGATGGATGTGAACCTCTTTGACTGTGTTTTGCCCCAACCTCATGTGGGTATTCACCTCTCTTAAGTCCATCTGCTGTAATAACCAAACTTCTTTATTACCTCTGTGATGTCTCCTCTGTAGGAAAAATGACAACTCACCTGTTTTTCCAGCTCCATAATCATCTTCTCCTGCTGGTGAATCTGGAGGTTCTTCATTTCCAGAACATGTTTTAAGCTCTTCAAATCTTTTTCTAAGTGTAGATATGGAGCTCGCACAATCTAGGAAATATATCAGAGATTTGAGTATGTCAGCCATACATACATCTTCAGCCATAAGACAGAGATTCCTCCGTGTAACACTGTGGTTTAGGAGAATCAGTGGTGCAAAAACTACGTGGACCTGGTCCTCTGCCACCCATTTGACCTCCGATTTTTTCTTCTTGACACCCCTTTGGCTAAGATTCGTGACTCTTCCTCAGAGCTCAATATTCGGGATCTCAGCTGGGACCTTGCCCCCTGCCCCTGGAATGAGGATTCAATTGCTCTTCATTGAATCAGGTGATGTGTAATACTTAGAAACAAGTATCTCGATGCCTGTAGAGTTAGAGTTGTCATCTACCTTCAGCTGTTCCTCAGTGTTTTTCTTCAGAGCCTCTTCAAACCGGTCTGCTTTGGCCTTAAGAGATTGATTCTGGAAAGTGAGGGTGTCTATCTGGTCCTGGGGGGGAAACACACCAATTAACACATCAGCTGTGTTATCAGCCCACTCACATTGGTACCGGTCAGTCTGCACTGCCAAACCAGGCAGTGGTTTATCAGGGGAGCTAAATAAGGCCTAGACACCCCTGTAAGGTGATATTTTTTATGTCAGGCCACTTGAACAGAGAAGGGGTATTTGATAAGCCTCAGGGAATCACAAAATCGCTGTAACACCTGTGGCTGATGCTAAATCACCCTTGTGTTGGATGAGAACAGACATGTCCTTCCTTGGAAGAGCTGGCATTTATATCACATGCATTTATGTGGTCCTTAGAGTCCAAATGAGGCAGGAGATACCTGTTCCCTTCCCCTTTCTGAGCTTCTAACATGTTAACAAGCAATGATGAGTTAGTAGTGTGGAATTTAAATGATCCTCATTTCATCTCAGAGCTATACATGGGAACAACATGTTATTTTAAGCAATCATATTTCTGTTACCATCAAAGGCATTTCTGTCTATAGAACACCTGTAAAATCCACAGTTGCTGTGAAGATGGTATTTTTATCTTTCACAGTTGTGATTTCTTGTCTGGAACATTACATCAGCCCTTATTGCAAAACTGCTGACATGCCTCGAGCTGTCGCAGCAGTGCAACAATATGTGCTAGTCAGGGCGTTTAAAAATGGTAATTCATCTCTGCCTGTGAAATCAAACAGGGCTTGCATTAATTGCTCTGGCATCTTTACTTGTTCACACATTTCCAACCTTAGCTTGTGTCACAGGGGTGCAGTTCTGCCCTCCACTCCTTGAGATTTCTTCATCTAGGGAGTGAGAACAGCAGGGAGTTTTTAGAAGGATTAGACGATTTTGACCTTGGTGTTAAACAGTGGGATGTGGTAACTGTGATGTGCAGGGCTGACCCTGGCCATGCACAGCCTGGCCTGCACAGCAGGGCCGGCCCTGGGGCAGCCCACATCAGGGACTGGAGATGTGTCTACAGCGTGGGACCGGCTTCCCACATTTGGGCAGCAGGGAGACCATCAAAGCACAGACACAGGCACAGGGCCAGGCAGGGAGATGTCACAGTTCCTGAGCCCTGGGGGTGCCAGCTGGTGGGTACCATGCAGACAAGGTGATGCTCTCAGCCACTGCAGGTACCAGAGTCCTTCCTAACAAGCAGGGAAGAGCTCAAGTTTTCCATAAGATAGCAGGGTCAAAAAACCACTTCTTTCTTTATCCAGATGCCTTTAAATCCCTTTAAGTTTTCCCTTTCTTGTGAACCAGCCCAGCGGGAGGAAAAATCCCCAGGATTTGCTGCTCTATCTCAGTTTGGACAGGCGGAGTACAAGATGTACCAGAGCTGGTGGGAGGCAAGAGCCTGGTGTGCTGGCAGTGGGCAGCATGTCTGGGGCTGCCCCATCAGCTGCTCGCCAGCACCATTACAGGGTGGGAAATAAAGAAACTGCTAACCTGGAGTGACAGACGCAGCTTTTCAAAGGTCTCCTCTAGTTGTGCCTTTTCCAGATTGTGAGCAGTATTCAGTTCTGGGGAAGTTACACAGATATGACATTATTGAGTGTAGTCCAGCAAACCAGGGTCTGAGAGCACACATGTCATGAGCCAAGTGCAATTTGGGATGCAGTTTTAGGACATGGAATAGGAAACTGGTAGCAATATGTTCTGTGACCTTAGGTAAATTGTTCTGAACATCAGTTTCCTGATCTTTCACTGTTTGCAGATACCTCTGTTTCTATGTGACCAGATTTGGATTTTCCAGAACTGCGTAGAATTCTCAGCTCCCAGGCACTCTGATCTGAAAAGGGTTAGTCTGACAATGGGCCATTTACCAGTTCAGACTGAGAATCCCTAGATCAAATTATTTAAAATTGGATACATTTAAAAGCTTGGGTTGCAATTCCTTTGGGGGGATAGAGAGGAGGGCCACCACCTGAGATGCAAAAATACAAATGACAGTGCTTCTCCCCAAGATGTGGTAGATGAGCTAAGAGATTAATTTCAGTAGCGAGATGGAGAAGACAAAAAACTTGATAAAAGGCTTTTCTGCTAGAATAACTCACCCTGTGCATACTAATAACCAAAAGTGCAATAGAGAAAGAGAAATAAAGTTCAATCTCTAAAGCAATAGCATCAAATCATCATTCAGTGCAGGAGTAACAGCTAGTATATGGGCGTTGTGTTTTTGGTGTTTTCCCTGCCAAGGCCATGGGTTCTGCCCTCTAAGCCCAGCTCAGCAGCAGTCCCAGCAGCAAGGTGTGACACATGGCTCCAGTGCGGGGCGCAGCGCAGCGGCGCGCAGAGTTGCAGTGCCTTTTCCAGGCACAGGAGGGCATTTCACACCCGCACCAGGAGCAGGGAGAACAATCTTTGGCCACCAGACCCTTGATGAACTGCAACTGAACTTTACCATCAAAAAATACTAAAAAAAATGGAGATGCAAGAATATCCTCAAGCAAGAATTTACAAATGCTATGGTAGATACCTTCTCTGGCCATGAGAGAGGAGAATAGACTGTTCCTCAGTTCATGTTATGCTCTGGACCGTGTCTCTAATTGACACAATGCAGAGCTAAGCAAATTGGCTTAGTCTAGGAAACATGGGAAAATCTGCTAGAGATATTTAAAATGTAGGAAAATGTAGGAAAAAATAGGTAGATTGTAATATTAAATGTCAACTAAAGCATGCACAAAGGCATATGTTTAGACACTGAACTAGTAGGGAGGGAAGAGCTCTGTCTGTAGCATCAATCCTGTGACAAACTCTAATGCAAAATAAAGGTAACAGTGCTGAGGTGCAGATTTGCACCAGTGAGAGGCTTTGGTCTACTCAGCATGGCCAGACTGAGTAGACCTGCTGGAAATAATGGAATTTTGCTGCTGGAAATAATGAAATTTTGGAAGCTGTTTTTAGAAGCACCTGTGGGTATTTGAGCACCTAAATTCAGGGATATCCCAAGAGCTCTATCCTTCTGAGAATCTGAGGATTAGGCTCTTGAAAAAGCATGTTGAGAAGTGATGTGGAATTGGATTCTATTTTCAGCAACACACAGAGAAAGCCTTATCTTTGACCCAGAGACCCCCCTCAGATAATCTCAGGTCAAAGTTAGATGCTGTAGACTGCAGACATCTCTCCCTCTACCCTAGCATGAATCTGAAAGCATGAAAGCACTACACCAAAACAAATTTTCTGTGTAATCTGCTCTGGAGGAAGAAGCACAGTCTCACTACAGCATTAATTCCTGCTCTGGAACTGCTGTGTAGCTGTTGAGTTGTCTTTGGCTTACCTTGAATCTTGCAGTCATTCTCATCCTGCAGTACTGTAATGGCCACTATGTGGTTATTTTCCAGCTGTGACATTGCAGCTTCATGTACAGCTGTGAGATCTTCCACCTGTTCCAGCAACAGTGAGCACAGACATGGACTCATGGTTAGTCACTGCTGATGGTATTTTTGTTCTTTTAGCTTAATGGTGATGAAGAGGTACATAAGAAAGCAAACAGTCAAAAACCCCTTAGGTGGAGATGCTGTTTATTAAATGTTCAAAAGTCTCAACATTCGATTAATCTAAATTATAATAATGACCACACAGCCCACAGCCATCATGGGAATGAGGAGTGCAGCTGAAGAGGGCTGTGGGCAGCCTGTGTTCCAGAGCACCTTTTGGGTTTGGGACTCCATTGTTTGCTACTAGACTTGGCTAAAGGCAAAGTGAGATCCCTAATGATGGTCTTTTGATATGAATCATTAAAGGAACTACAATAAGAAATCTGATCAAGATTGAGTCAGTGATCCAGAGCACTTTCTGAATGCAATGCAGCAATTTGATTTTTTGGGGTTTGTAACCACGGTGATTTTATACCCTACATTTAACACAATATTATCTGTGATATCTGGCAAGGCAGAGGATCAAACTATTTTACATTTACAGTGAAACAGCTGTTCTGTTAATGGCTAAGTGACTTGACTCTAAACAGCTTTATTTGCTCACAGTTATGTAAATAATGGTAGAAGTTTACTGCAGCTAAGTTTGCCTTGACTGGAATAAATGTAATTTCACTGCTTTTAGTTGTCAAACATATGTATTAGGTAACTCAGCAGAAGCCAAATTTCCAACCATGTTGGAGAAAACATGCTCTTAGAATGAAAGTTGGGCATTTAACATGGAATTTAAAATTATCCAGACTAATTTTCATAATAATGTGGAAAATAACCCAGTGGTGAAAAACTGCAAAATAATGGGGACTCAGCCTGCTGATGTATTGCATGACAGAGCTGAGAAAGGTGGGGGGCAGATGACTCAAAGGACTGCTAATGGGGTGAGGACTATCACCTGGCTTTTCCCAGAGCACAGTGTCCTTGTATATGATGTCTGTAAGCTGAAGCCCCATGAGCATTACCCTGTTCTTTACCTTGCCCTTGCTGAAGCCTTTATTTGTACTCTAATTTCTTCTCAACTCAACAGCACCTCCTGGAATGATTATCCTCAATGCCCACACCCTCAGAAGGTGAAGGGTTCTCCTCTTGCTGCCACCATCCCTGATAAGTTATTTATCTATAAAGTCAATTAAATATGCCCCAAATTATTTGTTGGGATTTTGCTGCCTTCTGTGTGTTTCATACCCACATCCCAAATGGCTTTCTTTAATCTTGCAGTGTGACGTCCTGTCTGCAGTTTTTCATGGCAGATAGTCAACTTGGCACTGGGAAGCAGCTCTCTTGCATGCTAATAACTTACTCTGTAAGCTTGATCACCCCACTTAACACAAGTCATGTTTATTTCTGGCTATGGAAAGTACCTCAGGTGGGTTTTTTAAGACTTAATAAAGTAAAATCAAGAGGAGCTCTAGTGGGAGAATTTCCCTAAACTGCTGGGCAAAACAGCTTGAGCTGAGCATCTCAAGTGAGAAACACTGGCAAGACAGATCACAGCCTTCATTCTGCCTTTAGCTGCAAGGAGATGTAAGAATGCACTGGCACACAAGATCAATTTGTGAGGAGTTTGGCTCTCATGCTCTGCTACCTCCTCAGAGAGAGGTGAGCCTCCAAAACCTGACACAGGAATGGTGTCTCCAAACAAGTAACAGCTACCTCATAGTGGTGACTGCTTCAGTGGTGACTGAAGCAACACAGCATGGAAGTTTAAGCTGTGACTGGAAACCATGAATGTGGGATGAGAACCTTCCAAATTAGATTTATGGCTACAGAAATACATGCAGATCCATGGTCAGAAGGATTTTGCTATTGTTATTGCCTTCAAGAATGCAAATTCAAATCCCCCTCATGCAGATAGGCAGCTCAAGCACAAGTCTTTTCTCATATGCAGAGCAAGAGCTCCATTTCCTTGGTCAAGAAACATCAGTGAACAGCTTTCCAGCATGGTCTGTCAGCTTCCACTGGTCCAAGAGAGCTCTACACAGGATGGGTATACAGAGGAGGAATTCAAAGGGAAAACCTGCTAAACCTCATCATGTTAACTGAAGTAAGAGTTGAAAATGTGGGCTGAAACTCTGAGATACTAGGGTCGCAGAAGCACTTTCAAAGCAATGGAGAGGAATGTTTGTGTTATTTTCAATAATCAGGGAACACACATCTCTGGAGCAAACCAAGAACTATTTGCCCCACAGAGGGAAGGATGTGCTTCCACTGCTCCTCTGTGATGATTAATAGAGTCACAACAGATGAAAACATAAGAAAAATTCTAGTCAAGTCCTACAATGATTTTGAACAGTTTTCTTGCATTGATCAGCTTGAGAGGAGAATAATCAGGATCTGTTCTTGTGGTCTTGAGAGCTTGCAGAAACACTCCAAAGAGTAGCAGGGCTAAGCTATAAGCTATTTCAGCAAAAAATTAACAAATTCCTTCACAAATGCTGATGTCAGGTGATCCAGGAGAGGTAAAACTTTGCAGCTTGAGCCAACATCTTCTACCAGGCAGACTGACACACTGACACAGTGCAAGGACAAAAATTGTCATGGCTTTTGGGAACACAACCCCTCCTTCATATCAGAAAGAAAAGCAGAAATTTTGAAGGGCATTGCAAGAAAACCAACTTGCATAAACTGAAATGAGAACCAAAAGATGTGGCTCAGCATAGGTTCTAACCATTTACCGAGAAATAATTTTTAAAATCTGATTTAGAACATTAAGACCTATTTGATAGCACTTCCTAATACATCTTTAGAAATCAGTTCATTGACAGAAATAGGTAGTTTGTCCAGGAGAAAACAGCCCAGTAGCATTGAGTTACAGTGTTTGTTCTGACAAAACCAGACAAAAGTAGCTGTTTGTGAGAATATTCTTGTCTACACATGGAAAGCAAAGCAAGGAGAAACACTTGGGATGTACAGTCCAAGAGATTAGACTGAGTGGTGGGGCAGCAATCAGTGATATCTGTGGAATGCATCACATGCTTGATGCTTAGGCAGCATGTGTTGCATGGTTGCTATCACTTCACTGTGTTGCCCTTTAGCCAGCAAATAACAATGGGCTGGCTCTGCTGGCCTTACCTGTGTGGAGCAGGTTCTTATAAACCTTGGTTTTAGTCATAAATTGACTAACATAGGTGAGTTGAGGAGCAAGTATGTGTGGGCAGCAGAGCTAATCTTAATATTTTTATTGTAAAACATCAGCATGTGAAGACAAGACATGGCAATGTCATAGACTAGCATGTAGAAAAAATAGTGGAACTAATAGGGAGAAAGAGCAGTAACGATATTCAGTATTACTTTTTTCCACTCAGAACTCATTGCCAGTGTCTTCATGTTGCAGTGTTCATTGTATTTCATTACCTGAACCCAATCAGTACTAGAATGGGCTACTCTTCAAAGGCACCAGGTGGAGACTGACCTGATCCTGATGCTGCAATTTGGCTTGTTCCAGCTGCAGCCTGTGCTGCTCCTGCAGGCTCTCCTTCTTGGCTTTGTACTCCTCCTGCAGCCTGTGCTCCAATGCCTGCATCTCCTCCTGCTGCTGCCTGCGGAGCTGCTTCCCCTCCTCCTCAAAGTGCCTCTCCAGCTCCTCCTTCTCGCTCAGCAGCTTCTTCCATCTCGCCGCGTTGAGGTCTGTGGAGACAAGACCACACAGTCCTCACAGTGCCCAGGACCAAGCCGTGGCATTGGCCCTGTTAGTAGAGCAATGAGCTTGGTGCTTCTCTCCCACTCTGTTATACAAGGGATATGACTGACCACTTGACCAGAAGGATTTGTATCTCACACATCCCATTTTTGAGCTGTTCAAAGCTGCTCATCCCATAAATCTGTTTCCAGCTCCAGCAAGGACCATTCAAATCCATTAATGCACACTTGCTTAAAATATTTTTGTATTCAAACCATTATCTTGTGTGCTTCATGGTATCAGAGAGTACTGAAAGGCTGATACTGAAGGCAATCAGAAAGTGTGAAATTTTTATTCTAGTGAACTAACCCAGTGACTATGTGTCAGAATTCACACCACTGTTTTCCAACAGTTCTATCAAGGAAAATCAGTCCATTTCCCCATTTGGTTACTCACCTTTATTGTCCCCCAGGTGCCAGGAAAGCAATGTCACAAACACTGTGTCCTCAGCCTTTTGCTTTGTTAAAGAACAACTATTCTTTAAAAAAAAATCCAGATATTGAAGACTAGATGCAAGCTGGACAAGATCAGGCAAGTACATGAACAGAGCAAGTTTGCTCACTTGTAAAGATCTAACAGGTAAGAAGTGATTAAAATCATCATGACCATAACATTCAGAACATCAAAGAAGGAGAAATGGGCTTCTAATGTCACTGCTAGATCTTCTTTCTGATTTAGACCCATAGCTGATTTAGAAAGATGATGAAGTTTTGAAAAAACTGACTGCATATTTATCCTTCCCTTGCCTTTCAAAATGCGCGTGCCATGCACAGACCAGTACGGCACTGCAAGTCAGAGAACTGGGAGCAGCTGTCTCCCTGCTGAATGCTTCAAACCCATATTTATCCTATGACAACATATTTGTTCAATATCTGTATCTTCCTGCCTCTTTCTACTCCAGTGTCAGACTGTGCTCATTTTTCTCAGGATAACAATTTGTCCAAGTTACCAGTGCTGTACCCGCAGCTTATGTTGGGTGCACCTATGCCAAGGTAGTTTGACACACAAGCTAACCATTCCCTTCTCCACATAACTATTTTTCACTTTGTTTAGAACTCTGCTTCCACACTTACTGGACACCAGACTTGCTCAGTATGTCCAGACAGATGAGCACTGCTGGGCTCCTGTTCTGATCCTGATATTTTCTGGAGCACTGTATCCCCCATCAAGCTATCTGCTCCTTATGGAAAGAGAGTAAACCAGTGAGTTTAGCACCTCAGTGGCAGCACACAGAAAGCTTTCCCACTTGCCCTACAACCAGAATGGAATAGCACATTAGCTGGAATGTCTTGTCTTCTGGCAGTATGGGTTATAGCTCTAAACTCTCTCTCTTGCCTTTTCCTTTTTTATTTTCTTTGGCATGTAAAGTGATCCCAAAACAGGAGGGGTTGTGCCTGCAGCTCTGCCTTCAGTAGAATTCAAACTTACTCAAGCTTTAAATAGGGGATGTAATGAACTCCATCTCTCTCCAGACTCTCTAATGTGATTACTGAGCACACAGGGAGGGCTGGGAAATGAAACAATGTGCTCTAACCAACAGAAAGTCCATCTGAAACATATACTGTAATCTGAAATACAAGACTCTTCACAGTTCAGACCCTGATGCAGGTGCAAAATAGAGGGAAGAGGGAAGTAGGAAAAGTGAGCTTGCATGGCATGTTCCCCATACACCCAACAATGATACTGGAGGCAGCAAATGAGGCAATTTGCCCTATACAATTTCACATTCTGCTGATCAAAATTTTAAAACACTGGTTGTTTCACAAAATTTAGTTCTGTGATTTTATACCAAAGGAAAACACCTCTAATGAGAAGGAGTGATCTGTACCATAAGTCTCAGACTAAGACAAATGAGGCTGGGGACTGAAGTGTTAAGGGAAAACTGAATCTCTTCTTAGCAGGGAGAGGGACCTTTGGGCCTAGATCTCCTGGGACAGACATAGCAGAAGGCAACACCTGTGGAACCCAAGGGTCTGCAGCTTTGCTGCCCGGGGAGCAGGAACCAGGGTGGGTGAGCCTGCCCTGCTGGAGCCAGCTGTGTGGTCCTGGTGAAACAGCTGGGCCATCTCCAGCAGGGACCCCATAACAGATGCCTGAACAGATGACCTACTGATGCTGCTGGAAAATTGTGAATTTAGCTTTCAGGCATCAAGACAGGGATACTGTTAAAACAAGCTACTTTTGTATAAAAGAAGAAAAAAATTACTCTGAAAAGTTATATGAATGTATTACTGACATGGAACAAGACAAGCAGAGCACAACTATTACTGGTCTGTTTTGGAGAGTTGCACCCTGGTTTTCTTTTGCCTTCTCTGTAGGTATCTCCATTCCTGCTTACAGGCGGGAAATGACTGGCACAAGGTGTCATTTCCTGGGATGACAATGTTCTGGGTTAAATGAGACCAGCTACTGCAGCTTTCTTACTCCCTGAACACTGAGTGTGCAACAGATGAGCAAAACCCACTTCAGGCTGGGCTGGGGAGGTGAGGGAAAAGTCACTACTGGACTGACCTTCCTTCCCCCACCACACACAGCTGCAGACACAGTGCAGCCTCCCCAGCCCTGGCACTTTGCATTCAGGAGTGCAGCTTCTGTGGGAACTGGGGGCTGGTGTCTTGTGGCCTTACAGAGGGACTGTTTCCTTCTGACATGAGAAATGGGCTCTTCTTCCTGACACTTGGCCCCAAAATCACAGACAAATCACACAGCTACTGCACTCAGGTTAAGAGTTCTCTGACTGGGAAGCATATGCAGGAGGAGATAGCACAAAGGCTTTGGCTTTGAAATGCTTGAGAAATCAGATAATACAAATTTTAAACTTGACATCTCATTGCCTTTCCTTCGTCTAGGTTTTTTATGCACCTCCATACCTCCTCTCAACACACTTCACGTCACTGGTCTGACAGTGAAGGAGCAGGTAATTTTGACATTTAATTTCCACTAGATTGAAGGGAAACAGCTGGTATTCAAAATCTCTTTACTGAAAGAGACTCAGTGTTGCAGCTGAAAAGTGCTTATATTTATAATTTATAAAGGTCGGTCTCTTGAGTGTAGAACGATTGCTTGTCATGTTTTCCTAGCTTTGGTGTTTCTAGTAAAATACATGAGCAAACCTTATGGCTTTAAATAACAAGTCCCTCAGTGTTTATAGAGGCCAAGATTCCTCCCCAGGACTGGGAAGGGAGAATCACTTTCCTATTTCACCCATGCTGGTTTCAGATGTGGTGTGATACTTTCACAGGAGGGCTGGGGGCAAAAGTGGACAGTGTTGTCTGACCTCAATATTTTGCCTGGCTCCAGAAGGATGCAGGTCTCCCTAAACTATTTTTTACACATGGTCCATTGGTGCTATTGCTTCAGCAATGGTTTTATTTACCACAAGAATTTTCCTTAAACACATATTCTAACTTTTCTGAACAGTGGGTAGAGAACCCAGTTGCAGTTTCATTGCTTTGCATAGCAGAATCTTGTAGTTTCTGTTGAAGTTAAAGACTGCATGTAGTGAAAACCAAGCACATTCACCACCTGAATTATAACTCTGAATTACAGCTATTGCCTAAACAACTAAGTGTTTGACTCACGGCCTGTATCAAAACTGGCTAGTCCAGCCTTGTTTTACTGATTTGTTCAGGCATTTGCATCAGTGAGTTTGACATGGTGAATTTACACATGAGAAATCATGAATTTCTGACCAACACCCATGCTGTTTAACTGGACTAGTTATTTTTAAATTAATGAAAAACTACTTGTTAAAGTGATGGAGGCAAGTCAGAACTAGAGGTTGGTTGTAGTCAAACTAATGTGCTCTGATTTTCCCTGAATTTCTTCATAGAATCACCCAAGATTGCTGTTGTCAAATAAAGGACTGTTTCATTCTTCATTTGCATAAATAATGTACAATATTGTACAACACACTGATTCATCTGATAGTGAGACCAAAATAATTCTCCTATAGCATAGGTGGGCTGCATGTGTCCAGTAGCACCCACATCTGCAGGAATAACTGTTGCAGATGATAGATAAATATGATTGTTCATAAATAATACAGCTAGGATGAGAACAGTTCTCCCAGCTAGCCGGATGACACCCCTGCCTTCGGATGAGTCCTGGGGTAAAATGGACTGTTCCATCCCACCCCGCAAAAGGGCTCATCCCACACCTCTGTACCCTCCCCTAAAACATTAGTGCATGTAACCCCACTGGATATGCCTCATCCCAACCCACCTCGAAGCTCTCCTGATAAGGAGGCTTCGAGGGGCCACGTGGTCTCTTGGAACCTCTTCCCGTCTCCTGGAACTTCCCCTCCTTTGGAGCTTCCCCTCTCCTAGACCCTCCTTTTGTCTCTCCCCTCCTCCACCCTCTCAGGCCCAGCCACGTGCTGTGTCTGGAAGCACGAGGCAGAACCTTCTGCACCCCCAATAAACCTCTTTCCCCAAAAGCAAACCTCAGAGATCTCTGCCTCCATTAATCCACACCGTGCTGGAGCGTGGTATTTTCCTCAAATAACCTCAGCTTGAACTGCTTTAGAGACTGCAAAGAGCTGCACTGATGAGAAATGCTCTCATGTACATGGCATTTACCATTTCACCTCCTCCACAGTTTTAAAACACTGGTTGTTTCACAAAATTAAGTTTTGTAATTTTATACCAAAGGAAAACAGACTGTGCAGCAATTTTTGACTTATACGAGAAAGCATAGTCATTTACCTTTCATATGTAATAGGATATGGGACCTGGGATACTAGGGATATCTAGGGATACATACTAAGATTTTTATTGCTAATTAATTACTTCACATTCTGCTGAAGTGCAGTACCTGCACATGTTCATCTTTTTGTTCATCCCTGGTGGGAGTACTTCTAGCTGGCCATGTTGAATCTCAGGGTTGCACAGAGAGGATTACCTCTCTCAAGAAGGTGACCAGGCACTTGTGTCACTCTCAAACAGCCTCTGCTCAGCATCTCCATGTCTCCCAGAGTGATGGGAGGACGAGGTGGCCTGTAATGACTCCTCTCCATTACACATGCCCACAGGACCACTGAGGAAAGGACTCTATTATCACACCATCTTTTCCCATTCTGAGGATGAAAGCCCATACACATCTACAGTTTATCTCCCTTCTGGAGCAGTACAGCTGAAGCTGCTCTTCTGGGGTGTCTGTGGTTCTTACCAAAACTGTCCCCACATATGCCATGAGGCCTCAGCTGTGTGCAGAGGAGGTGTCTATTGCTGCATTTCAAGGGCAGTGGCAAGGGCAGGCAGAGCAGTGATCTCCTGTTGCTGCTCTGTGACCCCAAAACTGACATGCAGTTATACCCTTGGCAAAGTTCTCTTTTCCAGCAAAACCACCAGGAATTTGTACTCACTTCAGCTGTACAAACATGGTGTAAATGGAAGCAGAGCTCTTTTTCTTCAGCACCGAACCTCTCTTTCCTTCCCATGTCACCGCCACTTAAAAAAGCACTCAGGAAAATGAGCAAACCCAACCTGCTAGATTGAGGTAGGGCTTTCAAATGAGAAGTGGCTATTGAACTGAGAACTTCAGATGTGCCCTGCCTGAAGAAAGCACCAGTGGCAACTTTTCTGTAAGAGCTGTAGAGAAGCAGAGGATGGAGGAAGGCAGGCATCAGGGAATAACTGGAAACCTGTTTTACTATTGCTGCAGTATGCACTGGCCATCAGGACACTAAAGCTCTCTATGAAATGATGATCAGCCAAAGCATTTCAGAGGAGCAAAGCAGGGAACACAAGCTATTGGGCATCTGAAAAGGGCTGTGCTCAGCTTTTCTGAAGTGGGCTGTCATGGACAAGGTGAAGGAAAAGCACAGGGAGGATCTGCAGTTCTGCCTATCCCACAGGCATTTGGCCTGAGCCTCCTTGCTGGCCATGTCATGCTCTGACCACATGACACAATCTGTGCTTAATGGGTGACCCAGGAACTGGGCTCCCACATGCAGGGAAAGCTGAGAAGTTCCCCTGTTCATAGCTCCACTCATCAGTGGCTTCAACACCAGTTGGTACTCAGGGTGTCTCCTGATGCAGTGGTCCTGCTCTCCATTTGCCCTGAGGTAGATGAACCAAACATCACACTCGTTCTGGAGAGATTTAAGCCCAGAAGTACTCAGCCTGTTGGCTGAAGCCAGAGCAAAAGCCCATCTTATCTCTTAGGAATGGCAGTATTTTTACACTCTCTCTCCTGTCTAGATCAGAAACTAAAAAGGAAGAGGGGCATGCAGGTATACAGGGAATACACAATACAAATAGGAGGCATTGCTCTTTCTGTCTTTCAACCAGGAAGAGACCTCAGAGATATTAACAAGCAAATTCCAAGCTTGGTGTCCTTTGGTTTGTAGCTGAACTGCAAAACACAGCAATGTTCATAAGATGATGCATTCCCAGTCACTGGGCAATGGTCCCAAGCTCCCAGTTCTCATCACACTGTGCTTTCTGCTCAGCAGTGCTGGTGTTTGAGCACAGAAGCTATGGATTTATGGAGAACAATTTGTTTAACAAAGATGATGCCCAACTTGCTCCAGTGTGTGGTGATGAACTCATCTGCACAGCAAAGACGTGAAATCAAAGTTCCCTGCAAAGTCACAAAACCCTTGGCCAGTGCGCTTCAGAAAACACTTCATCACATGTATGGAAGTTCCCCAGGATCAGGTCAAAGGGAATCATAATAACTGCTTTCATGTAAAGTGAGAAAATCACTTTGTTGTTACTTTTCTTGTACTACTTACCAACTTCCTCCCTGATCTTTGCAAGCTCGATTCCTAACTCCTTCATTTTCACAAGGGCATTTTCATTCTGTTTAAGGAAAAAGAGAGAGAAATATGTATAGTATCCAGGTTTATCCCAGATAAGCACTTTCACATGTTCATTTAGTAAAGCAGATTAGACTGATTCCTCATAGTACCTTTTTTCTTTTTTTTTTTTTTTTTGTGGGGGAGGGGGGGAGTGGGATTAAAAATGAACTCACTCAGTTTTTAAATCAAACTTAGGCTACAAGTACTTTGTATGTCAACAAGTACATGTACACACAGTCACGTGCACACAACAGTGCAGAATACGCTATTAACACCTATCTGTCTAAAAATACATCTGTATTTTTTTATAATTTTGTGGTCAGTCTGTGTATCATTTATGGCTGGACTGCATGTACAATATGGATTTATTAAAACTGTTAAATTTTTTCTTCCATTTAAGCCTACCTTTAACCACCTCCAATTGTATTAATCTGCTCACAGAGTCAAACTTACAGAGCAGATTGCTGTATTCACACAATTTTATGCATGGTGAGCATTCCCATACAAACACCACCAATCACCTGATGTTCATGCCTATCTCCACATCTATTTCTGTGATTTTATTTATTAGGGCTTCTTTCTTTGACTAGTCTCAAAATAAATCTGAATATTTAAGGAGTAAAATGGATGAATTGGCTAAAGGAAAATGAAAATGTATTTACATGAGCAGTGTTAAGGTGTTATTACCAAAGTGCAAGGACTTTGACAGCAGATATCTGACTAGTGATGTGCAAACTGACAAAATTCTTATCTCTATCCACTGGAGGCTGATTTAGTACAATAAATCCCAGCATAGTGGTTCAATCATATGGGCACTTTAAACTGGGATGTATCATGAATCATATTAGAAAGAAGACCAAGGAAAGTACCCTGCTGGGAAGACCACTAATGATTAATAAAACTAGATCAGGTTACTATAAATATGTCCTGGGTAAGAAAAGGTCAAGAATCCTTAAAGGACACTAAAGAAAAATCATATTCAAGAGAAAAAGCACTACAGTAGTAAATTGAATTTAAAGGAGTCCTAGAAACCAAATCCTTCTGTATTGAGCAAGCAAGGCTAATAAAAATCTAGGGCATAGACAGGATTAGTTTGGCTGCAGGATACATAGCAGATAAGATAGCAATTCAGATCTATATTACAGAAATGAAAGTGGAAAAAAAAAATTGGAACTTAATGTTTCTGTGTATTTTTCCTGCACTTAACTTTTAACTCTTTTAAGAGAAGTAACACAACTTTATTTCTGGTAATACCAGAATAATGGAATCTGGAATTTGAATTAATCCTTTACATATTGTCCTTTTGGGATGGTTTCCACCAGATCCAAATGACACCCTTTCCAGAAAGTTTGCTGCAAATGGAGTGATAAACTGAACTGATTTGAGAGCCTTGAAGGCTTGGGGAGACTCATATGATGTGGGCATCTTTCTTACTCAGTTATGGGAAGAAGCCAGGAATGCAAGGCCTGGCTCCTCCAGTCAGTCCTCCTGGCTCCATATCCTGCTGAGTAATGCACAGGGGGCTGTGTGCCAGGACTGCAGTGTCCAGTCCTGACCAACTGCATTAGGCTCAGAATAAAATCATGTGGATTCTTAGGGACTTCTTTTTCCTAATTAGTCAAAAAGTTACAGGAAAATAAAAAAGTCCAGATAAATACAGCCAGATATATTAAAAAAAACAATCTAAACAATTAGATTCCCAAACTAGCAGCCTTACAGGAGTAAGGTTCCCCCACTTTTGGAGAATATCATTGCATCTGCCCATATGGTCTGTTTAGCTCACTGGAGTCATTTTCAGAAGTGCTTTGACAGACTGCCAGGCCTGGTGCCCTTGAAGGTGGGTGCTCAGGGTTACACTGGATGCAGGACTTGCAGATGGGAAGTACCCACTCAGATTACCAGTTCTCATTCTTTGAAACAAAAGCCAATCAAAGCAAGGGAGCTCTGCACAAACCAATGCCAGCACCTACAGATAAGCAGAACTCAGTGGGATTGTCACTATTCTCTTAACATGAGGAAAATTAAAAGAACGTAAAAATCCCACTTTTATGTTTTTTGGAGAAAAGCATGAAAAGCTTTGATTCCCCATAAGAAATATTACAGGCTCTACATTTTACATAATGCTTTATCTTAGATAAGGTTTTTCCTACCCTTGAGGACATTTGGTGGTGGGATCCTCTCTAAAAATGTGGAGAACTGCTGTGGTGCCAGCTTAAAAATGCTATCCCATAACTCCAGCTCCAGCATGGACACCAACCCACAAGGGCAGTGGGGTTAATGTCTGCCTCCCACCATGCTGGGCTGTGGTTTCCAGAGCAGAGCAGCCCCTGGGGCTACCTCAGGCAACCAGATCAGCACAGCTCAGATGCCTTTGCTGTCATTTTACTGCTCTGCCAGTACTTCTTGCATTGTGTTTTATTTTGGTCAGAGCTTCCTGTCTGCTCTTTGGGACCTCATGTTGCCTGGCAGATCAGATGTGCAAGGGTAGCCCTCAGTGCCAAGGCCTCCAGCAGTCCCTCTTTCTCAGAAGGTTCTTCTGGAGAGCAGCAGCACGAGTCCTTATCTTCCTCTTGTGGAAGAGAAGCGAGGTGCAGTTTTGGCTGATCATCAAATCAGCCTCACAGTTTCCTGGATGTGCAGTGAACTCACAAATCCCTGACATCTTCTGAAATTGCAACCTGCTTTGTCAGTGTGACATGATAGGTTTGGCCTGCACATGTTCCTGCGACACTGTAAACATGACAGCAATGCATAACTGCTTGTTGTCATCAGTGTGGCTCTGCAGATAAGCAGCACTCCACCGTCAGTGTAGCCAGGGAACTGGGAATACCAGCACTAAGGAAACCAAACATTACAGTAGGGCAAATCTGGATCTGACTTCGGAATGTAAAGCTACCATGTTCAGTGCTGAGATTCCTATACATCCACGGTCAAAACATCAAAGCAATTCAAAAATTCACAAGCACACAAGGAAAACTTCCCCAAAACAAATGGATAAGAAACCAAGTCCAAGAGGATGTCCCATTGGGTTAATAATTTTTCATTAATATTTATCTCAACTAAGTATTTGAAAGAGAAGACAGGGTAAGAAGCAGTAGAGCAAAGAGCTGAGGTGTCCTCCCAAGAGTTTTGTGTCCATTAAAGCCCAGCGTATCGAAGGAGCAGGGATTCTCTACTAGGTCACCACTTGGAGTTGGGCCATTGTGGGTGAGCATCCAAGGGCCAAATCTAACTTAGGTTTAATAAGGTTCATTGACTGTATACACCTGTTTTCAGTAGGTGAAAAGATCAGAGACCCTGTAAGGAGATTGTGCAAATACCCGCCATTTCCAGTGCAGCAATTAAATGGCAAGGAAATAAAAATATTGCCTTGATGTGATCTGAGATATGATCTGGAATTCCCTTTTTGTTTTATGCCCAAAATGTGAAATCAAAAGAGTGCGCTTTGCACAAATTAAAATGTAGCATTTACTTTTCATGTACTTTTTGATGGACTGCATTACTTTTTAGAAAAATGATGACAAAGGCCTTCTGTTGGCTGCATCCCAAGAAATTACTCAGATAGCGAAGTAATTTTCATAAAATAAGATTACACTCATGATGGAGATGAAGAAATGCTTCTTCCTCATTCCTGAACTCTGCAACATAATGATTAAGTCTTGTGCCTGGAAAACGTCCCATCGCTTCAGACAGAAAGAAATGTAGAATAAAACAGGTATAATGATATGTTTGTCCTACTGCTCTGTTGAATAGAAGACACAGCATCAACACTTTTTCCTATCATCAACTCTGTAAGCATACAGACTCCCAATATTTCTCCAGTGAAAGATTTGATGTTGAACAGCATTTCAGCAAGTGAAACAGACAAAAATGGCACATGTGAGTTCTCCATTCAACTCAAAACATGCTGAGGATGGACTGAGGCATGACCTACATTGGTGCAACAGCTCCAGAAAACAAGGCAGGTAGTCAGGCAGGTAGGCAGAAGTGTAGGAAGGAAACAGGAATTTGTACAATTAAATAACAGTGGCCAAACCTAGCAGTGTAGCTCAGAAAAAAATCAGCTGAATTTAAATATAACCAAATGCAAAGACCTAGAAAAATAACTTGGTAGGAGAAGTCATAATATGGACCTGAGGATGGGCAAGATGCTGGCATTGCCCAAACAGATTAAGAGAGGAAATAGTGATGAAAGCTTGTGGGCAGCGGCTGAATGGAGCACTGAGCAAGCTGATCTCATTGAAGATATCCCTGCTCATTGCAGTGGTCTTGGACTAGATGATCTTTAAAGGTCCCTTCCAACCCAAACTATTCTGTAATTCTGTGGTTCTATGAAAGCCTTTGCTTTAGTTGCATGAAGCTTCAGATGACAGGTAGGCATCCTCAAGGAACATCATCAGGGAGACAAGTCGAGATTTTACCTTGGACCAGGAATAACTGAGGGATGGGGAGGCAGGTTTGAGGTTTGTCTTAGAGTGTCTCTCCTCTGAGAGCTACAATCTAACTGAGAGGTACTACTGAACTAGAAATACTAATTACGTAAACCTCCAGGTACTTTTTAAAAATAGGTAAGTAACAGTAGATTTGTCATAGAAATGGAAATGGGTCAGATCAGGCAAGGAACATCAGAAAATTGTTCAGATCCATATAAGAAGTCAGCAGCAGCTAGGAAGAAAACATGGGAGCCTGGAGTTACCTTCCCAAATTGACATGACTCTCCACTCTGCCAACATACATATTTGCTTATATTGCATTACAGTGTCTCTACTGTACAAACACTTCTCAATTCTTTACAGTATCTCCTAAAAACTCTCTGCACACAGATGCTTTGTGGCACTTGTTATTAAAACTGCTCCTCCAGAACAGCTGCCTTCTATGCAGAGCTTTCAAAATAATAATAAAAAAATCCCTGACCTGCAAATGGTGCTTAGTCACTGTTGTGATGTATTCAGACTTCCCTGTGGCAAGGTGTTATAATTGGAAAGAGAATAATATACATTGGGAATTCTCCTGTACCAATATTTCAGATGATACCTGTAGGAACAATAACTGAATCCCACTGCAGCTGATATTCAAAATTACCTTCAGTCTTCCTTTAAAAAGAGATGTTTAAACATTGTTGTTCAATCATGCTGGCTGTCAGGTAATCCTTCTCCATAACCCTTTAGGTTAAAGTTTGGTTAAAGTTTACAAACACTTACATATTCCACAGTGACTGCACTTTGCTGAGTTTTATATTAACCAACACATTTTTTCTTAACCTGGTTAGTAGCATATCTCAAACTATATTTGAACTATTATTAGGTAAATGGGAAACACTATCAGTTTTTCATTTAATAGAGTAATACGAATATATCGTAAAGCCAAACTCTAACAGAATACGGTGCACAAACATGTTTCTGCCAAGATATTTCCTATTAAGCAAATTAAATGCATATATTCATTTTCTCACTCTTCTGTACATAAGACCCAGGCAAGTTTCCAGAAGAATAATGGGAAATGCTATGTGTTCAAAGTGTCCCACAACTTCTCTTGCACATGCTATTTTCCTGCTGCCAGTAGCTGTCTACTTACTTCTGCTTACTGACATTTCTTACATGGCCCATTTTGGTGCCTAGGAATGTGTTTGATTTAGATTCATACAAACATAAGAAAACATGTAGTTTTATCTTGTTTCACTTCTCCTAGACTGGAGGATCATTCCTCTGTAGGAGATGCAAAACTTTAGAACAGCTAGAGGCTGAATAATCCCTCTTCAAACTTTAAAACTCTCTGCAAGTTTCCTTCATAACTCGTACTCCACATGGCTATTAAAAATGTAAGAAAAGTAGAGCAAAACATCAAACCTACTGCTGCTATAGAGGGTGCCAGCAGTCCCTCCTTGTTTCCCGAGTATCTAACCCTTCAATTTAGACTGCAGGATAAACTTATGTAAGGCACTGCAGTGCATGAGAAGGAGACACTTAGACCTGTCGCTGGTGAAGGGGAGATCAGCGCACTGCAAACAAGCCGAGCATCGCTCCCCTCTCCGCCACCCGGGAAGCGCATCCGCCAGCGACCCCAGCGAGAAGCGGCAGCACAGGCTCTATCACGGCTACCGTCCTGCCCTTTCCCTCAAGGATTTAAAAAAGAGGCAAAAGTACCGTCTCGTCCTCGCACAGAGAGGGGGGGAAACACGTGGAGCAGCATTTGCCCATCCTGGTAGGACAGCCACCCACCGGACCGACACCCGCCGGACTGCCGCCAGCCTGGCCCGGAGCCGGAGGATGAGCCCCGGGCGGCGACACTGTCAGAAAGGGATGTCACGTCCCCGCGCGCCGTGACCAGACAAGGGGACTTGTCAGCCTGATGCGTCCCGGGGCTCCGGGGGATGCCGGGGCCGGGGTCGCGGCGCCGGGAGCGGGGAAGGGCCGGTGATGCGGGGCGGGCGGCTGCGGACCCCGGCAAGCGCTGCTCGCTCCCCGCCCTGCCGGCGCACCGCTGCTCGCCCGCTGGATCCGGCCTCTCCCGAAAAAGGTTGCTCCGGCTGGCAAAGGCTTGCCCACAGCAGGGCACGTCCAGCAGCGCCATCGCAGGGAAGTGCTGGGGCGGGCGGCTGCCGGGACGGGGCTGGGAACTTCGCAGCGACAGCCCAGAGGCGCTGAAACCCGAGACTGCGCCTGGGCTCTCAGCCGGGGCGCCGCTGGGTTCTCTTCTTCGCGCCGCATCCACGGCCGCTGGTGAGCGCGGTCCCCGTCCTGCGCACCCGCTCGGACGGCGCCTTTAAGCCGAGCGCGTCCCGGCTGGCTGCCGGCGCGGCTGCCGGCCCGCAGCGCTCCCAAATCCGCTCCCGGCTCCGCCGCACGGGGCCCTTCCCGGCCGCTGTGCGGGATCTGCGGCCGGGCACGGCTGCCCCGAGGTCCTGCGCGGCTCTGCGCGGCTCTGCGCGGCTCTGCCGGCGCGTCCCCGGGCCAGCGCAGCGCCGCGCGGCTCCGCGGGGCCGGGCGCAGCTCCAGACTGCGGCACCGGCCGCCAGCTCGTCCGCGGGCCGCGGGGACACCCCGCTCCCCGAGACACTCTAATCTCCCTGAAAGGACTTTCCCTGAAGTCGTTTATTTAAATGGTGAGGACCATCAACAGCCACTGGACCTCGGTGGCTCTTCGTAATGGCAAAAACAAAATCTCTGCAACGTACTCAGAGACTTCTGTAAATTCTCAAGGGCTGGCCACGTATATATGTATTTACATCATGTAACCTAAACCTTAAGCTGCCTATACACACGGGTGTGCTGTGTATTCCCGGTCTGTATCAGTCTGCCCCCTGGGAACACATTTTCTTAGCCGGACCCAGGACATGGAGCTGCAGCAGTCTCATTTCTTCTGGGCTTTTGCCTTTGGCATGGCATATTTACATAACAATTTTCCGCTAACAATTTACGTTAAAGACAATGCTGGGAAAAGGCAAAAGACTTCAATGACTCACACCTGAGGTGTTATTTGTTCTGTGTCCACTGTTTAAACCTGAAAACAACTATTTTCCTGAAAGCCAAATCAATATCAAACATAAAGAAAAGTGACATTGCCCATACTGCTGAACAGCTCTGCCTTCTGGTGGGAGAGATGCTCAGGTCTGTGCTTCTCTGGACAGATGTTTTTGTTTAAATGTTTGTTTAAATGTTGTATGATGAACTGTGACTGGTGATGCACAAAGTCGTTTTAAAAATAGTAGGAGCCAAAAAGAATGTCCAACAAAACTGTGTTATATTACATTTAAATTCTCAGGTAACTTCAGTTTATGTCAACTTATTATTATCTCTCTTTCTCTTCCTCAGCCCTGCCAGGACTTCAACTAAAGTTTTAGAATATCACAGTCAGGTAATTAAAAACAAACAAACAAAGCCAACAACATAGAAACCCCACCTAACAAACAAACAAAAAACCAAACCCAAACACCAAACCAAATTTAAAATTGCTCCCCAAATACATGTCTTATAACGTTTGTGTCCAAGATCTAACTTTCTTTACAGCATCTGAAAATTAATTTGGTTGGCTACTGAAGAGCTACAGAATAGAGGTACAAAGAGACATCCTTGTATGATGAAATAATTTCATCTTCACTTCTTCACTGTAGGAGCTTCTTTTTTTTTGCCACACAACCTGAAATCTGTAATTTGGGTCTTTTACAGCCCAAATCCCAATTGGAAACTTTTTAATTGCCATAAAAAAACCCTACATTACCACTTGTAGGAAAATCACCATGTCCATTTCTCTGAGCTGGCTGTTAGAACTACAGTATTTAGATCCACGTCTGACTGTCAGGCAGGGAAAATAAAGCCCAGTCACGATTAATTTTGTTATGCTTTTAAAATGAAGAACTCATCTTCAACTGCTTTGCTAAGAATTGGAGATTTGCTGCTTGCACATGATTATAAATCTATGGTACAGATTAGCTAGCAAGGTCTATGCATGACTTCAGTACCACTTAAGCACTAAAATGGAAGAGAAAATATGAAAGTGAAAATTAAATTAAGCAGAAATCATCTGTTCCTTCCAGCAAGGGTGAATTGAGGTACCACAGGATGATTTAGGATTGATAAGGGATAAGGATGTTCTTGGGAGAGCTGCTGGGCTCTTTAGTCAGCTTAGATCCTTTTGGAGAAAGTGAGACTAAACTCAGTTTGAATTAAACCTCGTCTTTCAGGTCAAGGTGTGTAGAATTAAAGTGAGAAAAGACCAAAGTTAAGAAAGCAAATGGAAAATATAACCTATTTTAAAGAGCAGTTCCTCAGTCAAATGCATAAATGAGGAGGATGAAGAAAGAATTTAGGAGGGGTCTCTGTGGTGGCAGCATGCTGACATGGTTACTATGTGGAGGGCTTTGAGCACACACCTGAAGGCAGCAATGCCTTGAGAATTAAGGATATATAAAGGGAAATGAACATAACTGAGACAGGAGCAAAGCAGTCAGCAAAGCAGGCACATCCAAGGAGAAGCCAACACCTATACCCAAATTCTATGAGAACTGGCACTTTAAGCAGCTGGTTCAAAACAAGGTTTTTCAATTATTGATTCTTAATTTTAAACTGCTAGGGCCATCTGCCTGATTTCTGTGGCATGTGGCACTTAGATCAAATCCTGAGAGGAATAATATTTTAAAAGCACCTTGTTAAGCACAACAGAGCACCAAAGGCAGATAGATCCACACCAGTGCAGACTGCTGCCTCTGTACACTGAAAGAATTGATATTTTTAGATAAGGGTAATATGTAACTCCCACCTACTGGGGACCAAGTGACCATGTGGTGCCAAACAAAACATTGACCATCAGGCTGGGAAAGATTTGAGTTGCTGAAGAAGTGTTAAGTGGGGAGGAGGCCTTTGGGGGAAATGTCAAGGAGTTGCAGTAAATGGAACTATTGGGCTGAGTAGGGATAATGAATAGAGCTGTTCAAAGAATCAATCCTGGGGGCAAGTTACATTGTTTACTTTTGACCCTGGTAAAATACTAGTGAATGCTAATGTGATGCTGGGATGCACTGTCCATCAAGGGATGAGTTAAAACACCAGGCTTGTCAAGCTGAATGCTATTTAGGGCTATAGGGGCAGTCATTATAAGAAATATAGAATAATGAGCAGTCCAAGTTAGCAATCACAGGGACAAATAACAGAAAATTTGAGTAGAAGATGGAAACTCATCAGCTGGAAATAACAGCAAAAACCTGTGCTGCTTATCCAGTCATTGGATGAATAAGAATGATGTCTACTGTAGAGATCTGAATAAAGCAAACACAACCTAGTAAAGGTTCTAGTAAACACTTAGAGGGAAGTTTAAATGGTTTAAGAAAAGCCACAGAGAGATCTCACCTGAACCCTCACACAGTTTTAGTTCCCCATGTTTGAGGGATAACAGTTCTGAGGCAGGGAATATATAGCTGAAACCACTGGAGGGGTGCCATGTAAATACACATCTGCTTCTTATAAGAAAACAACAGCAAAGTTGGAAAATTACAGCATTTATAAATGTAGGGAGAACACTAAGAGAGGCAGAAGTACTTCAAGTCAAAAAATGTATTTATGTAAGGATAAAAGGGTGTGAACTTGGGCATACCTAAATCACAAGAGATTCTGAAACAGTCCTCTGGTAGAAACAGGAAAATATAATGACTTTCAAGTTGAAAATCGATCATTATAGGGAAGAAGTTATAGGGTTTGGCAACAGGGAGGGTCTGGATTTAATGACCCAGAATGAACTTTGCTAGCCTTTCCTTTCCATGCAATACTGCTTGTCTGTGCATTGTCACCAATATATTGCTAAGGATTTTGCTGATGGTCCACACCCAGAATGTGAAGGTGCCTCTGCCAAACTGCTTTGCATGGAGCTCTGTCCCAACAGATCTTGCTCACATTTCCCTTCAAGGCAAAATGAAAAAGTCTGTGGATAAGACAGAGATTAACATGGGCTGGGAAAATCTGCACTGTTAGTTAAAAAAGCATTCTTCATAAAAGCTGTGTTTTTGTTTCATTATTGGCAAGAGAAAATATAGGTAAGTTCCACAAAGAAAGGTGTTCCTTACATATAGGATTAGCAACAAATATAAGAGGAAAGAAGTCTGATAAAATTAGATTTTAAAATATAAAAGTAATTGCACAAAACAACCAACTTAATGGGGTATGTTTTATGATATTTATTGACTTCAGTGGAAACACAATGTAGTTAGCATTTGACAGGGTAAGGCTCTTAGGTAATTAAAGGCCAAGGAGGACACCTACATGCTCCCAAATGTCCCAGAGGAGTGGCTTAGTCTATAAACAACCTATTCTAATTGTTACGAGGCACCATGGGCAGCAGTTTTTCCCTACAGTGACAGAATAAATGCTTTCCTCCACGATGCACATAATATAATTCCTATTTACTGCCCAAGCAATTCCAATATTTTACATCTATCTGAACTAAATTGGGAGAGTTACGGAGAGATAAATTAGCCATATTTTATAATTTACTGTGATCCCCAAATGGGACACATTTTTCTCTTTAGCACCATAATGGTAATTTTGTACCACTGCATACACCCTGCTCTGTAGAGAATAAACAATAAACCATCAGGGTTCTATACATGTATTCTGACATATATAGGAAGATTTTAATTCCGAACCATTAGTATCCAATGTTTCCCTATTTTATGGAGGCTGGCTAACCTTCTTGCGAGAGATATAGTACTTTCCCTGGATTTTCACAGCAAAGATATGGCAAAGTGTGAAGATGGAGATCCATGGAGAAGGAAAAACAGAACTGAAGACTGGGGAAAGCTTCATGTCCCAGAGCAGCAGAATCCTCAAGGGAACTGCATATTATTCATTCTTTATGAAGTGCTGGAAAGGCTTGCTGAGGGGCATAGCATGCGAAGTATGTCAAACAAATATTTCATTTAATTTGAATAGATATCACTCTGAGGGCATGAGCAGCAAAAGACAGTACAGGGAATATGAAGGGATGCAAATGCCAGCTCTAAGAATAAACTGCTAGGGTAGTATCCAGTTTTTATGGAAATAAACAAAAGAAGTGAGGAGAAAGGTGAAGGAAACAGCGGTTAGTGGTGAGGACCAAGGAGACTGAGGACAGCAATATGGGAATACAGAGAGAGATAACTGGGAAAGAAGGCTGAGATGAGGCATACCAAAAGTTCAAAAACTTCTTCACCTGGTAAAGAAACAAAAGTACAGATTCGAAAAAAGAGATGAGACTTAGGAGAAAGGAAAGACTGTATGCAAGTGGCATTTCAGAGGACAAAGGGACGTGCAGTGGTGAAGGGAGACAAGGAACAGGAGAGTGCAGGAATGAGGAGAGACGTGCGAGTAAGATGCAGAGGAGCTGGTGCATAACTGAGACACTGCAAGGTCTGAAATGTCTCAGCTCTGGAGAGTGATGGGTAAGTCAGGCTATCGGCAGCTACCACCTCCTGGCATTTTCTGCAGTCAACAGCGGGAGGCGACCGTGACACCGACATTAAGCACGGCCAAAGGACGGCAAAAGGAGAAGTCTGGCTGGCGGCATTCACTGCGGGCAGGATTTTTGTCTAAGGCAGTGCAGAGGCAGAATAGGACAACGCTATTCCAGCAATGCATTTTGAACAGGAGGCTCAGAAAATGATTGAGTGGTGTGCCAAAGATGAGAGCAAGGCAAGGAGAAGGGACATCCAGCACACTTTATGTGATTATCACAACGTATTTCTCTGTGCTCTCTTCTAACACTGTTATAGTTTGTGTGACAGAACATGCAGGTGGACTTTATCAGAATTTTGATACCTACAAGAGGGAAGCTGAGTATACTGACAGAGTTGCAGACAAGTGGGGAAACTGAATCTATTTTTCAATAAGCCAAACATTGGCCTCAAATACTGAAATTGATTTATTGACAGTATTTTTAATTCTTCAATTCTGCAAGCAGCATAATTTGAAAACCGTCTCAATTAGTCCTAAATGCTGTTTCCAATTTCGCTTATTGAAATTGCCAGCCACATTATATTTCTGTGAGTACTTGAAAGCAATGAAGATGATTGCTGCTGTCAAAGGAAATGTTTTAATATTCCCCTCTCCTGGTCACTTGTTTTGTCCCAGCTTCCTTCCTTATAGTCCCACAAGCGTTTAGGCACTGAATCAGATGGGGGTTAAAACTAAAGCAGGGATAAAGTGTTGAATTTGGGGAGAGTCAACTTCACTAACATAGGGCCAACTTTTTAGGACAAGGAATGGAATCCACACTCTGCTGTTAGCCAGGAGAAGAATCCTGTCACAGGAATCCTGAACCCTAATCTCAGACTTAAAACTACAGTGGAAATAAGAAAAGCAAATACATTCACTATTACACTTCACTTTCCTTGCTGGAGTGGAGGTGCATTACAAGTTTTCTCTGACACAGCTCTCTCATCAGCAGCACAGTTCTCCACATTGCTCTTCAGACATACACACGTGGTTCATTATTTTCCAGGTCAGGGTTGTTATTTTTGTTCTTGACTAACTTTAAAAAATAATAATTCAGAAAATGTAACAGTCATTTGGGTATTTCTGAGGCCATGAGCAGTCAGAAATGAGTTTGTGAGATGACTCAGCTAGAGCTGAAAGTCATGCCAGATGGCCCCAGAATGGCAATTTCCCTTGGATTTACAGTGAGGTTTCACATTTTGTGCATTACTCAGTACCATGAGGTTTTAATGATCCTCAAGCAACGTATATGGAAACAAATGTTTTTTAATATAGTTTTTCAACTATCCAATTATGCTGTTGCATATTTGGATAAATAGAATGTTTACTCTAGAATTTAACAAATTAACACGAGCTACATGTCCTCTGTTTCTCAAGTGAGAGAGCCCAGCCAGATGACTCCTTTTTTAATTCAGTTCTCATATAAAAAGAATGTGAGGATCTAAACAGTGCTCCTTCATAGTTTTGTTATTTCTGCTAGCGTAGCCTTACATTTATTTTAGTGTCAGTAGCTTGCAAGGCCATGGATTAAAATTCATGAGAGAACAATGCTTTAGTACTATATTTTCTAGTTCTTGGTGTCTGGAACAGTACAAAGTAAGCATTCCAAATGAATTGGCTCTTGCTGTGAGAGAGTTCATATTTCCTCATATGAAATATCATTTATGCACCAAGATCACAAGGAAAAATGCATGTTTTCACTGAACTCCTCACCTGCTCTCTACTTAGGAATACATCCCCTGCAAGGCTCTATCTAAATTCCAGACCTCTGAGTAGCTGCAAGCAGATGGCCATTTTCTTAAATCAACTTTGCAGAGAAATATTCCCTTCTCCCAACAAGCAGGTCTTCTCTCTGTCAATCCCGAATTACTCTGGGCCAAAGCCAATGACAACTTCAAGCTGCTGTACTTTGAGGCCAAGCAGAGCAAGGCACAAGTGCTGACATTCTATGACAGTAATGTCAGTGGCAAAATATTCCAGCAGATTTACATGGACCAAGCTTCTCCTATTGGAACAATTCTCAGTACTGTGCTGAGAGGAACTGTACTTAAAACGACTAATGAGAATTCAAACTATCAGTTGTGGGCTTGGGAAGTTTTTACATAAAGAAAACATAGCTTAGATGATTTTTAGAAGTCATTTTAGAAATGCATAATTTATACTAAGTCCTCTGTAGTTAGACCTGGTTTTAATAAATAATAAATTATAAATTTTCTCAAATCATTATAATAACCACACCACCTTCTGAAGTTATGATGCGTGAGAAGTGATTGTAGGAAGCTGCATGTGAATTAGTTCTCAGGGGTGAGAGCAAGGCCAGAGAATTTCAGGAGGATTGCAGATGAAATCTTTTAAAGTTCATTTCTGAAACCAGATAGCTCAGATCTGAAAGGGGAGTTAAGCAAGAGACAGGTTGTGCATTAGGTATATGGTTCAGAAGTGCAGATACATAGTCTTGGATGGCTGTGAGGACACAGAAGGAGTATTAAGGAGATATACTTTCCACTTGAAAGGATAGCAAAAATGTCCTTGGAACACAATAATTATAATTTATATATATCTTTGAGTCATGATCTGTCTAATCTAGATCCTGCACTGAGCCATGATTATTGCCCCAAAATTCAGAAGAAGGTGCAAGTAACCCTGCATTAGAGAGTGATGAAAGGCTGTTCTGCATGGAAAACTCATCCTAACATCTATCTGAAAAAGGCTTCCAACCTTAAAATAGACATCTCCCCTCATATACGTGTATTGCACCACCAAATATAACATGTCAAGATATTCTTGCTACCAAGAGAACTTAGTAGACTTTAAGGGCAAAGGACAAAGGGATGGTACAATCAAATAATATGATTTTTTAATCACAGGATGTGATATTTTACACAGCTGCCGTTCTCTAACTACATTTGATGAAAACATCCCCTCTCTAAAGGCATCCATTGGCAAACTGCTGACATGAAGGCATGGATTTGCTTTCTCTTCTCACAGTGGTTTCTTCTAATAACTGATAATCTCTAGTCCTAAAAGTCTGTGCTTCCTTCACATGTTGAAGATGCAAAACTTTTGCAAAAGTTTAGCACTGGTTTCTGCTAAACTTCCCCTGACTGAGGAAAGTGCTTTCTGGTACACAGCAGTACCTCCTTATGAGAATTCTTCTGTACTCAAGCCACTTTGCCCCTTTTCACAAAGAAATCAACAATTCTCTGCTGTCTCTCACAAAAAGGGATTTTTCCACACCTCAGAGTTGCTTATTACTTGTCTCTTTTTCCTCCCCATTTTTTCAGTGTCTTCTGAAGATGTGTGAGCAGCAGTGCTAAATGTCATATATTCAGTATCAGTCTCCCCAGTGCTGAACATGCAGGTGTTGTCACTGCCTCACTTCCACTGGCTACATCTCTGCTTACTCACACAAAGATCTTGACAGCTTTTCATAGCACATGTTCACAGTAGGAGCTCACATTGATTTGTGCTGACACCAGAAACTCCAATTACTCCTGGGGGTTACTCCCTTCCAGCTGATGGCCAAACCACAGTTCCAGGCAGAGCTGGTTTCAGCCTGGCTTTGCTGCATCCATCACTCAAAAACAGCGCAGTGGGAATGTGAGCGTGTTGGTTTTTTGTGCTCAAAAGTGCAGGCAGCTTGCATGCCACTCACCAAATATGTGGCTCTCCAGATGCTAAAACCTGTAACCACAATCCACAAGGACTGCAAAGGGGATATGAAATTGTATTTGAAAAACTGAAGATGAAATCAGAACTTACAAAGGAAATTCTGCATTTCTGTCAGCATGCCTATACAAGAGGTTTTTGCAGATGTGGCGCACAGTCTTGAAACACATATGATAAAATAGTCATCATGGATATCTGTATTTTCAAGCCTTGCTTTGCACTGGAACAACCTCACATCTGCCAGGAATTTTGATCAACAGGGAAAGTTCCACTACTTTGCTGCAAAGTCCCTCTTGTGCGTCAGCTCAGAATGCATCTGCTGATGGATCTACACAAGAGGACTTGTGATATTTACACTGTCACCCCCCGGGATTGCGACAGTAATTTTGGAGAGACAGGGAGTTATATCAGCAGAGTGTTCTAGCTTAGGAGTATGCAGTAGTGAAGGAACACAGTAAACAATCTGAAGTCTTTCTACAAATGATATATAAAAATACCTTTGGGGCAGGGGAAAGAAGATAGAACATTTGTTTAAAGTGCATTTAACTGTCAGTAACTTCTAGTACTTTATTTTAACTAAAGATTGGTGAAATTGATTTTCACATAAAACAGAAGATATTCCAAGACTATGGAAAAGAAGTTCAAGCATTATATATGAATGGCACCTATATAAATATATGCTACATACCCAACTGTTCCCTGTTCATTTATAAATTAATCATTTCCATGTATTTATCCATTGCTTTGAGTATATTGGTAATGTGTTTGTTTTTAAGAATACCAGTTAGCAAGAGGTGAAAGCAAAAATATCAGGCCAAATATCTGGAAACTTGTGCCAAATCAGGAGGTGATCTATGTTTTTAATAGTCAGAGCAGAAAGAAATCCCAAAACCTTTTTCTTTTGCAACATGTATCCCACTGGAAATGCAGAGATATCCGGACAACATCCAGGCCCTCCTAAATATTTTTCTTCTACTTTTCAGGGCACACTAAACTCTGCAGACACTTACACCTATCAAGCATATCTTTCCCTAACCTGCATATTATCTGTGGGTTGTCATTGCCTCTCCAGAGGCCTGGGGAACTTTGCCTATCAGAGCCCTGCCTTGGTGCTAAGTGTGAGGCAGCTTAAAGCAGGCAGCTCAGCATTACACAAGTTTTTCCAAGAAGCTTCAAAAACCATTTCCAGAGAAGCAGCCAACTTCAGCTGCTGAAGGGCTCACTACTTGACTGTCTTGTGGTCAGACAACCTTAGGCCCCAGGCACAGGAAGAATGTCCCATGTGCCAGGTGATGCAATATTCCAGAAGAAGGGGGAAACCAGCTTTTTCTACTCTGGGGGAAGTCAAGACCCTGCACAGAACTGAAGAATCATAGGACCAAAAGGGTTCTCCTGCAGCATGCAGCCAAGTGTCTGGGGTACCAAAGCTCAGATGTATAAAGGCATGTCCAGCCTCAATAAGTTCCAAGTCCAGGCACCTCTTGGGTGAATGATGGGGAAGCCCAGTACTCCCCAGAGAGCACACCAAAGGTGCCAGGGCTTCTTGCACAATCCATGTTCACATATTCAATACGTCCCCGGAGGAGAAGCATTGCTCTGGGTCTATTAATTGACTGTAGTGTTCTAATCAGTTAAAAAAGCCCAACAAAACACAACAAGGAAGAAATACAGCTAAATTCCCCCCACAGATGAAACCAGAGTGTGGTAATAAGAATAGCTGTGGAGCCTGTTTGCCTCAGAAGCAGCCCAGCAGTGCTGCTGAGGACACATACTTCTGCTCATTTCTGCAGCTGCCTGGAGCCATGTGCTGCACCACAGGAAACACCAACAAGGGCAGATGGGAACCTGTGTGGGATGTAAAATATTCATCACACCCATTTGGTGTAAATAAACATGAACAGTGGGAGTATCCCTGTCTGCAGAAGGGAAACTGCTTGCTATGCTCTCTTCTACAGCTCACAGAGCTGCATACACACAACAATTGCTGCCTCTGCACCTCCTGGTGTACATGGGTTTGCTTTGACTTCTTGGATGCCCTCACTACTGCTCTTGGGTGATGCACTGGCAGGACATCTCACTGTCCAGTCCTCATCCAGTGGTGCCTATCACTGTGACCCTGTTGGTGACCTCAGGCCCTCTGGTGCTCTAGCCTTATCCCCTATACAGCCCCTGGAGACACAGATCCCCTTCCCAGAGGGTGCCTGAAAGCAGAACATGCAGCACGCTGTGCTCGCATGCATGCAGGTGTGTGCATGCGCACGCACACCTGTGCTTATCTTCCCAAATAAATCCCTAAGAAACTAAATATACGTTAATCTCCAGACTCAGTCACTTTGACACACCAGTTTTCATCAGGCTTTTGCCTATTTAGATGCTAAATGCTCCAGGACTGGGACATCATCTTTGTGTCATCATCAAAATGTCTAGCACTCGTTGGGATAATTGTGGAATAACAAAAACTATAATGTATTTATTTCTATAAGGAATGCTATATAGAGCTCAAATATTAAAAGAGGAATACATTAAGTCAGCCAAGTGCTTTCTGTTTTCAACAAACCCAGTTCAATCCCATCATCTTTTTGTTCTTTGTTCTGTGTAATTTGATTAAACACGAGCTAATGTTAACTTAAACAGATTTCATTCCAATGGTAAATAAGAAGATAAAAATTGATTTTTTTAAGTAAGTCTAGACTTTATGTTTTGTGATGGCTAAAACCCTAATATTCCTGCAATTAAAAAGCTGGCACATAGTTGGTTTGATGGACATTTAGCATTGCCAGACTTTTATTATGGATAATAAATTGTTGATTTTTTTTGACTGCAGAGGTATTAAGATACTTGAAAAAACTGAAGTTCTATTGCACTGATCATTGTTGCCAAAATTATTACAATGCCTATATAGATCATCATTGGACATGTCTATATTAATGGCTGTGCCACTTTGACCTGAGGGGGATGTAGACCCACCAAACAAAAGTATTCTTGCCAGACGTGTGAAAATCCAAGCAGGGAAAAGCTAGGGAAGGCCACAGGTGTGTATCTGAGGGCTGGAGAGCTCCTGGGATGCTGTGATGGGCATCAAGAATGAGTAATTAGTTGATGCATGAGGTTGGCCACATAGGAAAGAAGGGTGTGGATCATCCAGAGCGACCGGTTACTGAAAAGTAACCACCAGCATGAAAATATGCGTCAAGATACCCAGTGGTCACTGCTTCTACTGGGCGGGGAACTGAGTATTTGACCTCTCTCTAGGCTGACTCCAACCTTCCTTAGACTTCTGTTAAAAAATTTCATTTTGAAATGACTTCTGAAGATGATCTGTGAGTTGAGGCATGGCCTCCCCCTTAACAGCAACTTTAAAGAGTGACATTTGGTCTTGTTATAAATATTTTATGCATGCAAATGTGTATGTAAAGCAAGAGGTGAGGTGAAAAGTTTGTTTTTGAAGGGAGGCTCCGCTTTTTGTCTCCCAAAAAGAGGATGGTATCCCTCTCACCTGGACAGGCCAGGTCTTGTTCACCCCACTTCTAATGAGAGTTATGGTTTCATTATTCACTTCCTGAAAGGTATCTATAAATTTTCATTTGTTAAATATTTCTGTTCCTACAGGGAAACAGAAAAATTCTTCAGTTTTTGGTGTGATTAATACTTTCATATATGAACCTTGCATCTATTGATCTACACTGAATTTTAAAGACTTTGTTCTGTTACATTCTTACTGGAAATCTTGGTAGGATGTCCCTGGGGAGTAATCATTTTATCAATTAAACAAAAAAATCTCCAAAAAGCAAAACACAAAAAAAACCCCCCCAAAAAACCCCAAAAAAAGAACAAAACAAGATTGATCTGAGGATATTGCCTCTTCACTGCAAGAGAGGAATTTAAAATGCATGGAATTTAAAAGAGGTACACATTTCCATCGACTCCTTTGCTGAACCTAAAGAACATCATGAAAGCACTGTGATGTGGGTTTCCCTGTCCTCTGCATGATGACAGGCCACAATAGCACTGGACCCTACTACTCATCACTGCTTTTAACACCACTTCCAGTGTGTTGCCAAATCCCTCAAGCCCACATGTATACCCAGCTTAGAGGCTGCCAGCATGACAAGAACCATTTCTGACTCTTATGTGTTCTTCCTCTGAATGCAGTATAAAATCAAGGCTGTCAAAGTTGCTTACACAGAGATCGATAATACAAACAAAAGGAGAAAATAAATTCACTTTTACCTGATGCTTGGCACACATCCTAAAAATATTTCTCTTCAAGGACAACATGTAAATAAAGAAACCTTTAATTTTTAATGGCCATTTAAAACTCTTCAAGGAGAGCATTAGAATGCCTGGGGCTATTTCTTTTTTATCTCAAAATTTTAAATATTTATGTGTAACTAGCCAAGTGTCTTCATTTATGTGTCTCTGGCCAAGGATGCAAACATAGTCTAATTTGTTGGGGTTTTTTCAAAACAAGGCCATGTAATTAAACCAGTGCTTCCCAAGAAAGCATATTCTTCTACTTTCCAAAACTAAAATTCACAATTTTGTCATAGCAGTGTCTCTAAGAAGGTCACTGAGGACACAAGGAGAAGCCACGAGGTTCCCTACACCTTTTTCCTTCTGTTTTGCAGGGCCTGAAACAGACCTGGCCATACTGTCTGGAAGCAGTGTAAGATCCAGGTACCCAAAGGATGAGGAGGGGAGAGATACTCAGCTGCTTTAAGGTTTCTTTTCCTGTATCACCTTTCCTACTCACTGCCTGACTTTTAGCATACACAGCAAATAAGCTTATTTTTGCAAATAAGCAAAAAATCACCTGCAGAAAGTTATTTCCTTCATTTCACAAACCCCAATCCATTCCTTGGGTAGACTGACCATGTGTAAGTGGCCTGAAGGTCCCATTCCATCTCAGAGCCTTCATTGTAATGCTTGCAAGTAAAGGAGTACACCTCTGGATTCTTACTGCTGTTTTACCATAATTAATAGCCCCACACCAAATTTTGTGGATTTCTCCTTAAAAATCAATTCAGAAAGCTCTAAATGGTGACAGAGCTTCTTTTGAATTTTTCCTCCCAAGAAAACAAAGTGTTTTGTTTTTCTTGCAATACAATGTTTTTGATACATAACCCTAAACTGTCAGTGTTTGATGAGACCAAAGTGTATTTTTTTCAGGCTACAGAATGAAAATATTAAGCTGCTCTGACTGCTCTGGTCTTCATCAGGAGCAATGAAAAGAATGAACTCTCTCAATACAGGACACGTAGCCTAACTGTAACAGTGAGGAGGGAGGAATGGCACTTTCCTAAGGACTATTCTTGGGCCAAATTCAAATATATTTTGCAAATGCTGGGAAAGCATTACCCCTGAAAGCCAGAAGTTCAATCTTTCTGATGAGTGCTGGCTTTTTACCACTCTACCAGCACCAGGCATGAACAATAGATATATTTCTCTTGAACTTATTCTTGGAGGTATTTGTGAAAATAAACCACTTTCAGCTTAGCCTGAGATAGCCCAAATTAACGTTTTGGAGGCAGTGGTGGGAAGTGCCAAGCGACTTATAAATAGCATGACCAATTTTGCCTCTAGCACAAGCAGTCATTAGCATCTAGCCAAGGATCTTACGTGACACTGTGTGGCATATTGTCCATTCACAGGGTAGGGACATACCTCTCAATAAGACACACCAGCACATAACTATTTGTTATTTGAATGAGGGAAAAAGTTTTCCTTGCCCATCCTAGATTTTGCAGGATATTTCTCTGTGTGCTTACTTCTCTGGAATACAAGTATTGTATACCCATGATTAGATGTGCAGATACACACACTCTGGTTACTGGTGACACGCCTTTCCCAGTCCTGATACACACAAAGTTCTGGGATGTCACCAAATATTGCAGTGTTGTCCCAACTCTTGCTCAGGGCATCTCTGTGGTTCCTCCATTCCCAGCTGATCCAGCTGCACTCGTGCTGGGACCTGTCCTGAGGAGCTTTTCCCCCATGATGAAAACCATACCAAGAGGCCATGCTGTAGGTCTGGAAACTCCTCCAGGCCCAAGCAGAATACAAGACAGACTACCCCAGCATAACCCTTTTCCTCACCTGCTCCCACCCTTGAGGTCTGCAGTCCAGAAAGTCCCTGCTCCTCACATGCACTGGAACTCTGAACTGGAAATTTCAGAGGCAGACCCAGGACTCCACTTTCTGCCTGCTGGGGCAGGCTGGATTGCAGAGAGCCATTAGCCCAGTTTCCAGGACCTCGGTGCAGTTTGGCCACAACAGCCCTCAACACAAACATTTCTATGGTGTACTGGAGATATGAAAATGGATTTTTTTTCCCTCCCATTTTTTGGCCAGAAAGATTTTCTCTCCTGGATTTGTCACTTTGGGTTATTTCCCTTTAGATGGCACTGTTACCACTTCCAAGAGAGATCACTGCTGGGCGCCTCGCTGAACAGGGCTGAAATGGGCCAGGACTGCCAGTATCACTGGGTTAACAAGCCAGAGCAGGTCGGGAGTGATCCAGACCAGGGCTCTGGAAATATTTGCTGTAGAAAGTCTTGCTGGTACCACTCCAGCTCCCATCAGTCAGTTGTTCACTCTGCAATACCAGCACAGCACAAGGCCAGTATTGGCAAGAGGAACATCTGACAACATTAAGGACAAATTTAATCTGCTCCTCTTCAGAATCAATTTGAAGTAGCTCCAAAAGTCAACAAGAGTCATGTGCATATACGAGGGTCTTAAGCTAATACATCTGCTAATTAAATAATAATTAAAAGCGTTGCTCTGCACAGGCACTGCAATCATTATTTTTTGTGCTTATGTCAGAACCACTGCTTTAATATTTTTTATGTCTACTGCCTCAGTTATTGCCTGCTTCAAATGCCTAGGCTTTTCCCAAGGATAGAAGATTGGTTTAAGTGGCATTTAATGGATCTGTATTAAATACTGCTACTTCTTGTGTACTTCCAGATGCCAGTTAAAAGAATCTTGCCAATCAAGAGCATTTTCAGCTGAGGAAGAGAGATGATTCCAGGATACCATTCAGCAGTGGTCCAAAACAGTCAGAAAACAAATCTTAAAAAATTATTAGAAAATGGTTGCATAATCTTAAAACACTCAAAGAAGTTGCTGGTGTGGTCCAACACCCTTTATTTCATGCACCTTTTATTTCTACACAGCTAAATATGTCTGTTGGAACACTTGCATTGGTGCTTCTCTCAGCTTTGGAAAGAGAAGAGAAACAGTATGAGCAACACAAGAGAGCCACAGGCATAGGTCTACTTGTGCCTACTTACCACCTACACAGGTCCTTGGGCTGTTTTTAAGACTCAGTCCTGTCCTCACTGCCTAGGAGCACACTTTGCAACAGAATTTAGGTCCAAATATGAGAAAAATCTATGTTTTGAACATTACTTTGCTGTGATGTAAGGAAAGAAAGACATTGGACACAGACGATTATCAACCCAAAAGTGGCTCCCTAGTATCAAAATAGGATTGGGCCCTCTGCTAAACAAGAGTGTAACTGCTAGCTGGACACATCAACCCCAAAATTATTGGGAATAAGGCTGCTCCTTTTTCTTGAATGAATGTTTTTCCTTTGCCAAACTGTAGTTCCACTCAGACTTCAACCATTTTGCCTGCAAGGCTCTCAGAAACACATACACCCAACCATTATTATTTTTATAATGTGAAAAGTTGGTTTATTTTTTCCCATGCTGCCCTAACTCAAAGGCAGCCAACTCAATTTTGCTCAAGCCTTCAGACAATAATGCCACCTCTGAAAATGTCTGCAGATTGTATTTTCAAATGACACTCAAAAACTCATAAGCCTGTGTCTATGTTGCAAGACAAACGACTCCCCAGTTACTCAACTGCTTAAGTAGTCCCAGATTGTCCCACTGTATGTAGGCTCTCAATTTAAGCATTGAATTTAAGAGTGCAGTAGCCTTAGTGCTCCCTGGAAGACTCAGATGAGACAGGCGAGTAACTCAAGCAGAAATTCAGGTCTGTAATGCTTTAAATAGTCTCCATGAAGTGCTCACCTGCCTGGATGCACTAAAAATTAAGCCTAAAGCAACAATACTCCCAAAGGAGGTACCACATCTACATGGATCTGGAACAAATCTACATCTATCCTGCCCAAATCTGAAGGCCTTAAATTCTACAGGTGTATTATTTTTCTCCTCCAGGCACTCAGAGGAGCATTACTGCAATCCCCAGCTGGCCTGATAAATACAGAGGAGCTGGGAACGTGAGGTGCAGCTATGCTTGGCCAGGACTTGGAGAGGATGCTATTAAATAAAGACGCCTGAGTTGTTCAATTTAGGAGGCATTTTCAGTTCAGATCCAGCATGCACCAACAGCAGGACAGTCATCTCAAAGCTCAGTTGGAGCTGTGGTTGTAATTTAAAACATATCCAGAGGAGATGAAGGAGATATGCCTAAGAGTCCAGAGTGTTCCTTCAGCAAATTGTGAATGAGACATGTGATGAAAAATGTCTCCCCAGTGGACAATGCACAGAACAAAGCTGAGCTGACAAAGCTCTGCCCCTTTTTTATTTCCCTCTAATTTAAACAAGGATACTCCACAGTCAGCTCAAAAAAAACCCCAGCAACAAAAACAACAACAACAAATCCAACAAAACACCACCAATCTAAAAATACCCAACCAAAAAAACCCACAAAAACCCAAAAATCACAACAAAAACCTAAACCCACTCAAAAGTGTTTAGAAATACCCAACAAATCCTGAAATACAGAAGTGTCAAATCTAAAGAAAAATAGAGGGGGAAGATCTCCTGGGAAAGTATTTAAAATATTTAGGACATTTAAAAAAACTCCTGTTTTTTTCAGTTCAGTGAATCTTCTCTGGCAGGATCAGCTCCTACTTAGGGAATAGTGTGAACCATGGTTATTTATTCAAAGGTAACCTTTCCCACTAATATAAAAACCTCCAAAACTAAATGAAGTATTTCAGAATTTTTAAGACTCACTTAATTTGTTTCCTTGCTTTTCTTTCTCCCATTTAACACAGAAAATTTATTCTTGTCTCTTCCAAAAGTAGACAAACAGGCCATCAAGGTTATTATATGAACATTGGGTCCTACTGCTGGTGATTGTCTGCCTGTTTCACAAAGTCGCCAGGACACCAGCTTGAGCTGGGATTTTATAAAATACATGGGCATGGTGTGAACCAGGCCTGGACCTCAGAGCCCAGCTAAGTTTCCTAGATCACTAAACAGCTTTTGAAACAGGCAATACCTTCAAGTCTTTCATGGTTATTTTGGTTGTCTTCAAATTTATTCATTTTTACTTGAGTGAATAAATAAGGTTCCCTAATTACCAGCAACATTTTCTTTATGTTCTTTATATACCTGCTGAGTGTAATCTTCTGCATGCTGAGATAATGTTATCCTAACATCTTCAGGAACCGGCACCCTTGTGACAGGGATGCCCTGGCCGATTCATGGTGAATAGGAAGAGTAGATAATTATTGAGGGAAATCAAATTACTTCCTTCATCTAACAGCTTTGGTTGCTCACAAGAATTAGTATCTCAGTTACACTTTCCATTCCAGCTTTAGCAATCAGAGGCTGGGGCTTCTAAGTTTCTGCATCTCCTTTTATCCTAAAAACCCCTGCTTGTGACAAATACTTCATTCAAAATTCTTCCTTTTCCAAGCTCCTGAACCCTTTTTTTTCAAGTATATGGCAACAAATTATTCAGCTTATCAGACTGGATGACATCTGTATTTTACACACAATTCTTTGGCCACCCAATCTCTAAGCTTGGTGGCTTAACAGAGGTGCCAGATTTCCTTTGTCATTGCAGTTTTAATTTCTATAATTCTATGAAATTCGAATTCCCTTCTCATAATAACCATTGTAAAGAAATTACGTGCTTTGGCCCCAAGAACAAATTTTCAGTGACTCTAGAATAAATTTGGTCAAGTGGCAGGTGTAAAGGCAAAGAATCTTTTCAATGGTAAGAAGAACCCATTGCACTTACCTGCCTGAAAAAGTACTGTGTTGTTATAGCAAAGACATCAAAGCCGCAGCTGGCCCTTTTAAGTTCATCTTGGATATTGATTAATTGCCGGGACTGCTCATCACACTTTTCCTTCAGTTTCTGAATGAACTGCTTTTCCGTGTCTCGCCCCTCTCCTGGTTTGGGGGAGAATCCATTCTTTGGGGTGGCTGGCCTTTGCTTGGGATGTCCTACAAAGAAAGGAAGAAAAGACTATTCAGGTCACGTAGTTTACATGTACAGACATGACCTTTATATGTATCTATGGCCTTTGGAACTCATCCTTACAAAAGAAAAAACAAGGTCTGCAGCACTCACACAGAACTTCCAGTCTCTCCCAAAGGAAAAAAAAAAAAAAAAGTACAGTGAAATAGTGAAAATATGTTTCTTTAGGGGCTTTGAACAGTCACCTCAGGCTCTGAGGAGTTGAGGATAGCTGTCCTAAGAGTGTATCACTGAGAACTGAGGTTGTTGGAAGAGGAAGCACTTCATCTCTGCTAGACATCTACAAGAACAGAGGTCTGCATCTCGCTTGAATGGCAGTGAGAGAAAGGGGCATTTCCAGGTGAGGATTCACCTTATCTTCTTGATGATGTGGAAAACAGCTAGATGACATTTCTACTCTACACATGGTTTCTTTGTTCACATAAGCCCCCAGCCTGGTGACTCGACAGAGGTGCCAGTTTTCCTTTGCCTTTGCAGGTTTCATTTTGCCCCTACACAGGACAATGTGGGGTGGGAGTTGTCCCTCCGTGAATGTAAACATATCATGGATTGCTTGCTATTGGGATACCACTATTTTTATCTACAATACTGCAGTCTACCTTGAGAGTTCCCTTTGCTCTCACCTCTACAACATGTCCAAAATTACAGCACTTAGCAGATATGTACTGAAGTGCCACCGAGTGCCACACAATGCACAAGAGTTACATCACTGGCTCTGTGTGGCTGCTCTCTCTGCATCATTGATAATGCCAGAATCACTACATGGTTTTCCTGCAGAAATAGGCCCAGACAGACTCTGGCTCATTTGATGTGCTCCAAGTTGGCTTGAAGCAAGCCTGATTCCGTACAAAGATGTGAAAGCACGAGTGTAGCTTGCATTTAGGGTATAGTGTCATATTCGTATCAATGGCACCAGAACTGAAGCTTACTCACGATAAGCCACTTCAGGAAAGTGGGGCTTTTTCTAAACTTCACATCCTGCTTGAGTCAACTGTCTATTTCTGTGGATATACCAATTTTGAAGATGAAGCAAGAAGGGGCAGTGTTCTGGTGGTATTGAGCTGCTCAAGCCACTGCTTGAAAAATCTGTTCTGTCTGTACCTTCTTTGCCTTCTGAGAACTCACCTCTGCAAACATTTATGGCCAGCAGGGCATCCCCTTTGCACAGCTTAGTAACTCTTTTTGCTACCCTCAGTCATTCTTGCTACCCTTTTGCTACCCCTCAGTCTTTAGCTCATTCCTGAATACTGGTCAGGAACCTCCAGTCTTTAACAGATCCTCCCATTATTCTCCAGCTTTTACCCTAGAAGCTAAAGTTAGTAAGAAAGAGGGAGAAAATATGAGTCAGACACCTTTTTCCCATGTGTTATTGGAGATGGTGGTCATGGGTCTGGAACATTTCTGTGTTAGTAGAAAAAGTTGTGTGTGCAAGAATATAAAAAAAAAAGGGGACAGTGTGTAATTTTACAGTCTTGTAGCATACAGTCCCTGAAAACCAATACAGAGACCATGTCTACAACCAGTCTTCAGCAATCAGTGTGACAGAGGACAGTCTTCTGCTGTGAATATTACCTATCTCTTTCCTAAAAAGCCAAAGAATCCTTCTACAGAGATGCCTCTGATGGTATGAATCTGAGTCAATTTGTAAAGTAGAGCATGGCAAATTCCAGAGGTAATTTCGTCAGATGTGCTTTAGCTCTTTTAGATCTTCAAGACTGTGGTCTGGGTGTGCAAATAGATCCTAAGGGCAGTTTTACAAGATCAGGCAGGAGAACAGCACGGCTTCCCTAGAGCAATACCTCAGGAACCTGTTCCTACTTTATCAGATTCCCAGCTTGTGTGGAGCCATTGGGAGCATATCTTCTATCTTGTTCGGCTACATGCTGGCTCCAGGCTAATCTTACAGGGTGCTAGCTCCAGCAGAGATGCTGCCTCACATCTCCAAACACCTCATGGTTTGCAAAGAGCCATGAGTGCAAAAAAACCTTTTGAAACTCTTGTGTCCATGACTTGCATTTGTGACAAAGAATAAGATGTTCTGCAGTGTCAAGACTAATGTCATGTCATTGGACGACTCAAATAATACAGCACAAGGAGTTTTTGTCATTAAGCATAGCTATTGCCCTCTATCAGTTTTTGTCACTTAAAGCCTGTCAACCTTTTGTGCACTAATAAGAAAATACACACTCTTCCATTCATGTCAAGGGTCTCTTAACTGTACGGTAGGTAATACCAAAAAATAAGAAATTCATAAAAGCAAGAGCAATAAATATCTGTCTTTTTAATATAAAAATCTTGGGTTGTTTAAGCAAGACAGTGATGTTACAACAGAAGGCTTTGGGAGAAGTGTAGGGGAAAGCCCTTGAAATCAGTTCAGTTTTTAATTAAAACAGAAACTCATCAGTTTGCTTAGTCTTACATCTTTCTACCCTTCCTGTTCACTGGAAGATTTGAAGTGTACATCTCTGTGTTATCCTTGTCAGAATTATAAGCTGTCCTTGTAAATTAAATGGTGCTATTCTCCTTAGGGATAAATCTGAATTTCTTGGTTCATTTGGGTCTGAAAGGCAGCTTACTAAGCTTATTCTGCCATTGATGTCTCTCTTCTGTTGCTCTGCACAAAACAGAGTATATATTAATGATGCTGGCCCTTATCCTCAAAAATCCTTTTTGCTGATGGTGGGACCAGCGGGGCAGACCCAATGTGTGCTGAAATCACTGTACTCCTTTGATCCATTTCAAAACTCCCAAGCCTTTTTTATCTATGTGAGTGTTTGAACTAAGGAGACATAACAAGTATATACTCATAATTAACACTGTCCATGAGGATTTAGATGGGGAATGCAATTTATTCACCTTTTAACTGCCCAATTTCCAGCATTTTGGTAAGGAAAATGAGCAAATTACTTAGAGACAATTGTTATCAAGCATTCTGTAGAGTGACAGATGCCAGAAGCAGTTGGCACCATTCTAAAATGGAGTGGAAGAAGAGTACTTGCATCTACAGACATACACAGATCTCAGGAATAGTATTGCATCAAAGGATAAAACTGAGATTCCTGCAAGACTTTGCATCTCAAAACTCCCTTGCAGGTCTTCAAATTCAAAGGTCAAAAAATTTGTGTATGACAGTCAAAAACCATCACTGATTAAAAGGAGCTGAATGTGAAAGGCCAGTAACAGAGGCAAATACAACCTAGAAACAGAAATTTTGGAAGCTGTTTCATGGCCAGATGTAGCTGTGGTGGAATTACCTGTGAGACACATTGTCTCCCATCAAAAAGTGTAAACAAGGCAGGTGCTTGTGATTCTGATGAAGGAAAGTCTGTGACTGCCCCTTAGCATCAGCTACACTGCAAGTCCTTTTCAAAGGCTGCTTTGAGTATTTTTTGAAATTGATAAGTAAATGAAAAAAATTGTCATTATTGATTTGTTATTGCTGCACTTATTTCAAAGAATGCCAAAGGCTACTCTAAAAAAATAAATGAAGATAAGGTTTATTTTCCTACTTGATCCTTAGAGTGATAAACAAATTTACATTGGCTCATTTGCAGACAAGCAAGCTGAACAAATTTTTAATCAGTCTGATGGATGGAGGTCAGTTATTCAACCTCTCATGAGAATGAAGAAACCTTTGAGGCCTCATGAATTGGATATGCCAAAACATCAGGCCTTGAAAATTATCAAGTCAGCCATGGAGATGCAGATCTCCTTAAGTTAATACAAATACACTGTACAAATATTCCAGTGCTCCATTTTGCTTTGTAATCCTAGTGGAAGCAAATCAGCTGTGCTGTAACATGCTGCTACAGCCAGAATAAGTGCTGATGCTTAAACTGGACTCCCACTGTTATAAACACAGGTGAGCTTCTGGTCTGGCACTCTCTGCAACAAATTCTTTGGATCTCTCTGTGATCTCACCAGGGGTAAAATAGCCTGTAAATAATGTGACTCAGAGGACAGTGTTAAGTTCATCTTTTTACTCTATTAACTTTGTAAAAAGTATTTTGTGTCCTGTTGGTGCCTGGGAAGATTAAATTTAACCTTCCATTTTATTGATTTTGTTGGTTGAGAAGAAGAATAGAGATTGAGTTTAATAATAATGGAGAAACTCTTGGTGCAAGCTATAGGAGCTGGAGAGCTACTCTACATGCTTTATAGTTTGCCACCAAATGAAGAAACATGGGGTTCTATCCCCCCACAGTTATAACTTAAGCATCACATAGCTGTAGAAATGACATTTTAAGTATTCAAGCAGAGTCTGAAAAATGAGGTAGCAGAAGATAAACTACAAGCACAGTGCAATCAGTGAGACCATGCACACTAATTTCAGGAGCATTTAGATCAACCAAAGGCTAGCCTCACAAAAACCTTTAGGCACCTTATCCATTTATTAATATACGCTTAAATAGAAACAAGTTCTCTTTGTTTTAGTAATTTAAAAAAAATGGGTATTCTTCAGAAAAGTTAAAACCATGTGTTTGTGCCCAATATTGAGGTATAAGTTGATAATGTCCCAACAGAACTTTGGAGGCTGGTTCTACAGATAGTATCCTTTCCAGTTATGTGCAGAAATAGCCCAGGAAATGTAGTGCCTCTGCATACAAGTAAGAGTAGATTCTGAGCCATACATTATCACTCCAGGCAATTCTCTGAGGTGTCTTTTATTTTGTTATATATATCCTGTCCTCTTTTTATGTAAGAAAATTGTAATGACAAACAAATGTTCCTGTGCCCATAAACATGTAATAGCAGCAACTCCTTGTTTTGAAAGAGATGATTACATGGTCATAACAAAGAGAACAGAAGTTTATTCAGCTCATGTATTCGTATGATAAAGCCTGCTGTACCCAGCTTAATGAACTTTGGACACAATCAATCCTCACTTAACAATAGTAGGTCTCAGATTTGAGCGTGTTAACAAGAGATGCAAAGTAAACAAGTTTAAATCTTTCCTGAAACAGTGCTTTCAGATTCATAAATACCTGGTGAATGGAGTTTTGTGGCTGTTACTGCTGATTTCTTAGGGGATGAGACAGCTGGTCTATTAGCATCCTGATCTTTTTGGACTTCTTTCTTCACACCTGTTTTAGGAAAAAAAAAATCAAAGGTAGAAAGACCTTTTGTTTGTAACTGTGAAGAACTATGTCACTGAGATACACATCAAAATAGCAAAATGTGTTTCACCAATGTCCTGGGCTCTGCACAGAACGATGCTACACAGCACTTCTGGGTTGGATGCCAAAGTGACATATCTGCAACAACTGTGTACCTGCGGCTGAGCTGACATGCACAGCACTAAAGAAGGACAGAAGAAGACCTTACACACTACCTTGGCTTTCCAGTAATCTGCACCATGATAAATGCCATTAAGGCATGAATAGTTACACAGGTAACCCATCCTATCTGTTCTGAGTGCTGTGTCCTGTCTCTTCACCTTGCCGTGCAACTTCATTCTGGGCTGCAGGAGAAGCGAATAGGACCGTGCAAAGCTGATTAAAATTACCTGCAAGTTCCTGCCCTGTCACCTTTTCCACAGGTAAGGAAGCTGCCTTTTCTGGAGACCAGCTTTCCCAAGATGGTCTCATGTAGGCAAGAGAGAGGCTAGAACCAGAAGCTGGCAGAACGTGTCAGAGCTGGCCAGACACAAGAGTGGGTCTCTGTCTGTGCAGTCAGGCAGGCAGGGACAGAGGTGGGCAAGCACATTCAGGGCACAAACCTACAAGGCACTGTGCCAGTGTGGGATGAACCAGGACATGGAATATTTCCGAGAGAGGCAACTCAGTATGTATGTTACTTGTCCCACCACTGGAGCTCTCTGGTCAGGGCCTCGGGTTGGTCTGCCAGCTGTCAGAGCTCTGCAGTCAGTGACTGCCTCTTGAACCAGGGGGACACAACATTCTGAAAGCCAGAGGGGCCACCCAAGCTCAGCTCCTCCTGCCCACCCACAGCTCCCATCAAAATAGCTGTGGGGACCATGCTGAGTGCAGTAACATGAGGTCCTGCCCTGTTTCTGACCATGGTGTGACAGTCACAGCATCTCAAGCAGAAATTATTCATCAAAGAAGTAAGGAGAAAGAGCAATAAAAAGCAAACCCCTGGGACAATAATGTATTTTCCTGTTTGCTTTCCTTATTTTAACCATTAGTGCTTGTTGAGGGTTGCATTTAACCTGAAGGGCTGTGTCACAGCCCCTGGATACACAGGAAAAACAGAGATATTTAAAGCAAATGACTTGCTATAGAGGAAAAACAAAGTTTGCCTTACTGACTTTCCCCTATCTTATGAGTATGCTCACAGGCATCTTATAGGAAGATGTCCCACAGAATCTGAAGTATCTGAAGAAGAAAAAAAAAAGAGATTTTCTTGGTGATGCCTAATGACAGTGGCAGTCCAAAAGCTAACACTGTCTTCCATTTTACTTAATACAAATGTTACCTGGCTCTTTCAACAATGGAGGAAAATTATAATTTTATATGGGGATCATAATCTTGAGGGACACTTGCTGCTTTACTACTTTTCTGCTCCTTCCAAACCCACACCTAGTCACAGCAGTATATATAGGTTTATTTCTGATACATCTTTCACCCTTCCACTTCTGCCTGCATCAGGACTTGCATGCAGAGAGCTGCAGACGCAGCATTTGCCACACACCACAAGCTGAGCTGCATAATTCCTAGCACTGTCTCTTAGCATTTGCTTGCAGAGATTTGCTTACAGCATTTGTTTCTGGAAAGAACACATGCACCTGCATGTCCAACTGTTTGTGGGAGGGAAGCATGGGACAAGTTCTAAAACCCTCTTTGACTCTCTTCCATTGTTCATAGGCAAATCACACCATCAGCTGTCAGGGGCTTATAAAGACTGAATACTTGCTCATACTTTTACTTTTGTCCATCTCCATTTTCTCTGCTGTTCTTAAATACAACATGTCGAGGCTATGATTCTCATTTGTGATTAATACTTTTCACAGTGAAGTGACTGAAGATAGAAATTGCCCATGCCTGCCCACTATTACACTGTATTTTACTACGGAGTAGGACATAAAATAAGTTTATGGTGCCTTTTCATTACTACGGACAACCTGAGATGGCAGCTGTGAGACAAAACCAGGCCTTGTTTATATAGTTACAGATTCAAGCATCACTTTTCCATGGTAATAAGGCTTTGGCCTTTCTGGAGCTGTCAAAATAAAAATATAATGCATAAATATGCCATATACTGAGCTCCTCCATAAATTTTGCTATGCCAGATGCCAAAACAGACAACAGTAGAGAAAAGTGCGTGCTTTCCTTATGCTTTCCTAATGCATGTAAATAATTAACTACTTTTGGTTTTGATACATTTTCAGTGAGGAACACCTGGGGAATTTACTCAATTCCTTGACCTTAAGCACAAAACAAGAACCAATTAGAGCTTGGTTGAAAGAAAATGGAGCAAAGCAGCCCAGGATTTTGCAGAGGGTAAGGCAGGGTCTGTGTTGAGCAGCGGGAGCTGCATGGGGGACGTTGGCTCCAGAAAGTGGAAGACCAGCAGAAAGAAGGTGCAAAGAGATATCTGGGCAAGGAAAGGTAAGTAGGATTAGTAACAAGGAAGATCAATGCGTTTTTCAGTTTAAAAGACTAGGAGAGCTCCTGAGGTCTGGTGGGGCAGCGGTGCAGCAAGTGAGCAAGGGAGGAGGGGCTGTGCCACAAGGGAAGAGCCAGTGCCCAGCACAGCCTGGCTGGGAAGGGGACAGGGACAGGGACACATGGAGCTAACAATTATTCAACTTCTCCTTCATAAGAAGGAAGGCCCTGGTGGCCTCTCGGCAGCCCTCTTTAAGAGGAGAGGGATTTAGAAAGCACGCAGCAGGCAAAAGGAAGGACAGTCTGCGGGAACAAACTGTTACCATTTTGCTAAGCTCATCACCCACAGGGAAATTTTAGGGGAAGAGCCATCCCTGGCATCAGACCTCGTATAAGAGCTTGAGCTGAATGCTTTTCTAAAAATGGGGCTTGTTCTTGTCTTTTGAAACAACAGCTGTTAGTGTGTTCAAAGAGAAATGCTCAGAAAACATGTTGATTTCCTGCAGGGAAAATAAATCTTTAGATTACAAGTGTTTGGGCCCAGATTTTGTCATTTCATGTAAATATAGAATTTCAAGTTCAAAAAATCAGAGGGAGAGCAATCGTGTAGTAATTAGCATAATGTGCAGTAGCACAGGGTATGGTGCAGCAGGAGGTTATAAAGTTTGATCCTTTCTAGCTTGAAGTGTACTAAAAGTAATTCAAAGACTAAAATGCACAAAAAAAGGTCTGATGCTCCAGGGTAACTCAGGAAACAAGACAAACATTCTTCAGTTGTTATTACAGGCCTGAACACATGTAAAACCTCAAATCATGTTCTGTCATATATATTTTGAAATGTCAAAAGGTGTTATGTGCGCAATCATAAAATAACAAAAAAAGACATGAAATTACAAATGGAAATTAAGCGCCATAAGTGTATATTTCTTGAATTTGCACACTTTTTAAATTTCCTTCTAAATTTGTCTTTTATAAGGTATATGAAATCTGATCTGGAACAAAATTTATTCAAATTCTTCATGTTATTGCCCACAGACTGGAAATATGGAATTCCAATTAGCTCTATCCTAAATGCCTGTACATTAGCCTTATTCCTGCATAATGAAGCTTTTTAGCACTGAGCTTCCTAGCAAAAACCTCCTGGCTTCTCAGGAGCTACCATTAACTTCCAGGCTGCCTGGAACAGTTTCCAAGGCTCTGCCACCTCCTACCACTGACAGAGCTCATGCAATGAGAAGTTTTGTTTCTGGTAGCCAGTAATCAAAGCCACAAAGTACTATTTTTTATGTGAATCTACATTCCATTTAAAGTTAGATATCTCCCAACATTTCCTCTCTTTTAAAATTCCTTTGTGTAAAGGAATGGATATTTCAGGCCATAAAAGAACAATGAGCACAAATATCTACTAGTGTGCTTACAACATTTTCTTTTGAGAAGGGCCTCTAAACACAGTTTTGTAAAGGTATTTACATTTCCTAATTAACATATGCAACCTGCTCCAAATAAAACAGAAGGAACAAATGCAAAATAATTAGAAACACAAGGCAAAACATTCCAGAAATCACTTAGTAAAATAGCAGACAAACAAAGCCACTTCTCCATTCCCCCAGCAGTGCTGAATGCTAGCCTAAGAAGCTGAGCAAAAGACACCTTATCCAAGACATCTCCTCAACCACTGCAGAATCAGCACTTGTATTTGCCTGTACATTTTTGAGTCTTCAAAAGCCTGTGCACTGTGATAGGCTTCAATTTGCTTTCAAACTGAAAGCAAGTTAACAAATTGTATATTGAGTATTTATTCCAAAACAAATCCTAACATGCTGCAGCCATCATTAACGATTCAATGGGACTGACTGCATTCAGATGGATTCCAACTGTTCTCAGGAGTATTTTATAAGTTAACTAATGCAGTCTGCAAGTTAAAAAAAAAAAAAAAAACCAAAAAGAACCCCAAGGAAATATCTTCAGTCACTCACAGACACCGGGAACCCCTTTGAGGTTTCTTCTACCTTTCCCCCGATGCCCACGATTAGTCATGTCCTTGGTGAGTAATGACACATCCCTGCATGCAGTGTTTGAGACAAAATGAGCAAAGCTGGAAATATGATGGATTCTGTAGAATGAGAGCAAATTAATTCTCTCTAGAGACTCTCTACTTCCTATGATCTATGAGACACTGAACAACTGAATAAAGAGGTAGAAGACTCTTTATTGGTGGAAGAAAGACTACGTATTTTTTGAAGTAGAAATTGCTAATGCTTGTGCTTTTCCCTTTGTGTTTGTTTCAAATATAAAGTCAATCTGATAAGAAAAAAAGCATAACAACTATTTAATGGTCTTGTTTGAAAATGGTTGCCTTGTTCCTATATTAAAATAGTAAAATCTCGTTAGCTGGTAAAAAAATTAAGGAAAAAATGCAGCTGATAAAACAAATCATTCTTTGGGCTGAACAGAAAAATCTCAGGGTAATTCAGAACATCCAAAGTTAGTTGAAGAGTTAAAACAACTACTCCTCTTTCTGCCATTTTGCATGGATCCTCTGGCATTTTATTGTCTCTTCCTCACACAGTTGTGCTATGGCATGTTTCAGAGTGGTTCCCAGAAGAAAGGTAGGAAAACTTGCAGATCAACTTCCACTTTCACCTGCAAGGTAGTGGTGCATATCCCAGTGTTCAGCACAGGAAGAATATGAATGTAACTCACTGCACACTGCTATTCAGCTTGGAAGGGAAAGCATTTGCAAGGGGGAACAAAGCAGCAGCAGACTCTTCTCTCTTCATCCCTGTAGGAATGCTGGTGCTTACTCTTCCCCCATCAGGTGACCTCAGCTCATCCCTCTCCTTCCTGCTGACACTGTGCTATCTGGATTTTGCAGAATCTGATCAAAAAAAGCACATTTTACACTATAACATTGCTGGTGAGAGCTGAGATAACACTGGCCTCCTATTTTTCATCTTGACTGATTGCATTTAACAGCCTGTCCTGTTATATATGATTTACTGGTACTTGTAGAAGCACAGGAATTGGCTGGGTGAATTTTTTGAACGATGCTTTTGATTGTCTTTAATTTAGGGGCCAAGTTGGAACAAGCTGCTCAAATGAATTCCTTATTACCATTGTCATTGCACTCAAATTAGGATATTTCTTATGCATGTCATTAAATAATAGCCAAGTAGAAATAGGAATCCCATAACACACACCCCTCAAAATCTGTAACAGGGCATAGAAAATATAAAATCCCACAGCCCTCTGATTTAATAGACAGTTGGGTGGCAGATCCAGCCTGGCGGACAGAACTGAGTCTCTGAACATTGCCATCTGCAGATATTCCCCCATTTTAGAGGAAATTTAAACCAGAAAATTCATATATGTATGCTTCAAGTACTATATATTTTAATCAGCATCTGTGGAAAGAGGAAGCTTACATGAATTTCATAGCTAGATTATGTTTGCAGAGTTCCTGATGGAGAGCTGCTTTCACCTATCATTAAACAAAATATGAAGCAATATAGAAATGCTAAATTTTAGTTATGTTATCACTGTACTTCCCAAAGTAGCTAATATATTTAAGTGAAATTAAAAGACCTCTCATTTTCTAGTCAAGTATGTGTATTCTTTTCCCTTTTCTATAAATTGACAGACATGTAAATATAAAAAGGGCTGTGCAATACACTGAAACCTAATTAAGTGCACTCTTTTCACAGAGCTGTTGAAAGGCCATCAGTTCATGCCTGCAAAACAATTTGCATGACAACGAACTTCCACTGCTATTGTCCTATGCCAGAATTCTTTTTTGATCATCTGAAGTACAGCATCATCTGCTGATGATCATCACAGCAGAAGCTGAGTCTATTTTCATTCATTAAATATTTTTATTCCCTGTAGTCCAATGTATTTCACAAGCACTTTTAGTGAAATATCAGGAATATAATTGCTCTTGAGCAGTTGTGTCTTTATTTTTTTAAGTGAAAATTTACAGTTCATGTGGTCTTCTCAAAAAACATCTAATACATGAAAGCTTTAATGTGATTTTTGATGGCTATTTTGATTCATTAATATAGGTAGATATTTTCATTTGTGAATAAATTTACTATTCATACACAGATAAAATTATGTACGTCTCTGAAATGAAAATGTAATTTTTAAAATACCTGATATTGCAATATTTCAAAAATATTATTTATATTTAAATTACTGCCATCGTCTCTGTGAAATAATTTCTTCCTTACATAAAATATGCTGTGTGCAATACACTTAGTGCCTGTGCTCCTCAGCCGTAACTGTGGAGTGCTCTAAGCACTTCAGTTTACTAAGTGCAATGTCTTGCACAGGAGGTTGGTCAGATGATAAATATATATGCAACATCAAGCCTATAGAAATCACTCTCCAAAGCATACCTAAACAGAAAAGTTTACATTCTGTAGGTGTCTCTATCACATTGGGATCTAGACCCAGTGTTCATATGCTATTGCAAGAGAGGCAAGATTAGAACTGCTAAAAAACCATTGTCTTCATAATTTTTTTGATTTATTTAAGCCTTTGCTCCTATCAAATGCTTAGCATTTTGAGGAACTGTGACACTGTTTTAATTTAAAAAAAAAAGAAAAAAATATCAAGAATTGGCCATAGATATATGATGCTAACTTGGCTCATAAAAAATTAAAACAGGACATTGTGCTATCATAGTTTCTTTTGCTTCTGTCTGTTGTGTATAATGACAATTTCCTAAACTTGTCAGCTGCCCCTGTTTAGGAACTGTGTCTGACTGCTTGCATAACACAGGCAGGTAACCCTACTTCCATATTTAGTTTCCTTCCAGAATAAATCAGGCAAGTTTATGACATGGTAATTGCCGAATTATCCTTTCATCCTTATCTTGACCCATGAGCCTTTTATTGTACTATCTCCCTCTGTCCAGTTGGGTTGCTGAGTACCTGGTGTCCAGCCAAGGTCAAATCACTGCACCAGGTAAATCTGTCTTGAAACCAGGTGACAAGAACTAGCAATTCATAAAGTCTTTGTCTCATATTTTTCACTGACATTTCCTTCCCAGCTCCATTTCCAATGTGTTATCAAACCAAATGGAACTTATATAGAGATGAAACACTGTTGAGTAAGAGCCAGCTTGGATGAAATTATTAATTTGGAATCTAAACTGTTAGATCTAATTTGAACTTGATGGAACTGGTTATTTGAGACATAACTGAATTGAGCAGAAGGAGAGTTTAGGCAATGAAACAATTTGGAAACAAGACAAGTGGTTTTTTTTGCTTTGTTTTCTTGCCTCCTTCTTCCTCTCTGAGTGAAATAAACAAAGATTACTTAAACCTAGAGGCCAGTATTGTCATCACTGCAAACATACCTAGCGATGAATTATCTGCTCAATGGAATGCTTTCCTCTCTAAAGCAATGCAGTGTTTTCAAAAACTGCTTGTTGAGAACCAACAATATATACAATAAATCTCTGGCATGTGTAGTTAGGGACAGTAAATGCCTTCAATTCTACACATAACTCACAAAATGAGATTATAGCTGTGTTGTTGCCTCTGTTCAAAAGAGTCTATGGTAAATGGAGTCCAAATGAGCACACAGCAATGGGCTCAAGGATGGCATGAAAATTAATTAAAAGCAAGCAGTAAAACAGCATCACAGCAAGGTTTCTGCATTTCTTGCCTTAAGGCAGGTGGTGTTTGAAGTTTGGAGCACTTACCAGCGGGTGCTGTGGCAGTTTTTGGTGCTGGCAGTAAGCTCCTGCGTGGTGTCACCGTGCTGCTCGATACCTGTGTCGTGCTTTTGCTGCTCCCCTTGGGAGCATCCTTAGAAGGTGCAGATGCCCTAGGGGTGGTCTGGTCTTCATTTCCAAAGGTGGAACCTGCAGGAGACCGGAATTGCACTAATTATAACTCCATAAAAAATGTATGTGAACTGTGGCATACAGACCAAACTTCTATCAGCAATTATAATCCACACTGACACATTCTCCCTAGCTTGGAATAAGTGACATGGGCTTTCTCCAGTATAAACCCTGAGGTAGAAATAAAGAATTCCCAACAACTTAAATGCAAAGTCTTGGCTGCTGTTACAGTCTGATTCCAACAGGAAATTAAGACCTCCTCCCCTTTGTCTACCTCTATGAAGGTCTGTGGCTACAACACTCATAAAGAAACCAAGGAGTTCCTACATATATGGGTAGATGAGTTTATGGTTTTGTAGCTGCTAGAGGAGCCACACCACACATTCACCTTATCACTTGGAAGCTGCTGATGTTCAAAATAGAAGGGAATAGCAGGACTCAGTGGTGCAAAGTTTCAAATTCCCCTGCTCAGGCAGAGATTTCCCACAAAAAGACCTCAGATCACACACAGACATTTGAATAATAAGATAAAGAACAAAGAAAAAATTCTGCCTTAACTCTCAAATCCACTTCAGTCATGTTCTCATAACAAATATTAGGTTACCAAGTTTTACAACTTAAATTGACCTCTTTCAAAACTTTAAATGTGTTTGGTGTCCTCCTGCATTTGCCATCTACAGAATAATGACATCCTAGATTCCTTGTAGACATAAGGAAAACAATATTTTCTTAAAATTTGAGAAAGACAGAGTTGGAGTGTTGTTTTTACCTATCTGTCTACAAGGCTTAAGAGGAGTAAAAGATTACAGCAGATCTGGATTTAAACATTTGCAGAAGAATGAGCATTTTGTTGGAAAAAAATAGTGGAGATAGTGCAAGAAATACAAAGGATGTCAGAAAAGGCTGATAATTTTTATTTCAATTGTTTTAAAAGATACAATATAATATTAGGTAGTGCCTGCAGGAAAATGATAGCCGCATCTCAATAATTCTCCAATATTTTTAAGACATAGATTTCTTGAAAGTGTGCAAGTAAAGAAGAGTTTTAATCTTTGCCTTTATTACTGAAAATCCACCAGAGAAAAAAAAAAGCAGATTGGAAAAGAAAATCTTCTTTCTAGTAAAGGAAGAATATTTCTTTTGGCTCTGAAAAAACAGCTTTAAGTTTTGCTGTTTCTTTGAGGCTGCTTGCATATACATTTTAATTTAAAGTGCATATCTGCATTATAAATGGACTTCTACAAACATATTTGACCCTTCCCAAGCCACATTAAAAACTCAAAACAGTGTAGTGTACTCTGCACAGGAACAGAAAGACCTGAAGCACTTGTCACCTTTACACAGCTCTACACCTAACAATCCCTCAGGACATCAGGGAGAGTGTTGAATATCCAAACTACATGCATTTTTCACGTGTGTAACAAACATTTAAGTTTATGTGCTGGATTAACTGTGACAAAACACTGCTGACTTCCATAAAGTCACAACAGCAGAAAATCTGGCCCAACCTAGCCCTATCTCCTCTGCAGCTGTGCACCAGGGCATCTCTTCTGCCAGGTGCTGGGGAATGCTGCAGCATGTGTGTGCACCTCAGCTGTCTGCACCACACTCCTGAAGCTATTCCTGGAGTGGTCTCATACATATGCTTACCCAGTCAGCTTGGGTAGCACCACTTGTAGAAATCTTTTTTCTTTTTTCAGCTATTTTTTATAAGTTTCCATTGCAGAAGCACTAACCTTGAAGAGTAAATTATTCTTATTATTTGCAGAGAAACAGAGTTCAAGTGTTTTCAAGTGTTCTTAAATGGAAACCCTTTATTCTCAATTTTAACATTCATTCACTGCCCTACAGTGAGGAGTGAGGGAAGAAGTGTGAGGCTGAGAGGGAGCAGGTGCTCCCTACAGAGTCTGGAGAAGACCATGGGGAAGCAGGAATTTCCCAGCAGCTTGTGGGGAGGACCATAATGGAGCAGATATTCACGCTCCACGCTGGCACAGGTGGACATGGCCCAGAGGAAGCTGCATCCATGGAGAGCCCTCACAAAAGCAGGGCCCTGGCAGAAGCTGTGGGCCTGGACATGAGAACCACACTGGAGCAGGTTTATCCTGCAGGACAGCAGCCCTGGGTAAAGACCCATGCAGGAGCAGGAAGAAGTGTGAGATGGAAGAAATGCAGAGAGGAACTGTAATGGACCAATGCAACATCCATTCTCCTCCCACTGTGCTGCTCAGTGGGGATGTGGGATGGAGGAGGTAGAGGAATTGGGAAGGGAAGAGTGAAGCTGAGACTGGGAAAAAAGCAGTGGGGGGAAACTGTTTTAATATTTTGCTTTGTCTTTGTTTCACACCTTTTAATTGTTAACATATTAAATAACTTTTTCCAAGTAATTTTTTTTTGCCTGGGACAGCAGGTGATAAGTGATCTCCATGTCTTTGTCTCTACCTGTGGTCTTATTCACATTATTTTCTTTCCTCTCCTGTACAGGAGGTGAGACAGTGAGACAGCAGCAGTGTGGGTGCCTGGCAGCCAGCAAGGGTCAACTCACCACAACAGCAATATCAAGACACCCAGGATTTGCTGAGATAAGGTCAATGTTTCTCTTAAGAGACATTGTCTCTCACTTTGCTCTTCACTCACAAATGGAGATTGGAAAGAGACAGTGGGATAAAACAATGTTGGCATGTACAATATGCCCCAAAAAGCAAGTGTTTGCTGCTTCCACAGAAATCACTAGGGCAGCATCTAATTCCCCACGAGCAGAGGTAGGCAAGTTTCATCTTGCTAGATATAGTTTCCAGAGCTCATATAGCATTCAAAGAAGAAATTAAATAGGAGAATGTATATTTCTCACAATCTAGGAGGAAAATAAAGATTTTCATTTACTTCAAGAATCAACTTACAGGAAAATCAGAAAGATTATTCATCAGATGGCCCATCTGTTAGTCCCTCATGAAATAATGCCTCCCACTATAATCTGCAGCAGGTGAATCAGTAGCATCTGCCCATGATACCATCTCTTATTTTTCAGTAAAAGCCTGTACAGAAACACCAGATGTGCAGTGGGTGAACAGTTTCCAGGTGACCACATCCTTTGCTGTATTGTACCTCTTCCCTCCTAGTCCTCCACTTTGGCATTCTGTCTAAACCAGGTGAGACTCTACTTGCCTTTGAAGCACCTGGTGAGTCGTCTGGGGGCTGCTACATAAAAGGCCTGGCATTTTTGCAGATTCTGTGCTCTATGAGGAGTAGCATTGCTGACTTTGCAGTAGAGTGGTTAACAACCTATTAAAGATCTGCTGGGGCTGAAGGCCTTCAGCCTCACTTTTATCATCTCCTCACTATGAGCCCCAAGGAATCCTACTCTTCTGCTTCTGAAAAAAAAATTGGAAAGAAGAACATTCCTTTGAAGACTTGCAGCTACTTTGAAAAGTCCCAGCTGCAGCCATTCTTCCCCTACACTTGTTTGCCAATAGCCATGGAGAAATTAGGGCTGGGAACATATTGTAGGCTGCATGTTCGAAGAAAACCATGACCAAAATCCCACTGGCTCCTAGTGTCTTTGAACCACTCTCTCTCAGTATCTGTCACCACTGTTTTTACCATCTGGCTGCAGCTCATTTCAGGGGCTGCTCACCCTCAGAAAAGGAAGACTCTTTTGTATGTGTCACTACGAGTCTGTGCCTCTTGTAGGTGGTCCTTTTCTAAAATTATTTTAAAATTTGATAAAAAAGGATAGAAATATATATGATAGTACGTAGTACTGTAAAACTAGCAGGAACATGAATGTGGAGAATTTTGCATTTGATGAGAGATTAATTAGGCCATGTTGTGTGGCAGGTCTTGATCTGAGATGAGACAATTAGAGGAAGGGCTGTGTTCTGGAGCTGCACATCTACAGATTTCCCTGTCTGCAGTGAAGGGCAATAAAGTCTCCTTTTGCTGGAGAATTTGCTCTCTAGAAAAGCAGCTTGTTTGACAATGCCTACGGGTCTGTGTCTTGCTGACAAACTGCAGAGGAGTTTACAGCATGAGTGTAGCTCCCTGTCCTGTGGGCTGCTATGTGCAGCCTATGACACTCAGAGACATGGAGTGAGTTTCCAGCTCTTCACAGCAGGTCAAGCATTCCTGGTGCTGGCAGGAGGCTTGGAGCTCATAGCTCCTGCCACTGCTGTAATCACACTCAAGACACTAGGAACATGCTGGCGTTGTGCATGTTCACTGAAGGACAAACATTTACCCAGGGTTACAGGAAGGCCTTTCCAGCATAAGGATCCTTGGACACTACTTGATGCCAAGTTAATGACGATGAAATTGTGCCTAGTTGTTGCATCAGTGATCTCACTTAGCAATTCTAAATCACTTCCCACTCACAGAACTGAAGAAGCTTTAAAAAAGGATTTGAACCACTTTCCATCAAGGAAACAGCAGAGACAGAGAAGTGAGCAGAAAAACCTGATGATGAATGAGGCTGGAAGGACTATTTTTCACCTGCAAAATACTGGGATGTATTATTCCTCTGGGTTTTACTAGGCTGCACTTTTGTGCCCCACTTTTCAAGCAAAAGTACAAGCATAATGTGAAATTTAAAGTCACTGCCATGGGGAATGATCTAATAAAAAAAGTACCTAAACATCTGAAAACAATCAGGTGATGCTTAAAACCAAAACCTGCAAGACATACTTTTCACTGACTTGGGACATTTGCCCTTCCTTCAGTTAATGCCCATTCTTTATTCCTGATTGTTACTTGTGAAGTGGTAAGTAAATTTTGTAGAATGATTACCAGATATGCAATCTGTCAAACAAGATTTTTTTATTCCACTATTTTAAGAGTTCCTGTTTTGAAGTCCAGTATGGTATATTTCAATATGAGGTTTCACAGTGTAATTTTCAAGAGACACAATTGAACATTCAGCTCCGTAGATCAAGCTGAAACAAAGCTATGGACCAAGAGGTACAGCGTGATCATTAGCCCTGAGGACTAACCATCTTATTAAGATGTTTTGATAGTACATAAGATTACTAGCTGGCTAATTGGTTTTTTCTGTCTTTGCAGAGAGAAAGTGCCTGGTATTTCCTCAGGCCAAATATTCAAGAGATCAGGCACCAGCTCATGACAGGTTTATTTTCCATCCAGAAAAGAAGATGCTTAAGAATCGATGTCCACACAATGCTTAAGCCTAATTTAGCTCAAAGTCTTTTTTCCCAGTGCTTTTTTTTTTTTTGGGGGGGGGGGGGGGGCTCAGACAAAGATGTTTGAGCAATAATTCCCTGTAAAATACTTATTTTGTGCTGATCATATTTTTTAGAAGTCTTTACATTAAAAATAGAAACTTGAATTTTGAAGTCAGGTTAATAATTCAGGTTAATGATCTCCACCAAAATAAGGAGCCAAATTTGCAGTTCCTGTCAGCACAGATTTAGATAGCTTTCAATCTTTTCACTGCCAATGATTACCTCTGAGGCAGCCCTCTCACTGATAGGGAGGGAGTTTTGTGCCCTTTGTGCCAATTAATCATTGATGATTGATGACTACTGTGATCAGCCATGGCTTTTGTACATTAACACACCTGTAAAAGATTGCTGCATGTCCATCCCTCTCCCCATGCCCTCCAGCCCTAAAGCCAAGCACCTTTCTCCTGTGTCACTTGCTGTCAGATGGCCTGGGGCCCCTGGACCTGGCTGTGCAGAAAGCTGTTGGGCACCTGAAGGGTGGGAACCCTGCAAGGTTGACCACCACCAGAAGAGCTGCAGAAGCAGCTCTGTGCAGACGCACTGACAGGCTCTTCCTCCACCTCCAGCTGCCCTGACTGCTTCTGCAGTCAAAGGCTGTATCCTGCACTTGCAGCTGATCCAGGCAAGCAAAAGGCTGAACTGGCACAAACTCATCTTCAGTGCCCTTCATTCATAATAGATAGCAGAAATACAGCCTTCTGCTGATACACCCCCTTGTATCAGTGCTAACTAATTCATTTCATGTCACCAAATAAAATATATATTTTAGAATCCATCTATATTAATTTCTTACTTGAATGGAGCCATGTGCTGCTCCCTCCTGAAGTGTTACAGGCCTCATTGGGCAAGGTAAAAATTTTACCACAAAGTAAAATCTCTGTATGTACTACGGAGAATTGCAGACAACTTGCTGACTATGCCTGACTTTGGAATCGCATAACCCATTTTATTTGGATTCTGGTGAGATGTTACACCTCTGTCAGGAAAGATGAGCATTTTATTATGTAATAAAGTCTGTATATTGGTGGTGGCTTTGCCTACCACCAGCGGATTCTACATCTGCTTGGCTAGCTGACAGCTTTTGTATGGCTGGCTAATAAAAACGCCATAGGACATGAAGACAGCATTGTATTTTGCTGATCAGTTGTAATATTTGTCAGAAGGGATAATATAAGTTTTTTGGAATCATGCCAAAGATACCTGGGTTGCACAGACATTTTAAAATGGGCTGCAGACATCACTACCTTCGGAGAGAGAAGTCTCCTGGCATTACTTGGAGCTGAGCCATCAAAGGTCATTCATGACCAAATCTTCCCTGCAAACCTTCCTCATTCATTGTATGACTGATCACAGTGACAAGACACATCCACGTCAGGAATACTCCATTGCAGTATCTCTTATGTACTTGGAGGAGCTGACACAGTAGAATTATATACTGGGGAAATGATTGCTTCTCTAACTGAGAAGAGAAAAACATACCTGCTGTAAGCCTCTCCTCTAGACATAGGATTAAGATTTCTAACAGGTCAGATCAGAGTAACCTGATCTTACTCTGCAATTACTGAAGCCTATCAGTTAGCTGTAGCAAGGGCTGGTTCTTAAAATCTGAGACACACTTGAAGGCAAGCATGTACTCATAATGTTTTGGAAGCTCTTCTTGCTCACACAAGTTAAGAACATATTACATATAAGTCAAAGATTTACATTCCTCTAAGATTCTTTTTGGGAGAGTAAATAATTAGCTATATCCAAGCAAGAGGTTTTCTGGGATCCTGTGTTCAGTAAATTTACAGAAAATAATTGTAATTGAAGTATGGATTTGTAAGAAAAACAATATTTGATCCCAGTGAGGGCAATCAAGGTGTTTGTCTTAGGTGAAACAAAATTTTGACTTAGGCTGAATGTTTTAGGCAAAAGACTACTCTCTATACCAATCAAAAATCCCGTGAAGAAAATCAGGAGCACAGATTTACTTCAGGTGTTGTCTGACACGTCATGCACTGTCTTCCAGAGGAGATGGATGAATACAGGTCCAAGGGCCACTTGTCCCCCTTGCTTCCCAGCAGAGTAGCCCTCTACACCACAAAATTCCCAGGCCCTGTAGAGGTCTCAAAGTAACACCAAGCACTGATGGCATTTTTACAAAGATACATATACAATCCAAAGCCCTCAGCTGCCAGAATGACCCTGGGGATCAACAGAGGATGGCCAAAAGTTAAAATAACCAGAAAGAAGATGAAAATAACATCCATTTTCTACTACCACTAAAGCACTAATGGCAAGTATCAGCCTAGTTAGGGGGAATTTTCCTGCATAGGAAGATTTTGGTGTTCCTTGGTAGTCCTTCGGGCTCAGCACCCACACTTCTAGAAGCACCAGTTTTGTAGCATGACTTGTGCTCATGACCATCTGGTTTTATGGCACTGAGCCTGCTTCTGAACTGGCATACCAAATCCTACAGGGCACAGGCACCCATGAAAGACAGAATTAGAAGTGACATCTGCTCTGCAAGAGGTTCCTCCTGCTGGCAAAAAGTGCCAAATTAGAGACACATGCTTTATTATAAGGAGTGACATCTGTTGGCCCTCATAGCACTTTGTCATCAATAAATGCCTTTTCCCTGGAATCACTGCGTTTAATTTGCTTGAATACTGGCTTGGGGTATTTTGACACTTAAAGGTATATATAATCCTTGGGGAAGTGTTAATGACATTCCAACAGCGATAATGAATTTCCACCAGTTTTAGCAATCCTTGCTGGTTGCCACAGCTCAGCAGACTAGGAGAGGTTAAGCCATGCTCTAACAATTGTCATTCAGTCCTGCTCCTTCCCTGCCAAACCCACAACAACACGTGTGCTATGGTTTACATGGAATGATGCTAGATCAAAGAGCTGGTACATGTGTCTGACTCTTTATGTGGCATAATGATGACTTCAGAGCATGTGACACAGTCTAAGGAGGGGAGATGTCATACTGAAACTTCAAGGATGGAAGAGTCTTAGAGAGTACCCAGTTAGTCACTAATTAATTGCATTTTATGAGCTCAGGCACAGATCCTCAAAGCTGCTTATGAACTTATCTCCTATTTCATTTCACATTCAAATTTAACTCACTGTGCTTATTCTTAATCACCATCTCAGCCCTGAAGGAGTTTCAAACCCACAGATGTCTCCATTTCAGAGTATGAAGGATGCAAGCAGCTGAGCAGAACCTCCCATGAATGCTGAACAGTGCTTTGATTGGAAGAAAAATGAGGTGATTGGCACCAAATCTGTGCTTTGGAAACAGCCAGGGAGTTTTCTAAGCTGTTCAGAGCAGCCAGTTGCTGTGCTCACATCATGTTCATTCTCTTGGACAACATGCTGTTCAAGAAAAAACAAGTGAACCTGCTTTTCCCAGTTAATTTTCACAAACTCCTGTGTAAGTAATGCACAACACATTACAGTGCACAGTACAGTACAGTGCTGCTCTGAGCTGATTCCTGTCTAGATCTGTGTTTTGTGGCTATTTTGTATGCCGTAGAGAAAAAAAAACACCAAACCTATAGCAAAATATAAATCTGTAAGAAGTTATTTGTGTAGTCCAGAATTTCAACAGTCAGGAAACATATTTTAGTTTTTTAACACGTGCACTGGCTACATTGTATATTTTAAGACTCCAAAAATAAGTTTGACTTGCAGAATTCTGCTGATGAAATGTCTTCCTCAAAAAACGTCTTAAGCTGTTCAACCAAACTAAGGTGTTTTTTCTAATAAATATTGTCAGTTATGAGGAGCCTAGGTATAACACTGCAATTCAAAGCCACCAGGAAAGAGAGACACAAGCAAAACAGTCTTCTGTTATAAATGGCATTATCCATGGAGGATAAACACACATTTTTTATGATGTGACCATTAAACATTTTCTTTATCTCATGTTTACTAAAATCAATGCCTTTAGTATATGATTTTGGGCAAAATTCAGTTATTTTATGATATGGTAAACTTACAACTAGCAGTACTAAATGCTGTGACCTAGTGATCCAGCTAAATAAGTTTTGCAAAGTGTTTTATCTATGATTATATTTCTATGAACTGGAGTAATCTAAACCAATTGACCCATAATATTTTGCAGGGTTCAGATATTTAATTGCATTTATTTCACAAAATGAATGCTCTTTAAAATATATAAAAGTAAAATTATGTTGAAAACCGCAAAGGTTAAATAGATTGGGTAGATTCTTAAAAAATGGCAGTGACCTTACAGTATAAGTAATTAAACTTTTCTAGTTGGTAAAGTATTAACTTTTGTTCATTTGATCCTTTTACAGGCTTTCCCCCTCTTCATACTTGAATGTATCTGAATGGCAGTAGCAGAATCAAACTGAGTGGCTTCTCTTCATTACAATAAATGCTACTGATAAGAAATAAAATGTCAGACTATTTCTCTGGAGCATGCACAATTGGTTTCCACAGGCACAGCCATGGCACCTACCAGAGTACTGTGAAATGCTCCTCAAGTCTTTCCTAAGGCAAGTACTCACATAGTCTGTGCAGCAAACAGGAGGAACTGGAATTCTGTGACCACTTGGAGATTTATGTGTGATAGGAATTACAGGAACTTGGTGGGAAAATTCCCAGGACTAGGAAACCACAGTGGATGGCTACAAACTCTTTCAGAGTGATATAAAGGGAAGAAGAGGACATGGAGTTGCATTTTCTGTAAAAGAGAAAGTGAGCCATAGAATACTCCAGAGTTTCGAGCTCTGGTCCTATAGATCAAAAACAAAATGGAAAAAATGGAGGAGTTTTGCAGGAGGACCATGAAGAATATCAAGGGCTCTAGAACCTGCCCTACGAGGAGAGGCTGAAGGAGTCAGCTCTTGTCTGCTTTGGAAGGGAAGGCTCAGGGGGGACCTGATCACAGTATGCCAATACTTGACGGGCTCCTACAGAGAGGACAGGGGCTCTCACTTCACAAGGAGCCACATGGAGACAAGAAGAAGGTACAAGCTGCACTGGGAGACGTTTCATCTTAACATAAGGAGCAATTTTTTTACACTAAGATCAATCAGACACTAGCACAACCTCCCCAGCAACATAGTAGAGTCCCCATCACTAAAGTTTTTCAAGATGCGACTGGACAGGGTGCTAGGTAATCTCATCTAGGCTCCCTTTTCCACAGAATGCTGGATGGGATGATCTAAAAATTGGTTCCAACATGAGTTATTCTGTGATTCTATGAAAAAGGAATAATCAACAAAGACCCCCAAATTCCAGTGCCAGGATAAAAGTAAGGACTATAGACCACTATTTGGTCAGACAGTTTAAATATAAATTATGGTATTATAATACCAGTCTGATTACTTAGAAAATCTACTCTTCAGAGGGCAAACACAGCCTGGGCAGCCAGGCATGAAGTTCCCTGTCTGACTGCAGCACCCCAGTGGTCTTACCACATGCTCTGGCACCAGGGAGACTTCTCTGAGTGGCTTTTGTGGGCAGGTGCTGTGTTTTCCTATGTCATCAGGGTATCATTGAAATGAAACAAGTTATAAAAAGTAATGAATCTGTTCCTGGTCTTCTGCACCAGGGTGCAAATTCTCCCAGGCTGGATCCATGACTGCAACATCCATTTTGGCATGATATAATACTGTGTGGATTGCTCCTGGCCTGGCTGGGACACCTGATAACACTCCTTTATTGGACAAGATTATGCCTCTAAATCCACTGCTTTTGAAAAGCAAGGTCCTGATGTTACAAGGAGAAATAATTACCTGTGCCCTCGCCATTGGTCTTTTTCTTAAACAGGACCTTTGAAGATAAATTCACTTGCCCATCTCTGGCATGTGGAAATGGAACTGCAGGACTAATGAGAAATACCCAATTAACTTCATCTCCATATGGATTGTTTGGTATTTAAGACTTGTAATAAAGTATTTTAATCTTACATTTAATATAAGGGTTATTGAGTAAAGCACAATTTCTCATTTTATACTATTTTAAATCCAAATATTTTTTCAAGACACCTGGAATTATCAACAGGATTGAGAACAGGTTTGTGTATGTGGGGAGTGGGTAGGGATGTTTGTAGCATCCCATGAACTCTCTGCTCTCAGTCAATTCCCTGTGAATGAATGCAAATTATTTTAAAGAGCCACAAGGTACGGTTAGGAGTAAAATCTGTAGCATTTTATACCAACACAAATAATATCCTTTTGTATATCAGGCACATTTAATTAACTTTACATGTATAGTACAAGTGCAGAAATATTAAACCAAAGTGTTGTCTACTGGAAGATTGTAATTCAAGTGATTTCCCTAGTACTTCAGTTTTAGGAAAAGGTCTCCAAAGCTCTGTACTCTGGAGGAGGAGTTGGATAACTCTTAGACCTGCTAACAAATGGCAGAGGCCACAGGAGAGTCTAAGTATTAGATCTTCCTTTGAGTTGTGTTGCTGGTTCTGCAGAGTTTCCTTCTCCTCCACAGTAGCAGAATCTGACAGGACCCTCACATAGCCCTGGGTGCTTTTCTTATATTCCTGAATCCTGAAGGCAAGTGGTTATGTAAAAATTTAAGTTGGTATTGGTGTAAAAGAATTACACTAATATGAAGAATAACTTCTATTTTTTTACCTCCTTCTTCAGCACTTATATGTAGCCTGAGAGTATCTTCAAGATCTTCCTTTTAAAGTAATATCCTGGGTTTTTCTGAAATGGCATATGCCATAATAGCACAGCACACTATTGTGATGACATGGAGGTTAAAGGTGCATTTGCTCTAAGGAATGCTTAAAAACCTCCTCCATCTCTCAGTTAAACATGAACACATATCTCAGGACACCTGAGTTCTAGTCCCTTACATTTAAACATGAGGGTGGTGGTAGAGATTTACAGCACTGATACTGAAGAAAAAGGAGGTTCTTAGAGAAGAGTTTTATTGTTCTGCAAAAAGGCTGATTTTGGACAGAACAGCATGTATATTATTTGTAAACTCCTTAGGATCTGGGAAACAAGACAATGCACCAAACCCATCTGTCTCCTTCCAAATTTCCGAAGTCTCATAGATGAAGGACAGAGTGGAAGATAGAGCTGAGGCTCTTTGAAGAAAGGATATTATTCTTTACTGCATCAAAATTAGAAAACAGGTCAAGAACATATAAAGTACAGCCCTGAAGAGAAAGACTTGGGGGTCATGGTGGACAAAAATGATTGTCTGAGAGCAAGAAACACTACTAACCCTAACAAGACACACATGGAGATAATACTTTATATTACAGACCATATGTCTCCTAAGTGAAGCATAGTCATTATTAGAAATTAAGATCCACTCCACCAGAATCCTAGCCTCAAAAACAGTCAAGTGGCTTCTCAGTAGCTGGGAAAAAGCAAACAGCTTCATCTTTTATGAGTGGTAACAAATTTTTCTTCTGGTTTTACATAACACAGTTTCATGAACTTCCTTTGGAGTTTGTTTTGGGTTTTTTTTCTTGTTTATACAATGAAAAGACAATGGAAAGCCTGAAAAACAATAAGGATGTTTTCAGATTAGTCAACACACCAGATAGTGCTGGTTTCTCTGGAAGGTTTGTGATTTTGTTCAAATCTATAATGAAATTTTAATTGCTACACACCAGACAGCATTCTAATCCTCTTTGTATTCTCTAAAATTTAGGGAAAAAAAAGAAGTTTAAAAAAGTGTTCCTGTGAGTTTGGAAATGCAACATATTTTGCCGAAACCCCCCTAAATTAGATAAATTGGTGCTGGTGGTTCCTCAACAGTATTTCACCTTCTTTTGCTTGTTAACAGAATGCTGGGATTTGCAACAAATAAAAAAACTTTTTGAGCTTTGGGCAATCTGGAAGCTCATCCTTATTTAACAATGCCAGCTTCTGCCCATCTACTCAGTTTTTCAACAATCTGCTCTGTGAATAGAAGTACTAATGTAATCTGGACTCCTTTGAATTTTTGTGTTGCGTGCTTTATACATCTCCACTGCACTGATGCTGGCAGCACAACCAAGTGACAGTTATTCCCAGAACAGCAGTCCCAGCTCCCCATCAGCTACAACATGAGCCCCTGCCTGTAGATCCTCCTTGGGTCTGCAGTTTCAGTGTTTCCCTTCTGAAAAGGCCTCACAAATGACACAGAGAACCCTCATTGCCCTGCCAAGACCTCTAACTGCTGTTCAGGCTCTGGTGTTGCAGCAGGTTTTATTCCAGGAGGCCAGAAAGGCTCTGCACCACCGAGACCACAAGATAGGAATTTTCTTAATGGAAAGCACTGATTTGGATCTTTGGTTTTTAGCAAGCTGCTTATTCTATGAAACCTATGGAATCTGGAGTGCCTCCTTCACTCAGAGCAGTTCAAAATGCAAGAGAAATGGAGAATTAATACAGGACTAATCCCACTAAATTACATAGATTTTCTTTATTTGGGAAATCATGAAAAATACTAAATTGAGAGAGAAATCCCAAACATTTGAGTCACTGTGATCACATTTAAAATTTAAACATTACCTGGAACAAGGATGGCTTTTGGGACCTAAGGGAAGGACTAAAATCTCTTCTTGTATCTGTCAAAATGACTGCATTGATACTGGAAAGGAAGCAGGGATCTAGGCTTTCCAACTGGTAATCTGTGGGAAGCCTCTCTAATGCTACACAGACACTCCAATTTAAGCAGGAATACAGTCCTAAATTAGTAAGCTGGACAATAAGTTCAGCTGTCATACATTTGCTACTAAAGAACTGTTTTTAAGAAATACATTATTAACTTAAATGCTATATGATTCCTTCAAAAGCTGTGACTCTGAGTGGATTAGTGAAGTGGGAGTGCTTTCAGACTGTGCTTAATACATGTCTTATTAATTTAAAGCCTTATGATTGCCTTTGATGTGATTATGACCCAAAGTCAGCCTCCATTGTAGCTGTCAAAGTTACTCTTTATGTAGTGGAACAATCACTTCTGAAAGCCTGACTGTTTTTCAGAAGGTAAATAGAAGCCTCTAAGTCAGATTACTTGAGCCTTGGGGCCTGGACTCCCTAGGGGCTCCTTTCACAAAACCAGGACCACCCAGCATCCCACGTTACACATAAACAAACACACATTTGCATATGAGAGACTCCTACGGGGTTATATTTTCTGTTTGCTCCCCAGAAGCAGAAATCCAGTAAGGGATGAGGAAGACCCGTGGACAGGTTCTCCTTCCTGGGCTGTTCCAAAGTTCCAAGCGAATGGAGAGCAGCTGGGTCCCTTGGTATTGGGAAATCACCACTGGTTTTGCAGTGGAGCAAGCCAGTATCCTAGCTGCCTGCAGGTGGGATGGGTGTAGGTGGACACCTACAGCACATGGGGTTTCTGAGCTGCACAGGGGTAGATAATCCCATAAGGACCCTTGTCACCTGGCAAGAGTTGCAGCCACAAGCTGGTTACTGTGGGGTGCAACATGGCCATGGCTTAGCCAAGCAGTGACACAAGCAGAGACTCCCTGATCCTGTCCTTCCCACCACCCAGAGCAGATAAGACAGTGTGCCACTTATTAATTACATGAATAAATACTACCAGACTACATTGAATAGAAACTCAACATCTGACAACTGCTAACCTTCCAGATTAAAGTTCCCTTTATTTATTGCTCCCCTTTATGTAAACATATAGACTGCTTACACTTCAAGTGATTTTGCAAATACAACAGCCTATATGAGCTCTTTTATGTACCTAGAATGGGGCCTCCCTAGCAGGGCTTAATTCAAAATTTACCTCTGAAATATTAAAATTTGCCTCTGAAAAATTTAGAGCCACAGCATGAAACAGAGACAGAAAAGAGTCACAATTACAGAGATATCTGATATCTAGCAACAACTGTGACAACAACAATTCTTTGAAAACTGTGTAGGCATATCTATGTCATAGTTTTAAATAGGAACACTCAAAGGTAGCAAACACCTCAGTAAGAAACAAAGCCGAATTGTGAGACATCTTGAGTTTGTACAGCCCTCAGAAAAATGAGGCTGAAACTGGTTGTGTTTCTTTTTCACCCCTGCAGAATGGGTGCAGATCAAAAACAGATAATTGAATCTCTTTAGAACGCCAAGCCCTGGCTTTGGGGAGGTCACTTGAAAACAAAACATGAGCCCTATTGGCAGACAACGCACACAGTTAACCCAGTTTTCTGCCTTCACTGGTGATCAGCAGCAGAGACTGAGAAAAAAAGAACACAGACCAAATGAGAGTGAATCTCCTCTCCTCCCGTGTCTTTTCCAGTCACAAAAGTTCTTTCTGTATGCAGAGCCACAGAGGTCTTTCACTTCTACAGGTTTGTCTAGTCTTTCCTTGTGCCTATGGAATTTTTTAGCACTTACCACAGCAGTGCTGCACTTTAGTCCCTCCTTTTTTTGCTCTGTACCCACATTTTTGCATTTCTCAAAATCTTGTCATTTCAGTGAACAATCAGCGTGCCTCTGTTGATGAGGCAAATGCAAGCAATTGTGTTCAACAGAATATGCTGAAAATGAAGGCAGGCTGGCACCTGCACAAGCTCCTCCAGGCAGCTCAGCTGCACGAGGAGCATGGTGCTGCTCTGCCTGCCACCCTGCTCACTGCTGCCCAGCCCCAGAGCTCACCCTTCCCTGGCCCAACTGCCTCCCCACCTTCCTGCTTCCCACCTTTTAGCTGGGAATGTGTTTTCCTGACACTGAAGTCAGCACAAATGCAGCAAGTATGGAGCACGTGTTGGTGCTGGTTCCTCAGAAAGTGAAAAGCCCACTTTGGAAAACAAATCATTGAGGAATATCCCAAAGGAGTAGCTAAATGGCATCTGGGCATTTCCTAAGTTCTCTGACAAAATGTACAGTCAGTTCACACATCATGCAGAAGTATTTGATTTACACAGTCAGCCTCTACTTATATTTTGATCCCCATGCACTCTTTCTTCTCTGAGAAAGATGTTTGGCTCCCAGACAGTTGGAACAAGTCCAATATAAAGACCAAGCCTTAATGACCAGGGAAGGTTTTGGATAGAGAGAGGATGGGTGGTATCCTCTGACTTTCTTCTACCCTTTCTCTTCTTCATCTCTCTTGGTATGAAGGCATAATGTGTGTTGTGGAGGGGTGCTGAGTGTAAGGGATGAGTAATCTGCTTTCCTCACTGAGCTCTGTTACATACAGACTTCAGTCATGGAGAAGAAAAACAGACCTTTGCATTGGAAACGGCCTGGGAACCAACCGGCCTAAGCAAAACACAGAGCCCAGTTGCCGAGAAATGTATTTCTTGAGATCCTGAGTTCCTTTTGACTCACACACATCGATGCTCACCAGCAATTAAATCCAGGAGTTTTACTGCAAGCCTTTGCCTCGGGAAAAAAAAAATTAAAAATTTTAAAGGCGGTTGAATTTAGGCTCAGCCTCGTATTCCTTTTGAATACATTTCCCCATCGATTTTCCCTTTCCGGGTGCCCGGGCAGTCCCGGGAGCCCCGGGAGCGATCGGCGGCCGCGGCCACCGGAGGGCAGCGCCGGTCCTGAGCGCGCAGCCCGAGCCGAGCCCGTCGCGCATCCTCCGGGATCGCCGCTTCCCACGCACCGCGCCGAGCACAAGGGAAGCATTGACATCTTAGTTTACCTGAGGTGCAGGAGCAAACAAAGGGCTACCTGTTTTCCTGGCTTTACTGCTTTCTTCTCTCTGTGTGTTTGTAATTTCATCAAATTAATTATTCATATCATCGGTAAAATATTTAGATGAAAAATCTTCAGTCTGCTTACCCTAGATAATGAAATAAGAAAATAATAAACATGGCAAAAATGCTAGAGGATGAACTGTTTCCAGTGAAATTGAATTCAGCGTTTGATGGACTGGGAGTGTTCTACACTGTGAATTCATAATTTTGCAAAGAAAATAGGAGTCAGTCATTGAACTGATATCAGCTGCCAGGTATGAACAATAATAATTTCTCTGGAAATAAGCCAAAACATATCAATCTGTTCAATCTCTCTGATCCAGCGATCCAGGAAATAATCAGCCTGACTGTGCTGGTTTTGGCTGGGGTAAAGTTAATTTTCCTCGGCTGTGTTCCGTATTTGTGCTGGAAATGGTGTTGATAACACAGGCATGCCTCAGTTGTTGCTGAGCAGCGCTTGCACAGCATCGAGGCTTTTTCTGCTTGCATTGCCCTGCCCATGAGTGGGCTGGGGATGCACAAGGAGCTGGGAGGGGACACAGCCAGGACAGCTGACCCCGATGGACCAAGGGGATGTGCAAGACCACAGGACATCATGCTCAGTATATAAAGCCTCTGAAGGAGGAAAGGGGAGAGATTGGAGAGATTAATTTCCTAAGTCACCACTATATGTGATGGGGCCCTGTTCTCCTGGGGATGGCTGAACACCTGCTGGCCCATAGGAAAGCAGTGAAATAATTCCTTGGGTTTTTTTTTCTTTGCTTGCATGTGTGTTTTTTTCTTTCCCTATTAAACTGTCTTTATAACAACCCATGAGTTTTCTCACTTCTACTCTTCTGTTTCTCTCCCCTATCCTGCTGGTGGGAGGGAGTGAGCAGCTGCATAGGGCTTCATTTCTGACTAGGGTTCAACCATGACACAGTTGCAGCTTTGCTCATTTACTGAGAGCTTCTCTGTATTCCAGCACGAAATAGTCCTGGCAAGAACTGAGACCATGGCCCAATGCAGCACATTGCAGTGAAGGAGAAAGCATTCTGCCATGGGTCAGTGACTGGCTTTTGTTTTTGGAAATCAATACTGTCAAAAAGTTTCTTTCCACTGCTGCACAATCATCAAAGCCTCAGACTAGAACAACAACATGTGTAGTGACACCATAAATACATATGTGACCCATAATGTAGTTTGTGGGAAGGGCAGCAGTGCTCGGAGGGAAGTTGTGATGAGGATGCTGTACTTTTCTTGCCCCACACATCTGTAACTGCTTCAGTGCTGCCCTTGTCCCTGCACAGGTTAGTTGCCAGGTGACATTTCCTTTCACTTGTCCCACACCTCAGGAGGATCTCAGCAAAATTAATAACTACCTGAAAGGAGGATGTAGTGAGGTGGGGTCAATCACTTCTGACATGTCTCAAGTTGATAGGATGAGAGGAAATTACCTCAAATTGTGCCACGGGAGGTTCAGATTAAAAATTAGAAAAAAATTTACACTGAAAGAGTAGTTGGGCTTTGGAGTAAGTTATTCAGAAGGCTGATGGAGCCATCATCTCTGAAAGTGTTCAGGAAGCATTTGATGTGGCACTCGGGAATATGTTTTAGGGGTGATTATGCTGGATTGATTGTTGGACTAGATGATCTTCAAGGTCTCTTCAGACCTTGATGATTTTGTGATTCCACAAAAATGCACAAAGACCACCTTTGCTTTTAACATCATATTACGTCTAAAGGGTGCATTTCCCTGTGATCCTGGAACTGGGAAAGAGAAGAAGAAAAGGAGACAGAAGTGGTGACCTCCACTGATTTCCCCATCTTCAGCTTTTCCTGGGCTAATGAAAAAGTGCTGACATAAAAAGCCTGCTCAGAGAGGTGCCAACAGTCAGGAAACACATCTAAGACTTTGGTAATGTCATGATGGGACTCCATAGTAAGGCATAAGTGACTAGCTGTAAACATGACTCAAACTATTAGGATCAACTTTTAAACACTGCAAGTTGTGATATAAAGGGCTTTGGGGGACAGTGATTGTCTCCCAGTCCACTAGGAGAAACTCCTAATGCCAAATTCAGATTTTCACAATCACTTTGCCACAGAGGAAAACCCATTTTGGCAACTCCACCATCTCTTTCCCTGGGGATGAGGGAGGCAGTAGAAGATTGCTTTCTGGTTCCATATAAGAGAAAAACGAAGCTTAACAAAGAGAAACAAGGGCAAAACAAAGCACCAGAGCACCAAGCTTCATCTCATATTAGTTTGCAGAATCAAGATTTTAGTAAGGATTACAAAATTCACAAATATTTGATACTGAAAAATCCAACTGTAGTCATCTGGAGCAGATGTGCACGAAACAGCTGATGGTTCCCCAACATTATTTATGTTCAGGTATCTCTAAAGCTGCTGACAGAAAAGTATCACTCACTGACACCTCATTACAGTTTGTGATCTTTTGTGGCATTGGACATTCATGTCGAATCTGAATTAGCAAAAAGTTACAAAGTCAGGGTCCTGAAATGAAATATCCTGAAACCCAGGAACCAGTGGGGGGACCAAAGCATAGATTAGAAGAAAGTCAAACTTGATTTCAGTTTTCACATTTCCTACTGACGCTTTTGTTACCACAATGAGCTCAGCAAAAGTTTCCCAAAAAAACTGACTACCTGAATTTGAATGAGTGACTCCACAATCTCATCATGGTCAGCAGAGAAGAGACACCTGCGAAACCTCTCTTCTAGGAAAACCTGAGTTATTTCAAGAGCTGCCTGCTCCTCTTTGCTGATTAGATAAGAAGCCTATAGTGAGTACTGCAGACTGAGGCAATCTAACTTTGAGATATCTAATTAGGATGGATGAATCTCACACCTAATCTGCTTGGGCCTTTAGTGTCTCATTTGCAAAAGAATACAATGGACAATAATAATAAAAATAATGATATGCTATTAATGCAGAGATGACAAAATGTAGCTCTCTGTCATCGGTAAAACAGTTTGATCCAGCAATTTATGAAGTGCTATAATATTTGGTTTCATTGTTTTGCTAAGCAACGAAGAAACTAGAAGGCAGCCAAGTGCCAATAAAGCAGAATAAATATGTGCTGCTGATACCACTATTTGAAGCTGAGCTGACTAACACTAAGTACCATCAGAAGGCTCTCCTTCAGCTCAAGACATACTTAGGTCTTTAGCACCTGCTTAGATATAAATGCCCGAATAAGTTAATTGTTTAAAGTGTTGCCTTACTGCTCTGCTGGACTGTAACCTGAGACTGGACCTTCAAATTACTGCAGTTCCAAGAGAATATAGTATCTGTTGCAGTGGGTCAGGCTGATGCTCCATCTGGGTTTGCAGGCAACTATAATAAAGCAACTGCAATAGGTGCATTGCAGTAAGAAAAATTAGGACAATTATGATGCCACAGTACATAGAGAACCCACCTATTCTGAAAGATTTTTGACGAGCTAAGCATTGTAGATTTCTTAACCTTTATTCATACATGTGTACTATCGATTCAGAGAAAATGTCACATCTTCAGAGGATATCAGCATATCATAATTTGATGTAAGAAATTTACAGGAATTTAGTCTCTGTAAAAATAAAAAACCTTTAATAACTTATTCTGTATGACAAAACAAGTCCTGCTTGTTTCATGTCAGAAAGATTCTGAAGAAGAAGTTTTATCAAGACTTCTAAGTCCCTGATGTTATCAAATGCAATTCGCAAGAGTTGAGCTTTACCCTAAGGAGACAATCTTCCCTAAGTCTAAGATATTTCATAGATTAATTCTCTTAAAGCATGAAAACATTACATGAAATCACAGCAAGCAATTTCTTTTAAAAAGTCTGTTCTCTTAACTATAAATATTTAATAAGCAAAATGAAGCTATGAAAGAAGCTATGAATTAAAAACTATGAAAGTAGGCACAATGCCTCTTGTGACTGGCCTCTTGTGACTGACCAGTTTGACTGGTATCTCAACTGGGAGGAATATAATTGTTGACTAACAGCACCAGATGTGCTTTAGTACAAAAAAGGATAGAATGAAATGAGTGGTCACTTATTTTCATGTTTTGATAAAGCATAAATTACTTTCCACCCATGAGGAAAATAAAATTGTATGATTAGATGCAAGATTAAATTGGATAAACTAAATTAATTGGATGTTATGAGATTAAAAATAAACAAAAAAGCATGCATTTTCAATCATCTGATTGAGAGGATCTAATCTTTGAAAGATAAAATAAGCAATTTCCCCTCTTTTTAGCAGTCTCAATGAATATGTATTTTCTGCTCACAAACTGAGAAATGCATAAAATAAGTATTAATAAAAAATTAAGCTTGTATCTTACCAGAAGAAAGCTTCTATATGTAAGGTGAAAGTAAAGCTATCACAACTGTGGTTATAGTTACAACAGGTGCTAATTAATGAGCAAAGGAGAGGATAACTGGTTTTTTTCTGCATCTCTATTTCTGCAATGATGGAGTAAAGTGCAATATTTTCTCACAGCTGGGATATTTATTAAGATCCCTGTCCCACACAGATCGTCTGGTGCCTAACATTATGTGAGCTCATACTTTTCCCTTTCTCTCTGTCCAAACACTTACAGGGTAGCTCTCCCTCTACACAGATGTTTACTTTCAGGAAATTTGCAGGGATTTAAAAGTTCTTAACCCCCTGTCAAATTCAGAGTTCAAAGGAACTACAAGAACGTCCAACGCACATGACTGCCTGAGACACATTTCCATAGGAAGCCATGCCAAAGGGAATGTGCGTGGCCCCAGGTATTCCTCCTGTCCCCAGCACCTCAGCTCTTTCAGGTGGTTGTGCCCTCTCTACATGCAGAAATGGTAGCTGCCTTTCTTCTCCAGCTGCATGGAGAACTTATGCAAATGAGAAAAAACCCCAAACCATTAAATACATAAAAAGAACTATGGAATTAACCATGAACAAAGATACTGTTAGCCACACACAAAACCCCGAGCCAACAATTAATTTGTTTGCTTTATATGTCATTGAGGTGGACGCACTCTAATAAACTATGTATTATTTTTTAATGGAAGCAATTCAAGGTCATGTAAGATGTATGTTCTCATGATTAAGCACTGATTAAGAATATGATATTAAAAATATAAATTGCTGGAAGGTCCAGGACATCTGGTATGACCCCTTGTGTTTGTTTGAGGGCATAGACTTATGCTTACATTGCACAGAATGTGCTGTGCAAGTAGCTAAAGTTGCAGTGAGGATGTGACACAGTAAAAAATATTTCAGGTCACTGTATGCTGAACTCATGAATTGTATAACATTTTCTGGAGCATAGGAACATAAGCAAATCTTACAAAAGTTACAGTGAAAGGCATACATTTTGTGAAAAGAAAAAAACAAAGTTTCATGTATTAAACTGGGTCATTTAGTAAACAAAAGAAAGTTTCCAAAAGGGAAGCATTCTTTGCAAGGTGATAATATTAATGATGCCATTCTTTCTAGCATGTATCTTTGGCTGCATGTTTTCAGTTTAACCAAAAAATCATTATCCTCTCTATTTTCAGCAAAAAAAAAGCTTCACATTAGAAAACTGCAAGTGGAGTGTGGATTATTTTAAAATAAGGACCATTCAAGAAGCACTGTTTAAACCAGACAATATGCAAACCATGGTCTGAAAAGGACTACTATATTAGGAAACCCAATTTGATTTAAAGGGTTAGTTGGGGTAAATGATTGATTTTCATTTTTCATGCAATCAGAAATCAATTGTTCTGAAAAAATTGCCATCATATGCTTTTGTGAACTAGAATTGAAGAAAGTAGAGACCAAATTTGCAGTTAAAAATAAGACCTTAAAATGTCTCTGATGAAGGCTGAGACTGACAACTCAACTCAAAACTCAGAAAGTTCAGCAAGACAAGCAATAGAAACCCATGTCATCCAGTTTTAAAATCTAAAGATGACAGAATGACAAACAGAAGAAAAATGAAGAGGAGAGGCTGCTTTGCAGTTCAGTTCTGTGGCCTTTAAGGTACCATTTTTCCTCAACCTAATTTGCTGAGCAAATGTTTCCAATCTGCATGGACCTCTGGCCCATCTAACTTGATCCCAGCCATGTTCGAGATATGCCAGCCAGGCACTTCAGCACTGAGCCCCAATACTTGATGCAGGCACCCACATTTCTTCATTCAGCTGAAGAACTGCTTGCCATAACTGGATAGCAGGATGACACCATGGTGCCAGCAAATGTCTGCAGCCATGGCAAGGGGCTGCAATCTGCCTCTGGTTCCCAGGGGTTTTTCCAATTGGATTGTGAGGAAAATCCTCACATCTAATTATCACTTGGTCCTGGGGGACTGATCAGTCACCTATGGCTGGACTGTTGTGCCACTTCAGGCCACCATCCATGGCAAATTAGGCTGCACTGACACCTTTAACACTGCAGAGAGAGGAGATTTGGGTACATGCTTGGAAAGCAAGCACATAAGCAGCTGTGTGGTGAAGGCAGGGGTGGCTGGCAGGGAGCATGGGGGAATCCTTGCTGACTGCTTGACTGCTGCAGGCTAAACCCCTGGGTCTCATTGGCCTAATGCAGAGTGGGGTTAGCTAATTAGTCAATTATTGGAACTCCCTTTGATCCTATGAATGCCTTCCTATACCTGTAGTGTCATCCCATTCCTACACCTCCTCACAGTCCCCTTGGCCTAGCTGGTACAACTTTGTTTCCTCTTCCCACTCAGGTGGAAGTGCCTGGCACTTGCCACAATTTGTCAACTCATAAGCATTTAACTCACTCAGCCTCCTTTCCAAATGTAGCAACAATCACGCCTGTGAAAAGCTGGGAGATTAAATCCTGTGCTAGAAAGTCCAATGCCAACTTCTGGAGAAACAGGAATTCACTCTGGCACAGCATTTGGGTCCTTATGACATAGTTACATGTGTTTTTTATTTGCATATATTAGCTTAGCTTGATACCTGTTTTATCTTTACCAAATATTTTACTGCTTTCCCTTTCTTCCATTGCCCCAAACAATTCTCAGAGCTAAGACTTTTGTTGTTAGCTTTTTTGTTGTTTTGTTGTTCCTCTTCTGGCACATACAGTATCAAATTTGTTTGTTGGTTTGAATAATTTACAAGTCTGTGCAGCCAGGATCTGAGAGCAAGGTGTTTATGTGAGGTCAGAGGCAGGAAAGTTGATGAGACATTCCCTTTGATCCGACCACCTTTGTGTCTAGTGACTTGCTGCCATGACTCTTCTACTCTTGATTTCTTACATTGTGTGCAAGGTTCAAAGCAGTGACAATCCTTGCAGAGCAGGGAGTCAGAAGCTCAGACACTTTGAAACACCATAAATATCTGTGTAGACATCATCAATATTTAGCAACCTAAAACCTTGAAACAAGCAGGTTTCTGACAAATACTAATGTTGTGACAACAGAGAAACAAAGGAAGCAAATCTCTTCAGGAGTTTCTGCCAGCCCTCCTGAACCCAGCACCTCATTGCCTGCCACAGCACCTCAGCATCATTCAAACAGCAAGAGGGGAACATAAAATTAGCATCCATTTATTTTTCAAGGAGTCTGGAAAGCTCATAGTAAATACAAGGTAAGAACAAGACTTCCAGAAGAGTCCTAGGATGAAATCTCATCTCAGTCACCATCTGGCAGTGTATTCTGGTACCAACTCTGCTCCCAGTTCCCTCACAGCCCAGTAGGCTGTGGGGCTGTATGTGCACATGAGCCTGTGAATGCAACACATTCCTGCAAAAAATGGTGAAATGGCTGCTCAGATAAATGCCCCTAAAATCCCATTCTCAGGGATTTCCTGACCCCTGAGGCTGAAGTGCAAGGGTGCAGGCTTAAATGCAGCCACTTTTTCCAACACCTGGCATGTGTGCTGAAGCAGCAGGTGCTGGGGTAAGGAGGGCAGCCAAGGGTCCCGCTGCCATGCCTGGTGCCTTGGTGAGCCAAGAGCACCAGCACTGCTGCACTGACAGACAGACTGCCCTGGGGCTGCAGACCTGTGCAGTGTCTGCTTCTCACAGGGGTATTTGAGCTCCACAGCTGCTTGTAGGAAACAGGGAGGGTGGCTATGGCAAAATCTACACCTCCTTTGCAGGGTAGCATGCTGCTGGCTGCTCAAGCTGGACTGGAAGTGTTTCCCTGTCTGTTCCCCCTCCCGTCCTCCTGGGTGGACCCCAGGCAGACACCTCTGACAGCACTGCCTGTCCCACTGCTGCTGCCCATGACACTGCTGCTGTGCTTCTCTTGGCCCCTCTCAGGGCTTGGCTCGGATTCCTTTGCTCACAGTGAGCAGTGCCATTGGAGTGAGTGGTTGGGTAAGTGTGCAGAGCAGCTCCAGGAGGGAGCCACAAACAAATCCCTAATTTGCTGCGGATTCTGTCAAAGCAAGATTGCTGCCCTGCACTTGTCAATATGTTAATAGGTTGGATTGACCTTCACAGTGGAATTATGCTTCTCCATGAAATGATTAGACCTTCAGACATTGCATTTGATTCACACCAGCACTGTGCTCCTCAGTGTGCTTGTTACACATGTTTGTAATTAAAGCATGGGTGTTATTAGGAAGATGGCCCGTCTGTGAAAAAGAACCTTATAAAGAGACAGTAAAAATAAATATATTTATCTGTGAGACAAGCCTTTGGAATTAAATGAGGCCCAAGTCACAATCCTTCATCAAGTCAGGCACCTGCTCAATAAGCACAGGGAAGGTGTGCAGTCCCAAAGCAAGGTGTATTCCTCTTGGGGGCACATCAAAAATTTGACTGCACTCTAGTCCTAAAATCATAAGACAATGAGTCATCTTCTGCTGGGGAAAGGAATCAAAGGCTTAGAAAGAGTATTTTCTGATCAATTAGTCTAGAACAGGTTAAAGAGTCATTGCTTTGATGACAGAGTTGACTCCAAGCTGGCAGATACCCACACCTCAAAGCTAAAACTCCACCTTCCAGCAGGCTCATTTTCAACAGCTCCTGTGCCCAAGGCACTTGCAATACAAAGCTGTCTGTGGAAGCAGCGTGCTGGGAACAACAGATAGGGACTAGACCTGCACCATTGGGCTTGGAAAACATACAAGTGATGCTGAGCAGGGCAAAAATAGCTTCTTGTCCCTCCTTCTTCCCTCAGCTACGTTCAAAAAGGGTCCTCTCTGACTGTGCCAAGCCTGGTCCTCTTCCACTGTCTGTCTCTCCCTGCAGCAGGTCCTGGCCCTTGGGGCAAAAAACTCCCTTGCTGTTGCAATCCCTCAGGGTGGCTCTTTTCTCAGAGTTTTCCTGCCTTAGGACAAACTGAATGCTGCACAAATTGTGCAGCCAGATGGCAAATAAAACCTCCCAGCTGTGAGGTTAAATGCTCAACCCTCACATCCTCCTAGGGTTTTCCTTCAAAGGCAGTGCTGCTCCAGTGCTGCTCCAAGGCTGAGGGGTGCTGCTGGCCCCTGGGACAAGATTATTCCTGCTTGCAGCTTGCAGTGGAACCTGGCAGCAGTCTCCCTTCTCTGCACTCAGTCCTTGCTTTCTTCAGGAAACATTTGTAGCCACAGGTATAACATAATCTACAGCTGCATTAGAAAAGCACAGAATTTAAATGTTCCAAAACACAGAGTATTATTTTTCCTGACATTGCAGCTTTTCTCTGAAGTTGTTCCTCCTCTTGGGCTACCTACTGCAGTTATAACACAGAAATCCCTGAGGACTCTCATCCCATGCTGCAGCATTTCTTCAGCCTCTCTATGATTAACCAAGTACACAAGCATGAAGGAAACTTGTACTAGTGCCTAGTCTTGCGGTGGTGTGTTTTTCTTTCATTTGATATTTGTTTAATATCTGTTTCCCCCCCCCCAACCCCCCTTTCCCTGCCCCTTTCCCTAGAACCTTCCCTGTCATTCATTCTAGCCCCCTCCTCAGCTTCCAGATGTTAGTTCTGCCCTAAACTCCTCCCCTGCTATTCCCTCATTGGTTACTGTTCCTACACCCGTCCTCCTGAGTTCTGTATAAAACCTTTGCCCCCCCGCCCGCCGGGGTCTTGGGGCTCACTGAATAAAACCATCTCGTTCCCCCCCAAGTCCCGTGTCGCCTTCGTCTGTCCCTGCGCGCCACGAACTGAAACTGCAGAGCTTGCAGGGGAAAGCGGCCGCCCGTTCTCTTCCCTCACCGCCCAGCACGGCACGGCTCGGAGTGCCGCGGCGAGGAGCGCATGCCGCGCCACAACATATGGTAGCAGAGGATGGTTCCCTCCTTCGTCTTGTAAAAAAAACGGGCAGATTCGTGGGGGCGCCCGCCTCACAGAAGAAGAAGGAGGGAAGAGGAACATCTACAGCCGTAAAAGCTCTGCCTGATGCTAAGAGGAGCTGAGCGCCGAGCGAAAAAGATTGAGGCTCTGGGACCTCTTTGTTCTCGCCATCTTCCCGCCCTGGAGCAGCCGCGCTGCACGGGCAGCCGGGCTGCAGAGCTTTTTGGCGGGCAGACTTACCCGAGAACACAGAGGGCGGTTTTGGCAGCGGCTCGGGAGAGCCTGAAGAAGGGCTGACCGAGAAGAGGTTCATTCCTCGGTCAGCATCTGCAGCGAGACCACCGGAGGCTGATAGTGGCCGAAACCAAGGCTTCGGGGACGAGTCTTGGTTTAACGGGAACACCCAGGCTTCCGGAAGGGCCAAAACCGGGAAGGAACATCCCCAGTTTTTAGCGCGACTTTTCCATCGAGTCGAGGAGAAGATTCAAGCCATCTCCGTCCGAGCCTGCAAGGTAAGGTGGGCTACACGGGGTGGGGGTCGCCCCGACGGGCGGCTGGGTCTGCCACCTTTTTTTTTCTTGCGTTTTGACCCCCGTCTGCGCCCAGACTGGGGCTGTAGCCTTGCATGTCCCTGGCAAGCGGGTGGGTTTTCTTTTTCTGGGGGAAGCTAGCACTGAGTGCTATCCTTCGCCTAGTCTTCTGTGGGGACCTAGATTAGATCGCTTTTTCTTCTCCTCGAAAAAGTTGTCTTCTCTATCCTCCCCTCCCCATTCTGGGCTGGACGGAGGGGGTAGAAAAGACACCAGTAAGGATCAGCTAAGAGGGCGACACGTTAGCTATAGGAGCGTTGTTAAAAGGGGCCCTTTACACCCACGCATTGCGCCGACATCCAGCTGCGTCGGGCGGCCCCCCCCCCCTCCTATAAATTTCCCCTTTTTGCTTCTGTGAAGCTCCCTATATCCCCATCCCCTCGGACTTTCCTAAAACCCTTTCCTATCCTCCCTTGGGGATTGCTGTGGCCGAGCCGCCCCAAGTGCCCTGCCGGACACTGCTCAGGCCAAGTGCAGTGTACCCGGCACCCCCTCCCAAGATGGCGCTGGCCACGCCGCTCGGGACCCATTTCCCGCCTTGACCCTTCTTTTCCGCCCCTGGTTTCCCGCCAGTCCCATTTCTTTCCCAATAGCCCTGCACCGTCCCTGCACGAGGCTAGTCCCTATTGTGGGGAGGCGGGGTTGGATATTCCCCCATCCTTCTTCGGGCTCGTCCTCTGGGGGGAGGGTCGGGAGGGATCTTCTCCCGAGGAAATGGAGCCGAAACCCGGGACTGAGGATCCGTCATTTTGTCTTCCCCCTGAAATGGCGGCGCCCCGGTCCACCCCTTACCAATACCCCCTGTTAATCATGGCAATCACTAATTAAGTGATTGTCTGATTCCCCTATCCTATTCCTTAATATACCCTACCCAATACTCCTTTTTATTTAACTACGAATTCCTCTTTTTGCTTTTGATTATTTTTGAATAATCTGTTTGTTGAGTTATATTTTATAGAAAAAAAAATCATCCCAGTTAATTAATACTCAAGATATTATGCCCACCTCTCAAACGGACATTCAAATTGAACAAACCACATCGCTATCTGCTAACTCTGCTTTAAAACAAGCGCCGTTATCCGCTGACTCTGCTTTAAAAATTTAAGAAGCTGAACATCGCAAACGCCGCGACGCAGCAAATTCTAAATCAGATGAAGTCACAAATCCTGCTGTGCTTTGTACCCTTAATTTGGACTTTGATTTAGAACAATTTTATATATTCCAGATAAAGTTTTTATATGTTTCATATGTTGTAATCACAATTAGTTTATCATTTTTTAATGTCTTTCAATTTATGTTTTTTTAATAATATATAATGTTACAATTTGATTTTATATTAAGTTGTTTTGTTGTAATTATAATTAATTCAGTCTTTTCTAATATTTTTTAACTTAAAGGCTGTGTTTAACCATTATTGCTACAGGAATCACTCAGCTACTATATCGCTTCAGGCTTGCTGCATTGCTGCGAAATTTAAAAATTTATTAGTTATATTTAGTTGATCTTTTATTATATTTAATTCCAATAATTCCATTTAATTATTTTATTCAAATTAGATAGTTGTAATTTTAATCATTCTAATTAAATTTTTTAGTTTGATTTCTGTCAATTATTTCATTCTATTTCAATTATTTACATTATTTACATTATTTTAGATTGTTACTCAGAGCAGCAAAACAGCAAGTTTTGTGCAGTCTTGTGTCTAATTTAGGCTGTTACTACTCTTCCTGCCCTATAAATGCAATAATGTGTCTTTCATGTCCTTTAAGTAATTTACAATGTTATCATATGATTTTATATTATTTGCATGTTTTATTAATTTGCTTAAACCACAAAATTCTCCTTCTTTTTGTAAAGGAAAAGAGGGAGATGCGGTGGTGTGTTTTTCTTTCATTTGATATTTGTTTAATATCTGTTTCCCCCCCCCAACCCCCCTTTCCCTGCCCCTTTCCCTAGAACCTTCCCTGTCATTCATTCTAGCCCCCTCCTCAGCTTCCAGATGTTAGTTCTGCCCTAAACTCCTCCCCTGCTATTCCCTCATTGATTGCTGTTCCTACACCCGTCCTCCTGAGTTCTGTATAAAACCTTTGCCCCCCCGCCCGCCGGGGTCTTGGGGCTCACTGAATAAAACCATCCCGTTCACCCCCCAAGTCCCGTGTCGCCTTCATCTGTCCCTGCGCGCCACGAACTGAAACTGCAGAGCTTGCGGGGGAAAGCGGCCGCCCGTTCTCTTCCCTCACCGCCCAGCACGGCACCGCTCGGGGTGCCGCGGCGAGGAGCGCATGCCGCGCCACAACATAGTCTCATGTTTTTCTGTCTTAGGCTATACTGAGAATAAACAACTCTTTCACTTGACCACAACATACCCCTTGTTTAACCAATCCATTCCCTTCCCCCTGCATTACTACCAACAAAATACAACCACTCTTTACAGTCTTAGGAAACATTAACATATATCCACACCATAATTTTCTCCATGGTCACTCTCCTAGGAGAACGATTTTAACTCCTTTGGTAAACTGCTGAAGATGTCAGAAAATTTATTTAAATTCACATGCTTCAGAAAAAATTATAACAACCCTTGCAGAGGTGGAAAGAAAAACTAAACAGAAGTTCATGGACTGAAGTGGACCCATATGGACCACATGGATCTTGTAGACTTTTGAACATATTTGTTAAAATAATAGATAGTGAACACTGCATCTACACAAAAACCAGACTCAATAAGGTGCAACAACCTGGATATAATTCAAAAGAAAGCATTTTACAGAGTAAAAAAAAATTATTTGTAAAATACATACTTATTTTTTAAATAGGGAATTTTTGGCCTTATGACTGATGTTAGTTCCTCCCATATAGATAATGCAAGCTGTGACCAGTAGCACAGCTATAGCCAGAAGCAATAGTCCAGGGTGTGATTAGCTTCTGGGTTTCTATTATTCTTGCCATTATTTATAGTATATCTGTAGGACACAGTAAGTAAATTTTAAAAAATGGTGAAAATATGGCCTATTACTGAAGTGGAACTGACACGGAATTTAAATTACATCTGAAGTGTCTTATCAGGTAATAGGCAATTCATCATATCAAAATTCTCTCAACTGAAAATATTAATAATTAGACAAAGGCTGTTAGCCCACCATAGCAGAAAGGATATTGGTTTTGTACATACTAGCTCTGCTTACACTAACAGTAATGCCAGTAGCTTTATTTAGTATTGCTGCTGACATGTATTTAAATTTCAGGGCATGCTTTACAGACAGAGGTTGGCTTATTTCAGTCAGAGGTTTTCCTCAATAATAAATCTTTCCCAATTCTGGTGTGTTTAAGTAAATCCTCAACTGGCCTACCACAGGCCTATTGAGAGACCATCAACAAACACTTAAAGAATTATCATGTCTTATTTTTCAGCTATAACCCTTAGGTTTAAATGAATCATTGTTAGGAGTAATTTTGATTAGGAGACCACTGTTTTTGGGAAACCTGCACACAGAAGCAGGACCTGTGGTACCTCTTGTAAGCTGTTAATGGCTGGAGAAGGCAAGAAACAAAAGTCTTCCAAAAAAATACAAAGGAAATGCTTCTTTCTGGGAGACCAGAAGGTGAGCTGCAATTGAGGGGGTAGGCAGGCAGACACCTGTGGAATAAATCACTGAAGAGCCACTAGTCTTTGACAGGACAGCACCAGTGGAAGATCTGGCCTCATATCACAGCAGATGAAAAATTGCTGAAATTCAGGACACTCTCTCCTCAGCATTTATCCTTAAGTGTGACGCTTGCAAAATAGGTCCCTCAATTCCATCTTCAAACACTTTTAACTTTTTTTTTTTTATTCTTTGTGCAACCTTACAGGCAGAGCTGAAAGCTGTAATCTGAAGTGACATCTATGTTGATCTCAACTTTATCCACTTCATTTCTGATTTTCACTCAACAAAAGAACACACAGACAAAATAGCTCTCATGGACAATGAAGTCGTCCCCAAGATTAGGAAAAAAAGAAAAAAAGGACTGAACTTAATGACAGGTTAAAAAACAAATGTAGCTTTTTAAAAAGGAGACCAAAAGGTGTGGGACTTAAGACTCTTTCCCACCTCTTTCTCAGACTTTCTTACATTCTCATTTACAAATTGTGTAGGCAAGGTAGCTGTTCCAAATTAACTTTCTGCTCCTTTCTAATACAGCTATGTATATGGTTTTGCATCTGGGCCAGTTTTACCACAACATCAAATATTTAAACATTTTCAGCCACCACAGAGCAGCAGTCTAACCTCCACAACTCCAATAGGCTTTGCAAATACACCAAACTAGCCATGGTTATATCAATCCTGATGTGCCCTGAGGACACCGGCAACACGCACCTCACCCATCTAAATTTTCTGAAGAGAATTGCTCCTACCCTCAACAAGGACTTGTGTTTAGGAGCTTGGACAGTGTACATACATAACAGAATACAAATTGTAAACCTCAATGGTTATGTGCTTCTATTCATCACAAAAAAAACCTGGAAAGGAGGGAGGGGGGAAATCGATACATAATTGAGACAATAATAAATTAACTTTTCCTATTACTGACTTTCCTGGTGATCAGGGAACCCCCTCAACTTGTCAATCTTAATATCAGAAACAGATGCTTTGAAGGTCAAAATACAGCACCATGTAAGAGACCCCCTAAACCTCAAATCTGTCAGTGTCATCAGCATGATGCAGACTCTTTCAGTGACTGCTTCTCACACCAGAAACATAACACTCTGGGCATCCTACAGCCCTGGATTTGCTTCCTTCTACCCAATGCGCTGGATACCCTCCCAAAAATGAGCCACTCTACAATAGAAGGAGGAGGTTATAGATAACTGACAGAGGACAGAAATACTCAGTGGGAAATCTGTTTTCACAGAATAGCCACTTCTCAGTCCCTAGCCCCACAAAAGTCTTAAAAAAATTTTCAAAAGCTGAGTCTGGGAACTGAAATTCATAACTCAAGTTGACACTTAAAATTATGGACTTGGAGAGGAAGGTGACTTTATGGCACATATCAATTTTGCTCACTCCCAGCTAGACCTTTGCTGTTTCACAGCTGGTTATTATTTTTCCTTCTTTGTCCTAGAAGAAAGAACCAATACCTTTTTCAACTCTCATTTATCTAAGGTACATCTCTAGTTTTCAAGTACCAAGGACTTTCTTCCTTTACATCAACCAACTATTAGTGTAATCAACTTAAGCTCGAAGTAGCTTAAATATAGTTAAAAGCTTATGATATCTATATCAGGCCTGAAGAAGATACCATGTGTCTGAAACCTTGCTTATTTTTTCTCCCAATTCTGACCTATAATCTAATAAATAATAGTACTTTTCTCTGTAAATATTTTGCCTTTTTATATCCTTGTACCACCCCCTGTTGTGGCAACCCCCAGCTATAACAACACAAATACACAAATATTTTAGCTTGTGAAACACTGAATTATGTACTTCAAAAAAAAAAATCACCTAGTTTTTAAGAAACATTAATGCTTTATTGCATCTCCATTTAGAAAACACAGAATCATGTAAATGAGAATAATTTCAGATCTGCTATGGCTATTTAAATCTGACATCCTATAAAACTTCTGTGCTTGCTGGATTCAAAGATGGATTTGTTTTACAACAGTCTATTTATTTGTAGCAAAACACATAATTTCCAGGTGGAATAAAAGTAAGAGCAATTTGTTTCCATGCAAACACTAGGGAAGTCTTACAAGTGACTGGACTACAAAGTCTGAGACTTTCCAAGCCTGTCCTTGCTTCCCCAGTTCAAACTGTGACCTGACATGGTTGGTCCCCTTTCAGTTTTGTCTTGGGGGACCTTTCATGCCCCTGACAATGGGACCTGCGTTTGGAGATGCTGTGTATGAACGTTTCAGTGACAACTCAGATGCTGGGCACTCTTCGTATGCTTTGGAAAAAGATGCATCTGGGAGCTTCTTAAATCTCTAAACCCCAGCAGGGTCACCTGTCCTGTGCAGGGAGTCCAACACACCCTCCCTGATTGCTGGGATAGGCCTTTACTACCACCAGCTTGGTCACCCACATCCTTTCATGGGTGCTGACACCTGCACAGGTCTTCATCCTACCCTGAAATCTCCAGGGATTATTTTTGCTTTTAAGTATCTGTCATCATTGCCAGGGGTTCTGTGCACCCTGCTCAGGAGAAGCTGTGTGGAGCAGGTACCAGCCAAGCATCTCCCAAAAGCCTCTGCTCTTTCATAACCGGGCTTGAATAGCTAGGAGATATTTCCTGGATTTTTGCTTTTTTCTTTAAACCACATTTCTTGCCTCAGCCTGTCAGACCTCTGAATAAATAACATTTGATAGCTCTCAGGACACAATGTGAGAACATGTCATTCCCACATTTTGCGAGCAGAGAAAGGGAGGCAGAGGAAGCTCTGTGGAGCCCCAAGGAGTGCTGAGGACACGGGAAAGCTGACACAGGGTAATAACATTGGGAAAAAAACCTACTAATGTTGTTAGGGCAGTAGATAAATAAAAAAAAAATAAATAATGTAATTTGTATTTTTGGATGTTTGAGATGAGAAGGTGGGTTCTGACTCCATCATTTTTCCTGAAGGATCATTTTCACACCAAGTAGAAATGGATTATGAAGAATGAAAATGGTTTTACAAAACAATGTTGGCAGGGGCATTACAGCCTATGAGTTAATAATTAACTGTTGTTAATTTTTGTCGAAGACAATGTTATTTTCTGTCTTAGCTTTGACAATTATTTTTCCCCACTTTAACACAATTCCTTCTATTTAATGTCTTTGCCACCTTATGTGAGAAGACTTAATTTCTACCGTTTTTCCTGTATGTCTAAATATGCTAGTTATTTTTTAAAAAACTTTATTAAATCTCCCTTGAAAAACCACAGTGATTCAACAGATTTTTCTGATTTCCTGAGGTATTGCGCACACTGGCTGTCTTCAGTGGAGGTCCCTGCCAGTGGCTGCCTAAGGAAATTCTCTCAAGAACATATAATTTGAATTAAATATTCTTCTCATATAAGCAAAGCAATTTAAAAAAATACACAATTAATTCTGATATTGGTTTATTACTGAGAAAGCCTCATTTAGTTTCCTGAATTTAATGTAATTCAAGAAAATACCACAATTTAACCACAGCAAATCCCTAGCTCTGACCCTTCAATATTTAAAGAGCAAATTCATTCTTAGTGTCTGCCAGGCTCTGAAAACCTTTTAAAAACTCACCATCCATGACTAGCTGTGCTATGTAGGCATAGGTCTGGCATGCCACAATATTATCCAGAAATCTTTCCACCTCACACAGTCGTCATTGTATGTTTTATGCATAGGGCTGAAAAGGACTCTGTGCCACATTACTACTGTTCCTGTAGTTATCCTTTTGATTTTTTAACGTTTTGCTAAAAATCCTCAAAACCAAACCAACACCGCAGCCATCTGTGGATGCCAACAGTGAGGTCACCTACTCTCGCCTGCCTCAGCCATGGACATCGAATTAATCACATGGAGCTCTGGAAACCTACGAAGTACAAGATAATTCAAGCTGCATATATTGGCAGTGCTTAACATCATATGTACCAGTTGTCAGAGCAGTGCATTCTGTCCCACCAGACAGGTCTACTCTAAGATTCCCTTAATTATTACTTCAAAATTAATCACTTCTTGCATCTAAGTGGACATGAACTAGTGAATCCAAGGCGATGAACAAGAGAAGGAGTAATTTCTTAGATCAGATCGCCGTTGATTCAAGTCAAGTTTCTTTTAGCCAAATCCCCTGCTTATAGAGTGGAGGAAAAAGAACATACATTAGCTTCAATAAAATTCTCTGAAATTTTATTGCATTTCAGTTCTTTGGAAAATAGTATTTAATTTGTTCAGGCTTTTGATCACTTCCAGGGAAATTCAATGTAGGACCCATTACACCACTATACTTTTAAAAAATGTTACCTGCTTATCTAAACCCAAACAGCACAATCATTTTGAGTCCATTTCACTAAGATTCCAGAAAGTAAAGACAATTTATTTTCAATATAAATAAATCCTATCAGTGATGTCCATGGCTCGTAGAAATTATTCAAGGTCCGTCTTTCCTAATCAATGTTCCTGCAACAATCTTTCATCTGATGGCTCATTATATGATTTGGGGGAAGAATGTCTGTGGCAATTTTGTAAACAACACGAGGCAACAGAGAAGAAGGTAAGACTGAAAGATCACACTGTGGCAGAGGGCTGTTTTTATGCAAAAATTAATAAAGCTCATATGACACTTCATTTAATATCAATGACAGTCTGTGGGCATTATTAGGGATTTTGAGCCCTTACTTTTTAAGAAACTTCATATAACCCTGCTGATTTTCACAGCACAGTCTATAGTCCAGAACTGAATTTGGAGATTATATACTGTCCTTATGGATTTCTGACTTGGAAGTTACCAGTTTTGTGTTGACATGCAGAATTTGCTCCAAATTAGGTTAACATGAGAAGCAGTCAGGGAACATTAGAAATACAGCAAACACAGATCATGCACTCATGCATTCCCCAAGAATGCACACAGCCTGTTCCTGGGTTTCCAAATGCAAGCTAGGAGAAAGTACATAAAGCTGGGGAAGGCACACAAACAAGATATGATGCCAGCTGTGCAGTTTTAACCTTAGAAACACCTTAGTGACTCAGATGTCTATCTCACACCTCTTAGCTGTGTTCTCCATTTCCCTGCAGCCACAATACTTTCATTCCATGATTTTTCTGATTCCTGTTTTTTCTGTCTCTAAGGAAGGTGGGTACTGCCTTATGGGTACCGTCTAAATGAGTGGTATTGAGAGATGCATGGAACCTCTTATACATTACAAACTGCTGATATTTAAGCAGTTGGTCTTATTTTTAATTGATGTTGTCTTTTTTTTTTCTTTCTTCTCTCAAATTGAAGAGATGAAATTAATTTTTCGTAAAAAATAGCCATGGGATCTAAAATAATTAAAATTTTTAGTTGGCTTTTGAATTTAAATCAGAATTTCTATCTCGTCAGGTCTACTCTTTGCATTTCCAAAATGCCACAATAATTTTGTTTCTGTGACTCTTAATGACTTGGACATGGGTCATGCTGATACCATACAAAGCATTACATTGAGAAATTACCAAAAGTCACAGTTTTGCATTTCTTGAAACTGCAAAGTATTTCACTTGAACCTTGTTGTTGAGAAACTATAGACCTGCTTGATTTTCAAAACATTTCCTGAAAACTGTAACAAATATTAAATAGATGACAGGGAAAATTCTCTAGATTTTCACTTTTGGTACCCCAGCAGGCTGAGAGTCATAATTTCCAAAGACAATTAGCACATCTCTAAGGGATGGCATCAACATGAAGAAAATAAATGAGTGTCCACCTAATTATGAAAGCATACTGAGTAACCAACACATAGCCCTTCAAACAGTCAAGAGTAAATATGTATAGAGGTCACCTTCTGTAGTTTGTTTTTAATTGTTATCTCCAAATGCATGAAACTTTTACTCAGAATTAGATTCCTACAATGTCTACTGAACTGTTCAAACATTGCAAAAGAAATATCTTTATGTAAATAACTACACTTTGAAAAATTAATGTCATTTTAAAGATGGAAATCTTAACCAGCAAACTATCCACTGAAGTCAAAATTAAGGTTTCCATGGCAACCTGAGCTACCTTTGCATTCCATACCACCAAGAAAGGGAAGTACTTCTGGAAGAAGTAAAGCAAAGCAGAGCCTGAAAGCCAAGACCAAAGGGACATGAGAGCTGTGTCTTGTGCTTGATCCCACAACACACTGCCATAGCTCACAAGTCTTCTGACATATAGACATATAAAAATTCTAAACTTCACATAAAAACTATGGCATAGTAAATAAATAAAGATGAGGGATTTAACTGGTCATGGGGTCTTTGCCTACTCCCTTCCATTCTTTCCGCTCAGAGCAACAATTTTTCTGATTAAAAGATTAACTGCTTTAGTAGTTTCATTAAAGCAAAGATAGGTTTATAGTTTTAGTATTACATGAAGTCCTATAGGATCTCCATATATTATGCCATTGGGTCCACTTTGCTTTCTCTGTCTGAAACAGAAAATTATTTTTATTTTTAAAAAGCAGGCAAAAGTTAATTTTAAAAATAGCAGGGTTTTTCTTCTTTGTCCTCACAGTTTCTTTAAAAGGGTATCAATAAAGTCTCATCCCCTCTCTGGTTACCAGCAAAGGATCTATGGAGTATCCTCTAACAATAAGGGAAAGCCAAGCCTCAAAGAGAGGAAGAGAAATAGAAAAGGTCTGCAGCCAGTGAGAGTGACTAGCTGTACCATTCCCAGTCTTCGGGATGAAATATTGCTTTCTGTTGTCTTTGACTTTTTCTTCTGAAATGCCTTACAGGAGACTGGTCATTATTGGAATGTAACACTTTGTTGTCTCAAAGATAGTGAAAATACAGTTCACAAAAATCCGGGATTCATTCTGCTTTCAGCAATAGGCTAAAGGCTGCTTCTTAGCCTATTGCTAAAAAGCAATAGGCTGCTTTTTCAAAATGCGTATTCTGTGTGCTCCAAACACAGCTTAAAAATACAGTACTGGGGACAAATCAATTATTTATTATATAATCTTGAACAAATCTCTTAAAAATTTTTGAGCATGAAAATAACTCATGTGTGACAAAACCAAACCTCTAAGATGTACAGATAGGGAATGTATGACAAGAGAAATTAAATTTCCTGAGTAGGGATTTCAAACTTGTCAATGCTCACGGTTCAGGTACTACTAGGAAAAGGTGTTCTTTACATAGATGTTGTTTGCTCAGCTTTCAGATGTTTCATTATGCTCTGAAAACCCTTTTCTATCTTCTCTGCACAGAAAAATAGCCCAGTTCAGCACATGGGACTCTTGGTAGGGTACACACTATACTGTGCTTGCACTGCAAGAGCCGGGCTTTGAAAGCCTACTTGTCCCAGATGCCACATGCAAACTGCACCCAGGAATCAAACCAGGTTCCCTGTTGGACATTCTTCTGAACACCACAGAAACAGAAACTGAGAAAAGCAATCAAGATTGAATTTTGTGTGCTTTGTGAATCACAAAGCAATGTATGTCTGCTTTCTCAAGGCAGCAGATACAGTGGGTTACAAAGTAGGCAGGCCCTCTTTGATCCCTGGAAAGAGAGAGGGAAGCCATCCTGCTCAAAGCCCAGCTCAGTCTGGGGAGAAAGCACATTTTTTCAACAGTATTTTAATTTTTATCACTGCAGTAATTTTCAGCTCTCCAGAGGCTGTGATGCTACTGTAACCCCCATGATTGATGGGCAAGAGGTTATGGGATGCTGCCATAGCCTAATTGTGTGTGTGTAGGCATGGCTACATCCATACTGAAGGCAGCCTTTCAGACGGATAGAGGGACATCTCAACCCCAACTTCAGCTCGACTAGAAAAATGATATATAGGCCAAAATGGTGCTGCTGCTGAGGACGAGCAGACACTTTCTATTGAAAATCCTATTTTCAAAAATCTATCACCTAAATACACTTTAATACACTTCAATACGCTTTAATGCACTTTAACTTGCAATCTCCCTCCCCCATCCCACACACCCTCCCCCAATCACTTTATTAGATTTATTTGTTTATTTTTAGTTGAAAGGGTTCAGTGGTTTTCTTTACTTCAGCAGCACTGCCTTCCTCTGCCCACAGGCTGGATTATGCTCAGGGAATAAATCCAGGCTGAGCAGTGAGAAGCAACTCTTTGGAGGATATTGTTCTTGTGCAGAACTCCAAGGTTTTGCTGCAGATGCTGGAAAAACCATGGCTACTAGCACTCCACTGGATGGGATTGTTGGCCAGTGCTGGAAGGGTGGATCAGTCAATGGGGCAGGAGAGTAAAGGATGAGAAAGGACAATGATTTTATGGTTAAGACAACTGACTGCCACACTGGAGAGTGACCTAGACTGCAAAACCAAATCCCTCACTTTGGGAGAGTGATACATCACCCAAACCAAATTTTTCAGAGGTTTAAGAAGCATGTAAGTTGCATGTTCCTCGAACAAGGCCTTCTGATGTGATTTTTGGAAGGGGTGTCTCTGTAAAGGGGTCAGTGAGAAATGTCCTCCCAGTAAATAATGAAAAGATCAGTAATAAAGAAAAATCCTCCTGCCTTTGCGTTTGGAGCTGGCTACAGCTATTTGTTACAAAATCATAACAGATTTGGAAACCAGACAGTGGGTAAGGATTGAGGCCACAATTTACACAAGGAAACTACCACAAGAAGGTGAAGAACTCTTTTGCCTTTGAAGCTTAAAACTTTTCTTTCCTGGCAAGTGGGGTTTTGTGGGGTTTTTCGAGCTGCAAGTATTCTTTTCTCCATAATTGATGTACTCATACACAGTCACGCACCCAAAGCAGCAGGTCTATAATCTGTATAAAAACTGAAGACGGATATGCATTTTTTAAAAATTGCCTCTATCCAAACTGTTTTCATCCCTTGAAATGAGATTTTCATTAGTAGATGGTGGCTGGATTAAAAGCTGTGCACTCAGCTTTTATTCTAGGGTACCAAATATGAAGAATATTTAATGTGACAAAAAACTCACATGTTCATCAATATTTTATTAGTAGTGGAATGTGTCTTCCTGAATGCCTTTTGGTGATATTAATTTACTGTATTCTTCACAGTTAAAGGAAATCACCTGCTGTTTCATATCAATATAAAAAAAGAAAACAGAAGTACTCAAGTACTCATTATCAGCTTCTCTTCCTAAATAACATTTCATTTGTTTGATTCCCTTATTAGATCACTCTTTTCTTTGTTATCCAGGAAAAAAACCCACACAGTACCAACATAAATCTTGTTAATTGTGTGAAAGGCTTTCATGTACTTTTTGTGTGTTCAGGAACAGACAGATTTTGTACCACTCAGTGTTTTTCTCATTTAAGTACATTAATATTTTCAAAGGCAACAAATAAAATCTTGATTTCAAAGGTCTATAGTTAAAATATTACTTTAATTTGGAAGACTAAAAAAAAAAACACTGAGAGAGGGATGCAGAGATAGAGATTTAGAATGCAAAATGTGTCTGGTGTTGGAGCTCCTATTAATGTGGCAGCAAGAACATAACAAATTTTCTGTGACCTTGCTTTGTGACCAGCTCATGTAATTTGGTGAAGGATGTCATTGCAGTAATTACATATTGGGTTCCCTGCTGCCATAGTTATCCATGGTGTTGTGGGGCTCAGAGGCGCAGTGCTTCAGTGTGATGGATTGCTACGGAAAATTGACCATGCTAGAAAGCAAGCTGTCTGATAAAAAGGGGCTGTCATAGAATTACTTCCTTGACCACTAGCCCAGGGAAAGGTTTAATGCATAAATATATGCATTTTAGTGATTGGAAAATGAGGCTTTGCACAATATTGTTTCAGTCTTGATTCTCATAAACCTATTTGTTTTATTTGAATGCCAGGTTCCCCAATACTGAAGATATCAATATCTAACAGTATTTTGCACAGCCAGGACATCTTTCTCCAGTCTATTGAGAATATCAGATATGACCTTGGAGGTCAGCTAATCTCTGGTGCCTGCAGCAGAATGGGATACTAAACATGACCCGTCCTCCGCAGTCACCCCAGAATTTCTCACGCTTCTCAAGTACAGAAAGAAAGGCTTCCTAACAATGAGAAGACAGATAATTCCCTCCTATTTTCTGCTTATTACGGGCTGATGTTCTGCTAAATCACCATATTAAATATATTTTAATTGTAAAACATACATTTCCTTAGGAAGACTATGATTGTTCTTTCACAACAATGAACTGCAAGTAGTGAGCAACTTTTTTCCTCATTATTTAATTTTTATGTGTGAGCCTGCCTTCTTTCTGCCTTGCAAAGGCATGACCCATTTACAGCCAGGTTTCCAAAATCTCAACTTGTATCTCCAGTGAATTCTTTCTGAGAAAAACCCCACTTTTCTGTTCTTCACAATAAATATTTTGTTGAAGACAAATATTTATTTTCTTTCCTATTCACATGGTTTGCATATGTCATGGAGTCTTGTTCAAAATCACACTTTTGGACCATGGTATATTAAAGAAAGTTTAATTCTAAATTAAAACATTTAACTTATAGATTTTTCTTTTTATCAACAAAAATTACTTTAGAAAAAGGAACGTATTTGCAGCAAGTAGTTGGAACATGAGAGCCAAAAAATTGTTTAGATTCGCAAAATGAAGAACATTTCAGAAAACTTTGACAAGGAAATATTAAGTCTATCCTGCTGTGCAAAAGGATTATGATTACAATCTTTAATTACACAGTCATATCCTGGTTTTCCACTGCTCCTTTCAGATCCCAGTTTCAACAGCACTCCAGGAACAAGCCTGGGGATGCTCATGGAGGGCTTAGTACCAATTCACCTCTTGCCTTCTGTGGTGGTTGCCATGCAGGCTGTCCACCAAGTGATAACAGGGACAAAGTGTTACAAAGATAACCTTTATTAAAATTATTTTTTTTTACTTTTTAATTTTTATTTTCACAGAATATTCTGAATTGGAAGGGAGCCACAAAGATCATTGAATCCAGCTCCTAACTGAATGTCCCATATGGGATTTAACCCACAATCTTGGCTTTATTAGCATAATGCTGTAACCAGCTCAGCTAATCTCAGAGCCATTTATATGATGGTTACCTAAAAATACTGTGTGTTGTTGCACTCAGATATTTTCTTTTTCATAGAACCACCTGTAGGCTACTAACCAAATGACCAGGAACACCTATAAATGTTTCTGGAACAGCCTATTGGTTCATACTGGCAGGCACTCATGCTGGGGAGCTCAGAGTTTAATGTTTGAGCTCTTAAAGTTGAGCCTGAAGGACATGTCCAAAGCTGGTGAAGAAAGAAAAGGGAAGCGTCCAAAGCTTATGGAGAAATCTCTGAAATTTGCCTCCCATTTTTTTTTCCAGTTTGAGCAGAAGAAATAGGTTATCCAAAGTACTGTGCAGAAAGAAAAGTTGGGAACACTTAATCCAGCAATTCACTGAGAATTAAGAAAATACACACACAGATATGGCAAATTGTGAATTTATAGGAGTGTTTGTACAAGAAGAAGGCAATATCTCATTAGGGACTGGGAATCTACACAAGAAAGACTAGGAATAGCTAGAAGGGACAAGTTTAATACATAATTTCTTTGGGAAGTAACTAGAGTCAGTTCAACAGATATAATTAAACTGAAAATCAATGGCAAGCATAAACAAGGAAATATCTTAGGTAGATATCAGATAATTTATATGTTTTATGAATGAGGCCAGTCAGTGCTTGCCCTACACTCTACAAGCGCAGCCAGAGATTGTCCAACATGTAAGTACTCATCTAGGAGAGCCATTAGCAGGAAGGTAGCAGGAAGAGGTTCTTTCTGCTAAGACTCTCAGCCAAACAAGTCATTAATAATTGAGGGGCAGACAGAGGTATATATCTGATGGATCTAATAGAATTTTAAACAATTATCAATACAGGCAGCATTGCAGACATATAGCACAGCTTGTCAGTCCCTCTTAACATGCCTCTTCAGGATGCAAGTTTTTGCAGAATAATTTCTGCTTTTCTATATATTGCTGGCATGTGGGCTCTGTGTGCATGTGTGTGCACCCAGTATTTAGGAGATTATAGACATAGGCATGTAAATAAGCACCAGGAGTTGAATGATACTAGGAGAAAGAGATGTTATAACTAAGAGCCAATAGGGAAAATTATTTTGAAAAAAAAGTAGAGAAAAAAAGGAGAAAAATCTTCAAGCAGAGATTCACAGAATTATGAAAACTGCTGAAATCAAGGAAATTTGTAATACAATATGTCATGGCCAATTAGACATAGCAGAAAAATCTCCAACCAGTAAAAGTATTCATGTGCAATGCATTTTTGTTGAATAGATTCAGTCATTCCTTTGTGCATTTACTTCTCTCCTATAGCAAATGAAAATTACACCCAGGAGAAATTAGATACTAGTATTGCTGCATTAAGCTGGTGCAGGGCAAAACATGTTCTCTGTAAATCAGGATTATGACTACTTGAAAGATGTACAGCAAGAACCATTTCCAAACCATTCTACAGAATTATTTGTTATATAAAACTATCTACTTTACTAAAACACGGCACTAAAAAGCTATAAACACCAGCCTGGGGCAGCTCAAAGAGCAGGAATATGGATGTGTTTTGGTTTTTCTTCCCTTGGGCTGTTTAAGATAACCCTTCATGTGACCATGAGTCCATACAGGCACATGAAGCTGGTGGCTATGTACTTAAAATTAATGTGCACATAACAGAATACAATGTATGTTCTTTACAGCTCTTCATCAGATCTGTATTATGATTCAAATGATATGTCACGCCTTCTCAGAAGTTTTTCATGCAGGTATTGAATATTATTTGCTAATAACAATCACAAATTAAGCAAGTGGAAGAACTATTTTCACAGAATAATAGAATGCTTTGGGTTGGAATGGACCAAAAGATCACCTAGTTCCAACCCCCCTGCCATAAGCAGGACACCTTCCACTGGACCAGGCTGCTGAAAGATCCATCCAACCTGGCCCTGAACACTGTCAGTGATAGGGGATTCACAGCTTCTCTGAGTACACTGTACCACTGCCTCACCACCTGCAGAGTGAAGAGTTTCTTCACCATATCCAATCTAAATGTGCCCTCTTTCAGTTTAAAGCCATTAATCATTGTCCAATCTAAACGTGCCCTCATCAGCTTAAAGCCATTTAATCACTAAAACTGACAGAACTCTCTGATAAGACTGGCCAGAAGACCCTTTCACACTGAACCAACAAAAATTGAAGTAGCAATGAAATATTAAAGCATCTAATAGAAACTGGTAATTATGATTTGAAGTAAAATCACTTGGGAAGCATTAGAAAGTCCAACACTGCTTTCCACCTGTTCTATAGAGTGTGACTCATAAAGAAACAGTGATGAATATGAGTGGTGTGACGAGTTACTATATTTATGAATGAGAAAGAAAGAGTGAGGAAATATGTGTTGAGACTGTGGGAAAGAGTTATGTGTCTGTTGCTTTAAAAGGTACCACACCTCACCTAAGTGAGACCGCTGGTTGCGTGCTTCATGAAGGTTTCTCAGTGTGTGCAGAGGAACCCATTCGAGCATGAAAGAGCAGCCAGGAAATGCTGGCCTTGAAGGAATAACTTGCTACTTCAATATTAACCATGTGTAAATTATTTAGCCTGCTCTTTACACAGATTTTCAGTTGAGAAGAGAGCAATGAAAAATCACCAGCAACTATCAAATCTAGAGTCTTTGCCTCAAAAGATGTGAATGTATTGAACTTTGCCAATTTGCCTCTATATATCACTCCTTATCAACTCCTTTACACTTCAATCTGCACTTTTTTGAATGGTACAATGCTCAACTTTTACGAGAGAGACACACACTAAAGAACAATAACTTTCACCTAAGTGGATCTCAGAATCACATGATCTGCTTTGTACATTGCTTCAAAAGGATTATTTTAAAAGGGTTGTTTAAAAGGTTGTTTCTCTCATTTTGTTCTGTAGTGATAACTTGCTCTTCAGTTGAAGAGAGGAGCATTCCTTTATTTTTCAAAGATCCTAAGAACTTCAGTCATAAAGTTTATGCCTAATGTGCTGCTGACAATAAGATTATAACATCTACAAGGTCTTTTACAGGCCAAAATGGCCAGAAGGCAATTTTTATGATAAATTACCTCTAAAAACTATCTCTGGAAACATTTACCTCTGCAGAAATCAAGGCATTTCTTTGTATTAAAGAAAAAAAAACAACTTGTATATTGTTTGTGCTGCTTTCAGTCAGAGTTCTTGTTTTACTGCCCAAGTCGTCACGGCATTGTTAAACATCTCTGCTCATAAAATGGCACAAGTTCATAACTTCAGATCTCCCTCTTAGACTTCTGAACTGTACAACTAGAGAACTTGGCCAAGAGATTATTCTGGGGTGTTCAAAACAAATTTCAGCAGAATTTTAAAACAACAAATTTTTATGTCCACCGATTTGTGGACATAATAAAATAAATGATAAATAGAAAAAATTTTGGCATTACAAATAAGTGACCAAAGTATACACAACAGACTAAATCGGAAAAAGGAAGGATGTTGAAGTAAGATTTTTGTTTTATTTGTTTTGGGGTACTTTTTATGTCAGGGTCTGTGTGTGTGTTCACATTTGTCCAATTTAATAGTATTTATTGAGGAGAGATATTCAGCAGTGAACAGTGCTGGTCCCTTCCTCCAGCACCCTGGGAGTCAGCAGGAGCCTGCAAGAAATGCTCAGTGCCCCTGTGCAACCCAGTGGTGTAGGTGGAATACACATCACTTCTCAGGAGCTCCTTTGGATGACAGCACTTCCACAACCTCTCAGGTGACCTTCCCTGCCTACAGCACCCGTTATTTATAAAAAGGTTTTATAACGTCCCACTTCAGTGCTTCTGCAATTTTCACCCATTACCTACTTGTTTTATCAACTTTGGGCACTGAGAACAGACTATTACTTCTTGCAACACCTTTTCATGACTTAAGGAGTATCCAGCTAGAGTTTTCTTCCTTAGACTGAAGAGACCTGTTCATGTCAAATTGACAACATTTCATTATAAGAAATGGCTTTTTTCTGCCTTCCCAGTATTTTGCAGAATACAGTTTGTGATATTCTAGCTATTGCACCTGTCTTTTGAGGATTTTTTGCCTCCTTCTGCCTATCTTCTTTTTCCTTTTACCTTCTATTTTCCTTCTACCTTCTCTTTCAGAAAAAAATTCTAACCAAAAAAAAAAAAAAAAAAAAAAATCCAAAAGTTAAAAAGCCAAAAGGAAGAGGGTATACAAATATGAATATACAATTATTTTTACATTTTCTGGTAAAAACAGCAATAGTTTTCTGCCACCTTAATACTCAGTTGGACATATACAGCAATATCTTAAAAATTGTTATGAATGTGCTATTATTTCTACTCAGTGCAAAAATAAGACAAGGAATGTAGTTACAATTATGATGACACACCTGTGATTCTGAAAAAGAGACTTTTTAAACGTACGCGGCTTCCATTATACTTGAGTAAGTTAAGATGAATGAAAGCCCTGATGAAATCATCTTAACTATTATGTATATGTAAAAATCAAAGCAGGAGAATCTCTGTTCGTACAATGCCCCTGAGACGTTCCTATAATGCTTAAAAATGTTCTGGCCTGACTTTGTGTCTCATACCTTAGTAGCAAAAAAATAGCAAAATACAGAGACTGTCAGGAGAATCTGTGCACTGAAATTGATAAAATGTTGTCCTGAGACGGTCAGGAACCTGTCCTGATATGGTTAGGAACCATATCACACAGCGCTGTTCACAGGCTTAAAAGGTGTGGAGATTTTTTAGCTTTTTCTACATAGAAGTTCTTCCCAAGTCTCTTTCCTCCTACATTAAGAACATTCTGATTTCTAAATTTATTAAAATTTCAGGTCTAAGTTTCTACACAGCCTTATGTACCAAAATGTTTTCAAGCCAACATGGTCCATTAATTTAATATTTTCTTTATCCTCACTTTAATCCCCTCATCACAATATTTATAAACATGACTATGTAATGCTAAACAAGACAAATCTTTTATGTTTTATCTTATCAGGCTGTTTATCCTTCTGATCACTTTAGTTGCCCTTTTTCTGCATCTTTGGGGTGAAGGACACATTTATGCTGGAAATCAGGGGAAAGAAAAGCAAACCCAGAGAAAATGTGTGGACACTTCTCTCCAGAAGTCTCTCCAGAACCAGCTTATATGTTCAGCTGTAACTGCAATGCTCCCTTACAGTATTTGCTAGCAATCCTCAAAAAGTAAAATGAAATAAATCCACCATAACGAAGAAACCATTACTGGTCACTAAATGGCCACCTACATGTATCTAGAAGCTACACTTCCTCTGGGCTTTCACTTTGCCAAATTATCAGGAAACATGGGAATTTCGCCTCACTTGTGGCTATGAACAGTTTCCTGCCACTGGCAGGCTTTTCTGCCTTTGTCCATCTGGAGTGAATCTCTTTGGATTAAGATGAAATTCTAAAGGAGATCTCGACAAAGCCTTATGTGGTGGAGTTTATATTCCTCTGCTGAAATAATCCTTTCTATTAATCTTTGGCATTCTTTCTGATATTTTCAGAGTCATGTGCTATTGATTATATTAATGGTCACAGGGTAGGAAATGCAACCAGATATTCCCATTGAGGTTTTTCCAGCTGATCCTCTTAGCTTGTAGGAAAAATTCCTGTTATTAATTTCTAAGTGCAGGAACTTGTATTTTTGTACAATTGAATTTGATCCCACTTCTGTTACTAGAGACTTCAAGGTCATCTGACTCTTTGTATGATAAACAAATCTCTTCTTTATTGATGCAGTTTTCACACCTGAGATAGTCAGCAATTTCATTAACAAACCTCCACCAAGGTCAGAAATTAAAATACTAAATAAGATTAGTCCCCAGATCAGTTATGGAACGACTCTATTAATATCTTCACCTTAGCATAATAATTCCCTTTTTAGCGGCACTTGAGTTTGTCTTTTCTCTGGCCAGTTCCTCACCAATAATGCAATTTGTATACTAATCCTGTTTTCTCCAGATCAAGCAACACTTTTTTTAGGTATGTTGTATCAGCAATTTAGGGAGCAGGCATATGCTACACCTGATGACTCTGTTGTCATACCAAAGAGCCAAATGACCCCTTTAAAAGGAAGTGCCAGAAACAAGTACCTGACTCTTATGGATATCCAAGTGAGCTCCTGTCCCAGAAACACATGGAAAAATATTACCCCACCTTAGTCAGCGTGGAAGCAAGAGGATGACAAAGATGGCAAAGGAGGCAATCAGCACAGTGCAATCACAGATGGCTGCTCTTCATCCTGCTCCTACCACAAAGACCAGTGCAGGAATGGAGGTCAGAGCTGCTCCTTGCTTGGGAGAGAGGGCCTTGAGAAGAAGATGGGAATATAACTCCTACCTTTCACTTGTTGTACATAAATGACTCCCTCAGGGATGTTCCTCTGTCCACCCTTGTTAAAGCCCCTGATCCCTTGATCCTTCTCTTTTTTTTTTTCTTGCCAGTAAGTCAGAGTACTTTGTCATCACACACACACTCACTCATCCTGGCTCTTTCATCTTTAATTCATGATAATTTTTTTTTCTGACAGAGAAGATTTATTCAAACAAGAATCACTTGAGTACTAGCTGATAGTCTTCTTTATACAAGCAACCAGACTAAAATTTCACAGCAATCCCTACATGCTAGTATTACTTAACCTAAATGATGCTTCCTCAGAAAGCCCAGAGTGCCTTCACCTTTATATTTCACACTAAAGACCATATGGAAACTTGTTTAAAAAGAAGGAAGTGCAGTGATCTTCTGTCTTATTGCAATGCTTCCAAAGATCATCAAAGTCAGTACAAAGCTATCCTAACAGATATATGGAGCATTGTGTATTCTTTCATTGTTACCAACTGAAAGCAATTTTTATCAATTACACACACATCAAGCACAGATTACACACTGGATTCAAGTTATTGCTGTCCTTATAGTTATTGTCACTATTCTGCTGTGTTGGAGCTGACATTTTTGAACAGAAATAAACGTTTTCATTTAAGCACTGAGGGATAACAACTGCAGTTAGTCCATACAAGCAATTAAATGAATTGAGCCTGCATTCTGTAGAGCTGCCCATTCATATATTTTGTTTAAATTTTACTTTCCATTTGAAAGATGTAGACAGACTCCAAACATGACAACTGCAATGTGTGTTAGAATAGCACAAAGGGGTGAAAAGTTTGCACTGTGATAGTTAATAACTGGAGTGTGGGCTGAGAAAAACATGGGTGATGATAAATATCAGCAAGAATCAACTTTAACGGACATTCTTGAGGACCCTCATGATACATTTTTGTTAAATAATATATTTTAAAATATCAACTTAGCTTCATGGACTTTTCAATAGGTTATTTACTTCAAAAGAAAACAGAAAATGCTCTCTAACATGTGTAACATTTTACTGATGTGAAAGAGAAGAATAGGAAAGAAAGAATAGGAACAAGTTTGAGAGTGACTTGAGCTTGGAGAGCTTGGAGCAGCTATTAAAGTATTTCTCCAAGGATGACTTAATTCAGTGGCAAGGGAGTTCAAAACAATGTCAAATTAGGCACTTTTAAACAACACTGAGTTATTTATGCATCACCAAATAATATACAAGTTTGATTTATCTTTTTCTAGTATAGTAAGGATTTAGCATTGAGCCCGGAATTCATCTTTTGCCTCCTCAGTTTAAAATGTTGAATGTTTCCTAATCCAGCATGGAGAGCTGGGAGACAAAAATAAATAGAGCACACTACTTGCTGCTCTATTTTTGATAGCTCGCTGATTTTCTTGAACACTACTGCTTACAGCATGTGAAAGATTTCCCAGGGATAGAAATATTCAAAGTACAGCCAGACCCTTTTCCCTTTGTTGTCAGTAAACTGGCTTCCAGTAATCTCAGAGGTAAGAAGAAAAGGGAAAAGAAGCATGCACCCCCAACTTGCAGTACAGGAAATACAAAGCACATTATGCCAAGTAAATAGCACATGCCTCTCGAGTAATTAAAAGAATTCTGGAAAACACCTGGACTCTTGAAAAAAGGAGTCAAGAGAGTGACTGTTCTGGAGCCAAACAAAGGAAAGAAAGATGTGTGTGCCTAGGTTTCCCTCAAAATTAGCAAATGCCACACTGACAGCAAGTGCAGTGGCAGTGGCAGCTCCCCAGAGCAGACCTGAGCTGGCAGACCAGCGCCTGAGAACAAAGCTGTGACACTAAGCATGAAAGTCCCTTGATGGGGGAGAGCTCATTTCAATAATGCCCCAGTTAAGCCCCCACATTCTACCTCCAGGCTCTTGTGGATGGATTTATGTCTGCGCTGCAGCTGGGAGATGTGGCTGATATGCATGTCCAGACAGATACAATCTAATAGTGGGGCTGGTGTGATGATTATCCAGCCAGCTTGAGCATCAATCTGTGTGACAGCCACATGTCCAGTGGTAGCACTCTGGAACCACAAGCAAGATATATGACCTTTTTAGAAGAAAATCCCAGTGTCCTTGACCTGCAATTGGAAGTGAAAGCAAAAATATATATGATCTGATCTTCAAAGATTTACTCTGCAAGAGAGGGAAGGATGGAATTCAGCTCCAGATGAGGCACCTGTACATAGGTATAGGAAAGCAGGTGTGTCTCTGTGAGCTGGGTATGCTATCAGCACCTCATCAGCAACCTAGAAAACACAGGTGGAGGAGCAGAGTGGATTGATTGTCTCAAGGAGACACCAGCACAAGATCAGCTGAACATGTTTCTGTGCTCTCCCCAGACTGTAGTCTGTGCCAATCTATTTTAACTGGTCACAGGAAACATTTTCTGATGATATTACATCCTGATTTTTTCTATATCAGGATTTACTTTTGCTCTGATCTTTTGAGTGCTGTTGTCTTACACCAGGACTTGAGGGAGATGTGTGGAGAGATGATATGTGGAGTTGGAGCTCTCACAAAGATTGGCAGATACTGCCCTGAGCTGTTACATAGAGAGGCCAGTCTGCATAAATCTGAACTGAATCACTTTCCTGACTGCATGAGGGACATCCAAGAATTTTTGGGAGGATAAGATCTCATGCTTCAAAGAAGAAAGAAGAGGGAGAGCTCCAGGAACAATACAGATACAGGAGGCAGTGGTGCTTTCCTAAAGGTCTTTTTAGATAGTTTTAGGAATTGTCTCTAAAGAGTAAAATTAAAGAGTACTGAGGGCTAAACTCAAGCACTGGGCTCTATATTGTCCTTAATGATTAGTTCAATTTGCTAACTATGCTTTTTGGCTATTCCAGTGATTTGTCTCCAACACAATTCTGTTGCAGAGGGAGCTGGTCCCCAGTAACACATTGCCAGTTCACACAGCTTGACTTCTGAGACAGGAATCAGAATCCTGCCTCCATTTAACTCAAAATTGTGTCAAATTACCAGACCCCTGCCATTCGATCTCCAGAGATACCAATTGCCCAGTGACCAAACACAGGGGCCTGGGCCGCAAGAATCACCTGTGAACAGCTCATGAGTATTTAAAAGCTAGTGGTAAGCCATGGTCTACATGGGCTGAGTCCATGAAAAGTTTTGCTTTTAAGATTAAGTTGATGTTGCTTTAGTATGTTCAAATGCTACATCATCCCCTCATTCACTGTAGTATATTATCAGCATTCTCTTCCTCCACTGGCAAAAACTTTGACTGTCACTTTGAATTGTAAATTCTCCCAAGAAAGGGAAAGAAATGCATTACATACACTGATATATCACCCAGACTGCTTGTCCTTCTCAGTTCCAGGGCAATTTTAAAGCATTACCATGACAAAGTAAGAATGGTGTATCTGTCAGTGACATTCTGAGTTAAATCATGAAGGACCCGGAGAATGATAAAGGCTGAATAAGCATTTAAAGCTTTCAGGGTTAATATCTATTTACCTTAAAAGTTCACAACCATGAAGTCTCAGCAGTGAGGTAGATGGAAATTTTCCTATTATTTTATACAGGAATACCTACTACTTAGCTTACTCATTTGAACAGAAAATAAAAGGTGAAGAAGCAAAATACACAGTAGGGGAAAAGTGACAAGAAATATGCCTAAAGAAGTTCATAGAAAATCTCTGCAAGTGTGAGTACATAGTTGCCTAATGTCACCTCCCTTATTGGCTCTGCAAGGAAAGAGACTTTTCAAAACAATCCCTGCAGGTTTCTGCTGGAATTTACATTTTTGTAAATATTAATATCCTGGACCAGCAGTGTAAGCTGTGTCAGGCAGATGTGAAATGGTCATTGCAGACACTTCATTTTTCACTATCAAGACATCACCAGTCAATGCAATCAGTGCATTTCTTTGATCTCACTTTGAACTACATAACTCCAATGTTCACGTCTTTAGACAGAAACTGGAGTTCAAGATGGGAAAACTCAGTATTTTGGATAGTGTTTTGTCTCCACCACAGCAGAAAGATCAGGCTGTGATCCTCAGATGTGAGGGATTTTTATCCCCAAAGGAGCAAAGCAATTATTCACAGTCAGAAGCTAGTATAAGCAGTAAGAACAGCCTCCCTGGACAATAGTATGATAATAAGGGAAGAATCCATCCTCTTCTTTCTGCCAAGTGACAGCTCAAGACCCTTTTGCCAGAACACCCATATTTTCTAATTGAAAAGCATTCTCAACAGAGAGAACAGAGAGTAAATGTATACCACTAATTTCACTCTATAGATGAGAAATGGGAGCACAGAAATTTTAGTTTTTCCTCCTTAATAAAATGATCCACCAAGTGTTTCTACCTTATCACAGGAAGTGTCATCAAGCAATAAAGAGCCCTTCTGTACCAGAAGGAGGAAGGTAGCAATAACTATTTGATTGCTGGTCAGATGCAAAGGCCAAGGTCACTTGGTCTGTTCAGCCTGGAGGAGACTGAGGGGAGAGCTCACTGCAGTCCAAAACTTCCTTGTGAGGAGGAGGGGCAGGCACTGATACCTTTTCTGTGCTGACCACTGACAGAAGCCAAGGGAATGGTACTAAGCTCTATCAGAGGAGGTTTAAGTTGAATGTTAGAAAAAGGTTCTTCACCCAGAGGGTGGTTGAACAGGCTTCCCAGGGAAGTGGTCACAGCATCAACCCTGACAGAGTTTAAGAAGTGCTTGGATAATGCTCTCAGGCCCATGGTGTGGCTCTTGGGGATGGTTCTGTGCAGGGCCAGGAGCTGGACATTGATGACCCTTGGTCCCTTCCAACTCAAGATATTCTATGACTGTATAAAATTTAAAATCAGCTAATACTGATGCTGGCAATAAGAAAAGGAAAAACACTGATGGGTTGAACTACAAATGTAGTATTTGTCCTACCAACACATTGCCACCAGACTACACCACTTACTATGAAAGAGTTACACAAAATTTAATGCTTAATCATGCACCAATATGGGCCTTTGAGATTTGGGAGCAATAATAATAATAATTTATGTTAATTAGCTTTGTTCCTCAACTCTTTTACAGAAGTTTCTACACAAGTTTCAAGACTCAGTTGCAGGCTCTCTTTATACCAACATGAAATTTATTAAGAGCATCATCCATATGTCTGTCTGTAGGCTCATTTTACTAAGTAAAGCTTCCTATTGTCACTGTCTTTTCTTCAGAATTTATGGCTGTATATATAACAAAATGCAAGAAATTAAGTTACTAAATTTGTTGTAACTGGAAGAAGAAGAAGAGATAAAAATATCTATCACAGATGTTCTCAAACAGCAGACATAATAATGATTCCTGGTTTCAGTTAGCATCCATTAATTGCTGACTCTGGAAATTAATAGGAAACACAGTGGAAACATTTTTCAACCTCCAGAAATATTTCATAACGATTCTTCTTGCACTGTTTCAATGCTAAAAAAATATTTTGAGTTGTCTGACAAAAAATTGGAAATCATTGTCCAAAGCTCTTATAAAGGAGCAAATGGTGAGAGGTTACATTCGGTCATGGATTCATTCTTAGAAGAGGAGGTAAAAAGCTTCAGTGAGGCCACTGACAAAATGTTCTGTGCCACAGACTTTGATCACCTCCTTCAGATACAGTTATGTGGCTGTACATACGTGATTCTTGGATTTTTTATCTCCTCTGACTGCCACCTTTATTTTCTTTCTGTAATGTTGCTTACGTCCCTTAGAGAAGTTACATATATTTTTCTACTCCCCCAACAATGAAGAACAATGCTTTGTTCTTTTTTTTCATACTTGTGGACAATGATTAGTGTCCTCCTGTCCTTTTTACTGTTTTCACATTATCCAACTCCAAATGCCAAAGTTTAATCTTCTCATATACTGCAAATTCATCCCTGCAGCTGTGTTCATTCCTCTGGATTTACATCTGGAGAGGATTCTGTGAAAAAAGGGCAGGAATCCTGTACAAAGGCTGTCCTCCTCTTGGAACTGTCTCCATGATGATGTTCTTGCCCTGGGTCCCCACCTGGGCTACTTCACAAAGGCATCACAGGCATGCCCATCCCTGACCATGGAGCAGCTGGTACAGAGCAGGAATCCACACAACAGGTACCTTGGGGTTTGATCACACCTGCCTCATCACTGTGGGCTTGCCTGAAGATCACTGAGCTGGGCTTGTCCCTGGTCATGGCCTCCAAACCTGATGCTGATCCTGACCCTGACTCACTGATTTGTGTTCCTGCCTTAAGTGCAGACTGGCCTCGTCCCCACAGATTGAACTTTCCTAATTACATACACTGCAAAATAATGAGGGACGGTTGGAAAAACAGATATGCACTAGATCTCAGAATTTTATGAAGTTCTGCTTAATATTTTGACCTATTTCTAGATTAAGTACTTTTAAGCAAACTACTGGCATTGTTCCTGCATATCTATGAGTTGCTCAATTTTTTCAGCTCTGAAATTAAGCTCATGGTTATAGCACTCCTGTGGTTTCCTACAAGCGCTACAGGAAGTCTGAAAACTATAACTTTTTTTGGAAATTAATCCCTTCAGGAAAAGAATATGAATTAAAATAATTGCAGTGACATGGCAGCCTTTCAAAAACAATGCATTAATTATTAATCCCCTGAGATACAACACACAGAGTTCTTTAATGGGGGCAAACTACATATAGGAGGAGGTGGGTGAAAAAGATCCAGCTTGGACTTAATTTTGTTTCTCTGTTTGTTTTTGTTCATCTTGAGCTATTGGACATTTTGCAAAGAACAATCTGATTGCTTGGCAGGTTGGAGAACTTTCCATTTTCTAGTCTTTAAGAGCAATAGCCCAGACATTAGAGCTCTTGTAACCTCAACCTGCTCCATCTTTATGAAGACAGATGTATTCAGGTCTAAATCGCATAGCTAGACCATTATGTATACAAACTACAGCATCTTTTTCCATCCCATAACTCAAAAGTTACTACATCAGTTCCAACAGTGGATGTTATACAACTTACCTAAATAAACCAGGACATACAAATTGTTCACATTAAGATAACATTGTTTCCAATGGTTTCTCACTATACAACTACAAGGAACTTAAACCTCTTCTAGTTTTCTTTCAGCTAAATTTCAGCTAATGTCAGGAAGGAAAAGATTGTTTTTGTCATACCTTGCTTTATTGAGAAGTTATCTACAATCACTTTTGAAGAGAATCTATTTATATTTTCCCATTAATGTTTGTAGATTAACATAAAGAGTACAGGGTGATTCTCATAACAATAATGTTGATTTATACTTGAGAGCATACAAGATACAGAATAAGCAGATAGTGTTCTACAATACCAGGAATAATTAAAACTGTAACAATAGAACAACTCCTCCAAGTGAATGCACAAGGAAGGCATGGATGGGCAAAGGAGATGCCCAGATAGGAAGATAAAAAGTAGTGGAAAATACCTTGCAGAATTTCCTTACTTCTATTCATCAATAGATTACAAAAAAATAAAAGACAGGAAGGCAAGGCAATTAGATGCTTGTCTCACAAGACATTAAGGAAATTGAAATAATCCTTGCCTTCATATGATTAAAGATGTTCTTGTTGACATGCAAAATAACTTCTCTAAGATTTATAGCTTCCAAACATAAAGACCCCAGGGATATCTGTTTGTTCCTATCTTTTGTACACATATATGTGCCACAGGGGCCTCTGCTTGTCAGGTTAGTGTGAGAGATGAAACTGCAGAGAGAGCTCCATGCCTGGAGGATGGAAGGCACATTGCTCCAACTTCCCCTCCCAACTCCCCACTTATCAAATGTACCTGGTCCCATCTTCTTGTTGCAGGAGGTCCTCACATGCCTAACTTCCAAAAGACAGGGGCCTATTTTTGGGGCACAACTGGTAGGAAAACCTGTTGTGCTGGATTTGTCTGGTAAGGCTGATGAGCCTACTTCCTTCCTCTGCAATTTCTCTACTCCTAATGATAAACAAATACCACTCATTTAAAAAGAAGTTTTTCTGAGTGTAGCTTCCAAGCAAAAGCCTACAGATTACAGGATCATAATGATTAAAAGATCAATACAGTCATGCTGAGGACTGACAGGAATGAACATGCCAGGAAGGACAATCCAAAAATGAAGCCTAATAAATCACCAGATAGCCCAGAAGGACCAAAGATTAGGTACTAATAGTACATGTGGCAAAGACAATGATGAAGCACCAGGAGGGCAGAAGCCCAACAGACCTGAAGAATCCATCAGCTTTCTGACCTCACTTATACAAACAGACCAAGACACTATTGTTCCTCAGCACACACTGTAGAACCCACGGGACAATGTTGTGCTTCTATTGTTTTTTTTTTCCAGTATGCTGGAGGAGTTATTGGAATCTTTTTTTTCATAACAGCTGCTTGGAAGCTGTGAGATTCTCTGCTGGGAGCTGCTGAATAGGAAGCAACACTAGAGTTCCCCTTAGATAACAGATGAGCAATTCAAAAACAAGATGTGCCTCAGTCTTAGGATCAGAAATCCTAACATAAAGCAGTACTTTCAAAACCCATCTTTTTCAAGTACTGTGAATACCATTGTAGACATCCCTACAGGTCTCCCATTCATTTTTCAAGAGCTTGATCTTATTGGCATTACAAGCATGGCTTGGTAAGTGTTTAAATTGGTTTATTCACTTACTGTGATTTCTAAGACACATTCAGTTCCTTGTGTGGGAGCAGGTAGAAATGCTGCATATTTATTTTAAACAAATACTGACAGCACTGATAAACCATTTCAAATGATGCCATAATTTATCGTAATTTGTTAGTCAATTTAAACTTGCTCCAGTCAGAAGTGAAAAATTGTTTTTAATCTTATAAGTTCACAGCAATGTAAAACCTTGCTGCAATCTACCCCACAAAATACTGCACAGAGAAGTCTGGGACAGCAATACCAACTCAAAACAATTTCATAGCTATTTCTTCTTAAGAAGTGTGAGGCCGATCACGTTCAAATGTTGCAAACAAGCACTGATCAATAAACACAAACTCTCCTTTTATTCACTATTACAGACAGGATATTACAGGTACATACTAGGGCTGTCTTACTTTCACAGGTGCAAAATGCTTAGTCTACAAGCAGAGCCAGTAGAAATATTTCAGATGGTGGTTATTTATTGCATGATTGTTAAGACGTTTTTTGCCATTGCATGCAAATGGTAGCTAGTTGAACCACTGTGAGCATGAATGGCACTGAAGTGGCACATTTCTGAGCCAGCATGGAATAATTTGTGGCTAAATCTAAAAAACAGCCCAGCAAACAAATTGAGGTAACTTCCTCATAGATGAACATGCATATGAAAAAAATAATTATATTATATCATATATATAATATGCACACTTGCACAGGTAACAACAACAAAAAGCCAAAAACCAACAACAACAACAACAAAAACCTAATAAAGTAAACAGAACCATCTGAAGTAATGGTTTTCCCATGGCTTTTGACTGAGAGGCTGGTAGGCTTTCTCAAAATTAATCTTTTTGAGTTTTGAAATTTTGAAAAATTCCCAGGGACAGGGTGCCTTCTTCTTGAAAGTTTGAACATTTCCCTCACAAACAACATACAACCTCGTAGCAGGGTGACTCAATTCACTAGCCATTTATTTCTCACAGCTGAGATGCACAGAACTAAGGAAATAGAGAAATTTATCCTAATGTGGCTTTCTGGTCTCTCTCAAGTTTGGACCTGAAAACTTGTTTCTGCTGTGGAACAGCTGGTGCACCACTGCTCTGACAGCTCCAGCTTTAGGAGGCTAAGATTATTTTCTCTTCCATTTTGCACATCCAAGACCTGCCTTTGATAAGTTCCATGAGACAATACAAGTGCAACCAACAGCACAGCAGGTCACACCAGCAGCTTTGAAAGCCAGCAGAGGACAAACCCATCTGTATTAATCTGCCTTTTGTGCAACTGGCAATTAGCCCCCTAAAATAACAACATATGTGGAAGAAAAATCATATGTACCCATTGTTGGGTATCCTCAGACAGTTTTGGCCCAGTTTCATTTTATAGCACATTAGCTAAACTTGCATTCTTCCAAAACTCATTAATCACAACACAAAAAACAAAACAAAACAAAACAAAAAAAAAAAAAACAAAAACAAAAACAAGCAAACAAACAAACAAACAAAAAAAAATGAAAAACCAAAAAACCAGCTAAATGTGTGGTAGGCAACAAATTACAAATAATATAAATACTCTTTGAAAAGAGCAAAGACACAAAGAGATCATTGTATATTAGAGTATCTGGGACTTCTACTAACTGGATTTGCAGCAATGCATGGGTATTGCCCCATTCATTTACAGAAAAAATGGTGAGGGCCATCAACACTGTGATTTTTTCTTTTTTAGTATTTCTATTGCAGGATATAAATAGGAATCTGTTCTTTGTTTTGCAATACACCTTTTCTCACTCTAGACTCTAAAATACAATGATGTCATCATTGTCATCTAAACATAAAAAAGATCACTGAAAACACATATAACTCAGATGGTTAAAGATACACAGAGAAATAAAAGCAAAATTTCTATCAAAATACATTATCTGCATAAAGCTGGCAAAGCTCTATGAGGGCACAAAATCACTAGGCCATACATTTGCTTAGTTCTACTGAAGTCTTTTGGGTAAGTCTCCCATGGGAGAACACTAATGTAATTTTGCAATTGTATGTGGAAATGCAAGAGTTTTGAAAAAGAGAAAAGAAGCAATAAGGAAGAGTAAACAGTTTTCTTGCCAAGATAAAGTTGTAGCTGCTCTCAAAATCTCTGCAACTCAACAACTTTTTTATATTCTTAAGAAGGAAACAGTATGCAAGGTGGTGAATCTGCTGAGGAAACAGAATTATTTAAGTTACACAAAATGACTGAGAATGGAGAGGAATTCCAGGAGGATCTAATCAAAGTGGATGATTGGTTAACACAACAGTAGATAAATTTTAATGAAGGTAGGCATGAGGCAATGCTTAGTAAGTAAAACTGTTCACTTCAACTTTATATTTACCAATTAGCCAGCATATTTGGGGGAAATATGCTAGCAATGATGATAATATTGTCTGCCTTCTTCTCAATGTAATAAGAAAAGGTTATTGAGAAAAAGGGTTTTCTGTGTGAGTATTGTTTATTTTTCTCTCCTCTGTCTGCTGTCATTTTGTTCAGTGTTTCGGATACATGTGAAACAATAGCTCACTTTTCAGAAGGAGAGCAAGGAAGGGTAAAACTTCTGAGACTGTAAAAACTTAAATAGATTCCTTTTTTTTATTTCCAGCTTTCTAAAACGTGTGAAAGATTTTGAAGAATAGAGCATTAGCTGGTGGCAATTAGGTGATTCGAAATGCAAGTGAAAGGGAAAAATTACTATCAGCATTGAAGCTAATGCAGTCTGGTGCCTCATGTCTTCTGGCTGGACACTCTGGTGGCTAAGAGAAAGAGTGCTTTTAATGAAGGTTTCTGCAGACTGGGACACTGTACTGCCATTCTCCTGCGAGGATTTCCTACTGTTAAAGATGATGTGCTCATTTTGCCTCAGTAAGAGCATCACTAAGGTACTACCTCTTATTTGTAGCTGTTTATGATGAAATTTTTGTCTCTGATGAGTTTGGTTGGATCTGGCCAACAGTAGTGCCACTGGTTTTGGAAATAAGACACATGGACAAGATGAGACTGCTTGGTCAGAGCTGACCCCTTCCTGACCTGAGCAATGCAGGTTCCTCAAGACTAGTCCAGAATATGTTACCCACCAAAACACGGGCCAGACTCATTGGCAAGCACAAGCCCCTTTATCTGGGGAAACTGGTCAGTAGTGTCTTCCCATTGTTGCTTGTAGTGCCAAAACTGACTGATTTACCTGAACAGCAGTAGCTAACAATGTCACCATTGTTGAGGCCAGACATGGGCAGCAGTAAATCAGGGAATGCATGATTGCCATGGAGTAGGTAGTCTCACAGACAATCCTGCAGGTGAAGGTAATAGATACAGGAAAACTTCCTGGAGCTCATCCTGCTTTGCCTCTCCAAACATGACAATTTAGTCCCTAGTATAAACTGATTTCAGCTGTACAGAGCACATGCTCCTTATTCAGCTGGATGCACTGCAGTCCATGTATGACAGAGAAATCCCCACTTGAGGAAATTGGAAGTGGCCTTTGGATGTGCATCATTAACTGTGCCACAGGCAAAGCAGCAAAAGCCGTGCTCTGCAGAGGACAGCATCTGCAGGGAGTGACAGCATGTTTGAGCTTTGTGGGAAGAGCAGGGCACGTGGTAAGGCCATCACATACTCTATGGAGAAGTGGAAGAAAGCTGCCCCCTAGGAACATCCCAAAAGCCCAGTATATTAATGTCCTAAAGAAAGGAAGGAGGAAACTGCTGTGGTTCTGCCTGCCCCACAAGTGCCCTATTGCTGGAGTGAGATTCAGAGAGCATGACAAAAGGTGGCAATATTAATTCAGGCTGTCTGTTACCCTTCCCAGCAGATTATCCTCCCAGGACAACTAAGCTGTTATTAGTCCCTATACACAAGGGGCCCTGCTGGAGTCCAGTGTGTTCAGTGAGAAGTTCTTCATTTTCAGAAGTGCAGCTTGAAAATGTATGTTTACTCCAAACTTGTCTAGGGATTTACATGGCTATGTGGGTACTAGGCTGGAGGTCTCAGTGTGCTGAAAGAAGTTCCCACCCTTAACATCTTATAGCATCAAATAAATAAGACAAAATAAGAAATACAGGAATATAAGGAATACTAAAAAAGACATATTATCAATTACTAAGTGTTTGCATTGACCAGAGCTTAGGTACATTAAAAAGGCAAAAACCTCCCAAACCTAAAGGACTCAATGATGGGGTCTTAAGGTAACATTCTTCCTCCAACCAATTTCAACAGCAAGATTAGCCTGAGGATACAGTTTGCCTGATCTCTTGCCCATTGATATGCATCTTAGAGGAGCCCTGTGGATTAGGAAACTGCAGTCAGTATAATCACATTTTCATACAGAAACAGTATGAATGGGAAATGAGAACCACAGTAATGTTCTCTTTGCTTAGAGAACATGATAACTCCTCAGCATGGAGTTCCTCTTCAGAGGAACCTATACTTGAAGGCATTGATACAGAAAGGGTTACACAAAGAGGGGAAATACAATGGCACAGGTGACAATAGGATTTTGCCTAAAAGTTGCTGGCTGGAGGCAAATAGTAAACTTTTAAGAAATATCTATTTCATAACAAATTTTACATTACTTACATTTCCTCAGATGTACTTTCTTGCTGGCTGTGCAATCATTTTTGGCCATTAACAGAAATAAAGACACCACATGAAATACAGCAAGTACCAGAACCTCAAGGACTTCATGCATAAAAAATCCATCCTGGGAAGCAGAAGCTATCATTATTTTAGTCCTTTATTTATTGTTTCCTAATGCAAAGAAAACCCATGCTGCTCTCCACCACCTCCGAACTCTGTGTTACCATTCTCACTCCTGTTAAATATGCAGCTGGGAGGTAATCTGCTTAGCAACCAGCACAAACATATTGCACCAGAGGAAAAGGAAGGCTCCTTGACAAGCAAACTTGGCTAGAAGCCAGGTAAAAGACCCAAAGGCACCTCAGTCAAATATCTGTGTTTTCTGAATACATTAATAAGAGGAACAGTGGGGACAGGGCATACCCAAGCAGGTGAGCTGCTGCTCATGCACAGTGTTACTATGGCAGGTGGACAGAACAGATGAGAAGTAGTTGGTTCAGTGCAGATTTTCCACTGTGCAATCTATGTAGCTGAAACTAATAGTTTGGCCTCCTGGTGCCCCTGAGTCACTGCAGCACTGTCCCCGCAGCAGCAGGGGTGGGCTCTCATCAAGAAGGTACCAGGCTGTCCTGGCACGGCCAGATGTATGTGGCACATGCTAAATGAGAGGAATCCTTTTGGGCTTTAAAAAACATTTCCACAGCTGCACTGTGGAAAATGGCATTGCACTTGAAGTGCAACACATAAAAGCAATACAACAGAAGTGAAGGACCAAATTTAGGCATCTTTTACAGAGTCAGACAGGAAAAGGAGGAGCAGGGACTGATGTTAGTGATAGAGACAAAGACTTTGAGGATGTGGCTTCAAAGTCTTCCAAAGCCATCCAGTGCTACCTCAGCATGGCTCTCACCTTGTGCTTGCAGATGTGCACAGAGGAAAGATTGTGGGATAGGCAAAAACATCTCCACAAGTAGCTGTCCCTCTGGCTCAAGCATGTCCCTCTAGCCCACTAGAGCATGCTGTTGAATTCTGAAAGAAATCATAGCCCTGTGCATGTTTCCCCACCAGATGCATCCCCAGAACCTGTGAAGACTTGGGCATTTTGTGCTGCCTGTCTTATAGAAGATGAGGCAGCAAAATAAGACATATAAGAACCCTTCAATGCAGCTGGGAGGAGTTTTAAGAAAATCCTCAGTTGCTCTTCAGGCTAGCCACTGAAAACATGCTCTCATAATTTTATTCACATCATGTCAGAAGACCCAAGAGCTTCAGTGGCACAATTTGGGGGCATAAATGCATGACAACTCTCCTGGAGAGTGGACAAGATCCACCCTCACTCCGTAACATATGGCTGAAAATTTAAGAGAGGCTGGGACACCTCTGCTTTAAAATAATTGTCAAGGATGCAACATACTCAGCATGAAAAAACATAAATTTTTGTACTCCATTCTGACAAAAGGTCAAGACAATAATGACTCTAATGAGGCAGAAAACATCTAGGAATGAGTCTTGGCTGCTTCAAATAGTATGTAAGGCAGATCAAGGCAGACCATATGTTCTGCTAGAATAAAACATATGCTTTAAAGGACAAATGATTCACGAAGGGTTGGTTAAGTGGGATACATCATGTGCAGGTACTGAAGTTCAGGATGCTGCTACTATAAGCAACTGTCTAGGGGGAGATGACAACCCAGTACATTATCTGTACATGGGATTAAAAGAGAGGACAAGATATATCAAAGTTGGGGGTAGCAGTATTGCAATCCAGTTTCTGAATATATTAACATGGAAAATACAATGTTACAGGAACTCTTGATACTCACAGAAATAATCTTTCCATTAATCTTCACTTGATTACAGTGACTGTTTTCATAGCAAGAAAAGCTCTACCTCTGATGTGCCATGTAGCACAAGAAATAATAGATTCAACCTTAAAGCATGCACAGCTAAAGATGAATAACAAATTTTGGAGAGAACTGTACATCATCCATGATGACAAGCAGAAAGCTAACAGAATGGAAAGCAGGCAGATCAAGAGTAACCAATGTCCATAGCTCATCTTTAAAGATAAGCCATGGCACTGGAATTTAAGGTGTGAATGGATCAGAGCTGACTCAATAGAGAGTAACAGTTTAGTTGCCTGTACTACTCACTTGCTTTCTTTGTAGAAAATAAAACAAAAATGTGCCCTGGGAGGTAAGGGAGGCCTAAAACCAGCAGGAGAAGGCACATACCTCTGGCAGGTTTCTCTGACCATACTAGACCATGTCTCGTGTTGCTAGAGCCATGAGAAGCTCACACAAAGGGAGCATTGCAAGTGCCAGGATCTACATATCTGAATTTCTCTCCTTAGATAAGATTCATCCATGTAATCACAGATGTCTAAATGCCATTTTTAAATATCTTTATGCCCCTGCATAACATCTACATGGCATTGGAGACATCATATGGTCAAACAAGGCAGAGGTGCTGGCTTTCCAAGTCAGCACAAGAAACCTACCGTAACACAACTGAATCCTTCTCAGAGCATCTTCCTTGGCATTTTACCCAGGCACTGTTCTTCATTATGTGTTCGATACAGCTCATCTATCTCATTCGTGAAAGGAATCTTTTTTTGGACAAAAAAATCCCTCCAAAATTCTGCAAAATCTTCCACAATGAAAATATGTTTATTCTCAGAGGAAAACAAACTGTCCCTCAGTCAAGACCACCCTATCCAAAAAAATCCTTTCCAAACCAGGCTTTCTCAGACAATACTTAGCCAGACCTAAGCAGGTGGCTGAAGAGCTCAACCTTTCAAATTAATTTTCTAGGATAAACATGACATTTTAATGCCTCTGACATGGCAGTGGTTTGTCCAGTGCATAGGCAGCATCCTGTATCTGGCACTCACAGGCAGATTTCCAAAGCACTACAGGTTCACCGTCCTGAGTTTTGTTTATGGTACATTTAAGAGCAGAGCTTTGTGGCACAGAAGCCCTGTTTATATTTCAGCTGCTTTGGAAGGCAAGATGTGACATGGAGTTCTTTAATGCACCTTGTGCTGTGGCTAGATCCCCAAGGCTCTTGCAAGGGAAGGAGCTGCACTTCCATTTATTCTGATCACACTGTGACTGACTTCAGAGAGCGCTGGAAGGAGCTGACTTTCTCTGAGTGAAGAAAAGTTCATGAGCATACTGAGCTGGTCCAATTAATACAGAGTACCCTGCCTTACCTCCAGTTTCTGAATTAGATCCTTGGAAAACTAGATAGTTTATCTGTATGTAAACATGCCCACAGTTAAACTCCTCTTTTTTACATACGAATTCTATATCCTGTAGTGCAGTTATTTGCAAACTAGCTTAAAGGGCTCGTTCACTGCCAAAGCCTACTTATGAGAGAGGAAAGGTTTATTTGCCCTTGACACAAGAAATACATCTAAGTTCTATATCCTGTAGTGCAGTTATTTGCAAACTAGCTTAAAGGGCTTGTTCACTGCCAAAGCCTACTTATGAGAGAGGAAAGGTTTATTTGCCCTTGACACAAGAAATACATCTAAGTTGGAATGGCAATCATGACTCTTGCGCTATGCAAGATGAGTCAGTGCTCTCTGAGGAGGCTTTCAGCCCCAGATGGTGAAAGAGCTACCTGACAGTGAGGACCACTGGTCTGACCTGTAGTCAAGGAGGAACCTCAAATGACATCGTTGCAGTGGCATAGGAGGAGGAGGAGGATGTGATGTGTCTTCAGAGGAGGAAGTCCCCGAGAGCAATATTCAGGGCAGGTGTACCCTTATTACAGGTGTGGCCAGCAGCAGCTCACAACAGGCAAGTACAGATCATGGTGGGCTTTACCTGTACAGCCACGACCCCGTCCAGCATGGTCAGTTGCACTGGGGACCTGGAAAAAAACCATTTTGCTTCTCTAGAAATTATTCTTGTTCACCATGCAGAGTCTTCAGTACATGGTAACTAGTAGCTGTCACCTGTTATGCAGCTCCTAGAAAGGCCCACCTTCCATCTGCTGATGCAGATGGGTTGATAAAGTGAGCCCAAAATGCCTATCCAACTCAAAAATCCAGTGCTCCTTCAGCTGTCTATGCAAACAGTATCACACTATGACAAGGCTGGTCCTTTCATCTCCCCCAGCAGCAGCTTGGGATACTTGTTTGGCATGAAAACATCAGTGCTAAACTCAAGGTCAGGGTGAGTGACATGTTGGATCTTAAAGTGTGCATGGAGCAGGTAAATAGGGTAGTGGTGTAGAATACAAAAGAGATTTTTAAGCAAACAGCAATGGATTTGAGGATGGACAGAAACCCAATGAGTGCTGCTGCTGTGCAAGGCACATCTCAGAAATGCCTTGATAGGATTTTTGTAATCATATTGTTTAGATGGCAACTAACCAATTCACATGGCTGGGCTACTGTAAGCAAAACCAAATAGTAAGTTCAACTTCTTTTCTTATTGCATTCTTCCTTTTTAACTACCAAATGTACCATTTGAAACATAGAGAAGGAACATTTAATTTGACAGTATCTCTCTAAGTACAGTTAGTTATGAGGCTAGACATGAAAATATCGAAAGCTACTAATAAATACATACATAATATTACCAGTAACAAATAGTTTCTAACACTTCATACAGTGGGGTTTATGATAACTTATACTGGTGCATTAATACTGATAAACACAGCTCTATTGCTTCAGGAGAGATCTATACTAAATATTATACTATTTAATCCATAATTTTTTCCTCCATCTCTGTAGCAGAAATAGTTCATAGATAAGGGGTCATAGTTCATAGAAAGGGATTGTAGCTAGTGATACTAATAAATCACTCAAGAAAGGGATTGTAGATAGTGATACTAATAAATCATTCAGAGACAGCAACTACCCTGAAATGCAGTTTTAGTCATGTTAAGACAACCACTGTACCACAAAGGAAGGAAAAGCATTTACTTCTCTTCTGTACTATAGAGAAGATTTACCTTTGAAAAATGCTATTATTTGAGTTAAAATCTTTCAGGCAATTTCAGTCAGTTTTCTTGCCATAATATCTGATACTACTGCAAGTTTCAGCAAACACATTTAACTAAGCTACATTTAAAAGATCTTTTAAGGGCAGAGCTCACCACCACTGTGTGCAACACAGGGCTGGGCACCTGTTACATACCTTCTGGCTGGACAACACCATTTGATCAGCTTGCAAGCAATGCTCATTAGCACTTGCAAAGTCCTGTGTATGTTCACAGGGTTCAAAAATTATTCAGATTAATAAAACCCAAATCAACTCCCACACATGGCAGTGCAGAGCACAACTGGGTCACTAGATCTCCAGTATGTGGATTCTTAAGTAATTATAAGTGCATGTTTAAGAGATTGAGTAGCACTGTCCAAGGATTCAGAAGGATTTTAAATGCTGAGATATTTATCAGGTAAAATATATATACAACTCTTGATTGTTTTCAGTGATGTATTAAATGCATACAAAATTTTTCTCTAATGTAGCTTCAGCTACAGTTCAAAATGAGGTAGTCTAACAAATGTATTTAGGACAATGAAAAAAAAGAAAAGAAATCCACATGTAGAAACAGGACCAAAGGCTTCATTCAGAATCCTTTGAAGAAAAGTCTCCTGTGTTTTTTAATCAGCAGTGTGCTGGTGCAAATGCAGCATGTTCATAAAGTATTAGTAAACCCTTTCTTGCACTGGGGTCCCTCTGGCATTGGGTAGGTTAAGCAATTGCTGGTATCAAATTAATTCATTGATTTCCACTAAAAAAGTTACTGCATCTTAAATTACAGATAAACTATTCCAATAGAGCAGAGAATAAAATGAATAAATATATCTTGTTAAAAAAAAACTCACCAAACACCAAACCACAAAAACCCCCCAAACAATAAAAAAAAAGTAAACATGCCTGAGCCTATGCAAAGGTGAGATGTATAGATCAGCTGAATAATGATTAGAATATTTTAGCATTTTTAAACGAGATAGATAAGTATGTGTTTACTCAGTGTGGCTGAGATATGCTGTGGTTCAGCAAACATGTAGCTAAGGAGAAGGTGGAAAATCTTAATGTACTCACTACTGCACAATAATTAAGAAGAAATAATTTTCTGCAATTGCAGCTCATGCTGGGCAACCTCTCCTACAACCTCATACTTGTAGTTTTATTTTCTTGAGTTGATGAAATGAGCTCTGTATGGAGCAAGCAGCATATACAAGCTCTTCTTTTTTAAAATGCTTTGCTTTTCTTCTCTAATGCATCACTAAAAGACACAAATTTACCTGAAGAGAACTTAAACTTGGATGCCCAGCTCCATTTACAGAAGGTTTTGAAGGTGAGAGGGAAGAGGATAAAGCACACTTTAAATTGTCATGCCTTCAACCTGCAAGAGACTGGAGCTGTAGTTAGGCTGGATGAATGCCATATCAAGAGCAGTCAGCACATAAATACAAGGGGCACTGCTACATCTCACATTTTGCAAGAAAAAAGACCAGTTTGATGGGCAGTCCAGGTTTTTTAGTGATTCCACATGGTACATTTCTCCAAGGAAAGGCTTGCAGGTAGTGTGTTTGCCAGTCTTCACAAGGACTGGCTAAGGAGTTGGGGTCTTGGGTCATCTCCCTGGCTCTGCCTGTTGTCTGATTGATATTCTTAGGCAAGTTCATATCAGCTCTGAAAGATTGAATTTCCTTGACCTTGATAGGTGTTTGACTTGCATTATGAAAAGTTTTACAAAATGGGATATATATTAACTTCCTGTAACTAGTCTAGGTCAGGGAGTCACACTCAGGCAAAGCAGAAGGAGTCTAAAGGTAAGGAATAGAAAATTATCAGAGGTCTTTGAAAACATGGCATAGGAAAAAGCTGAAGCACATGGATTGATTCATTTCTACAAAAGGAAAATGAGATGAGACATGACAGGAGTCTTCAAATATGTATTAGGCAGAAACAATTCTTTGCATGTATATTGGGCAGAAGCAATTCTCTGCATCCTCTTTAGATAGAACAAGACAAGCAAGTATAAACTCTTGCAAGAGAAATATAGGTTAGAAATCATGAATTATTTTCAAAAAATATAAAGTAAACAAGTTTCCTAGTCAAGGTCTATCCTTTAGACATGTGATAAACAACAGTAGACAAAATCTGCCCCAAATCATGCTCAGTGCTACTCATCATCCATCAAGAGCAAGGACTTCTCACCATCCTGGCCTGTTTTCAGTGACCCTACGTCTCTGATCTCCCTGAGAAAGCTTTGTGAAATGCCTTACATATATGAATTACCATTTTTTAAATGAAAAAAGTATCTTATCAAATAAATATTTTCTGGCTGTATTCTGGCTATATCTTTACTTGTGCACTAGAGTATAGTACACAGTAGGACCACATTGCTAGGTTCATGTCTTGTATAGACCTATATGAAAGCACCTTTAATATCTAATTTCCATCTTTGCTATTTTTTGATTAGTCTGCTCTAACTTCCCTGCAGTTCACATGATGCAATTCTCTATTTTCCTTGTGCAGTTTTAATAGAGAGGCAGTTCAGCTGCTGGTTCTGTAAAAGTATCACCCATGGGACTAGCTGAGCTCCAAGAAACTGTTTCATAAATTTGAATACTTTGATGCAATAAATGCCAAAGCCAGCCTTTACAGAGATGAAGGACTATATCTATATGCCCATGGAAGTTCTCCCTCAACTCAGGAAGTCTGGAGGGGACATCATTGCTTCATATAAAAGCATAAATGTTCCTAAAACTTCCCCCAAGGAAGCAGAGCTTTGTTCCACTGGAGCTGAGAACAAGTGGCTAATTGTGACATTTGTGTCAGAACACTTCAGACATGGTCTTGAAGCATTTTCATGGTCCCCCTAACATGGTTTTGGTGAACTTCTCATCCAGTGCACTGCTCCTACAGCTGGTGGTAATTTCCCCTGTTGTGGTCCCAGAAAGTCCATTTCTGGATCTCAGACCAAGTATCCTGGGACACAGCAGGTTCAGAGAGCTGAAGGCACCTGGGCTTCAAATAAACCTTCCAATATGCTCCAAGATGGCTCATGTGAGAGCTCATCCTTTTCACAAGGCCATGATAACACTTGCCTGTTCCCCAACAGTTTTCTGGAAGAAAACAGATTATAATTTACCAACAGCTTTTGACAGAATTTTCTTTAGAAATATCAATGTATTAAACTGTACTTAAGAGCCAGTTTGTCCAAACTGAAAAGGTTTGTCCACCAAAAATAAAGGTTCCTGTGCCTAGCTATATCATGCAACACAGAAATACTAAAATCTGTTACCACACTTGCATGCCTTCAGGCAGCAGGAAAGTGAAGGAAATTTCTAACGAACCTGTGGAGTTGGTACTAACACTGCTGTATGGAGACGCTGTCCATACTTCAGCTAACTGGAGCTCTTTATGCAGCTGTAAATAGATTAACCTTCAAGTGTCTAACAATCTGTTGTGGGGGCTGCTTTAAACAAAAGTGAGATATTTGAAAATGTAGGTTGTTTTTTATCTGTTATTGTTGGAGTTCCCACTTGCAGTCGCAGTGGAAATACCTTGTTCCCAAGTTCCCTGGATGGTATGAATTCCCAGCTGGTGCTGCAGTAGACTGCTGGAGACCTCTTCTTCCAAGGTATGCAGTGCTGATGAGGCCTTATGAAGCCAATGAAAACAATTATTCAAGTTAATAGGAGTGCAAGTGATCCTTAAGCCCTTAATTACTCCCCGTACTTGTACTGTTTAATTCCCATGCATCACTCTGAGTTCTTGGAGAGTTTGTCTTGAAGCCCTGTGCTGAAAACCCCCGTGGCTCATGGACAGCATGGGGGATCATGATGCAGTGTGGGTGCCAAGGCCACCCCCAGCTAAAGCTGTCCCTTCCCATCTCTCAGCACTTGCAGATTGCTCTGAAAATTTTTATACCATGTATCCATTTCCTTTGAATCGCTACCAGAAAAACTGCTTCATCTCCAGGACAATACTGCAGAACAAGAAGGGGAGTGTAAAACCTAAAGGCTCCCAGTCCTTACCAGAAGAACAGCAATTTATATAAGGTGATTTGTGCATGCATTTTTGCTAAAATGTTGCCAGAACTGAATAGTTTAAAAACTGCTAAGCAGAATAGAATGTGACAAAAGTCCAATGTCAATGGTGGCATATTTATCTCCAGGTCTGCAAGCTAATGCTGAAGAGAAGTTAAATTTAAATAAATTTATTATAAGTATAACCAAAATGCTGTAAATAACATACCACTTGCTATGCAGGAATATGCACTGCATATTGGGGGACATAAAACACACTAAGTGCTGTACCGGCCTAGTTTATTTTACTGCAGTAGGCTCCTACACCTCGTGTCCCACTCCCAAGGCAAAATTGTATTGATATTATCAGGTCCAATGCCAAGCCAAGGACAGGGATCAAGAAAGCTGAGAGTGTTTGGTTCTCAGCTGCACTCGTGGTGCAGCGGGACCCCGGATCCTGAGCACTGCAGCTGAGAAAGGTGAAATGTCCAAAGGCACCAGCAGCCAGCTCCTTGCCCCCACACTCACAGGCAGAGGCAGCAGCATCTTGTTAGCTACAGGCAGAGTTTGTGCACAAGGTTTGTGCAGGCCCACCACCACAATTGGTTTGGCCAGCCTGAGCTGCCAATGTGAGATGCCAGCACATCTAGCTCGGCTCCAAGTGACATGATGTCAAGAAGTGGGAAGACCTTGCGTTGGCGATGGAAGTTGCAAAAAATTCAGAAATCCAAGTCTAGGGAAAACCCTGACTTCTTTAAAATCCAGTGCAAAATGTCTGAAAACTCCAGTAGAACTTCCTTCCCCAATAAACTTCTTTCTAAAATACCTATACAGTGAGGTAATTTTTCAAATAAGCATGTGGTATTTTCGTGGAAGCATTATCAAAGCTTATTACATATAAATTTCATTTTCATTAGTTAATTACAAACTGCAAAAAAAGCAGGGTGAAGCTTTGTGTCTCCTGTAGTAGAGGCAAATGTTACTACAATTCTTATTTAGCATCAGTCTTCCAAATCATCATTGGTTGCCATGCAAGTGATAGGCAGCACCTACAAGAGAGGGAGTCCTTTGTCTAAAGCCATGAGAGAAAACAGCGAAATAGAGATATTGCACAGGCATGTTGGAATCAAGCACTAACAGATTGGCCATATTTAAAGAGCTATAAATCGGCATGATATGGTATTTTAGCAGGATAATCACTCCATATATCTGGCTATATGTACAGGGGAGAAATCATAAATGGACTTTGCTGCTTTGCTTCAACCCTGCCAAGATGCTTCCCACCACCCTGGTAAAGGACAGAAACCACCTTATGACAGTTGCTGAGATACCACTCAGGGAAACATTTGCCATCCACTCAATTAAAAAGAAAAACAAAATAAAAAATTACAGTTACAAAACTGTGGGCTCCATGAAAAAAAATCAGTCTGATTGAAAATATACAAATCTTGCATGTTTTAAGCTAGTTTTACTAGTTGGGCTGTTTTTTAATCATGATAGCTGGCATGCTTCAAAGTGGGTAATACCAAAGGAATCGTAGCTGCAAATTGTTTACCGTGACAGTCCACAGTTTTATCTTCCAGCTGTGACTGATAGCAAGCTTCTGTCACTTAGTGAGCTGCTTGGAGGCTTTTCTCAATTAATCTGAATTTTTTATCTGCAGGTACTTTTGATTCACACAATGGGTAGAGAGATGACAGTTCAGGAGTGCACACATTCCCCGAAGCCATCCCAGCTGAGATCCAGAGAAGGACTGTTGGTAAGCCATGCATAATTCAGTACATTTCTTAGAGCAGCTATCACTCTGCCAAAGAAGTGGGACTGACTTGTGCACACAAGAGACAGTTTCTTAGCATCAGCTTTTTCCTTTTAAATTGTCTTGCAAATTTCCTTCAGGTTTAAGCTTTTTTAAACACCATCTTTTTAAACTACATCTTAGACATTTTTAGAACATACTTGCAAAGTATTCCTTGGAAGGCATACAGAGACCATGACGCTACCTCTTATTCTCCTTTCCCACACAGTTTGACAGTGTACAGGCCTGTTCTGTATCTAAATTTACAAGCTGTGACAAGTGATAAATATCCTAATTCTAAAACACTATTGTGTACCTCTGAGACAATTAAAATTCCTTAGATACCTAGATGCAGTACATAATGCATTTAGTCAACATTAGAACATGTCAGAGAAATAATGTTTTATCCCAGGACACATCCAAGCATCTAAAAATAGGGCTTCAGTTTAAAGAAAAGTATTGTAATAACATTCATTGGGAAATCCCCTTTCCTCAGATTACAAAAGTAATATTAACTTGAAGATTGTCTCATGTGCAGTAAGAACTGAGCAGAAAAGTTCATAAAAAACATCAAATAAATTATATATTCTTGTTTTTTAGGAGAAAAATTCTGGTTAAAAGTGATGCATTTTTAATTCTCTCATTTAAACTTAAAAAAATTATACCATACTTGAGTGCACAGACTGATCTCCAAGCCAAACTATTCCATACAGTTTAGCAGCAGGGGAAGACAATACAAGGGTTTCTGAGGTTTGGCCATAGGATGTTTTGATTGAGACATGCCATTTTATTCAAAACTCAGCATTCCTCACTTAGTTTTGCCCAGTTTCTCTGGAGGTTTTGCATACCTTTCCAGAAATGGTTGGCAGGAGCACAGTGTAACTGCAATGTGTGAGAGACAGGAAGTTAATAGCTGAATAAACTTCAACATTTCACTATCAGGACACCAGAAATGCACAGTATTTCTGACATGTGTGGCAGTGGTAGGAGACAACTCATTTACCTTCATTTAACTTCATTCTCTGCTTTTAGTGGTGAGGTAGAAGGGCGTCTCCTGACTCGTCTCTGCAAATTAGAAGCTGTTTTCTTTCTCTGTGCTGGTTTAATTAAGGACTATAATGGCATTCATCTTCTTTGGGAGACTTACTTTAAATAAGAAAACAAATAGAAAAGACTGGTGTCACATTCAGCTGGAGAAAGGTTCATGACATGCAAAAACTAACTGATCTGGCCTGGTTTTGTCTCACCAAGGACCACTGTGCATCATTCGTGTTCCTAGAAGTTACTGCTGGCATAAGTCCAGCAGCTGGCCAGTGTATGCATCTATCTCCCTTGTGTTCTGGTTAGCAGTTCTTACCTTTTTACATAGAAACACACACTGCTCAATGCCTAATGGCCCAATGCAGGTAGTGTGCACTAAAATAACAGAGTACCCTTATGACTGCCTGGTGAATCAGCACACAATCAGGGAGTGATGTGCCCCATTCTGAGACAAACCCCACTGACGCATGATCTGACATCGAGGTTTATATGGGAACACTGACAGCTCTTCCAACGAGGCCCAGTTCCCACCTCTGAATCAGAGCACTTTATTCTCTCATCCTAAATGTTCATATTTCTGCATAAATATTTCTGACTGTTTAGCCTTCTATGGAAGTAGTGATGGCAACTTACACGGCATCGAGACAGATGAGTAGATCACGAAGTTGGGAAGAGCTTATAGTAAAGATTTACACCAGGTAGCCCAGCTTAATTGACTTTTTGCCACATCAGGGAGAGTCATATGTTTGTTTGTAAACCAAAGGAATGGCAGCACTTTTCTCCTCCAACCACACAAATTCCACAGACAGACCCTTAAAGCTGCCACATGGGAAACATACTACCATTTCTTGGGCTCATCTCCAAGGAATTGAATGTTTGTGACTACTGATGGTGGTGTCACTGCTGTCCTGTACACCAACAACCCACAGTTTCTGGTAACTCCCACCAGGGAGGAAAAGACTGTGCAACTGTTCTTGTTTTATTCAGCTTAGTGTTCTTGGTTGGAGGGTCTCAGTCTGTCATTTTTCTGCCAGTGGTGGTTTTACTTGTTTCAGACTCTAGTTAGCTTTCTTCTAGCATTTAAATTAACTCTGGAAATCCCAAGTTGAAAGCCTATGGTCTCACACCTATCATAAGACAAAGAACCACTACATTCTGAGCTGTTTAGAGCGTCATGTAATCTTGTCCAGGCCTCTAGAGATTACCAAGCAGCAAGCCAGAAAGAAGCTGTTTAAACTACAATTTTCAAGTTCTTAGATCACAACTAATAGCTTCATGGCAATAATGAAAGCTGCAAAAGACACTAACACTTCCTTTATTTCAGATATTCTTAAAAGCACCTGGAAGACTTACATAAATGACCTCAATTTTAACTTGACTATTTTAGTGCGATAAAAAAAAATGTCATGAGTGATATTCCAGCCCAACCTGTACATAGGAAAAGTTTTTCCTCTAAAAGTAGTGCAGCACTCTTTTGGCTGTAACACTTCTCATGCTACTAAATTAGAATTCACAAGTCTTCTGCAGGATTCCTAATGGGATCAAAGATTAGAAACATCTTTGAAGTTTGTCTTCCTTTGCTCCACTGTTAATACATACCTGCACTAATCCACCATGGTTCTCCTCAACTAATCAGTCACTCTCCCTCCCAAAAGGGACAGTTTACAGGCTTTTTCCAAATCCCCATTTGTTTGTGTTCATTATCCACAGTTCATTTTTGCAAGAGCATATCATTTTGTTAATTGATTTTTCATGTACTATAAAGAGGACAGTTTTGTTTTCTGAAACCTTTTGGTATAAATGCGATTTGCCAGTCATATTTACAGTACTTATAACTTTGGTCCTGTTTATTGATGTAAAGCAATTGGATTGAACTGTGTGTGTGTGACAAATTCACAACACTTCACTTTTCACTACAGCTGTTAATAACATGATTGCACCATGATCATGGTGCACTTAAAAAGTTGCACTTTTAAAATTTGGTCCATGTTGAAAGAGATCAAAGAAACACTGAACCTCAAGCTCATTTGCATCTTGTTTAGGAAAACAAGCTATAAGCCTCACTTACCCTAAGCAGAATTCACACAAGGGAAAGCATAATTTAAAAAATACTTCCAAAATTTACATAACTGCAAACTGTTACACAGGTATTTTTCTTTGTCTCACTGTGACACAAAGTTGGCTCATAACTACCATATCAAACTTCTTGTATCTTCAAATTAATACTTTTTTTGGGGGAAAAAAATATCTTTGGAAGAAAGCCTGTTATCTTAGAGTCTGCAATGATTTTTGCCACTGACAGTAATTGGTTCAGTCAGGCAACTGTTTGATTTACTTGAAGATTTCAAAGCCAGAATGCCTCACTGTGCTCACTGGCTTCAACCTCACAGACAATACAAAGTGCAGAATTGCACCAGAAGTAATATGTGGTGCTTTTTGAAGATGTATTTTTATAGAGTTGATTGCATCTAGATTACCTTAGGCTTGAATTTCAGAAAGCACAAAACCTGGAGATTGAGTGGAATACACCAGTGGTAAGTCTCATAGTTAGACATCCAAAATTAACCCTTTTTAAATATTGATTAATATACTGAAATGAAATGCATGAGAGAGACACAGAAGAACGTTTCTCAAAAGTCCTGCAAGATCGTACTTAATTAGTGGGAAACTATGAAGATTTTAACTGTGATTCCTTTAGTAGGCAAGGGGAGAAAAAAAAATCAGAAAAAAAAAGGAAAATGAAAAAGAGAAATGGGTGAGCTCTCATTTCTTTAAAGCTTTATTCCTTAATTTTTCTCTGGGCTAAATTAAAAGATTAATCCATTTCAATGAATACCCACAGGGCTCACTTCTAAATGAGTATTTCCCCCCCTCAACAGATAGAATAGGAAGATTAGAGCATGAAAAATAGACACTTTATAGTGAGTTTTCTGATCTTAAGAGGGGTTTTAATTTGGATGTGACAGACATGTTCCAGCTGTTGCTTGTCTTCATATTTTCAAAAGGACATTTTAAGTGCCACTGTTCCAAGTGCTGAGTGTCCCCAGAAAGATGAGTGTTGTGCTTGTGCCTGTTATTGGCTCTGGACTGGCCAAGGATTTCCCCAGGCTGTAAAATTCACACAGCACCATCAGCTGTCTTCTTCCTCATGTCTCTCTCACATCCCTACCAGAGTGGATACCCTTCAGGATCACTGAAGACTAGATATTTTAAAAAATGTGATATAAAGATAAAAAAAAAAAAAAAAAAAAAAAAAAAGCTGTTTTAGAAACAGCTTCACTGCTTTCTTTGTATCCCTCTATAAATTATTGAAGTTAATTATACTGCAATAAATAAAGTATTCATGATCTCCTATTAACCAAGGAAACATAAAATCAACCACAGGACACCTTTAAAATAAAGAAGGGGCTGATGAAACTTCCCAGGGGCACCAAGCAGGTTGCCATAGTAGTTACATCCACAACACTGATCATTGAATCAACATTTTCCCACAGAGTTAAAGGACAGAGACACCTTGGGTGTCAGTAATGGCAATAATCTAATCCTGGGGTAATGCACTGCCCTCTCCAGTGAAATTAGTGACTGGTAGCCTGGTGAGCAAGTGGTTTGAACTGCTTTTTACCCTCTGGAGATTAAACACTAAGAGTCGCTGTGTCTAAATTAGGTGCACATAATCAGTCAAATAATCCTGTGTGGAAATGGTCCAGGAAAGAGGATTTGTCACTATCTGTTTCTTCCTTGTTGTCCCGTTACCCAATGTATGCGCAAACATTTGTACTCTCCCACCCCATTTTACAGATGGGAAAGTGAGGTTGATCATTTAAGTCACTTTTTAAAAGCCAGTCAGAAATAATTGCCAAAAACTGGATCTGGAGCTGCCGGATATGAGCCAGGACAATTTTAGAACACAAATATAGAATCTCCCAGACCGGACTTCTTACACTAAAACCACAGATTTTATATGGCAATTTATAACAATAACAAACATGATGATTAAGCACTAGAGTTGAGTTGGCACGAGAGCTTGGCAAAATTCTTTCAACATTTCTTTTCTCATAAAAAGGAAGCTTTTCAGAATTCATAGTTTCATGGATTTCTTCAGTTTTGACAAATTTAAGCTCAGCAAAACTGAAAACCTTTTAAGTATTTCAGCTTGGCATCTTCATATAAAAGTAGTTCTGCATTTCCAAACCAGCTTGATCTTCCTGCCTCTACTTATTCATTACAAGGGGTGGTGAAGATCCTCCTGATGTGGAACTGCTCCCCTCTGCTATGTGTTCTGATGGGCAGGGGAAGAGGCAACAACGGAGATAGCAAAGACATTATCTAAGCTATTAAAATAATACCACATTAAAATACTATCAAAAGCACCATGTCTAAAACCCACTGAAATTAATAGCCAACTTATACCTCAGCACTGTTGCTTAAATCGCTGCAAACAGAGAAACTTCTGTGCTCACACTCCCAAGTAATTATTTAAATCTTTTCCCCCCCATCATTAGCAACTAGAGTATGAAAAGTAAATGTTGCTAAGTAAATGCTGCTAAAATGTCTTATAGCCCTTGCTCTTCCTGGCATGCAAACTGCACTTTTCCAGATGCTTCACCCCACAAAGCTGAGAATCTAAATACTGTTTTATTTTAGTTCTGTTCACAGTGAAATGATGTCATAAAGTGATTCTTCCATCATGGCATTAATATCAGAACAAGATCAGAGGGGAAGAAAAAATTGAATTTGTCATATAGAAAACTGAACAGAAAATCAGGCATAGAAATATGATTGGAAAGTATTTTCATGCAGAAAATTCTTCATATTAACATAATACTTATGCATTTAAGAACAACTGGTTTACCTGTCTACCATGTGACAATTTTGAAGTTCTACCCATTTTGGAGGCAATTAGGCATCTATTCAAGGCTTCTGTGCTCACTTTAATTTCTTCATTTCTCCACCCACCTGAATCTGACACTTTGACATCTTTGCTTATTAGAATGGAAATTCAATATTTAGCAAGGGCAGACAATTCAAGGTCAAAAACCAGTGAGAAAAATATATACTGAAGAAAGGATCATGGAGGTTTACATCAATAAAACATGCAGTTTCATTTTTCTATAATTTTTAACAGAACAATAGCTGTTGTGAGATACTAAAACAAGTTTTGAAATATTCATCACCATTTTCTTGTTCAGTCCCAAAATAAATTGCTTCAGCACTCAGAGCTGTAGATATTGAATAGCATTATGTCTTTTAGTCTAGCACGTCAACGGAGAAGAATTGCCTCTAACACCGTGCTATTGTTCTATTTAAAGAATCCTAAGCAACAGGGATTTCATCGCTTGAGTTGGAAGAGTATTTAACAGATTAGTAGACCTTATGACTATGAAGTATTTCCCGATATTATACTGACATTCTTCCATTTCCTGAACTCATAGCAGTTAGCATACCTTAACTCATTCTAAATAATCCACCCTTCTTCCAATCCTCCACACATCAAATTCTTCCACAGTGCTTGACAAACTCTTTCCCACGTGGTACTTACAGCAGGCTGGAGTCTATGCTGATGAAGTATGTAAAGCTAATTACGTGAGCAGGACATTCAGCTGGTCACTCGAAATGCAGATACAAGTTGGAGAACTCTGAGCCCCTCAAACCAGTAAAACAGAAGGTACAGTCTGAGCATAGTGTTACCTCACTGCAAAATCACAAGAAAATACTGGGAACCACATCCTACAGCTGTGGGCCTAAGATGGATTTTATGAACCTCTCATGCAAATTTTATTCAAATTTTATTGGGGCAGACACAGGGAAAGCCTCCACAGAGTGCATTTAAAATTCCAAAGGAAAATACACGAAGTTAAGTATTTTGGTAGAAGTTGTTAAAATTAGAAGTTTCCCCTTATGTTTACACAATCGTTTCTCTACACTGGAAATCATAGTGGTTTCAACTTTAACATGACTTTCTAGTCGTTCACTTTTTATCATATTTTGCAGAATATATTCACACTCCTCTTGACTGAAGTGTCTCAATTTTTCAATGCTAGTCAATTTAGACTGTAAACAAGCAACAGGTTTTTAGATATACAAAACTTCTTTTTTCTAAATAAAGAATAATGGTTTAAAGTATCAGGCATTTTTTTAAAACTTAAAAAGTAGTACACCTGAGCTAGGGCTAAATTTGAACAAAGATATTAGTGAACAAATCTATCTGCTACAGAACAGATCTGTGGAGTACTGGTAACAGGACCAGGAGCTGAGCCTCAGCCTGGACTTTCCCAGAGGCTGCCCCTTCAGTCTCAATAGAAAATTGGGCAGAACCTCATAGGAGCAGAGCCCTGTTACAACGGATCCTGATTAACAGCTGGTGGCAAGACTGTCACTGTTGGCATGTTATTGGCAAAGAGCAGCCTGGCTGATACTCACAACCCTGGGATGGAGCTCCGGGAAAGACCCGAGGACAGGTAGACAAGTACTGAGCAGTGTGTCCTCTCTCACCATGGGAAAAGAGCACAGTCCCACAGCTTCAAATCCATTTAATTGTATCAATATAAATATGTGAGCCAGAAAGTCAACCAAGAACAGCACAGGCTCTGTGCACATTCAGTCTTACGGCTTTTAGAGGGGTCACAGGAAGGGGAGAAATCTGGTGAAGAGCAAAGCTGCCACATCACAGCTCCATTAACAAACTTCCCCTCAACACAAACATCATGTCTCCTTATTCTAAACAAGTGAATTTTACTCCTAGACAGAGACACTAGCTGGGACTTCTGAAAAGAAATGTGTTTAGGCAGAACTAGCACCACAAGACATCTGTCAGTGGAGAGAAAAGCAAGAACAGGATCTCACTGGAGTCCCTTAAAGAATCACTGTTTACCCTAAAACACTCTGTCCCTAAAATAAACCTGTGTTTTCCTCTCACCTAGCCATAGTCATTGGATTTTTAGTAACCTACAAAATTATTTGGAAATTAGCTCCTTGATTTACAACAGTAGCAGCTCCTCTATTTATAACAAATGCACACTTGTAAGATGTTATCAATTACTTTTGTCTCCCTGACACGCAGAGATGCTGCTTAAATAGAAAATTGTGTTATGTGTGTTTGAAGACTTCTAAAGCTAGATAATTTTGCATTTTTCTACCCTACTGAGCTAGGAAATTAACAGTAAAGCTTTTTCTTGCCCTCTAGGAGACCTGATTTAGTCAAAGACATGATCTCAGGTAGTAGCTACAGAATCAGCTATTTATTCAATTTAAATAAAACTGTTCTTCCAGCAGACTGGAGGGAAGAAATAATATGTCATGCTAAGATTCCTAAGCCAGTGCTTCTCCCCTACATCTTTCTGTGCATGTTGAAGTGCACTGCTGCTCTGTGTTAAATAAGATGCTGTAGAATGGAAAGCAACTAATTTGTGCTCCCTGGGTGCTGGGCAACTAATTTAACTCTTGCTGGCACATAGACTATAAATAGAAAAAGATGACAGAGTTTCATACAGATAACATTTTTATGAAAGTTAAAAAATTAACAGTGAGGAAATATTTTTTCTTCCTACCTATCTGCCCCATGAACAGAAGTCACGTTGTTTTTAATCCAAAGCAAGCAGGTGATATTAGGTGTCACCTTGCGTGATGACGACTTACCAAGTCATGATTTACCAGCTTACCCTAAATAGCAGATGTGCCCTCACCTGCTTGGCAACACACCTTCTCCTTCCCTCACCTTTGTCCAGGAGGAAGCACTATCCTTTTGGAACTACAGAGAAGTAAAAGACTTCTGGACCAGATAGCTGTGTATGTCACAGGAGCCACGTGACAGAAATGACCCTTGGGCTCATTCTCTTGCTCTCACATGGAGGTGGAGGGAAACTAGACAACAGCTTCCATGAGTTATCTAACTTGGCAGCAAGAGAAAAGTTATAGGTGCTGGTTTTCATCAGGTGGTGGGCTGAGCTCATCTCTATATGAATTTGTAAAAACAGAACACTTCCCCTGAGTAATTTTCATACCCATCAGAACTGATCCTGTAATATGCACAGGATAGTCACATCATCCTGATCCCAACACTAAAGAGCATTACCATCCTCAGTTGAGTCAGCTGAAACCAAATGCTTCCACGTCCTTCCAGTGACTGGAATGTGGTTTCAGTTTTTATGGGCTTAATGTACAAAGATAATATAAAATTACACGAGAATATATAACGGAAATCAACTGCTTTTAGGAGAATTGAAGAATCTGATGTAACTTTCAATGCCCAAGATTCCTAATGCTTCTTCCACATTTTTATTTAATAGAAATCAATTGATTAAAATTCAGCAGCTTGGAGTATTTTGCTCTTAGATTTGTATCAACCTGTATATATCCAGTGTGTTCAAGGATAGTGCTGTACCTACAGATTTTTCAGATTCCCACCTGAAACTGCTAAACAATAATATTACTTGCAGAGATGTAGTTTAGGTCTAATCAGATATCAAGTAATTCTGTTCTCAATGCAAGTTTTATGTATATAAAGACTTAAAAGTTACAACACCAGAAAGAAGTTTTCCAAAGGCATAAATGTAGGGTAAAAGCACAAAGCGAAAGATGTTGACTAACCTCAAAGTAAAGCTTATTAGGAAATAACAAAAAATTAGTGATCTGTCCAACAGTAAATCATGACACAAGCATGTTTGGGGGCATTGGAAAAGTTAAAAGTCCCTGCTGACATTAGTCTTTTGCATTTCAATGATGCCACATAAAGGGGAAAGAGAAAATCCTTAGGGTTTTGAACTATATTAATTGCATTTATTTTAATTAATTTCAAATTAATACAAACAGTGAAAGATTTAGGAGCTTGCAGCATCTTGTCTCCTCTGCTGCTTCATGTCACCTGGTGGCCCTGTCTGCACTCCTCCTGGGCTGATACCACTTGCTTTGATATTGACACAGTTCAGGCTCAATCTAGTCTTCAAAGAAAAATGGGCATGAAAATCCGTCAATCCCCTTTCTGCTCTGAGCCCAGGGCATGTGCATATTTCCCAGGGACTGCACAATCCAGTGGGTATTATATTGTACTTAAAAAATTAACAGTCTTTACATAAAATAGGATTTGGAATGACATTTCTGCCAGGGGATCATTCAAAGTCTGGTAGATGTACTACAATATCAGTCCTGATCTCTTACATATCACTGGCTCAATTTTTCATATCACTGGCTGAATTTATTATACTGAATATTAAGAAGCAGAAGAAAAGAAGATGAGAAAGACTGTATCTCCTGTTTTAGATAATATTTGTCCTGTTCTGCATTTGCTACCATTTACTTGCCAAACACAGTTCACTCTGTTTATTTACTATTTCAGCTTGTAAGAAGGCGTGTTCCAGGTAAAACAAAATACAAGAAAGAATACCTCAGATTCACTCATAATGGAATTTTCTTTGCAGCAAGGAAAAGAGCCTCCTCAACATTCAGGCCCTATTCATCTGTTACTATTAATATTTCAAATAGTTGTTAGAATTTAATGATTGTTTATTAATATTTAATATTATTATTAATATTTTTTAAAAACTTCACTGGACAATCAAGATACCAAACCAAAGTCAGCGGTACGGAAGAGATTAGTGAGTACTGCACAGATTTCATTAGTTCTGAGCTATATGGAGACTACAATCCTGGAAGACATCTGTCTAATATCCCTCTGGAAAGAAGAACACTTTTGGGACTTACGGTTAGTTGTCCTGCTCTGGTCACTCTGAGCACTGTCGTTTGACTGGTTGCTGGAGACAGAGGACACACTTGAGCTCCTGACAAACCCAAATGCAGCCAGCTTAGCTGCTGGCAAACGTGAATAACCTGGGGGACGAAGTCCAGATGGGCAGGGCTTGGGGAGATTTGATTTTGCAGCACTTGGACATGATCCTTTCTTAAGATCAACTGAAAGAAGGAAAAAAGAAAGAAACTTTTGTTAAATAAGTTAACTGTGAGGCACTGACCATTACCTGTATCTCCCAGCTACATAAAGGCAGTATTAAGACTGAATACAAGTTTAAATGGCTGATCAGACTGCAGTGACTGCAGTTATTTTTTGCTGTGATGAAAGGACATTTGGTAGAAAAATTTCAGGTCACAATAATTTTTAAAAGGTGAAATGTGCCAAGTACCCATAGGGCATAACTCAAAATTCCATCAAAGTAACATGGTTCAACACTGCTACAAATTTCTTTTAATGTTATCTTCTTCAATGCTCTATCACTTTTTAATTTTACATTATTTATGTGCCAATTAAAAAAACTCACAGAGACAAACACACTACGCATAACCTCCAATTTTGGAAAGTATTATAGACCAGCAACAATTCTCTTCAAGGACACAGAACTTCTTTGTATTTCATCAAAGAAAACACTTCTTTGAAGTTTTTCTTTCAAATTTCCCTTTTCTTGCTCCAAGCCTGGGAACAAGGACATGACCTGTAAAGTCCTACTTTTTTAACATACCACTGGCTATTTCCACTGGTGGACTTCTCCTTGCTAAGACATCAGCCCACATGAGTGACATCGACCAAGTCTAAAACAAGTGCCAGCAGCAGGTTTATAACACCTGGAGTTAGACCACAGCAGCAGTTCAGCTGTGATGCCTGCCTGTGGTTACCAGCCACTCATCTGTCATCAGCTTCTGTCCTAACCTGTACGCTGCTGCTCTCGCTCAGGCAAACTTTTCTAGGCAAATGCAGAACACAGGTTCACAAATGTTCCTCTTTTCCTTCACAGGCCAAAGGTCCATCATGATCATGGCAGTTTTACCTTCAAGTTTAAGGACCAAAGATTAGGTTTTGCTTTTGGTTGGAAGGTCTGCATAGCAAGTGAGTCCAGAACTCAAGTGTACATAAATTTGGACAGAGCTTTTTCTTCCTAGATTTGAGAATATCAGATTCCTGTTCCTTGTGGAATCCTGTGCAGTGAAACTACATAATTTTTTAAAAAAATATTAACAACAATCTCCAAAAACTGATGCTAGAGTGTTTAATCAGGAACAGTGGGATAGGAGACAAGGAAGAATTAAAACTTATCAATATATTCTGTCAGAAAAGGCCACAAAGTCACCTTTTTTCTGTTCTTATTCAATGAACACTATTTGTACACTAGCCCGACACAAACTTCAAAGGAAGAAGCGAATACTCATAATATAAAGAAAAATACAAATTAACTGCACAGTAAGAATATGGTCATATTATTACAGTATTTAATTCTATTGTGAACTATGTAGGTCACAGCCTTATTAATTTTAATGAAGCGTTTCACTTTGAGAAGACTTTAGAGAAAACAACACTAACTCCTTTGAGCAGAAAAATGTTACAGGGATTTTGAAAGATATTTATGTACTTCATCACAATATTAATGCTAAGCTTTGTTTAATGTAACTAAGCCTTTCCTTTTGAAACAGAAATAGGTGCAACACCTGGCTGAAAAGAGTTTTGTTCTCCTATAAAACACATTCCTGCAAAGATGTAAAAAAATGCTACTTGCTCAATGAATAAAACAATTTATATACTCAAGGCTCTTAAAAACGCATTTTTGTACTCATTTTTCCCAGGCTGAGTGCTTTATTAAGACACAAGGAGATGGATGTCTGCAGAACCTTTGACAGCCCAGAGAAGTACATGCTGTGCAGAGTAACCCAATTGAAAATAACAAATATCTGTAGTGAGTAATAAAAGACTACTAAAATCCCCATTCACTCCCCATCCCTGGCACCAGCAGAGGCAATTGTGGACTGTGATCCTGAATGTGGCTTCCTTTGGGTATTATGAAGAGGGGTGCAAAGGTAGCCATGGGTTCCAGGTGCAGGTGAAGGACAGAGCAGGCACATTAGCACAATGAAGAGATAGGCAGTGGTGGTCACCATCAGTTCACTGCCAGGTTTGTGCAGTGCTGCTTTCATAGTGATCTAATACAGCTGATTTATGGCTAGCTGCAAAGCACCCAGACTTCTTCCAAAGCCAAGACTTCTTCCCTACCCATTGCAAAATCCTCCATGTGCTGCATCAGTGACAGGACCAAGTCCTGGCACCCTCCAAATCTGAAGGTGAGAAAAGTACTCATGGTAAGCAGCTGCAGGGGCAAGGAACATGCCAGCCTAGTGGCAGCAGGGAGAAGACATGGGGCTGTCTCTCGTGGGGTTTACAGTTTTTTGACAAATGCACCTGGACTACATAAGCTGAGGTGGAGGGAGAGATATTGTCACCTTGTTCTTTTAAAAGTTTTAAAGTTCTTTTAAAAGAAGTTTTCTATGCCTTCTAATGTTTACATAATTCTACTAGAGTTCTCATGCGCTGTTCATGTAAATAATGATTGTTTTGCATTTTTCTTTGTATGAAGAGAGAATTGATGGACTGTTGGTTTAACCAGTGTAGTCGGAGAGACGGCAATTTTGTCCTCCAATTCACTGTCACTTTTGAAATTCTATATATTGCAAGGTCAGAAATAAAAGTTACTTCCTTTTACTCTTTTAATCTTAGTGAGTGTGTGAGTTATTTTGTGTCATAGTGCAACAAGATATTTCCATTTTACAGCAACAAACTATAAATATCACAGACTTCCTGCAACAAAACATGGGAAATTCCACTGGGGCAGTGGAATAAAGTTAGAAATGGCTTTATTCAAAAAGCATTTAAAACGTGCTTGGCCTAGGGCAGTGTGGCTCACCTGAGACTCCCAGGTCCCCAACTCAACCACAGGGATGCCCACATCAAGTCCCCAGACTGACTGTTCTCTGCAGTTTGTGACCAAGCACCATGAGTGTCACTGAAGAAGAATTTCCTTAAAACCAAAAGGATTTTGGTTACAAACTGCCCAACCATCTTTACCTTTACTTCAAAGTCATTCTTCCAGACTTGGGTAGAGGATTCAGTGTTTTTTTCTCATACATTTTTGTGTATTTCTAGTTTATTACTTCAATTCCAATTGCCCCTGAATTAACAATATTTTGCATCTTGAAACCATCATGATCCTTAAATTATTTTTCACTTCTTTTCTTTGTAATCCAGTTCTTCTGTACCATGAGGACCTGGGGGCAGGACATTATCCTCATTAGGGATGCATTCAAATCTTTAAAGCTAAGTAATTTTGTGTATTCTTTCTCATTAAAATACATGAGACATCAGGGCCTATTGTATGTATTTTCTGTTATAAACTTCACCAAGTTTTCTCATGCATGTTTTTTTTGCTTTACTTCTGTTCCTTAAAAGTATAAAAGTACTCCTGCAAACAAGGTCTGGGAGTTTAAAACAAAAGTTATTTTAATGAGCAGCTTTTTTTTAAATGAAAATCTGCCAAAATAAGCTTAAAAATCTTTCTAGTTGTCTCACTGCCTGAAGCTAATTATAGAATTAAGTATTGTTGTCTGATATGCACACAAGTGATTTTCTATGACACTTCAAGCTGTTCCCATCCAGAAACATAAAAACATTTTGAGTTAGGGACTGATTGGCACAAACTAGATGTGCCTGGGGAGACTTTATTAAAAGTCTGAACTTCACTTCTTATGCATCCCCACTGCATAAGAATTGCATCTTCGTGCACGGGTAAAAAGCAACTTTCATGTAATTTCTCTGTGAAATTTGAAATATGTTTTAGCTGAAATGAATGAAAAGTTAAAGAAATTACTTATACAGATATGTTCTAATGAAAAAGAGTAGCAGTTCAAGACTTTAAAACTCCATAATTCAGGGATCCTTGGCAAATCTTTGTTGTCTGGTTGTAGAGTTTTTTAGTTTTCTTTGCTTTCCCTTTTAATTTTTTTTTACCAGCATTTCTGTTAAAACTTTAATCATTAGATGTCATTTCCTCTCACTTACTGATGATCTGAACATCACTATTCTCACTGCATATTGGGAAATCTGGGGTAAAAAACTTACCTCCAAAGTCACTGCATCAGTCAGAGATAATACAAGCCAAGTTAACCCAGCTCAGAGTTAACCCAAACATTGGTATCTTTGTAGATTAAAAACAAATCACACAAGTAAGAAATCTTTTCTACAAACTACATTTGTGGTTTCCCTGTATAGACATAATAATTTATCTCTGAACAAGAACTGAAGAAAGGGCCTTTAGAATAGGAGCTTTAATACTTTACACCTAAACAGCAGTGAGCAGGTTGAGCCCAGCTGCCCTGATGGTCTCTCATCCAAATACTGTCAAGCCTGGAACAGTTCGGTTCCAAAGGCCAAACAGTTGTCACTGTTGAACATTGATTAATTTCTGATGGGTCAGTTCACCATCAGAACTACTACTACTATGGTAGTAAATGCTCACCTCCTCATGAAGCAGATTTAAAAGAGCCAAAAATCTGCTCTGTGCCTTCCCAGCTCCCAGGCAAACCAAGGCAGGTTAGTACATTTCTCAACACCCCAAGAACTTGTCATCTCACAACTCATTCAAGCTGCAAATGTCCGTGTTTGCTTGGCAGCTAATGTGAAAAGCGCGGCATCCTCAAAAACCTGCAGCACAGGAATCATCCGTGCATAAGTCTCACTCATTGCATTTTCCACTTGCAGCCCAGTGCAGCCAGAACACTTCTCTGCACTAGAGCTGCATCTCACTGGCTTGCTCAGAAGGGCTGTGGATGTCCAGCCAGAGACAATGCTTGGCTCTCAGCAGGAAGGAGGCAAGGTAGGAAGCATTTGCCTGCTCCTACACCCAGATTGCTCCACATACTCTTCTTACAAGTGACAGCTTGGTACAACTGTCATATAGACTACTCTTCTAAAATGATGGGGTTTAGTTCCTTGAAGACACAGTAACTGGAGCAGAGAGGTGGCAGATGGCAATGTCTCAAGTAAGATGACAATGTCCTTAAAAAAATTTATGAGGAAATGTGTGAGTCCCTTTGAAACTTAATTTTTTTAATGAAATACAGTCAGCTTGCTCTCTCAAAGAAAATAGAGAGTGAGAACAGAAAACAGCATTGGAGGACATAGAACATTTTCCTCTCTGAACTATTCCCTTGTCCCTCTTTCTTTAACCAGTTAAGAAGCTTGCCAGTTCTAACCCAAGGACCTCAGACTGCAAGTACAGACAGAGCTGGAGTAGCAGTAAGGCAATATTTCAGGAAGTAACCTCAAAACCTCTTTTCTATCATCAGATCTAATTTACATTTTCAATTAATAGGTCATTATTTGGTTGTTTATTCTTGAGAGTATACATGAAAATAAAACTTTCCTGCTGGGAGAAAGCTGTAGACATATTGTGGCATTGGAAATGAAACACATCATACATATGCAAAGACACAAATATATATGTGTGTCTGTCCGAGGAAGGACAAATATTGCAGTCCTGATTTATGGGTAAATTCTATCTTCAATGAAAGTTGGCTTGCTTAGAAATGAGAGGAACAGCTAGACCCTTGGGACTGACAACTTTAATACACAGTGAGGTGATAAGGAAGTAATATTTCATTAACTCACTCTTTGAGAAAAAATACCCTAAACACTACTGAAAAATGTAGAATTAAGTTAAATTAATGAGCATAATTAAAGTGAAGCTTTAATGATGAGATCTCTGTTATACTTTTCAAAATCAGACATTAATTCCATCAAAATAATCAGCTAATGAATGCAAATCCTGACACACTTGCTTCAAGAAGTCTTTATATCCAAGGAAAGCATATTAATATTTTACATGTTATAGACACAGTATGCTTCAATGCTTGTTTTGACTTACAAGTTTCCCATAGAAAGAGCAGAGTCTATTTACATAAAATAAATAAATATTAAGCTTTCAGAGACTCTATGGCACCTATAAGTATATCATAATTCAATGACTCCCTATTTTACCTGCTTTGCAGACCACTTTTTCTTACAGTCAGGCTTCTTGTCCGACCTACCTGAGGCAAAGCACCACTGAGGGAGCAGCACTGCTTAATAAGACATTTGCAGCCAATGCCACCACGTGTCCTACTTCCTAATGCAGAAGGATCACTGATCCAACTACACTTTAGGCATCACACTTAGAGATCACACTTGAGGGAGCACCCATCATCATTTTACTTTCTACTTGGCATAACGTAAAACTAACAAAACCATTAATGCACTTATAATACTTGCAGTCCATCACAACAGTTCAGGGATTTAATTATCAATTACTTCAGAGTCATTTTTATGAGGATTAGTATTATACATGGGCCAAACCACCCCTCTTATCAGTGCTGCTTAACCAGACTGCTGCATTATGAATGGTATGGCAAAGGGGAATAAAATCCTCATTAAGAGGCACTGCTGCTGTCCTCGATACCGTGCCACAGCAATTTCAGTTTAAAAGCCTCTGCCTTACCGCACACTTTGTCACAGGATAGCAACTGGCTAGATCCTTCTGTTTCCATTACCTCAGGGCATGACTGATATCAGCAGGATTGGAAACTGGATTAAAAGCTCAGGATCAAGCTGCAAGAGATGCTGATTAGCAATCCTGAAGGCAGGCCTGGTATCCCTGACAGAAAAATACCCCTCAGTCCCTAGCTGCTTTGGCTGAAGTCACCCAAGCTCTCACACCCCACAACACCCGTGAGCAAGTCTTACTGGCTCTGCATCCCAGATGCTGCCCATATGTTCATGCATGTTATTTACTCATGTTTGCAAATATGACTCTATCAAAGCTGTGTTTAATCTTGTTTTTCAAATAGTGCAGCAGAACCAATTATGCAGATCAAATATACTACAGCTAACAGCCAAATTAAGGGAAAGTGGTTGAAAAGGGTGTTGGGTACCTTAACACAGATGGCTAAAAGGTGTCTAGCCTACTATGAGCTCCTCTAATTTACACCCCAACAGCTCTGGCATGCCAGGGGGTGCTGTACCATCCATCCCCTCCATGGCAACCAGCAACACATCTCTGGTCTGCATATGTGCTCTGCTGTGGATACAGGCACAGGAATCAGTTCTCTGATGCCTCTGCACTCCTATACCAGTCTTGTCCTATCTTCTGTCACCTCAGCCTCTTTCATGAGCAATTCATTATTCTTTTTAAAAGGAAGTATTAAAAACAAAAAAGTCTGGTAAGCTGACCTATGAAGTTATACATTGCTGAGAGAAGAACTAAGTCATTTGAGGCATACGAGGAAAAAGGCTTTAGTCAAGGAAAAGATGATTATAAAAAAATCTTGAATAGATAATTGGGAAAAAATGCTAAAAAAAATGAATGTAAAGAAACCAGCGTAAGATTTCATAAGTACACAAAAGATAAGTAAGAAGAGGCATTGAACCAAAGGAGAGCAGTGAAAAGTACTTCACAACAGAATAAGGTACTGCAGAAAAATTAAAGACATTCTTCATCTTGCAAGAAAAATGAAAGGTGAAGTGAAAACAATGTGTCCTGGGGTGGACAGTGAAAAACTGGAGACATTAGCAACCTCTCCAGAACAAGTCTTGTGTAATTTAAAATCCATAAAACCATCAGAGCCCAAAGATCAGATGAGACACACTTTGGGGTCCTGAAAGAGATGTCAGACAGATTATTGGGCTACCAGGAGTTATCTTTTATACCCTTTCTGAAACAGCAAGGTATCAATAGACTAGAGAGAAACAAGCAAAATAACAGCTGTAGGAAGGAAATTATGAAGAGCTGTAAATAGAACTTGACCTCCAAAGCAGACAAAGTCCAAAAAATAATCAGTGATAAAAAGTAAATAATTTTTTTAAAATTTAAAAAGTGACAAAAAAAAAAAACAAACAAAAAAAAACCAAAAAACTTTGAGAAATATGAAAACGTTTAAAAATACCACTTTAGTGGAATAGAATCACAGTAACAGATTGTGCAATTTACTTATGTACACTCCTCATGTACTGGCTTTTTTTAAAGGAGGTACTACAGATAAAAAAAGGACTGCTAAGCTGATCCTGTTTAGATTTTAAAATGTCACATAACATAGAAGACAGTAAATGAATACATGCAAGACAAGCTCCTGTATGGATTAAAAGTGGCCAAGGAAAAGTCATGTCTGCATCAATGATGCAGGATTATGTGGATAATGGAGGGGTGATGGATGAATAAAAATGAAGGCAGTGCTCATTTCTGAGGATCAGAAAAAAAGGTTTATTTGGAAATGGGTTCTGTTTGCATTTTCTCTCTTATCTATTTCCCAAACTGGTTCCTGTAACACCATATTCTGAACTCACAGACTCTTGCACTTTCATTTAAATGGAAATTATGATCCAATTACTCTCTGCACCTGTATTCCCATGTTCATTGCTGACTGAACTCAAGTCACAGGGCAGACATGGTATTTACAACATAGCCTGCAATCTTGGGGTGTCTCAGAAGTCACATACAGTTGAGTTTGGTCAGCTTCTGCTAATGGCATCAGATAAACTCTAGATGTAGGGTCAGATAGTAAAGGATACTGGCAAGAGGCACTGTACTACAGAGAACCTTGATTTTCTGATAAGCCCCAAATCCTGTCAACCTGTATTACTGACTGAGGCCATCCTCTCAGGGTAAAGTCCAGATGCTCTGGTGCATTTCCATTCTAATTTTTTCTTAATTTCTCCTGCTCCTTTGTATGGACAAATGAACACTGTGGAGAGATGGCAATAGTTTTCAAATACCTGCAAAAGAGGAAAAGACCCCACAACTACTCCAGAGGAAAGAGGAAGCAAACTGTAATAAAAGGAGTAAGGCAAAACACAATAGGGAACACTTTTAACTTGAAAACAGGTAATTCATTGGAGCAGTCCTACTTTCAGAGGTTCCAAGATCTCATATTGAAGGTTTTTATAATAGTTTTTCATGAACAGGTTAAATAAAGATACATCAGAAGGAATCCCATCCTGGGGCAAGAGAAGGGATCATATGAACTTAATCATTAATTAACTTTACCCCTTATGACTACTTTTAAAAATCTCTGCAGCATTCTAGCCTGTTAAACAGCTGCTACACTTCACTTTCACAATGACTGATTTTCAGTTGTCTCTGAACTTGCTCCTGTTGAAAGGTGCATTTTTTAAACCTCCACACTTTTCCAGGCTCTAAGGAGTGTCCTGTAGAAGCAATTACTGTCCCTTTCTTGTGACACCGCACACTTCTCCTTCCAGCTCTTCTCATGCTTTTCCCTTCCTGTAATTCTGCCCAGGGTCATACTGAGATGAGCACTAGCCAGGAAGAAAAGGGTATTAGAAGTGTTGTCTCCAAAGAGGTGTACACCAGGCCTTCAGAGAATTAAGATCTCTGCTGGCACATTTGAACACTGCCCAGGTTTTCAGAGCACAACGTGGTGGGGAATGTCAAATCCAGACTGAGTGCTGGGGTCTTCATGATGGAAGAATATGTCCCATTTTCTTCCCCAGAACAAAATCAAAGATTTTTCAGGCATTTACAAGGTGGAGGAAGATAAAAAGGTGAAAAGTGAGAATTATTATTGAAAACCATTCTCTTTCTTTGGCAATGACCTGTGAAACAACCTTTGCACAAGTCCCAGACTCCCTGTTCAGCCTCGCCACAGGATAAAAAGACACATCTCAAAGTGCTGTTGGAACTTTGTACAATCAGGTCAAAATGCTGCTCACTTTGTGATTTTTCTGTCTTAAAAAAAAAGGTATCTTATGGGTGACAACAGTAAAGGGAAAGGAAAGAAAGTTCATACTTTACCTGAAGCATCAGGATGATAGAGACTGGGAGCAGTTGTTATTTCTCCTTGCTGATGGAGACAACTCCCTGAGGACCTTTGACTTGCAATGAGAATCCTGCTCTTGGCAGATGGCAACCTGGACACTGCACCCAGTCCCAGCTGTGGCTTCAGGATCATGGCAGATCGATAAAAGCTTGGTGGAACTTCATAGTGGGTGTACGGTGGAGGGCAAAATTCATCTTTTGCAGGCCTTTCCCCAACCTGTAGAAAAATTATTAACACAGATATTAAGCAATAAATACTATGGAGCTATGGACACTATGGAGCTCCAAATTGCTTTTAAAGGCTAAATTTCCCTCCTTGTGAATCTGGTCTTCAGAGCATTGCAAACTTCCAAAAAGTTATGGTCTTACTATATGAATCATTCTTCAAAAACATGTATATTACACCCTCAATATGCAACTACATCCAAATAAAGAATTGATGCCTTCCCTAAAAGATAATGGACAAATGAAAGACCTTCAATTAGTGAAAATGAGGATATACTGTTAAGTCACAAAAAGTTATATTATTTACAGAGGTAGATATACTAAGAAACTGTGTAAATGGAATTTTTATTAGAAGATATTTAAAATATTCTTGCCCAATTCTGGGAGAAGTTGGTTTTAACTTAGGTAACTAAAAATAAAGCTGGAGGTGTTTTAGGTACATTTTATCAGAGAAATTGTACTGCCAAATAATTTCTGTGACCAAAAAAAAAGAAAAAGAACCCCCAGTATGTTCTCACTGCAAAATGTTCATTGTAGTTTGTGCCCCTCTAATTCCTGGAAAGAGACCTTGTTGTGGATGTGAGCACATTTCTCTAATTTATGCTTTCAAAGACCTGTTGAATATTCCAAATAAGAACTATAAAACACATCTTCCCCTGTGAATTGGAGAAAAAAAAAAACCTATCAGATTTACAAATGTGAAAATGGGTGGTTTTGCTATTTATTACAAAGAGATGCTGCTTTGTTAAAATCAGTGTCAATCTCTCAGTGTTTTAATGGGCATTTACTGTACCAACAGCAGAATAAATCCCAAGCTGGAAGTATTTCCAGCTTATAGCACTGAACTTGCACTCGAGGAATGCCTGGTTCCATAATTCAGCCCTTGCATCTTTGTACATTCAAGCGGGCTCTGACTCCAATTTTTCTGTGCTGCTTCATGTCTCAGGACAAGCGTGTAGAGTTTTCATCTCACACGCTTGCAAAGAACTGTTTGCTCTTCTGAGTAGAGTGCAGCTTCTTGACTATTTTCATATAAAATGCAATATCATCATAATGTAGAAAGGACCTATGAATATTTTTTCAGTCATCCCATTTAGGTCATGGGAAAAGAAAAAAAAACCTGTAGGAAATAGGAAATCTGAACTAAATTTGTTTAAAAATTAATCAAAAAGTGCCATGGGCTACCTAGGAAGAAATGTAACTGCCAATTAATTAACTCTGCTGTAAGATATGATGCATATAATATGCCAAATCAATTTCTATTTAGCAATTATAAGCATTAGAATATGCACTTCAACATTGGCTATAAAAGCTTTGATCCTAGCTCCTTCAAGAGCTTTAATCCTAATTTAGCAAATCTTTAATATGCTAAGAGACAAGATTGGCCTTAAACTATGAAATATAGAAGAATATCTGAGGTGTTTGCACAGGAACTGGGAGGGCAGATGTAACAAACATTGTGCTTTATAGTCTTGCCCTATATTTTTTCCTCTGTTTGCAGTCCTATTTCCTGTCATTAGATCTTTCTCTTTCCTTTTTTATGATACTCCTGTGACCTATTTAAAGTAAGGATGCAGCTTTTTGCTGTATAATATGAATGATTCTGCAGATTTGGACTGCAGATGTCTGGCTTCTTACTTTCAGATTCTAGATATGAGATTATTTTTCTGCATAAGCCTCAGTTATCTTCTCTCTCCCTCATAAATTTATTTCTATCAGATTACATTATGCATACTATAATTTTATACTTAAATGAAAGTTAAGCACCAATGCCAAGTATTTCAGTATAAGGAAAAGAGAAAATCTTTAAATACAGAAAATAAGCATCTTTTGACAAATAGGGTCAGTTTATTCAAATCTTCTCTCACCCTATTTCTTCTTCTTTATTGACAGTATGCTAAGAGTAGTGGAGAAGGGCAACAAACATGGATACAAACCCAATCAATCACAAGCATAAGACCTCTTCTCAAGGAAGGAGTCCTTCTCAAGGAGAAGGACTTAGAATAGAAATTTAGATTGGAAAAGACCCTTAAGATAATAAAGTCCAAATGAATTTGCCCAAATATGTCTCAAGAATTAGGTGCTATTTTTTGAAGATCTCAGTTTTGGAGGACATGAACTTGTTATGAAGATACAGTATTTTTTCCGTTCTATTTAACTGTGAATTCATGAAGTGCAAAATTCAACTGATCTCAACAGAATTGTATAAAATCATTGCCATTTTAAGGCTCTTCAGAAAGATATGGATTAATCTGAATTCCGCTAGCACCCTTTATTAGATTTTTTATGAGGGACTTATAGTGAAATGATGTGTTGCATCTTGTCCACCAAGAAGGTCAGCCCAGAGTTTTCTTCTGTGGGGCTGTCTGCTCATTACCCACAGACTCATGAATGAATTTGTTAAAATGAGCCAGAAAACTCTGCAATAAATACTTTGAGCATACAGGAATTTCCACAGGCTGGGTATTCCTGAGCAGAGCTGGCAGCATGGCCAGCAGGTACAGATGCCAAACACTTTCCTTCATCTTACTTTGTTTATAGCATCATCAAACATTAATGCCTTGAGGAAAAATTTGCTTGTCAAGTCCCTGCTTCAGGCAACTCTTTGGGAAAAGAGTTGGAAACATCAGGCAGTTCAAATAACAGGATCAACGGGAGAAACTTTTGGTTTGACTATATATAAAACAACTCCCCTAACTCCTTTTTACCTCAGTAGGTGTTTTGTTTCAACAGACTTTAGTCCATCTATTGGACCACAATGATGCCTGTGCTGGGGAACAGACCTAAAAAGATAGTTGAATGGGCCAGTAGTCTTAGAGAGGCAGGCAGGAAAGCTGGGGATCAGCAGATCTCCTTACGGACCCTCACCAGTCAGGGCTTTTGACAGCAGCCATAAAACAGTGAATAAAGCAGCCAATGACCACTCTCTGACAGTGCACAGACTGTATCTGTCTGGGTAAACTGTCCATCTGCAGACCAGGCTGATCCATGCTGGTCCTTGGGAGCAGCCTCTGGGTGATCAGCTCTGGCAGAGTTGGATCCTGAGCTGGGACGCATGCTCCCAGTCCAGAAGTACAGACAGTCTTTCCTGAGCCTTGGAGGCCATGTCATTCCATTGTTCAGTTCACTAGGACAGCTACAGTCTTTGGGTCCCTGTAACTTGATTTGCCCTGTAACTTCTCACAGAGGCAACTGGGAGAACAAAGAGCCCCAAACACACACTGGTGCTGACTAGAAGAGGGTGAAGTTCACAATGAGATGGGGAGCCCCTGTTGTGGTCAAGGATGTGGACAGCAGTGACCTGCCCTGAAAAAGAACTGGTTTTCTTAAGCATGTTGCATTTCAGCTTGAGAGGTTTTCTTTTCTTACTTCTTTTTTCTTTTTTGATGCGCATGGGCATGAATGACCTATCTACACACTCTGCCAATGTTATAAAGAAAAGCACATTTTCTGCCCATTCAGCCTTAACTCAATTTCACTATGGCCCCAACCCCATAGCACAGCTGGACTGCCTTCATGCTGGAGTTGGGATTTTTGTCTGAGCTGCCCTGAGTGGGCTTTGGCACAGGCAGCTCAAGAAGCCCTGCAGGCTTCTTACTGCACAGAGGCAGCCCTCGAGTCATTCTCATAGAGTTCTCCAGGCCTTTTTTTGGAGTCTCCTGCCCAACACGGCATCTTCCTGTTTCTTCTACGCCTGGCACCCAGAGGGATATTTAATTGTTCCTACCACTTAGCTGAATGATGCTTAGAGATTACAGCTATTAACACTATCATAGCTATATAAGGAGCTACGAAATGCTAATCAAAACTCTCCAAAGACATCAGTGGATGTGTGAAATAGGTCAATCTGGGATTTTTTTCTCTAACCAAGATAGTGCCATTGTGCCAGAGTCCTTGTTTCCAAAACCTCTGAGTCTTCCACACTCGCCCTTCAGATCAGTGATCTGGATCTATTTCAATGCCTCGTAGTTGGTTTCTTTTGGATTACACATCACTCATCTACTACTAACCCATAACTGTGCACAGCTGCTCTTTTAAGCATCTGTTCACCTTCATGGATTGACCATTTTCCTTTCTCTTGATTCATACTGAGCCAAATCAGGCCCCTTTGTATTCCTCCATCTGGCAGGACAGCCAGGTTATTGCTTTTAAGGTGGCAGCCCAAGAAAGCAGATTCCATCTTCTGCTATTAGCTCCTGAACCCTGGCCTAATGCAAATTCATAATTCAAACCACAGTTTGACTTTTTCTTCTCAGCCTCTTCTCCAGTCTGTCCAGCTTCTCTGAAGAAGCAGTTTGCTTGGGTTCAGATATTCCCTTGTTGAAATACCCACCAAAAGTCATATTTCTTGGAGGAATAAGGGAAGTTCCTCTCCAGCTCATGTGTCCTACTTCTAATCCTAATCTAGAGAAAATCACACTGCAGCCTTGCCATAACTTGAATCCTTCTCATGCTAAAAACAGACCCCAGCAGTGCTCAGAAATCTCTCCTTTGTTCACAGATGTGTCTGCTAATCCTGTCTGATTATCTGAGCCCCAACTCTCACAGACACCTGTGGTCTTCAGAGGGTCATGCCACCCTATAAACAGCCAAACAGCCAGTGCACAATCTGGGTCATTTTGGCTTTCATTCCATTGCCATACATTAAAGAGTAATAACCTAGCAACTTCCCCTCAACTTATAAAGCAATTGTGAAAATATATTAATGATGGCTGGAATAGACAGTCTCCCAAAGACTTTAGTAATTAATTTCTTGAACATAAAATACAAGAGACAGAGCTGAAAACTGAAGTTAAAGGAAAAAGGACAGCAAGCACTGTCCTTTTCTGTGTTTGTGATGAGAAACTGTAATGTTTGTTCATTTCAGTAGGTTTCTGGTTAGTATGCAATAAGGGTCAATCTACACTCACACACAGTATCTTAATTTGGGTATTTGCCAGGTTTTGTCTGCCAACATTGTCACAATATATTTTATTTCAATGCGTTTCTTGGAGCTATACTGTATGCAGAATGAAGAAGGGAGCCTTAATAACACCACAAGACACAGAGCAAAAAACCATATCCTTTTTTTTTAAAGACTCATTCAAATAAAATCACTCGTGCTATCTTCAGTGTTTGTATGCAAAGCTTGGTTTTGGACTACCTCGGGTCCCAAGCAATGGATGCAAGAGCACATGACAGACACATCTTCCCTGTCCTTCCTCCCCCTACCAAGCAAGCTCATCCTTCCTCCACTGTGCCCATCTCCCAGCAGGGATTTTGGTAACACAAAATCCTGCCCAGTTTAGCAAGGCAGAAACACAGTGAGCTATCTGGAGCCAGAGGTGTCTAGAGGGATTTCCGTCACATTTTGGTTGCTCAGGATGGCTTTCCAGGGAAAAGAATAAATCTTTTTTGATGTGCAGGTCAATGTAAGAAACAGCATTAAAATTAGTCAAAAGTAAATCTTCTTTTGCATTATATATATAATCCAAAAAGAGCTCTGATAGTCCCTGGGTTTCCGTACAGCTAAACAGAATGGAATTAGTTTATATACTGCTCTGTCTACAAAAACCTGCCAACTTTCCCATTAGGAAGGAAGAGTCTCTATAGGCAAATTACAATCATTTCCCAAAGCTATTCTTTGGGAAGCAAAAAAAAAAAAAAAAAAAAAAAAAAACCAAACAAAAAAACCCCCACCTATTTATTTATTCAATTCAGTATGTCTTTTCTTTTATAAACATCCCAATTTATAATACAAGCAGGTGATAAATTTGCTTGAAAATACTGGAAGAGCACAGTAACAACTTCCAGTAACAGCTAAGATATCACAAAGGGTCAGTGCCAGAAGCAGTTAGGTAAGATTATTCCTAATGATCACACATTGTTTTAGGATTTATTTCTTGTTTGAGGTTCGAGAACTAACTTCTGGCAGCAGCAAATAACCAAATAATGACCACTAGGCACACAAAAGCAGCTAAGCTGCATAAACTTACCTCATGCAGGAATTTCTCACTCATTGGACCAAAGTGATGACCTGGGGGCCTAATTCCTGACACTACTAGTCCAGAACCAAAGAGTCTTGGCTTCTGGAGGTCAGGTTTAAATTTGTCGTACAGGACGCTGGCGGGCTTTGCCTCCTCTCCATTGGACACCTTCTGTTCCTCAGGGATGGGCATGCTGCACGCAGGGTTGTTGAAGGGCAGCGCTGCCGGCGTGAACAGAGGGTCGAGCTGCTCTATTGAACGAGGGTTTCTCCTAATGTACGTGATGATTTTAGGTCTCACAGGCTTGGGCCGGGGGATGGCAGGTTTCATCTCAACACCTTCTTCCAGCTTTTCACTGCATCCAGTGTCCACATCGGCCTTATCTGTGAGGGAGCCCTTGGGGTGGACCAGGATAGGTTTTGGGATGGCGCTGCTGCAAGCACTCTTGATAGGCACTTTAGGGGATAAGTTTAACAACTGTGTGCTGTCAATGGGAGGTAGGACTGAGGAGGGTGACAATTTGTCATCATGAAGTGCATAAAGGTCCTTCAAATTATTGTTTGATAGTGTGGGCTGACCATTAACATCGGGCATTGCCATTGGGCGCACAGGAGTTGGGACACATAAAAAGACATCAGCCTTTGTTGGAATGTTACATCTCTCTGGTGCTTCCTCTGGAGGATGTTTCTCTACATTAACTGTTTCTTTACTTGAAACATTTGAGGTTTCCACATCACTGCTGTGACTGTCAGGTTGTTTATTTGACACTGTCTCTGCACTGCATGCTCTGTGATGATCTGAGGGATCAGAAGCAGGCACAACATCATCCTCAGTGCTTTCTTTGACTAGCATCAGTTTATTCTCATTAACTTCCAAGGGTTTGCTGTCAGGTGGATTAATATCATGTGTAGGAGATATCTGTTCACCAACTGTTCCAGTGCAACCTGTGTCAACTTCATGCAAATTTCTTGTTTTTCTCGGTGTCACTTTGATGCTGGGTTTACTACTGCAGGTGAGTGGAAATACTGTTTCCATTTCCTCATCGGTAAAATATTCCTCACCAGCTTGGCTGGTTGCCCTGCTGTCACCGTCATTGCTTCCTCTCCCTTCTTCACTGATGGTGATGTTATCATTTTGCAATTTATCATCAGGATGAGTTACTACCTGACTTGACAATGGGTCCTCTACTCTATTACAGGTGTTGTGAAAATGGGATACTTGAAACTTTGATGTATCAGACCCAGAGCTTTTCTGTTCCTGCACTGCTGTATTTTCAGCTCTTGGACACCCCAGGAACTCTACCAGCATAATTCTCTCTATCTTTTGTGGACACGTATTTTTATATTGTAGAGATGGTGCAGTCCTAAGCTCCAGTTTTTTACTTTTATCACCCTGACCTAACTGTGCTTCTGATTTACTAGCAACCTCATTGATCTTAACAGCTGAATGTTGAGAATGAGAAGTATGCAGTGTGCTTTCAATGCTAACATTTGGTAAATTTTCTGGTTTACTTGTTTTCTTGTTCCCTGAGGTAGATGGTGTGGAATAAAATGCAGTCTTTTCCTCTGAGGTATTGTCAAGTGGACAAAACACCATCCCAAGAAAATGATCCGTGGATGTTTTTTGGGATTTGTCTGTACTTCCTACCATGTGGTGAGACCTGTCAATGGAGTCCAATGATGCAGAAAGCAGACGTTTACATGACACGCGGCCAACGCAGTCTTTTGCAAATGTTTCGGGCTGAGGAGAAAATTTACTTGGTCTTCCCAAAGAAAGCCTTTTTATTCTCTCCACCTCCACAGTCCTGGACATTTTTCCCTTAGGGAAGTTCTGGGTAAAATCAATATTACCTTTGGAGACAACCTCCAGGTTGGCATCATTTGTGCTACTTTTTAAATTGGACAGACTTTGTCCTCGGCTAATTCTGATATGCTTTGATATATCCTTAACTTCGCTGGTCCTACAATCTTTCCCCATTTCCCTGCCTGTGGTGGAGGGCAGCTTACTTTCCTGTGCACTGGTGTGACAGGTTCGAGAGTCTTTGAAGGTCAGATGTTTATGCTGCTCTGTAGGCAGATGAGTCACTTTCTCTGTTCCTCCAGAGTATATATTCCCACTCTCATCTGTCAAATCATGTTTCTTAACATCCCCATCAGTGGTTCTAACTTTTGTTACAATTTGGTTGGCATTGGTATCCCCAACATTCACTATGCTTTCATTATTGTTTCTTATTTCACTGTGGTTGTCTTGAAGCTGGGAATAACATGACTTGTTTGGAATTAGTGGAGCACTCATTTTGAAGCTTCAGGTGACTGCTTTTTTTTTTTTTTTTTGGCAGTTCTAATTACAGAGAAGGTGTTTTCCCCTGTGAGGTTAACTTTTATGAATGCTTCAGTTATATATTTAAATTAGAACTGATCAGTAGAAAATTCATCATCAGAAGGCTTGAAGTCTCTTCTCAGAGTCACATTTTTCTGCTGCTCAGTTGTCTTTTCTGTAGCTTCTGGACCTAGGAAATCTTTATGATGTGCTGCAGAGAGGTTCAACAAAAGCAAAATAGATCTGCCAAGTTCTCTCTGAATGAGAGCCAGTTAATCCAGCCAACCTAAGGGGAAAAAAACCCAAACACAAATAAAACAAAAACCCAAACAGATAACATTACACTGATGTCAGGAATCATGCTAACTAAATCAAACTTAAAATCAACAGCACTTCCAGGTATAACCCCAGGACAGAGTATTTTCAAACACTTTAAATGCTGTTTAAATTACAGCTTTTCTCCCAGAAAACGTTCTTAGTGTAACACAGATTTCTGACTCGAGAAGTTACACAGCAAAAACTGTCCTGGTTAGAGGAGTGGTTGTTACTGTTTTTAGGACACATAGGTGTACAGCTGGAAATAGGCAAAAATAGCCAGGTGAGGGTGGGATGCTTTCTTGAGGGTCTAAACATTTGCATACTCTTTCAACAATTATTACACCAAGAGTGGCTACTGAAGCATTTAAAGCATCACTGTATAGATTAGCAAACATTAATAAAATTCCAGGTCCATAGAAGTTGTTTATGGGTTTTTCACCATGGCTTTTAGGAATCACTGCTATTCTTGTGCTGACACCCCATCCCTTTTGACATTTCTTAGCCAGATTTATAGATTCCAAGAAAGCAAAAGCTATGGCTGGAGGCCTGCAAAGGAAAAATATATTTTTTATGAGACAGATGAATATGTGTCTTTTTAAATATACAGGATTATACACCAACCCCAATGCAGTGCATCTCTTTTTGGCTCCTTCACACATTTGGCTTCGGGAGCCCAGATTTTGTCCTCTATCACCTCCAACAAGATGAAGGTGAGATTTCTGTCTATTCCATGCACAAATTCACTCTCTGAGATATTTCTTGTACCCTGTGTGTTCATACCCTTCATCATAAAGAAACATGGACACTGGAAATCCGAACATGCTCCACGGTTCCCAGAAGCTAGACTTCAAAGCACTTCTGATATGCCCAGCTATGCTAGGTTTCTAGCCAGGGGCTCATAGGGGCACTAATTAGAAGTGCAGAATAAGTCCAGAACTCTGTCTACAGTATCTGGGTGCCAGTCTGGGTCCCTGTGTTCGCTGAAAGCATCTTCACACACAGTATGCAGAGAGACCGTGCTGGTGTGCTTCAGAGACCAAACCAAGCACTTTGGCTTAATGTGACTAGTACAAATTTATTAAAATGAAGGTCTGGAAAGACCTGGCCCCCTCTTAAATACAGGGCACTGCTCAACCTCAGGACATTGCCAGTTGAGACTAACTCCTTAAAGCTGACAAGGATAGACTCTATGCACATGACATTTCAATTTAATCTCTTCATCTCTTCCTGTGACATCCAGCCTCAGATGTCAAAGACTTGAAGAATCCACTACATTCTTACAATTAACATCCATTCAATTACCCAAAAATATGTTCTTTTTTATGCAGAATATTACCTGCTTAACTTTGAAACGTGTTTCATGACTACCATTTCAATAACTACACTGTTTGAAAATAATACCAGGTTCCATTCTGCTACAGAACATACAGGACTCCAACTAAATTAATATAAAAATATAATCTATCTTCTTGTTAAGGAATACAAACTTTGGAGCTTAGTTCAGTCAATGTGTTGAGCATTTACGTATTGTGATAGGCCCATTTGGAAGTAAGAAACATGGTTTTGTGTTACATTTGGGACCTTAGATTTGATCATTCTTCTGTAAATAGATGCTATTTAAGAAGTTTTGGCTTGGATTTTCTGCAAGATAGTTTATTTTAAATGGCAGTGTCCAGGCTCAACTTCACTATGCTCTTTGGAGTCAGTGAGATGAAAAGACTCAGCTGTGTCTGGGTTCTGCTGGCTCTTCCTCTATTTTTTATTACTCACCTCTTTTGACTGATGTTGGCTGACATACACACATCTGAAGTCACTCCCTGCTGTGTAGGAATGCTCTGAGATGAGAGGGACACGAACCTCCTAACTCTTCATATGCCCTCCTCAGAATGGGAGAAGGGAGTAAGAGGAGTCTCAAGTTCAACAAAGACAATACTACATCACTTATCAGCATATCACTAGGGATTCTGGACAAGAAACATGTCTGCAGTCTTAAATAGTGAACTTGGTATACGTAAGGATTTATATAGATAAAATTTTCTTGATACTGTACAATGCAAAAACATCCCCTCTGAACCACTGAGAATAGAAAATGAAGTTATAGCTGCCCATGTCACAACATCTTGACAGGATGCATAACTGTATTTGTGAAAACAAAACAAAACAAAAAAACAAAAACCCTTTACAAAATGATGTGAACATGCTAGACAGTGGAATAAAATTATATCCACCAGACTATGTTTAGCAATGAATCCCACAGGGAGAAGAAAAGTTCAAGGAGCCAGAAACACAATTAAATACTTCTATTTAACTCCAGCTCTATAAGGTTCCTTCTAAGATGTCTATCTCTTATGAGACTCTATTTTAAACTTGAGCTCATTTAATGATGATCTAGGAAAGAAGTCTACAAGGGTTTCTTCCCATCTGATATTGCATTTCCTTTACTATGCTCCAAGTTACATTTGGCCAGCAGGTCTCACCCTAACCTCTGGAGACATCAGGAAGAAGAAGCTGAGCTGGATGATTTTTGCCCCAGGACATGAAGAAGGGACTGCATCAGCAGAGCTCAAGTTTGTAAAATAAAACTGGCTGGAAAAAGAATGCAGCAGCCTGCTTCTGAATAGTAACAGCAGTGCATTTTTGATTAGACAAGCAGTGTAGAAATATTGTTATCCTCAACAGGAATTAAAAAAAGAAAATTGGTGAAGAATTCCTCACTATTGGTTGTTTGCTCTGTTTTCAGTTTGCCACAAAAATAGAACAGAAATAATTACAAGATATGCAAATGAATTATCAAAGCACGTGGACAAATAAAAATGGAAATAAAGAAATAAAACCTTAAATATGTTGAGAATTTTGCTTCCTCTATAAACATTTCCTAATGTAGGCTGTTACAGCTGCTTGCCCATCCCAGTATTGAGAGTCTAAACCCAGAATATTTACAGCAAGATACACTAAAAACATCTGGGTGTTCTGGTAACACTGTGCATGGCTCAGACTGATTGCTCTTTCAACACCACGTGTATGAGAAGCACCTGAACACTTCATTAGTGGTCTGCCACTGAACTGGTGCCTCTTAATACTACCATAAAACAAAATAGAACAAAACAAAACAAACAAACAAACAAAAAAACCAACAAAACCCAGTAGGTTTTACTGGGGCAGAGCCAGTAGCCTGCAAAAGGTCAGCCATGGGCCAGCATCCCCCTTCAGCTGCCCACTCCTGCAAGGTAAAAGCTCTCAATCCAATGGGGTAGTGGGTCGTGCTGCACAAGAAATAGGATTACACAGGCAGATTGTTCACCTGGAGAAGAGAGGGTTCCAGGTAGACCTCATTGCAGCCTTTTAGTACTTAGAGGGAGCTTATAAAAAGGAGGGAGAATGACTTTTTACAAGCAGATATTCATAGGAGAAGAAGAAATAGTTTTAATCTAAAAGAAAAGAGATTTAGATATTAGGAAGAATTATTTACTGTGAGAGTGACGAGGCACTGGAATAGGTTGTCAAAAGAAGCTGTGGTTTCTTCATCCATGGAAGTGTGCAAGGCCAGGTTGGACAGGGCTTCGAACAATCTGATCAGTGGAAAGGGTTCCTGCCCATGGCAGGGGGTTGGAACTAGAAAACCTTTAAGGCCCTGTTCAACCCAAACCACTCTATGATTCTATCTATGATACATGTGCACCAGCCCACTTGGCAATGACTCAGAGAGGAGTCAGGAGGCTTGATGGGGTGTTTGTCCTCACAGAAAGCAGCTATGTCTCCTTGATCACAACTCAGTTCAAAGCACAAAGTGAGAAATCTCCAGCCATTTCCCTCAGAGGCTGTCATGTTCAAGAGCTCAAAGTTTTTAAACTCCTGGAGCACCCTGGACAAGGGTTGAGCACAAACTCCACCTGTGCTGCCCTCTGCACAAGCAGTGCACATCCAAAGGATAAGAGTCTTGGATGCATTACAGCACCCACAGATAAACTCCTGCAGAAGAACACCCTCAGGAAGAAATCTTGGCCCATGAGAAAGACACTTCTGTTGTCTGACCAGTGCAGTGATGCAGGGAGATGGATGAAAGCAGAGGAAGGATATATTTGTATGAGGTGGGAAACAGATGCAGTTTTTACAGTTACTACAGAAAACAGAACAGATGCCTCCTGAAATGCACAGTTGTCCCAAGAAATACCACTGAGAATTGGCAAACCAGGCAGAACCTTGCTGAGGCCTTCTCTGGGAGACAAGATACCACCACATCCAATGCCAGCACTGAAGCCTGCCAAGAGCTGAGCCCACAGATGAAACAAATGCGGTGCTGGATGAAAAGGAGGTGGGAATATCTCCTTGGGAAACCCAAATCTTCATGAAGAACTATTTCTGATGGTGACAAAAGCTGAAAGCTGATACCAGGATATTAAAAAAAAAAAAGAGTCAATAAACCTTTTGGAGTGGGTAACATACAATTGGAATTAATTAAAAGTGGTAGAAAAGTGCTCACCCAGGCATGTGATAATTTTGTTAATGTGATTTGGAAGGGTGAGAACTAAAGATTTGGATACAGTCCCCGACAGCTTCTATTCATAACAAAGAAGACACAGCTGTTTGAGGAAATTACAGCATAATCTCATCTTTGGCAGATCCTGTGGAAATATTGCTGTCTGTCAAGCAATTAGAATATAGGCAGAGAAGAGATTATGTTAATGTTAAATGTGAGAGCAAATGTTAAATTTTTACACACTGAAAAATGGCAGGAAGGCAGTTCTGATTCAAAAGTAAAACTGAAATTATTTGAAGATATTAAAAGCTTTTGTAGAGTGCAGCTCTGTAGCATTTCCACAATTTCAGTGTTTTAGTGTGTTTAATGTCTCTATAGTCAATAAATTTTAATGATTTCATTATTTACATGATGGCATATTTTATATCTTTATAAGTATAATTATAAAAACTGAAGATAAAACAGCTTTTGGTTTCATAGGCCAAGGCAATTTTTTCTGTTATACTTCAATTTTTTGTTCAATAATAAAACAGATTTCATTTATCCAAATTATTAATAAATTTCTGCTGGTATATCAAATCAAATCAAATCAATCAATCAATCAATAGTCTATCTAATCAATTTATGCTGTTCTATCAAATTTCATTAAAATTATTACAAATAAAACAGACTTCAAATATTTTCCATATTTAGCTTCAAAATTTTCTTAACCAAACATTTTAATTTTCAGTTTCAAATAATATTTCAAGATCAAATTTACTTCATCTTGCCAAGGTTTTCAAGTGGCAGATCAGGTAATGCAGAAAGGTTACTTCCCCTACCCAAATTACTATTTTTTTTTTCTAAGTAACAGGGTGATAACAAGCCTAGTGGAGAACTCCTGATTCTTGCTTTCGCTAGACTTAGGGTGAGCCATTTCTTTTTGGCTCTCTTCCCTGTATTTCCAGAGATATTTTTGGTTCAAACCTTCGGTAATACAATTTCCTTATACAACACACCTGAGAGATCCCTTGGAAGCAGCACCACTTCCAGTGTGCTGGAAATCAACACCACATGCAACACTCCTGAAAGCACAGCCAAAGGTAAAGGTGCTAAAGCAAGGTTGTCCCCTGACCTTCCCAAAGGAGGGGAGGTGGCAGCACATGAAACAGCAGGACTGAAAAATAAGCTGCCAGCATGAGACTCCAGCCCTGGAAATCACTGTAGCAGCTGGCAGTGTCATGATGTGTAATTGGCTTGCAGGTGCAACTTTCCTTTCTGAATAAACTGAAAAAAAAAAACTGACAGAGATGTTCCACGTTAGAAGCACTTGCAAGCATCCTCAATTGTCTGTGTATGGCAGCTGGAGGACACCAACACAGCGGATGAAGCAAAGGGAATGCACTGCTTTTCCTTTGGCTGAACATTCCTCATCACTGGAGTGATTTGTCTCACAGGCACTACTGAGGATGGGAAACAACCATGACCACGTGCTCTTGGCTAAAGAAAGCTGTGTTTTCATCATCTCCCGGGGGAAAACACCCACAATTTTTCCTGCCATGGCAGTGCAATGGCAATGCAAGAACAGAAATTTTTGTACAGCTTCGTAACCTTCCCAAATAATGTATATAATTTTATTTTCTTAAGAAACTTGTAAATGTATGAGTTTGGTGGGGAGTTTTATGTCAAAACTCCATTTTGTTATATAATACTCTAATAATTTATTACCTGTGAGGGCTGAATTCCCAAAGTGCATTATATGGAAAGTATCCTGCTGACTGCTATTTCAAAGGAGTACAAGATTTGGGATTAAAGATTCTCATTATCAAAACTGACAGATTATTTTCATTATTAACATCAATCAAGTCTTCACCAGGCATATGCCTGATTTTTGTTTTTCAAGACTTCTTTATTTTTACATTTCTACTTGCTTTCAAATATCCACTGTTGGATAAGACAGCATACTCTGATATAAGCAATCTATTAATTAGTTATCCCCCAAAAGGCAGAAGTCTCTGTCTTAGCAATGGCAACCAGGAGGCTGATTGACAATCACAGCAACTAACCTTTGAAAAAATATCAGATTTTATTTTAATTCCAGATAAGCACACCTGGCTAAAGGTATAGGAACAGCTCATAATTTATGGGGCACAATGCTGTTCAATTTGAGGATTTGAAAGAAAAACAAACATCAGAACCTCAGGGAAAGCCACTGTGAAGGCAGGATCAGATAAGAGCATCCTGACTTTTTAAGTAGTATGAGCTGGTAAATCAAGCAACACAAGAACTCAGCCCAAGCCACGTATATCTTTATTGCCACAGCCATGAGCAAAACACAGGCAGCACAAGAAAAGCTTGAAACAAAAGCCCAAAGGAGAGAAAATTATCACCCTTATCACTTATCACCCCAAGGCATCACAGAGCAAATGAAAATGACAAGAAAGAAAGCAGTAAAGAAGTTTTCTCGGAGAAAAACTATAGTCAAGGCAAAAACTGATTCCTCCCAAACAAGTGCAAACAAACAGAAGAAAAATTATGTATCAAATCAAGTCTGTGCTGCCACAGCACAGACCATCTGTTACATGCTGAGACATTACCCAGAGGTCAACCCCAAACAGGAGGCATGGGGACAGCCCTCCACACTCTTTCTTCTGCCCACATGCCAGCACGGGCACCACACATGCCCCGCTGCACCACTGAGCACTCCTGGGCACAGTGCCACTGATGGAAACTGGAGATTGCAGTGAAGGTGAGAGAGGCACCATCAGCTCCTACTGCTCTCTTTCAGAACAGAGGGAGCAGCAAAGGGATTCTGCTCATCCTTTCTGGTGCCTACCTCACAGAGCCCAGCCAGAAACTTGCTATATCCCTCTCTAGCCAGAAACATGAACTGAAGTTCATCATAAAATCTGCAACAGCTGGACAGTAGATGCGTGGGGCCCCAAAACACTGCTTAATTTATTTCTGTGCAGCACAAAATCTTGACACGGAAAGGGATTGTGAAATGCTTTCAAAATGATCATTGTTTTTTTTGCTAAGACTGCTAAATCTTTCCTGGCTTCCAAAAAACATCTGGGAGACAAAAATAAATAGATTTAGTTGTAATACTCAAACATGAAAAAAGTTCATAAATTTGCTTCCTATTGAGCAAAAAACCCAGAAACTCAGAAGCTTTGTCTACTCCAGCAAATTTACCCACTGCTGATGAAGCAGTTACAGCTGATACTGAACTCAGCTTAACTTCAAGTGTAGCCAAGGGTAAACTGTCTTTCCACATCCTTTCTTGAATTCTACTGAATTCAACAGCAGGTAAATGTGTCAGTTCTCAACTGAATACCTAAATATGAATTTAGAACCCTAATTTTAGATTGCTAGGTTTGCGCATTTCAGTTTGAACCACGATCAGCTCTGTAATGCCATCAAATTTCAGAAATGTTACTGCAGTCAAACTTTCTAAACATTACTGCAATCTATCAGTAAAAACTGAAACAAATGTGAAGCATTATCAGAAATTCTGCTCATTTGCTTTAACCTCAGTAAAAAATATCTTCCATAATTTGATCTATATTTCAAAGATGCCACTGTATTTCCAAAACACACATCAAACACTGGAGATTTGGAAATCTACATTTCCAAAATGTAGAACAAATTACGACTTGTGACTACAGACCTAAGGGAAGAAAAAAACACTGTTAATTTGTTTTAAAAAGCAGTGTCAGGATGAAAACTGTGTTAAAATCCAGACTGGGCTCTGCACCCAAGGAGCCTGGTTACAACAGTTACTACAACCATCTGAAGGACATAAATCTTGGTGTGGTTTTATTAAGAATTTTACTTTGCTCTCAGGCTCAGTAAAGCAGATGAAGTAGATTTTCAGGTGTAATTCCAACTACTAGTAAGGTAGGAGGAACATATACAATTATTCCACTCAGGCCACTCCAACTGAGAAGCTGGAACTTCACCACGCTGCCCACCTGCACCACATGTCTGTGTAAGCCAAGGGCTCAGCAAGGGACAACTGGCAAGGAGTTCTCACCTAGGAGCACAGGAGGCAGAATGCAAAACCTTAATATTCAGAAAGGTGAACTGGAACTAATGCATTATCCACCTGCTGCTATTGATCCTGGAAGTGTACAACAAGCACTCCACAGCCAACACTGCTCTGTAAACAATTACATTTGCTCCACTTAAAAAAAATTGTGTATGCTGCTAAAAAACACTTAGAACAAATTGTCAAAAGATTGCACCCCCATTTTCATATATTAACAGAAATTTGATTCAGCTACAGCGCACTATCACCATGCATTCCAATCAGAAAGGCGTGTGTACTTACTGATTGCTTTCCCTACTGTATTTTTAATATCAAATTAATATACAATAAAATTACAGGATTTAATAGCTTTTTGCTTATGTTTATTTTTAATGCTGTTAATTAGCACTCAAAATTGTGCTCCAGACATCTCCTGTACCTGTCAGATGCAGATCAGCTGAAAACCAGCAAGTCCCCACCTTCTTAGCCCAAAGAGAAAGGGATGTTTTGATTTCAATGTTTCAACTTGCAGTAGTCCCACTCTTCACTTACCCCAAACATACACTTGTTCTCCTTCCCTCCTTCTGAAGTTGGGAAGAGGTTCAGGCTTTGAAGCATGTGCCAAAGAGCTGAGTTTTCAAGGCAAAACACTGAATCAGGTAAAAAAAAATAATGGGGTGCTGTAAAGGAAGCACTTGCAAATTCCCTTCCTTCTTCCTCCAGTTTGACTGCATCTGCAAATTGGAGGAAGAAGGATGTGGTCTCCCAAGGAACTGCTCAAGACTTTCCAGCTTTGCTGGTGGAGCTGGTTGGGGGAGGAGTGCTGGTGGAGGACAAGCTGAACATGAGTCAGCAGTGTGTCCTTGTAGCAGCAAAGGTTAACCCTGTACTGGCCTGCTTCAGCCAGGGAGTGACCAGCAGGTCAAGGAAGTGACCCTTCCCTCTGCTTGGCATGCACGAAGCATCTGGAGCACTGTGCCCAAGTGTGGGGCTTTGGGCTGCTGAGACTGAAGAAGATCCACAGAAGGGCTACCAAGAGGATTACAGATCTGGGGCATAAAAATTATGAATACAGGGCCAAGGGGTCAGGGTTGTGTTAGCCTGAAAGATTGGAGCATGGGAGTGACCTAATAGCTTATTCTCAACTACGTAGAAAGGGGAATAATAGAGAAAACAGTGCCAGACTGACCTCCTAGGTGTTCAGCCAAAGAAAAAGAAGAAAAAGAAAATCAAGCTGTAATAAGGAGCATATGAGGAATGTGAGGAATGTAAGAGGGAAAAAATGTTACAATGACAGAAATGAGGCACTGGCATAGATCACCCAGAGGGGTTATACAGTCTCCATCCTTGGAGGTTCAAAAGGGTTCTGAGCATCCTGACCTAAAATTGGTCCAGTTGTGAGCATAGCTGGAGTAGGTGAAGTCAGACAGAAGTCCATGTTTTAAAATAATTTTTTTCCATGGTTCTGACAGCAGCAGCTTCAAAGGGAAAAAAATTCCTTTGGCAAGGACACACTGCTGGAAATGCCTCTGAACAAGACACAGCACAGCCTGAAATTATTATTTCTATCTGCAACACAGTAAATTTTGCCCAAAAGGAGTACCCAGAAAATGTAGCAGCCATTATTCGCTCAGCACTCCAGGGAGAAGAATCACCTGTAGTGTAAAGCTGCTTTGCAGTTAAAAGCCCCAGTTTTGGGCTAGAAGAAGCAATAATGCTGGAGCCACCAAGGATGTGGCAGAGGCATGGTACCTGACATTTACCAGTGAGTTACAGTATCTCAGGTAAAACTGGCAGACACAAGTTCTGAGCAAACAGGAGAATAAAATCTTTCTTCATCCCACAATATTTATTATTAAATCTATTGAGATTTAAGCTGGCTCTATCTCTCCTGGCCAAGGCATTTCATAGTGTTGCCATGGTTAGATGACTAAGTAGGGAAAAAAAATGAATGTGACACCTATAAGAATCTACTTAATGCAGGTAAATCGGTGCTACTTTGTTAGTGAGTGCATTTGCCAAAACTTAAGAATCATTCAAAACACAAGTTTCATATAACTAAACACTAAACTATTCATTGTAAAAGCACTTAGCAATGGCTAGCTGTCCCAGGATTCTGCTAACTCCTGTGGGGAAAAAACTGAAGCTAAAAAGGCTTCTTACTCTAAATATCCTCTCTGCTGAACCTGGTATGTGAGTGCTACACTGGGATCCTTTCTCACTTAAAAGTGTCAGAGAAACAGGACAAGAAATTTCCTCTGTTTGACATCTGTGACATTTTTGTCAGTGAATTATTATTGCCAGAAAATTATAGTGCCTATTTTCTTCATTATGTTAAATTAGTCGTTCTCCCAGTGACATACAGACAAGAATAGACTCAGCTGTTCAAATTCACCTTGGGGAAGCAAGTAAAAGTTTTAGGCTACTCACTGGCATGATGGTGTGAGAGAGAGAAATGGCCTTGACTCTGTGTAAGTGCTGCTCAGCAATAAATCCTTGAATTATGAACACTGTTTCCAGTGCAAATCTGAAACAAAGTACCACATTAGCTGCTATAAAGAAAAATAACTCTATTCAAGCCGAAAGCAGCACACAAAATTATGTTAAAAACTCTTTTATTCTACCTGAATCAGCAGCATATTCCTTCAATAAAACCCTACATTCTATTAGAGAAACAAATTCCTTGCTATAAGAGTAATTGGAGACATTAAAAACAGAAGTCTTTTCTATCAGGAAAATAAGCAGAAAATCAAAAAGAACTCAAGAAATAAGGCAGACCATTTCAATCTGTAACAAGGAGAAAAAATTATACTACAACCAACTCTACCACTTGCAAAATGTGTCTCAATCTGAATAAATATGTAATGATGACTAATGAGTGATACTGCAATAATGCATAGCATGGCCAAGCTTTGGTCTGAGCTGCAGCAGGGCAGTCATCCCACCTGCCCTTACCCCCTCCACTTATACCGATACCATTAAAACTACAGCACTGGTCTTCAAAACATAGAACTTTCCTATAAGGCTGATAAAGCATCATCTACTTTCAGGAAGTCTGTGGGACTGTGTCTGATTTTCCCAAAGTAAGGAAGTCTCGGTGATCCAAAGTTGCCATTTTATTTTCTTTCCTAACTACTTCAGCACAATATCTTTGGAAAGATATTGTAGATGTCTGGAAACAGTTATAAAAGATGATAGCACTGGAAAAAAGCAGACAACAATTTACCTACATGCTCTCAAAGAGCTACAGAAGGAATGTGTATGGACTAACTACTATATTTTCAAATTCATTCTGAGTAGTTTTAATATACATAAAAGTTGTTTAGAGTGTTAGGCAGATCACAATACAACCCTCAGAAGTAGAAATGTTGCACTAATGTGAAAAATAACAATTGCTTTTCCTTGAAACTGAAGAGATCTGCACCTCACATACATTTCTGAGTATGTCAGTGTTTCAGTAAGAAATTGCAGGTCATCAAGAAAAACACAAGATAAATGCTTAGTAGCAGAGCAGTACCCCATAATTAACCTCTGCATGCCAGTAAGGGTCATCAAACATTGCATGCAAATTTCAAAAGGAGACATGGAAATATTATTAGATGTTTTTAAGAACATTTTAGACAAATCTTAAAAATTATCCAATTCTATATTATCTTGCCTTGAAGAAGAGGAATGGATAATGTGGCCTCCCTCTCAATCTTATTCTGTAACTTATCTGTGAAACTTTGGGAAAAAGCAGTTAAAAAACTAATACATGGAACATGGATAAATAATGACTATGGGAACTATAAACTCCTGTCCAGCAAATGCTTCCATATGCCCTGAGCTTTTTTATCTTAAGTCATCTTACAGCTGTCAAGGGGATGACTCAGATCAGTAAAATTATGGACATGCCACAGTGTTTGCACTGTGAGTACAGTAACTCTCACTTCTGGACAGCATGAGGAAAGATGACTGTTCACACTTCTATGCTGCCTCTTTGAGAGATTCCAAATAAAAATAATTAATGTCTGGAAACATCTGGCTAGAGAAGAGCTCTGGTAGTTTGTACAAGAAACACTTGTAGACATAGAAAAAGCAATGGGGCAATTAATCAGTACATTTGTAATGTGTTTGTACATTCATTTGGAAGCTATGGAGATGGAATAAGAATGATCTAGTGTCATAAGCTCCCACTTTTGCAGTCAGGATGTCTTGACACCAAATGTTTTAGGATACTGGCACATTCTTACCATGATCTATAAAGAGACCTTAATATTGTCAGTCTTGAAGTGGTTTTGTTCAATATTACAGGATACTTCTATACAGTTAACAAGTGGATGAGTCAATGATGATTTGTGGATATAAATCCAATTGTGCACCAATTTTGTGGGGGAGTATTTCTCGGGATGGGATCTCTAAGGGCTGGTCTGGCTCTGACCAAAGCACAGATAGTAGACATGATCCCTAGACAGAGCAGTAGGGATCTTCTTGGAATGCTTACCCAAAAGGAGTGATGGGCTGTTAAGGCTGTTTGGTCATAGCTGGTTTGTCTTCACTGGACAATATGCATTATGTCAGATAACCACTTTAATAGCTTTGATGTAATTGCTTAGAGGGTTGGGTCTGAAAACAAAATAGCAGTAAAGTTGGTCTGTCTAACACACAATACTCCTAAAGTAAGGCTATTAGTGGTAATAGAAAGAAAATGAGAAAAGTAAAATGAAAGTGAAATGAATATTTTTCCTGCTGTGACTCAGTCCTGCACCATGAGCTTTACTAGGGGCATTTTTGCTCCCTCAAATGGCACAGGACCAAACCTATTTCTGTAATCATTAAAAGTGATTAAAACAGAGTACTGAAAAATAAACATCATGAAACTATTTCCCTTATGCTACAAAATGGATTATATATGGAGCTTGTTCATTTAGTCTCATTGTTTACTTATGGTAACTTACACAAGGCAATAAGGGACTATAAATATACAAAAGCACAAGGGAGGAATGAAAATATCCCCTTGCCAGGAGTAAGAGTAAAAAAGTAGGGTGTCTCTTGGGTATTCCACTCTTCTGAAAGTGAATTAACTTTCAAGAAACTTTCCACTGGTTAACTGACAATGATGGCAGTAAATATAATACAAACACTGCAAGAGTGCCTTTTTAATAATTGTGTGGTTTGTCTTCTTTTATTTGGCAAAGTGTCTAAATACCATTGTGGCATTATATTAAGCCACCTCACAAAAGTCTCAATCAGCTAATGTGCCATTGCTGGGCTTGAAAAAACATAAAGAAGACCTATTTATAGATAACTTCTCTGTGCTCAGTGTTTTGGGTTTTTTATTCTTTCAAGGAAGGAAGGCTCTTGCCAAAAACAATACATGCCAGTATCATTTGGCAAACTTTCTGTAGCATTATCTGATCTGCAGAGACATTAAATTTGTACTGCAAATACATATTCAACAACTTATTAGAAGGTGGAATTTGTGGCCTGTTACACAAACACATATACATTTGATAAGACATAATAGAACAGCTGTTGTGGAGATATTTCCCCATAATTCACTCAATGCGAGCAACATATATGCAGCTGACATCTTACTGAAAAATCTTGGAAAACCCGCTGACAGAAGTGGGTGTGCACAATCATTAGCTATGCTGCCATTCTCATATGCCTTTGTACCCCTTTGCTTTTTTTCACGCTCAAAAGCTGCATCGTACACTAACTATAGGCTGCATTTTAAAAAGGGACTGCTTATGTAGGAGCTTTAGCATCTGAATCACTATACACCAAGTAATTTTAGAAATAGGGAACAGCCATGTGAAAGGTTTTCTTCTCTTGTTTGTGCATAAAATTTAAATAAGTAACATAGGTTTTCAGGAATGACACACTAGATGGTAAATTTCAACCTAGATATAGATTTTTTTTTTAATGAATTAAAAGAAATAATTTACAGAAGGGTTTTTTTAAGACAGGAGAGTTTTTTTAAAAACAGTGATAGACTCTTCACTGCACAACAGCAGTGGGCATTGCCATAATGTAAACGCAGGATGTTACAAGCTGTGGGGACACTTCTGCAGATCTTAAATCCATGCAAAACCTATCCAAGACCTTAATTACTTCCTCTGTAATTCATGTATACCTAATCATGTTTCAGCTTTCATCTTCTCTCCTTTCTCTCCCATAGTCTTGATATCTAATGTTCTGTTCAAACTACAAGCATGCAGAAAATTATTTTATCTTATCCTTGGGGAAAGTGCAAAGCATCAACAAGAGGTAACAAAGTCTCTACAATATCTATCCTCTTCATTAACTAAAAAATGCCAGCCAGTTTCATATGTTGCAGGAGTAGGCCAAAAAGTCTATGGTGTGAGTGCATAAGGAGTCAGATGGTGTCTCTGATCCAATTTCTGCTATGTGATCTGAAGTCTGTGCTCCTACCATAGACATGAAAGCAAAGACACACAACTGCACTGAAATGCAATCAAAATTTTTCTGCACTTTGGTCTCACTGCACATACTTATCTTTTTAGGATGTTCTTTGAAGTTATATGATTCAGCAAGGACATTTTCTGTTAAAACACAAGGCTCGCAAAAACAATGACAAGCAAGAAACAGATTTCAGAATTGACAAGTTACATGTGTTAGGGCATTATTGATTTTGCTTCTGTGAATTGATTTTTAGGATGAAAGGAATATTAGATCACAGAGACCATAATATTTGATCATGCAGTTGAATCTTGGGTATTCAAAGGCATTGTGTGTTGACAACAAGAATGTGGATATATTAAAGGATTTCAGTGCCTGAGAAACTAGGCACAAGCATGCAAGATGAAGGTCTAAGAAGGCCTGAGATCCATGCACAGCAGGGAGTTGATGGGCTGCCTGCATCGGCAATGGTCCAGGCCAGCAATGATGCCTCCTGACACAGCGAAAAAATTATGAGTTCTCTTGTCTTTGTTAATTCTTCCCAGTCTTAAATCTGTTCAGGATTTGGAAGCTGAGCTTCTCAACAAAGGTTTATCATTCAAGTAATTAAGAAATGATTATTTGTACCTCTTATCTCTGTTACTCAGAGACATGTCCACTAGTGTTTCATTGCCAATTGTTTAGAGAATGCAAAAAATCCCACAAGCTAAAGTGAGCCTGCATTCCTCCCTCCTCATCCCCCATCAAATATAAATAAATCCAAAATACATTTGGTAAATTGCATGTTAGAATAAAAATACCACCAGATTAGTGAAGGCCACCAGCAGAAGTCCTGTATCACAATTGCATCAAGATATTCTAAATTCTAAGCTGTTACACTCACATACTTGTATATTGCTACTTGGGAATGGCTCAACATCTCAGTGCTCAGAGAACAGTTGAGAATTACCTAATTTTGTCTCACTCTTACTTTAAATATTGCAGTGAGGGTGGTGGAAGAAGCTGTATGTGAGAAGCCTTGACGTAAACACAGCACCTAAAAGCCCTGGGCAAGGCAGGACTCACATGAAGTTCAAATTTTCAAACCCTGTGTAATGAAGAGAATTTAATGTGTGGTTTGGTAAAAATCTGCAGATAAATGTGCTCCCCAGTCAAGCACCTCAATAATTTCCAGTGACAGATGAATTCATACAAACTGAAATTTCTTAAGAGGAACTTTGGGAATAAAATACTTACATTTATTAACAAGATCACTTATTAGATATAAATTGTCCTGGCTTTAGCTGAAAGACTACACTGTGGGAAGCATATGTGAGTTCTTCTGTAGAATAGCTCTTATCGCCAAGAAGAGTCTCTTTGAATCAGGTTTTGCATAAAAAGAGATTACCAGTGAAAATTATCCTATGTGAACTGTGTTACTTTGTTTACACAGAATGTCCCCTTTAATTTTTTTATAATGAATGATATTTCAAATTCATCATGTCAGATGAAGATACAACAATTACACCTTTCAGTTGCAATTACTGCTATTTGTGCAAATGTTTTCTGACCATTTACGTCATGGTTTGATGCTGGTGCAATGCCGGCACCCCCATGAAAATGCACCTTCCAAAATGAACGCTGTGAGATGTGTTCCAGAACAGAGCAGAGCGGGCCCAAGCTTAATAGCAATGGGATAAAAACTTTATTAAACTTCTACTATGATAAAAGGAAAAAAGAAGAAAACACACACTAAATCCAAAATGAAAACCTTCAAAACAAATCTCCTCCCCCCACCCAAATCCAACAAACCACAGTGAGACACAACCTGGACCCTCAATCAGGTTCCCACCCTTCAGATAACCAATACTCAGTCTATCAAGGAAGAGAGGAGTCTCTCCTGTGCCATAGATACCCCCCCTGCCCCAAGAAACACAGCTGCCACTTCTTGTGTTTCCATGTCACACATGGCACTGCCTGGAGAAAATCTGCCAGTGTGACACTCTCCTTTCCATGTCACAGTGCCCTCACCACCGTGCATGGACTGCTCATAGGGTTTCATTTCAAGGATGCTTTGCCAAGGATCAAAGAAAAACAACAGTTCAGTTTCTCATTTTTGGGATCACAGCCACCCCCATTTCCTCCTGGGGCCAAGGGTCCAAGAACAGAGATCTTCTTTTCTGAAGACAGAGGGCATCACCACAAACATCCACAATTTTTCTTTGTTCACTCCACTCCTGTCACTCTCAGCTGCTGAAACAGGTCTCTTGGCTCATCACTGCATCCCCCTAAAAATGCAGCCTCTGTTACAGGAGAATTTGGTTCAGTCTATGGCTATACAAGAAAAGTCCAGCCAAAAGCCACTCCATTATCTCCTCCCACCTAGAATTTCTCCTTCTAACATCTTAGGTCCCAGACATTCTCTCTTCTTCTCTTTCAAAATGAGGAGGAATAATATTTCACAAAGCTTTCATTTCCCAAGGAAGGGTTAAAAGTCCCAAATTCCTCGAAAGTCCAGGATCTCTGCCCAGACCTCCAACTCTCACGATTGGGCATCTTCCTCCCCTCTCCTTCTCCTCCTCAGCTGGCATACTGCTGGCACCATCGCTGTCTCTTTCTCTCTCTCTCTCCAGAGAGACTCTGGGGGGGAATGCAAACATCCCAGATTTCCTCCACCCTTCCATATGCAGGGGGCCAGCCTGGTTCCAGTCCCTCCATCCTTCGGCCTTACCTCAGCCAGGTCACAGATCTTCCCCTCCCCTCCCCAGCCACCTGGCTGGGCAAGGGAGAGTCTGCACTGCACTCTGACTGGAACCAAAAAGAGAAAGTTCCCTGGGAGTTCTTGCTTTTAACCCCCTTGTGTTCTCAGAGGCGTGTCATGCCTTCAGTGGTCAGTCCAAATGCCAATATCCAACTCCAACCACTGATTGGTTTGACTACCAACTTCCTGAGAAAAATTCACTTCCATGTCAAACCATGATAGAGTAAAATCAGAGTTCCTCCTGATTTTCTACACTTGTCCTGCATCATTTATCCAGCACCTTCTCCAAGGGCAGGGAGTGAGAGGAGACAGATCAAGTGTGGTTCTGGATAATCAGTTTTCTCTCCAATTTTTCCACTCCTGGCCCAGCTATGAAGCGCCGACCTGCAGGTGGGAGCATACCTGATGTCCCCCAGTGTTGCAGCATTTATCATCATTTGATCATGATTTATGTCTGGAATGAGATTTGAGCTACTCCAGTCTAGGCCTCAGATCTGGGTCTTGTGAGGCCTTCCAGCCTCTGACACAGTTAGAAATTAAGAGTTTGTGGCACAGTTAGAAATTATATTAAAGTGTGATGTGAAGCACTGGGCTGTCTGGGTGTGAAGTAGTATAGGTTTATAATGTGAAGTCTAGTCCACCTTAAGACAAAGACAAACAATGTTAGCTTGCCAATGAGAGTGCCTTTGTAAACTGTAAACTATATAGAAGTATATATAAACGGCCATCTTCTCACTAATAAACAGAGAACGTTTAATTAACCATATTGGTTTGACGTGCGTTTGTCCTGTCCAGCTTTCCTGTCTTATGAGGACCCTGGCTTTGCCCCAGGCCTCTCCTGTGGGCTGGAGCCCCATGGGGCAGCTCCACCATGAACAATTCCTTTTCCCATTGCAGGAGTCTCCTTTGGTAAGGAAAAGACAGAAAGAAAGGAGAATTCCTGCCTTCCCCTCTCTCATGGGCTGTATAAGTCCTCAAACTTCCCTCCTGCTGCTCCCACAGAGAGAATGCTGGCCAAGGGACTCTCTGGTGTTGGATTTTGGGCAAGGGATGAGGGAGAGACTTGGTTATCCCTGTGGACACAAGAAATGGGTGAACATCCAGTCCCAAGTATTCGTGTGGGATTTGTCATCCTTCAGTGAGTCCTTATTAGTTCTGGAAAGCAGAGAACAGGAGGAGAAGGCCTAGGAAAGGAACAATCCTTCTGTACCCCCTGCCAGGAGGGGACAGCCAGGGGGTCAGGCTCTGCTCCTGGGGAACAGGGACAGGACAAGGGGAAACGGCCTCAGGCTGGGCCAGCAGAGGCTCAGCTTGGACAGCAGCAGGAATTTCCCCATGGAAAGGGTGCTCAGTCCCTGGCAGAGGCTGCCAGGGAGGTTTGGAGTGCCCATTCCTGCAGGTGTCCCCTGGAGGTGGCACTGAGTGCTCTGGGCTGGGGCCAAGGCGGGCATGGGGCCCAGCTGGGACTCCATGGGCAGCGAGGGCTTTTCCAGCCGCAGGGATTCTGGGGTTCTGTGGGAGTTCTCCCAGCAGAAAGAAAAGCCAGTCCCGGAGAAAGGCCCTGCCCTGGAGCAGCAGAGGCGCAGCCCCGCGGCTGAAGGTGCCATGAGCGGGCTCCAGGCACGGCTGCTCAGCCCTGAGCCCTGTGGGGCTGCCCAGCAGCAGCAGCAGAGCCCCAGAGCCGCTTTGGGCTCTGCGGCTGCCCAGCCCCGTGCGGCTGCTGCCGCAGGGATGTGCCAGGAGCAGCACAGAGCTGCTGCTGCCTCAGCTGGGGCTGCAGCGGGGAACCCCTCCCGCCCGGCCAGGGCTGCCGGAGGCAGGCAGGGCTGCAGGGACACCCCCAGCCCGGCTCCCCGGCCACGGGCAGAGCGGGGGTGGCTTCGCTGTGCTGGCTGCACAGCCCAGCTGCAAAGGGCTGCCCGGCACGGGTCTCTGCCAGCCGGGCTCAGCCTGCGCCTCCCGCTTGCCTGCAGGGAGCAGCGAGAGCCCTGCCCCGCCGGCCCGGCCCGGAGCTCTCCCGCTGCCGCTGGGGCTGAGCCCGCGCTGCTCGCAGGGCGCTCCGTGCCACGGGCTGCGACAATACATCGGCACCTCGGAGAGACAGGACATGGGATCCGGCACTCTGTCCTTGCACCTTACAAACTTCATTAGCAAACACACAGATTCTTCAATAACGGGAACAGCATGGGGACATTATAATGTGTTGTAATTAAAACATATGGTACATTAATGTTTTTATTTCATAACTGCAATAGAAATATACAATATGTAATAAAAATAAATTATTTGCTAATTTTACTTATTCCTTCAATTTTCTCTTCACTTTTCTATTCTTATTCTTCTTATGGTTCTTCTTTTTTCCTACTCTTTACTATTCTTCTTCTTTGCTACTTCTATATATTTTTATATTCTTATTCCTATTCCTATTCTTCTTCTTCTACATATTTTGAAATTCCTATTCCTAGTACTCTTCTTCTAAGTATTTCTAAATTCTTATTACTATACTTCTTCTATCTATTCTTAAATAAATGTTCTCTGTCTTGTCTTTTTAGTCTTCATCTTTGTCTTCTTCCTCTTTGTTTTCTTCTTCATATTCTTAATCCTATTTGTCTTCATCTTCTTCACTGTCTTTGTCTTCATCTGCTATGTCATCTTTGTCCTCTTTAGTTTATTCTGTGTCTTTGTCTTCATCTTCTGTCTTCTTTGCCATTGTCTTGGAGAGGTTTGTGCTGAGAGTCTGTTGCAGGAGCCTCTGCTTTGTGCCCAAGAAATGGTTGCTGCACCTTCCAGGCCCGGGGCCGGTGTGTGCAGGGCAGAGATGGGGGAGCTTTGGGCTCTTTGGGTGGGCATTTTCCAAGCCTCACTGCCCAGGTATTCGTGGCTCTGCCTGGTTGGGTTTTGCTTGGCTTGCTTGGCTTTGTTGGCCCATCCAAAAGCTTTTCCCTTCCCTGGCTTGGAGGAGCTGCAGCAGCAATCTTTCAGCCCCTCGAGCTGAACCGAACAGCTGCTGCTCTGACACAGAGGAGAGGGACCAGCAGGAGCAGTCATCTTCATATTTTTCCTCTTCTTCACTTTCTTTGTCTTCATGTCCTTCATCGTTTTCCATGTCTGTTTTACTCCTCAGTCCGTGGCCTGAGGCAGGGCCAGCGGAATAGCCCCCACAGAGCCCGCAGCGCCCACCTGAAGTGGGAAGGACATTTCCTGGGGGCAGCCGGCTGCCCACGGAGGGCCTGGGCTCCCAGCCAGGCAGGCCAGGGGCTGGGGGGCTGTGCAGGGCAGGCACCAGCCCTTGGTTGCATGTCTCCTGTGCTGGGCACTCAACAAAGGCCTCCTGAGTGACAGGCACTGGGAGCCTCTCTGCCACAAAAACTTTCTGTTTTTGGTCTTTGCTGTCTTCTGGGGGCAGCTCCTCATCCCACTGGAGGCTCACCTCATCCCACTCTTCCTTGTCTGGGGCCAAGGGCTTAGTCCAGATGCCATGGTTGCTCTTGTCCTCACAGTTCTCCTGCATGAGCTCCTTATAGCTATCATCTTCTGAAAGTGAGTATACTGAGGGTCTGCTGTCATTCCCTCTCGACATGTCTTGGCCAATGCAGGCTTCTCTTTGGGAAAGGTCTTGGCCAATGTATTCTTCCCAATTGGAATGTTCTGCACAGCTGATTTCTTCTCCTCCTAACAGCCCCTGCTCAGTGCATTCTTCACAGTCTGAGAGGTCTGAGCAGCTGGTGACTTCCATCAAGGACAGTTCTTCATCAGAGAAGTATTCTTCCCAGTCACAGCGTTTATGGTCACTTGTGACTTCTCCCTGGGACAAATCTTCCTCTGTGTGCTCTTCCCAGTCAGAAAGCTCTTCCTGGGATGGCTCCTGCTCAGGGCACTCTTGCCCCTGGGACACTTCTTGGGAGTTGTTCATTTCTCTGTGGGACACCTCTGCCTGTCCCTTATTTTCCCACTGGGAAAGCTCTGGTTCGATGCCATCTTCCTTCTCTTTGTCCTCCCCAGTCAAGGTCCCCTCCTCACTCTCTTGCACTGCCCACACAGATGCTGATGCTGCCCCCTCCTCCTGCTGCTCCCTGGGGGCCTGGGCTCCCAGCTGGGCAAGTGAGGGGCTGGGGGAGCTGTGTGGGGCAGGCTCTGGCCCTTAGCTGCATGGCTCCTGTGCCGGGTGTTCAACAGAAGCATCACAAAGGGCAAGCTCTGGGATCCCCTGTCCCAAAGAAATTCTCACTGTGTGTCCTGTGACAGACACCTGGGACATCTGTGGATCTCTCACTAGGAAAGGCTCCAGCTCATCCAAGAATTGCCAACATTTCATTTCCGTGCTGGAGTCTTCCTTCCTCTCCCCCCCCTGCCTGCACTGACCCCACTGCTGCCTCCTCCTGTTGCTCCCTGGGGGCTTGGGAACTCAGCTGGGCAGGCAAGGGGCTGGGGGTGCTGTGTGGGGAAAGCACTGAGCTCTCTTCCTTTTTGGCTGTGACTATGGGTTCATTCACAGCCAACACCTGTTGAAGGGCAGTCAGCTGCTGCTTCAGTGCCTGGATCTCCTGCAGCACCTGGCTCAGGATCTCCCTGTCGATGTTCTGCTCCGTGGGACTCTGGGGCAGGAGAGGGGCTGGGCAGGGCAGGCACTGCCTCTGCTGCCACCGCTGTGCCCCTGGGGCTGGGAGGGCTGGGTCCCAGCCAGCAACAAGGCTGGTGCTTCTCCTCACTCCGTAGTTGCAAGGGTCTGTCCCTTATCTTGAAGCTGATGTCCTTTCTCCATTGGGACACATGCTCACATACTCCTCCCATTGGGACAGCTTTTAGTCATTAATATCTGGCCACTGGGGCAGCTCTTGGGCTCTGGCATCTGGTCCTTGCAACAGCTCCTGGTCACTGCTGTCTATCACTTGGTACAATTCTGATTCTCTGCTATCTTTCCACTGGGACATGTGGGAGCAGACATCTTGTTCGCATGGTGAGAGTTCTGCATACCTCTCACCTTCCCTCTGGGAAAACTTTTGGACATCATCCCGGGAAAGCTTGCGGTCCATTTTAGCAAAGAGCTTCTCCTCCTCCTCAGTCTCTGTCAGTGGTAGGACTGACCTGCCCACTGTGGGCTTCCAGCCAGCTGGGCAGGGGTCTGGTGGACTGGGAGTTGGAGTTGGCTTTGTCCTCGTCACTGTTGTCTGTCGCTGTCGGAGGATGGATACTTATAACTGCATCCTTGAGTGCTCAAAGACTGGAGAAATTCTAAGGAAGTGTTCGGGGGAATATTAACCTTTATGGGCCAAAGTTATGCTGCTGGCCACTCCAAATATTTAACCAGGAGGAGATCAATGAGTGTTCAGGAAGGCTCCCTGTTTAGTTTACCTAGATGTGGCTGGGGGAAATAAAAGAAAATGTAGATGATGAAACTTTTTTGGGATCCTGTAGAGAACCTCACCATATTCCTGAACTCCAAATCCAATGAAATAAGCCTGAAAGGCAGGAATCAACCACTGAACAGTAATGGCCTACTACTCCCGACATGCTTTTTCTCTGGTTTGATTTTTTTTTTTGGCTTTTTTTGTTTGTTTGTTTTTTGACTTTTCATTCTGGAAAAGAGCTTATGTACAAAATACCCCAGTAAAAATACAATGATACAAAAATACTTCATTTACACAGTATTTGCAGCTTCAAATTTAAAAACAACCATATATAGTCAGTGGAATTCCCTAGAGTGCAACTATCTTCTGCTCCATTTCTCACGTTACCAAAGCCAGAGTCAAACCCTGCCAGGAGGAGATCCAGTGCCTGGAGCACCCCATTATTTTCTGCATCAAAATGTCTTTTTCTGCCCAACTGCCTAGACCACTGTGCAGGACAGGCTTTCATCCTCCAGATGCTCCTGAACCTTGCATAAATGCCTGGCAAGAAATCATAAAATATCTGGGATTGGAAGGCACTCACTAGGATCATTGAGTCCAATTCTTGGCCCTGCACAGGACACCCCAGGAGTTGCACCATGTTCTTGAGAGCATTGTTCAAAAGAATCTTGAACTCTCTCAGTGTTGTTTCCATGACCATTTCCTTGGGGAGCCTGTTTGAGTGCCCAGCACCCTCTGGGTGAAGAACCTTTTCCTAATATCCAACCTAAACCTCCCCTGAAGCTGCTTCAGGCCATTTCTTCAGGTTCTGCCTCTGGGTACCAGAGAGAAGAGATCAGTGCCTGAATGGTCAAAGCAAAATATCTGCTGCCTTTAAGAGAACAGATTTTCACCCCTTTGGGATTACTAATGCAGATCAATTTTTTCAATCAAAATAACCCCATCACTCCATTAAAATTCTACACAATTTTGGCAGGAAAGTTTATATCTTGATTTTATTTTTAAGTAGAGATGAGAAGAAGGGAGTTATGACAATGTAAGTATATTTCTTAAAACCTAATTCTGGAAAAGCTTTTTTTTAATGATTTTTTTTTTTTACACTTTCCTTATAATCCAGTCAATAGTTTTGGCCTTTTTACTTGACATTTCAGGACAAAAGGGTCCATGTCAGTCAGCATAAAGCCACACCATGACCTACAAAGAAAGTGCAATGCCTGTACTAATAAGCCTTGCTCCACAGCGGATGTGAGGACAACATCAGAGTGCTGAGGAATATTTGCAGAGACAGCAGAAGGAAAGCTGAGAGAAAGCAGGAAGGCAGGAAACAGTTCATCAATCTTAATGGATAATGAGATTATTTTAAAAAAATGAAAGAGAAGAAGTGTTGAGAAATCCATTATTTGCAATGAAAGGACAAATAAAAGTAAAAGAAACTGGAATAGGCTGATAACCAGGAAGATGACAAGGAAATACAATCACAGAAGAGAAGGAAATTGCACCCACTTGCAAATAACAATTCTTGCCTTTCTCAGGCAAAACTGTCACTCACAGAAAACCCTTTGGACTTTGGAGAAGTTGAAAAAAAAAATGAAAGAAAAGCACAGTGTATGAAATCAAGACTTAAGAAGTGAATAAATTCAGGCTAAATAACTCCCTGTTACACATTGTTTCCCAGAGTTTTGCTAAAAAGGACACTCTGGAGCAACTATGTTCTGTTCTCATCTGATCTAGATACTGAGAAATTCTTCCCTCTCTTTGCTCTCTTGCAGACTTCTCTTGCATTAATTAATTTTCTTCGCAATGACATCCAGACTGTGACCCTAGCACCTACGTGGAAACCTAAGCAGGGAGCTGCTCAGGTCAGAGAGGTTCCCAGTGGGTTGGGGAGCATCTGTCTGCCCTGACACACAATCAACCAACCTCCGTCATTTTCTCCACCAGCTCCCAGCCAGCCTGGCCTGGCCCTGACCTCCTTGGCAAGAGGAATATTACACTCAGCCAAGTCCTGGCTTAGCCCCATCCCTGTTTGATCGGCAGAAGATTACGTTAGGAGCCAGGAGCTTTGCTATCTGAATGCAGCATGTGAGCATTCAGGTTGACTTCTGCCTTCCTGTTGCAATTACTTGATAATCACCATCAGTACACACACCTTCCACTGGCACCTCCCCTGCAAAGGGTCCAAAGCTCTCCTGTCATCAGCCCTTTCCCTGTCCTTGGAAAAGGGATCGCTAGGTGAGGAATTGTGGCATAAGGCCATTATCCTTATCACATACAGGGGGATGTTTTTTGAGAAACACAAATGTAAGCAAAGTGATTAGCCATGGCTGTGCCCTACAGAAATAAAACTGCTTCCTTCTGATAAGCAAAGTAACTGTTTTGAATGTGACTTCACCTTATTCTGTGCTGCTACACAAATCAGGTATGTTATCTTGGAGACAAGGACAATAATGAAAATAATGTATTTCCATTACTTCCATGGTATCAATGTTATCTTGCTTAAAACCAGAAAGTTTTACAAGAGAAAGTCTGATGTCATGTCTGGCACTGGTGGCATCAGGCTGTGTCCAGGACTGTCCTTGTTCCAGCACTTGCTTTCTGCAGTAGTCAGCAAGATCAGAACACTTTTATCTTGCCCTCATGGATTTATAACACAAGTAACAGCTCAACCCTGAACACTCAACAGCTGGAATTGCTGGAATCAACTGATCATAAAGTAATTGTGAGTTTCTGATGTGACGCAGTCAAAAGAAAGGCAAATAGAATATTAGGATAGCTTTTCCAACACAGGCTCAGAAATGTAGGTGTCTCTGTATAAAGCATTGGTGAGCTACCAAGTGACCCAGTTGGCAAGCCACATTCAATATAATATGCAGATAATGACATTTAAGGTAACTGAAGGAGATATAAACCTCTTTAGGGAGAGAAGCAAAGAAAACGTAGCTTGTTTAGTCTAGTCAAACAAAAGTAGAGACAGGCTGATCTCTCCCTCTCTAGGGGAGCTTAAGGGGATTAACCTAAGAAAAAATAGTATGAGAATGATACATGAGAGAAGATATTTAAATTTGGGTCATAAAAACAAGTGATTGCAACATGGCAGTCAATACAGCTAGGTAGAAAATAGAAGACAATTCCCAGTCTTTACAGCAGAGACTTTTGCCATCCAGGTATTTCTAAAACATAAGATGGGAAAATTCCAGAGGGATTAGATGATGTGAAACCTGTGGCGGGTGGTGGAGGACTCATGGACCAGAAAGTGCCTGCCAGGTAGGTGCCATAGTGAAGCTCTACTAAGAAAAAGAAGAGACAATTTAATTCTGCTATTGGGAGTCCTTGTCTATCAACAATCACAAACCTGTGCACACAGCTTTGATGGGAGCAGGGCTCTTGGCAGAGCTGCATCCATTTGGGAACTCTTGTACAGCCAATACACAGATCCCTTGAATATCTTAGGAAGGCTCAGATTTGGATTCCCTGTCCACACAGAGTCAATCTGCAGCTAAGCAAACACATTGTTATAATCCTTCTCCATTACCAGAAACAATTATTTCCTGCAAGAAGTCATTCCATTTTCTTTTCAGTCCTACTTGGCACACAAAAAGATCAAAGCAATGTATTTAAGCAGACAAAATTTGGAAAGAAGTCTAATCTCATTAATTTGGAGAGACCTCTGAGATCAACTGTGGCATAACCAATCCCAGATAGAAGAATGTAATGAAATACATTACAGATATTTCACTTAGAAGTATAGATTAGTGAGGAGGTATTATTTGAAATGTTGCAGTACAAAGTTAGAGTTGGGGGAAACAGGGAGAGATTTGCTTTATCTTTAGTGATACAGGCCTTGCTCATTTCTGGCTCCACCTCAGTCTTTGTTAAAAAGAGTAAACTGAAGGTGTGCCAAGTAATTTTTAAGAACAGATCCTTTATTGCTTAAGCACTTTTGAATTCATTATTTGGGATTGATTCACATGCTGCAGATGTCTTTCACCTGCTTGATTAGCATGGGCCACTAAGGACTACCAAGAAAAAACACAATGAAGCATAAAAGCAAATTACAAAAAACATAGACATGTATACTCCATTTCTTTTTGATTCATGGTGAGCTCCCCACAGACTTTTCTCTCCTATTTCACCCCTCATTTGCCCTGTGTGTTTAACTTTCTTGTTTTTCTTAGTCAACGGCTGTTCAAGATTCGCCAAATGACTGTGGTACTTGGTCAAAGACTGTACAAAACCGTTTGTACACTCCTTGTACTTCCCATAGCAAGGTCCTGTTCCCAGCTGGATGCTCTGTGAGGTAATGTAATATAAATAGCAGCTGGAAAACTAAGACAGAGCACTCAAACCTCACATCCAGCCTACTCCCTTTGCACAGATATAGCTCAGACACACAGGGCTCCGTCATGCTGTGAGGGAGCAACAGATTTAAATCATCTGTGATGCTCAGGTTTATCCTGTCTAATGCTCTGTCATTCAGCTATTCAGTGGGAAGACATTTCATACTACACATCTCAGGGTCATTTCAATTTTTCTACCCTTACATGTGGCTTAAGCTAACCCAAGCTCTGTGACAACAGGCTTTTCCTGAATTGAAAGGAAAAAAGGTTAGAGAATCTGGAGCAAGGAACAAATGTAAAAAAGAGCCCCAGTCCTGTAATCCAGAGAAGAAGCACCAGGCAGATGTTTGTGTGAGAAAATGGGTCACCAGAGCACTAAGCATGAAGAAGTGAGGTGATGGAAAATACTGTTGAAAACTGTGTGGATGGGGACCTTATATTTAAATCACCATTGGTACTAAAGCTGTTTATTACTAGCTCATGTTCTATCTGCAGTAAACTGCAACAATCTATCCTTTGCTTTTATATTGGTAAAAGTAACTAGAATCGAGATCTAGGCTTTTATTTACTTGTGATCCATCACTGACAATACACAGCAGCAGATTGTCTTAGTTATGTTTAAGACTGAAATCTCAATTGGCAATCTCTCAACCCGCCCAGTCTATTCCCTACTCCAGTGCATAGACCCATCAGGAGCTGCAATTGACTGCAGTCTGTTGTTATTAAAGGACAGCATTTGTAGAGTGAGTGATGGATTAATCTCACCTTTCTGCAAGCATCTACAGCTGAACTAGTCACCTTAAGTTCCTTTCACAAACAATAGAAAAGATTAAGTATTTCTGGGGCATAATTCATTCAACTCATGCTATGTACCTAGCTCAGACTGAGATGAGTTCATTTTCTCTGCTGAGCTAAATGTTGCCTGAACCACACCTGCTGTCTGCGGTTCAGACCTAGACACCTGCAGTGCAATCTCTGCATCTGGCCAGAGTCTCAGGCTTGGAGGTCTGAACTCTGGTCTCTGGACTCCAGCTGATGTAGTGAAGGGCAAATCTCTTCATCTCTGTAGAGCAGAGTTTCTTTCCAACAACCTTTTGATGCCCAGGATGTAAGCATTGAGTTTAAGCAAGTCATACAAGCATAGTCTCCAAACTGCTGAGAGAGGAAGGATCTCGATGGAAATTCAAGTTAAACTTGTGTCCTGAATCATCCTGACTCCTTAATATGGTTAAGCTCAGGTAAGTCTTGGCTCCCTGCTTTACAACAGTATTTCTTACATTTAGAATGCTGGATCCTATGGGCAGGGCTCTGGAAAAGCCTTTGAAAAACAGGTTTGACTTCTTCAAGGAAAACCACCACCCAGGCTTCTGGTAGCTGAATGTAAATCAGGCACTCAAACAGTCTGCTTTTTAAAGTACTCATCTTCTTGCAGTTCAAGAATTTGTCTTCTGTTGCAGAGGTGACTCAGCTTGTATGTTACCTGCTCTGGATTTAAAATCACAGAGAGGTTTTAACAGATTCTCTGGGAAGCCATACACTAGGAGCAGAGAGTTGCTGCAGCAGCAACAGATCTGATTCTCTGGGTCATCACTAACAGTCCTGTCAGCATCATTCTGGATCTACAGCACAGGTGCCCTCACTGGGGTAGGATCACCTCTTCAGTCAGAGTCAGGGTTAAGCAGACACTGCATTAAGAGCACAGTTTTGAGTTACACTTTGCTAGAGCTCGAAGAGACTCATGCAAATAAGGAAAACCTTCGCCAAATGCAAAGGTAACAGAAGAGAAAGAATACAGGTTTTATTTTGCCATTCATAAGAGAGTTTAGGTTGACTGCAGCAGTCATTGTGATAAGAAACAGTGAGTGACTGTACCCCTGAAGCAATTTAATAATCTAAGATACTGAGTTCAGTCATCTTATCTTACCTGTTCCTTTTTCAATTATGAGAAATCATGTTTTTTTCCTGAAAAGTTATGTACTAACTTTGGGGTTTGGGTTGGGTGATACATTTGAGAATAGTGAGCAAAATCCTTAGCTTTCTCCCAAGCAAAAACATCCTTCTCCTTCAGGACAGCAGCACTGCTTCATTCACAAGGTGCTTCTTGCTACTCCATAAATCTTACCTTTCCCATTTTATCTCACCCCAACTTTCACAAATTCTACTACATTCCTCTGTTTCTGCCCTCAGAATATAAAAGGACTTATTTTCCACACAGTCATCCACCCCAAAACCACTTTTATCTTATATAAACTCCCCAGTGTTCTTTAAACTCTTTGATTCTTTTTTTTTTCCCCTCTCTGAAGGGATAACATGATGTTTCTTCGCTCTCTGAGGTTCCACCAGAGATTTTTCTTTTTATCAATGAATATAGGTCAGTGAATTTAGACCATATGTGTTGCTCCACTGGGTGATTTTTCCATTTTTCAGTACATCTGTCTAAACAACACAAAAAACCTAGAGGGATTTGTGATATCAGACTGGTTTTATACACTTTAAGTGTTAAAAGACCTTGAAGACTCAGTAACACAAAGGTCAAAGAGAACCTATGGGCATTTTAATCTGAAATTATTCTTAATAAGAGCTCTGTAGATAAATCAATTTAAAAGGAATGGTTCTTTGATTGGATGTGGAATTACACCAGAATTCTGTGTTGCAATGAAAATCATCATCAATTAGAATGTAGTGAAGTCATGAAAGAAAACCACACTTTAAACTTTAGTATTTCTAATATTTTGAAACCATAAATATTTCTATTATTATTTTAACATTTCTGATGGTTATATTGATTGTGTTGACATCTTTGATCAAATTACTGATGTGTCTCCATGTGTATGGATAACAAATATGGTATTTTTCATATGCTCATTACAACAAAATAAATATTATACCTTAGTTACAAGGTATATAAAAGTATGTCACAGTAACTGCCCTTAAGAAGAAAACATGGAGAAGTTAATCAATGCATAAGAGTCTTCACTCCATTTAAACTGCAGTGCCTAAAAGCAGTTACAGTCAGAGAGCATGTTGTTAGTAAGCAGATTTTGACAAGCTTTGAGAGGAAAACTGTGTTTAAAAAAAAAAAAAAAAAAAAAAAAAAAAAAAAAAGATTGTTTTAACACCTTCTATAAGCATTCACTTAATCCAGGTTCCTCAATCTGAAAATGGAAAAATCTCCAGAAAGTTCTGAAATAAATACTAGGGTATACACAGATGGTGATTTTGGGGCAGAACGCCAGCCCACAGAATCGCAGTGTTCGGCAAATCACAGGCAAAATAATTAATGGCATTTCTAGCAGCATAACACCCTGCAAACATACACACTGCCTCATGGAGTACTTGTCAGCAGTATTAATCTGGGAAATAATTAGTCCCTGTAAAGTCCTTTCACACTCTTTCACCAGATGGCCAGGCAAGATCGTCAGCTAAAATCCTGCTGTTTCAGCACTGGAGGAAATGCCAAGGAGTGATGCTTTATGCTACCCTGTGCAAGGTCTGGGCACACTACACTGTGCTCATAGTTTCATTCTCCCAGGTACTGCATAGCAGCACAACATGCTTCACAAATCCCACCAGATCATTTTCCGAGCATCACTGCCAAGCGTACTTCACACCCTAACATTTGCAAGCCACTCTGCAGAAAGTTCTGCCATCTGCCAAAACACAGGACCTCTCCAAATGGAATTAGACCAGAATTTGTACATTTAGAAACAAGATCAATTCCAGAAGAGACAGTATAAAAAAAGAAAAACGTTAACAGTAGCTCACAATTATAGTAGCCATGCAATCATTTAGAATCTCCAGCTTAACAATCAACTAACTTTCACTTTATCACTTGACTTTGTTACTGAGTAAACATCTAAGGAACTTCTCAGTGACATATTAACTGTTCCCACAAATATCCAATTTTTTGCTCTGTTTACTCTGCACAGGCTGTATGTATGTCACCTACTGATTTGATAGCAGTCTGGTAACACAGAAGCATACAGCTGGGCTAGAGCTATCCAGCAGAAATGCATACACTGGCCTAGAATCACACCCAAGCACTGGAATATGAAAACATACCTTCTATTTATTATACACAGGTCCCTGTATCCTAGAGCTAGCTCCAAGACTCTGGAAGTCAGAGAAGAATAGTCTTTTCTTAGAAACTCAAGACCTGCTCAAAGACATGGATTACTGGATATGACATTTGACAATGTCTGTAAGACTCATAAGCAGCAGTACAGGGAATTCTGGAAAGTTAACACTTCTCCTCTGAACAGAAGCAGTGACTATGATTTGGCTGACTAGGGGAAAAAGAAAACAAAATAGGGCTCTGAGCAGCACTGCTGTGGCTGTAGCTGAGGCAGAATTTCCATTTCAAAGCCTGGTTTTCCATGTCCTACTTCTCCCTTATAAATACAAGCTGCAAGTTAAAACTTGGCCCAGAGTTCACCTATCACATTTAGGAATTAAAGACTGAATCAATTTGCTAAGAAAAAATAGAAAAGGAAAAAAGATACTATTGTTAGTACAAATATATTTACCAAAAATTCTGCTGCTCTTTTGGGAAGGCTGTGAGGAAAGAAAAAGCCTTGGCTGCTTGGTCTTCAAGAGGTCAACAGCATGCCACAACTGCACACTCCTGCAAAGACGGTGATTATAGAGCCCAAAATGGCTCTGCAGACGTGTTTATCTTCAGTATGAAGTCATCTCAGGCCTGGACATGAGAAAGAAACTTCAACTTTGCAGGCTCAGTGTTGACAGTAACCGAGTGCATGTTAAAGGAAAAAACTTGTTTTGAGCTGTGCACCAGTCTAGTCTCAGTCAGAGTTAACCTCAGCTGTGTGATGTGTCAGAGTTTGGCCTGATGGATACAGTTCAGTCAGTCAGTGGCTGGATGACTGACTGATACATCCAACCCTGCCTGGTAACATCGAAATGCTGGATGGCTTTCCAGGGGAGGAAGAGTAAACCTTCACAGAGATTTCAGCTATCTAGCCCCAAGTGCAAATATTGCATTGATTCACCAGGATGTTCTATCAAAATCCTGCACAGCTCAACATGGTAGTTCAGTCACTTAGGCTGAGCCTGGAGTGCAGAACTCCTCTGGGAGCAGTGAACAAAACTTTTCCATGCAACTGCTTCCTCTGCTTCCCATCTGTTTGCCCATCAGAGATGCAGAAGCTTTGAGACCAAATACCACCGTGCTCCTTATCTGTGAAAACAGGGAAGTAAACAGAAGGGCACACGGTGCAGGATTAAAGCTAGTTTACTCTTCTGGGCAGCTGTTTGTATCAGGTTACTCTTAACAGCATCCAGGCACCTTCCAATAGTCGGTTAAGTGATGTGGCTAATGTCTGTTATCTACCTTCACTCACTCCTCCATCCCCTTTGATTATCCCATCTATACGTGGCAAGTTTCCCACTTTACATCTAGCCATGAGCTTAGCTGTCTTTGGCACATTAATCAGTATTCAGCTTGCATTTTTTAATGGTACAAAGCTTTTTCTGTGGATAATAAAATCTAGAAACGAGCATTGCCCCCCACATCATAGTCACGACTAAAACACACCAAAGCAATCACTGGTGAGCTTTGGGGAGTGCTGGAGATTAGGTCATAGGAGCGATGCTTTGAAGAGTCTGAACACTACAGCTGACATCTACAATAACCATCAGGGAAATCCAGGGGTTTGTTTTCTCTGCAAGAGCAATGAACATTTCAGGCAACAAAGCAGTCAAAGAGGAGATAATTAAAGAAGACTTACTGAATAATTTATTTTGTGAAAATGAAGTTTAGTGTTTGGTGTTGCTTATTTAAGGAAAATATCAGCACTTCAATGGAAGAAGTTGTTTTCTGAAGATACAGACATGTGAGAAACACTGAAATATTAAGAAGTGCATTAGAAAACAGTGATTACATTTTAGGATTGTTTAAAAAAAAGTCATGACAGCTCTGCTGTGTTTTATAGCCATTCTGCCCACGACAAATATTTTTTAGTACCTTAGCCTGGCTTGCAACATTTTCTATAACATGCAGAAACTTTAACAGGCTTATTGTAAAATCAGAATTAATTTCCCTAGAAAGCTCCATTTTGGACCTGGTTATTGTTCTCTTACCATATACAGTGGGCATGGTTCTCAGCCAATATTTAGATTATATTTGACCAAGGCTAAATTGTCAGACAACATTATGGTCACCTCACAAACAGTGACACAGATAAGGCAAAGATGTTTAATGTTTTCTTTGTGTCTGTCTATATAATTGATGACAAGCTAAGAGGGTCCAGTGTCCTGAGCTGGATGACCATAGCTGTGAGAATAATAAACTCCCACTGAGCCCTGAACTCAGGCAGGATCTGCTGCTCCAGCTCAGGCCATGGTGTATGGGTGCAAATCAACAGGTGTGAGGGTCTGGAGCAGCCTCCTCAGCAAAGTGTTTCTCCTCCCAGTTTAGTTCCATTACAAGAGACAGTGGATGTGGAGCAGTTGAAATTTGCCCACTTTATCTAAAAAGGGAAATCACTGTAAAATACATTAGCAGAGAAATCAGCCTCACCTAACTTTCCATGCCTACACTGTAGACACTACACCTAAATTTTTTACGATTAGGCATTTAAGATTAACATTTACCCCTATGTCACAATCTTTAGGCAGAAATAATTCCTGTAAAAGTCTAAAATAATCCTTGTGAATCTGACTCTGGAAATACCAATGTCTGTGCACTGACAGTTCAGAAATGAAAAAGCAACTATTTCCAACAGGAACCTCAATATGTGCCTGCAGCTAAGCATGATGAATGCCAGCCAGGATCTGATGGGGTTTATTAGCCAGCCTCAATAGGAACAGATTTAATGCTTACTGTAGCGGGAGAAAAGGAGACTATAGCCTTGTACTGATGTTTGTGCCAATTTGGATTTGTTTTTTGCCCCAGCCTAGAAAAAGACCTGCAAGGTCTGACCAAGCAATTGGCAGAACACTAAGTTGGTAAAGGTGAGGCACTGACTGAAATGGAGAGGTTTTGGAGGTGGAAGAAAGGATGATAAATGATCACATAACTATAAAAATAATCTCAGTTCCTGTCCCGCAAGCAGCAAAAAGTCAGCAGAAAAGGATGTCAGGAAAAGAAGCAGAGGGGCATGGGAAGAGAAAGTTTCAGCTCCACTAGACACCATTTCCCTGATTAAAGAAGGCCTTCCTCAGCCATCATGCAAAACACAGTCTTGGCTACATGACCCTTTAGCATGTCCCATGACACTGGTTAGGCAAAGCCCCTATTCCCAGTCTCATGAGGTCAGGATCACAGGACCCTTTCAGTTCTTCACTGCTCCTTTAGGCAGAGGACCAGGATGGACCAGGGCTATACAACAGTTTTCAAAATGAGATACCATACCTTTGAGGGAAAAGGAGATCACCTTTTACAGCACAACAGCTGCAGATAGGAACTTACATTAAATAATACTCTCAAGAATAGTGAGTGGGGGGAAAGGTTAGTTCAAGATTATGAGCAGCAGATAAATGCTTTTTGTCATATGAGAAACTGTTTTTTCCCCTTTATATCCATAAATGTCATGATAATAGGAAAGGAAATGTGATGCTATGGAATAAGGCATCTTCCCATCATGTCTAATTATTGCATCCCTAAAATGAAGCTTCCTAATTTGGTTTGGGTTCTTTTTCTTTTTGTTTTGCTGAGAGAATTATCTCATGAATTATCATTGCTTTTTACTCTGGAAATAGGAACTTACCAATTTCAATTGTATCTGAGTATTAGAATAAAAATCTGACAAAACATATGGTTCTTCTAAGGTACACTTATTCCTTTAACTAAAGATTTTTTTTTTCCTGGAACATGTAATCTGATAGTAGTGTCTGTATTTATTGTGGAATAAACTCAGCAATGAATGGCATAAAATGAACAGAAGAGTGTAGTCACAAAGCAGTCAGTCACACATTTTACTCATTTGTACACTGTTTATCTTCTGGTATATGTCACAAGAAGTAATCATTTAAAAAAACAACTTCTTTAGTAGGTAATAAAATGTTATGGAGTTTCCAGTCCCACAACATGTATTACAGTTATAAATTAGAGTATTCTAAATTTTACTGATTTGCAGCACTGGGAGGCATTTTAGAAATGCCACAATTGAAAGGGAGGCGCTGGATTTTTGTTTCTCTATAGTGTCTGTCTCTGCAGCAATCCCAAGAAGGCCATGGGTGTTTGGAAACCTGCCCATGCCTTTTTAGTACATCAGCTGTTATAATACATAATGTTACTTCTCCTGCAAACCTTGCCTAACTTTTATATTGCCCAATTTTTTAAATGAGTGTAAACCACTTTCAGATGTCAGTTATGGTTATTGCTGGAAGTGCTCTGCTGTAAATTACCAAATGCGGTGCACTGGGAAAATCTGCCAAGAGGTGATACAAAAATTACTTCAATCAACACTGGCATCCCAGATGCAGAAGAACAAAGCAACAAAAAGAGCATCTCCTATTGTACTAAACTCTCTGGTTTTGAGGTGCATTTTGCCCATCTCTCTAATTAAAGATGATAGCCTACTACTGGCCCTGCTACCCTCTGCTTCTAGGCTCCCTGAGGAAGAAAAGACAGCCACTCCATTTTACTGATCTCTCTACTACAGTCTTCTCTTTCCAAGAAGATTATGGCATCCATGAGGAAGATAGGGGTGTTCCTGATCCTGAATGATGAAGCTGACCAGTACCTTCCTTTGTTGAACCTCTCTGTCTTCAGCTCATATCCTCTGCCACACAGAGTGTGTGCTGTCCCAGGAATGTGAGGAGGACTGGATGCCTTGGGAAAGGGATTTCACAGTGCTCTAGGATGCGTGAAACCTTCCTGACAGCTCAGTGGATGCATCAGGGTGATTAATGTTGCATGCTGCCACCTGAGAACATCTGCAGAGAGACAGGGAGATGCCTCATTTGTCCCCTTCCGACAAATATCATCTAGACAAGGAAAAGGTTAGTGTATTTTGGAAAATTCCTTATGCAAGGGGCAGTCCCACACCAATCTTATAAAGACCTCTCTAGAAAAAGCTGTACATTAACTTCCCTTTGACTCTAGTTCATAGCATGCCTGAGAATCTTATAAAGCAGCAAGTGACCCAAGCAAGGAGAACACAGCACCAGTTCAGAATAAAGTTGGGCAAAGCAGTTACACAAAAATCTAATCTAAATCTGCTCAGATCTTCACTGGCTAAATGATGATGAAATTCCTGTTCAGCTCCTCATATTTTATGTTCCTTATATTTGAAATGAGGCAGAGTTACACAGTATTTTATCAAATCCTAATTCTTTCTATGTAACAAACAAGGAATTTTAAAACTGTCTCAAAATCTGAAATAGCACTGGACACTCATCAAAACATAAGGATTCTAAATTTTGGCATGAGACCATACAGTCTACTTTTACACTTGAAACAAGTGAGTAATACTACTTGGAAGCTGTTAATACACAGCTAAACTCTCATCTCTGCACAGTGCTCAGGAGGTTTAGGAAATCATGATTTGGAGGCACCTATGCTGAACTGGCCCTGTGCAAACCCACTCAGTCCAGTGTACCTTGGGAGGTCATCAATCTTTGGAAACTGAATACAGAATCTGAAAAGAGGAGATATCAACACCAGACAAATAAAACTCCTTGCCTTGAAGACTATAAGTACTGATTTGGGGACCTGTAAAAGCTTTATCATAATCTCTGGGGAAATGCCTATCTTAATCACTATTTAGTCTAAAACTTTATTACCTGGGAAATTGCTTCTCCCTCTCAGACCAAGATTTTTTCTAAATGCCTTTTTACTGCTGTGTTGCTGACACAGGAACTTTGCTTTTTTGTTTTTATTCCCATTTCATGTTATAACCCTTCTTTACAATTTATTATTATTATTATTATTATTATTATTATTATTATTATTATTAATATTGTTGTTGTTGTTGTTGTTGTTGTTATTGTTATTGTTATTGTTATTATTACTTAGCTATGTAATTATTGTTAAAGTAGAAAATGAAAAACTTTATTAAGAAAATTACAGTCATTAAACTTGTACATGAAACGGAAGACTTTTAACAATTCACTGCACTTCCATATGCAATCTGTTGCCACCATTTATGTGAGCAGAGATTGACAACAGGCATCTAACTTTCCTGGAAACATTAGCCATGAATTATAAGCTGCTAAAAGTTTTCAGAGACCAGAAAGGGGAAGGCTATGTTTTCTTATACCTCACATCCATTTCTTGTAACTGAGGTTCAACTCTATCAGGACTACACTGTAACTTTTTTTCAGTCTAAGCAGAGTCTCATTCTTCAGACAGTCCTGTTACATTTATTTATGGAGTAATGACTTGTTGAATGCACTGTTGGCAGGATCTGACTGCACAAATAAATAAGTTGCCCCATACAGCTTCAAATGTCACTGTCACAATGGAAAACATCCCAGGTTAGATAGATGTATTACGACCAATATATTGAGAACTTTTACTCCCCTTCTGCTGATTGATTGAATAATTATACCCATAAAATGGGATGATTTATACCATTGCTTTGTCTCTTGGCTAGAATAAGCTTTTGCCAGTCAGATGGTCCTGAAGGATGACTGCTTGTGGAATAAATCTGATGTAATTTGATACACAGCATGACACACAATCAAGATGAAATGATCCTTAGATAATTCTTCCATGTGCAATCATTTCGGGAAGACAATTTTAATAATGATATTTTCTTTTTTATTAAGTTTTTTTTTACTTAATAAAATATAATGAACAATTATATCCAGGAGAAGAAGTTACTGTCAAGTTAATATTTTATTAATTTTCTACCTGGGGCCAGTATCTTAAACCAGACAAGACAGCTCTCACTGAAATACTCAGTACTGAAGGCCTTTTCCAGTCTAGACTTCCACAGTGCTTCCTTATTAATACAAATGCTAATCTCCCACTTTTAACAGTCCCAGCTTGGTTATGCCAGTGTTTCACTTTTGTTTTTCCCTTTTTCTTCCTCATTCATACTCCTCCATTTTTGCTTCCCTCTCAAAAAACAATAGCAAAGGGAAGTCTTAGGATTGGCAAGCATGAATATAAACATATAACAGCATTTTAAGAACATGTGAGTCTTTCCAGTCTCAGTCAAAGCATCATGCCCACTCAACAATAAGGACAATCCATGTCCAGGACTGAGCTGATGAGCTACCAGTGGAACATATTCCAGCCTGATCGATCAAACTTCCCCAGTAGTGATTAGGATGAAACAGTTCTGAGAAAAAGCTTAGTCCTTGTGTTGCCAAAGTTGCAAGCTTAAAAAAAGCTCAGGTTTTTGCTTCACATCTAGACTTTTTTTCTGAAGTAAAGGCACACTGATGTCAGTGTTGCCAAGAGTAAAAACTTCCATGTGACATTCAGAAACTGGTTCCGGAACAATTTAATTTCATCTTTTATGGCATGCTTCTCCCAAAAAAGCTCTTCATGGAGGTGGGATTAGCGATTAAGAGATGTGGAGGGTGGAACACATATGTCTGTGAAAACTGGAATTAATGTGATTATGCTAAGCAGAACGTATTCTGAGCATCAGTGGTTTGCAAAGATTTAAGGAAATGTGCCCCAAGCATAGAATATCTTCTGGAAAATAAAGCATGATATTCAGAGAAGGCTGGGATAAGAGGTATTTTATGGGCAAGAAGAGGAAAATCAACTGTCACTTTATATAAAACACCTTCCCTTTGTTCTGCTCTTTTAATCTCCACCATAATAAAACAATTATAAGAAATTTATGATTCTGAATTGTTAGTCCATATTTTCCTCAATGGAAAAAAAAAGAAAGGAAACAAAAAAAATATATAACACAAACAGATAATAATTTGACCAATGCATAAGAAGTTTATGAATATTATAAATTGCTACTCATTCAATACTCCACTATCAGGTCTAGTTCTGTGAAGAGATTGTTCCTTAGAGGATATAAGAAATCCAAAAATATTTTTCCAAGTCCATTATCACTGTTTTGATGTTACAATTCAAAAGGTTTCATGAAGCATGAACTTAGCCAGAAGGGCAAACAGTCTGTGATGCCAATAATTCCGATTGCTTCAGAAAATACCTACACGCAGACCTGTGCACAAGGGTTTCTCCGGTGAGGCAAATAATGTCTTTTTTATTATTACACACATGATCACAACTGGCTTTTGCTTATGCCTGTTGCTTACCTTGTTCTCAACTATCCCACAAGTCCTGCAAGCATCTCATATCGTATACAGTGACACATTGCTGCATTTTAGTGCTGTAGCATGGTAGTCTGTGTTGACACACCAGCAGGAAGGTCACATGTAGGACAGGTCATTTGCCAGGTAACATGGCTTTTAAGAAACCAAGCTGTTGAAATTTTTTCACTTCATGGTGTCTCTAAATGTCATAGTTACCTTTCATGGCTTACACAAGCAATCCTTCTCACAGTGCTCCAAGGCATTTCTGTACAGTGGAGACTACTCCAAGCACAAAGCAAATGTTCAGTGATTCATAATGCTTTGTCTTCAGAAAATAGACAAAAATATCTCTTCACCTTGGCCACAGGATGACCAAGCATACACATGAACAAACTCTATCTACTGGTTTGGTTTTAGAGCCAGAGTCAAAGCAACTACAAGAGACAAGATATTCCCAAATGATAGAAATTTGCACCTAAGTAACTCTAGCAGCAAACTGCTGTGTGCTTATTTCTGTTGTTTTATTCCACTACAGAATTTATAGTATACAAAAATGTGTTCCAGAAGTATTTGGTTCTAAGTAGAACATTCCCACCCTTTCTGTGCACAGCAGCACTTGTAGAACTATTGAGCAGAAATGTATAAGTTTTGCATGCAGAATCCCACACATGCAACATCAGAAATAACCTGCACTATCTGCACTGCCAAGAAGTTGCCTTCAGAAAAAAAAAAAAAACACAACTTACCCAAGCATTTGTGCACAAAGTATAGAAGACAATGTCAAAGTCCTTGTTAAGATAGTGTGCTTACTAGTTCCTAGTTATTCTGAGTTGCATATTCAAAACTTCTTTAACCAAAAATATTTGTCTTTTTTTTTTTATAATGAGAAATTTTTTTTATAATGAGAATTAGAAATATGGATGTCTACTGGAGATATAGCACAATAGAGAATTCTGAATATTTTCTTTATTGGGAAGGTAAAAATTAGGCAATTAGACCAAACTACACCAGCACAACTGAAAAGCTGAGTAATATTCATAACACAATTGATTTCTTACCACATGGTGCCATTTAAGGGATTAGAACAACTCACCAGGGTAATATCAAACTTGATTAGAAGTTAAGGGACCTGATTGTTATCTCCATTAAGTCAGACAAAAAATAATTGACACCAGCAACTCTCAATTTTCACCAATGTAACTAAAAGGAAAGTCAAGCACCCTATCTTTCACTTGGATAAGTAATTTTCATATCTTTGAGTGATTAACAGTGATTGCTTCAACTCCCTTGAAAATATCAAAGACAGTGTCTCTGGTATTGTTACAGCTAGGTGTGCTGATATTATGTGGGTTTGATTGCTTTCATATAAAGAACAATTCACACAGCAAAAAAGAGGAATATCTTATGTAAACTTGGAGAAAACCTTTAACGTGCTCAGCATGCCAGGACCTTTGCCCATCCACAAGTAAACATTTAAAGATAATGGGATGAAATTTTCCAGATACTGAGGTATACAGGGGAGGAAGTAAGACCTGGGAAGCTTTTCAAGAACTCCAGAGATAGGTGTCACAAATCACAGTCAACAGATACTTCAGAGGTGGATTCATCTGAACTCAGACATCTGCATTGCAGGTAAATGTGCACAAGGTTGTTGGCTAAACTACCTCTGTCCACAGTGGTTAAAACAGTAACTTAGTAACAGAAGGATTTATCCCATCTTAGATAAAAACTGTCATATATATGAATGTGTTCTCAAAATTATTCTCCTCTTGGGATGGAGGAGAGGGACTTCAACCAGAAACCTCAGAATAGTATTTAAACTTGAAAACAGAAGGAGCCAGCATTAACTGAAATGTGGATGAGGTATATCTCAATATGCATTGAAGATGAGGTAATCCGGGGTTATTTACCTCTGCTGGCGAGCTGCTGCAAAGAACCCTTGCAGAGCAGATGTTCCCTGCAGAAATAATGAGTGTCCATAAAAAAAAACAGCATGTCATTACTTCTCAGCCTGTCTTCCAATTTTCTTTGCTCACCACTAATATACCTGCCAGCCTACCTTCTCCATTTTCTATAAACTTATTTTCCGTTTTATTCCAGTTTATTTTTATAATCTACTGAGTATCACAAATGAAAGGTAAGTAACAAATTTATTTACCTATATGAATATACCTTTATAACTTCAAACATTGACAGATGATTTGGTTAAAAGACAAACTTTAATGAAAAACTTTCATGCCTAAACTTAAAGCCTGTAAGAGTAATACAAATGTTTATACAATTTTAGTTATATTTCAGTCAAGGCCTTCTCTAAACAAATAAACATCTATAATTCACACCTTGGAGAGGTTGAATACCACTTGAGAGGATGGCTGCAAACTAAAGTAAAATTGTTTAGCCAATTTTCCTTCTCTGTGCAGAGTGAACCTCCAGAAAGAAAACCACCTGCATATGAAATCCAGAATGATTCAGTTCTTCCAATGGGAAGCACTATGAGAAACAACTCTGCTGTTCCAGGCAGTTTAAAGCCAGCAGCATCCAAGGGCTTTCCTGGAAGCAGAGAGGCTGGCACACTGAACACCCTTCCCAAAGAGGGGCTGAAAGCAACAAGCTGTGCCTCCCATTGCAATACCAAAATCCCCAGCTTTGGTCCTGCAATGAGCACAGGACTGGCCCCTTTGGCTGCCGAAGCCAAATTTCTCTGCAGTCGGTCACCTGTCCAGGGGCTATCCTTCTAGGACACCTTAATGGTAAAAGGATAAGTATTCAGGCACCAGCCTATGGAAAATGGACCTAAGAGACACCTGTGTGACACTTTCATGTGTCCTTGTCCTCTGCAGCTTATGGCTTGGCAGAGGGGGTTGGTGTCTTGCCTGTAATTTTTGTCCTTCTTAGATCAAAATATGCCCAATATATGAGTGTTATGTAGGAAAAAAAAAAAAAAGAGGAAAGAAAATCACATTTCAATCAAGATATTAGCAGCTAAAAAAGCTATTACAACAACTGTAAACCATGAAGATTTAATCTGCTCTGACCACGCTCTGTCCTTCTAATTCTGCTCCTGATTAGATATCAGAGGCACCATCTTCACAGAATAACATAATGAAATCCCTCAGGAAGTCATATTGCTTCTCCTGTAGGAACAGACAGAAATTTTCTCCAGACCCATGACTCCCTACTGGTTAATTATATCTCACTAGTGAGTCACAGTAGCAGAACTTTTAACTTCTTTTATCGTATTTCTCCTGGCCAAACTGACGGTGAACCTCACTCCGAAAATCAGCAGCACCAGAAAGCAGGAGGAGCAGACACCGAGGTGATTCTGGACTGAATCAGCCATCCCAACCAAATTTCCTCTATTCCATGATGCCAAGCAGGAAATCTCTATGCTGGCAAGTTCAGGAGAAAAGCTCCCTATTTTCTCAGCTGGTTTTCATTTCTGATGCCACAGTGATGATTGCACTTGGTACAAGCAGTGGCACTTCTGCTGTCACATGCTTCTTTTGCTAGCATAGCAACCCACAGTGTGAGGCTAGAAAATCTCCTGAGCTGTGCAGCTCAAAAAAACAGCAGGTCCTTTGGATACCATGTATAACTCTAAGTGAACAATTTCAGTAATGGTTTTGTCAGATCTCCCTAGAAGCAGTACTAATGGGCCACAAATAACAAAATGAGTTCAGCTGCTAAAATAACACGACAATCTGTTGAAGGAAGGGAAGGGAAATTATTGTCATAAAACATTTGCATGGTCTTGTGAATTCTGCGCTGCACTGAACAGAGATCACACCTTGCCCGGCCCTAAACTTCTTGCTGTTGCTAAGACAACTGCATCAATGTAAAAGGAGCAATGCAGAGTCCAGTGGTGAGACCTCCAAAGGGGATGGATTGGCTACTAGGCTTTGCTAGAAAACAGAAAGTGTGTTGGTGCAAACGGCAGGATGGTTGTTGTGGCTGTGGAAGACTGTCTGACACAGGAACTCAACCAAGTGCAGAGACAATGGGGATACAGTGCAAATATCCCAACAAACAGCAGGGGCTCCTTGTTCTCAGAAATGCCACAGTTTTATTGACAGAGTCAGACTTAGGGAACATCACTGGAGCTCCTAGGAGCACCACCAGGAATTCCAACAGCATCTCCTACCCAGAACAGCTATCTCTTCTCGTTTCTGCCTGGTGTATTCCAGCAGCAATAAATCTGCCTAAGCTGGGAGTTACTGAGCCTTTAGGGAAAGCTTTTCCCTCCAGCACTGGGCTTGAGGCCTTGTCCCAGGGTAAGACAAAAATTACACATAACGAGCACATGCAGATCGAGGGATGAAAGTAGTTCATAGTATCAGCTCATGAAACCTATATGAAAAGCCCTTTGCAGGAACAAAATCCCATGCTATGACAGGATCCACAATCTGGCTCTCCTCATCACTTTATTCTAGATGTTTCATACCACATTTGCATAGAGGCTCTCCTTTACTGGATGCTTCTTAGACTATTTGCAGACCATCTTTCACAGAATATTACTTGGATTATCTATCTGAAAGTCAAAATGTGTATCCTACAATGTATCACAGGAAATTGCATCAGTGAAGTTAGTAATTAATGTTTTCTGGAGAAAAATATCATTATCCTTGAGAGAAGCACACAGAAGTGCATACCTGACAGAGTTCATCCCTTAGGATGCTTCACTGCTTAATGTAACACCGCTGACTGACCTTCCTATACCAAATTTATGATTTAGGTATAGAAGAAAAAGCAGATTTAAGATTGGCAAACAGAACATGTTACAAGAAGGCAAACCTCTATAACTTATCTTCTCAGGCGTTCATGGCCTAAAGCAATGAACTGCAAGTACAAAGGGAGTGAGATCTGACAGCTTGTTTACACTGTGAATATGCATCCGTACTTTGCACAGACACAAAAAATACTCTGTCTCTTAAACGAACTCTTCCCAACAAGGAAATACAAATCAAGCAATTGTCTCTTCTCTACCACCACTTTGAAAGACACTTATGAAAGGTTTTTATTTCATTTCCAGGGATCTCTGTTGATGCACCTTTGTGGGAAGAGAATTCCAGCAGCACATACATTCTTAGGTCCTACCACTGGGGGCTTGGTCATGTTCACTTAGGTGACTGATAGGTACCTGCTGTGCTTGCTTGCATTACACCACCTTCCTCACAGTGCTAGTCATTCCTCCTAGGAATTTCTCCTATTTTACATGACAGACACATATCTAATTTGTAAGTTCTAGGGTTTAAGACTTCCCGTTCTTCTCCCTGCTCAGATGTTTCACAAGGCTCAATTAAATGGCAGAATGGGATACTGCCAAATATTTCTTTCTCTGAGAAAGAGACAGCTATTTGAAAAATGTTGTTACACTAGCCACATTTCATCACAAAAAATGAATACCTATAATTACAATGTCTGTTATTATATAATGCCAAACACAGGAAAAATAAACACTCCAACATTTTGAGGAAAAAATTGTAACCTGTATTATCCACATTCAGGCTAAAAATGCTGGATCCTGTCCCAGCCTCAGAAATAAAATATACCCAGCAGTAATTGAAAAACAAATGAATCTGATTATAATCTTACCATACTCTATCTTTTGCATTCCTCAGCTATGTGGCAAACAGACAGAAAAATCCCATTACATGCACCAGAAGACAAATTTTTAAGGTATCTCTGCAAACATCAGTTATCTTTACACTCGGATATTTCTGGCCTTGGAGCTTGAGTCCTATTGCATCTGTGAAATACTTGGCCATTAATTCATAACACACTTTGACAGTGGCAGTGGAGCCACTGATCAAAAATACTGCTGGGTCTCTGATGGTTTGCCTTCACATTCAGATGGTGGCAGCTCTGCCTTCCTTTTCACCTGATGTCATTTGTGAGGGCTTGAAAGTTTTTCCACAAGAAGCTAGGCAGCCCATTTGGAGGCAGTGGTGGGGACACACATCTGGAGTGAGCCAGAGCCTGGCAGGAGGCTATATATAATGCCAAAATCCCCTACAACATCTGAGAGGGTGCAGAGGCCATCCCAGCTCACAGCAGCTCCCTAACATCAGACTTGAGCAAACACATCCCTCCTGTAACAAGCCAGGCAGAAATGAGAAGGGATAATTGGTCTAAGGAAGAGCTGTTGCTGCCAATGGTGTCCCTGGGAGTTCCCAGTAAAGTTCCTCAGGGCATGAGCCAGCCAAGAAAACAGTGGCACTTCTGGGAACTAGAAGCCCCTATTACTTGTTGGGATATTCACACTATTTCCCCCAGATCGTACTCCATCTTCTTGTAGCTTGTGGGGCTGTGGTTACCCTTGATGGGCAGGTGTGGAACACAGGATGTTAGAGAATTTTGATCTCATTTGCCCTCAGCTAGAAACCACAGGTTTCCCTCTCACTGAATGACATGAAACTCTGTCAATTGGCTCTTTCTCTATAAGTTACCAAGATGCCTTTATATTACTTGAATATAGCCCTATTGACTTTTTCAATACTTAAATGCTTTAAGAAAATCAATGTCTCAGCAAATAGAGTGCAGCAGAAGTATCATAGAATCCCATTTGCCATTCCAGCATCAAAGATCATGGTTAAATTAAAGGAAATAACTTGTATGATGTGGGAGATGGATTTAGAGAAAAACTGCAGAAGACACAGAAAATGGGTGAGTGGAGAGACATCAAATTAAAAACAAAATAGAAATAGATACACTGAAGATAGATATAGTGGCTGTGGATATGACTTTGTTAATTTTAGCAATCCAAAACTATGTTGTCTAGTCCAAGATAATAATTTTACTTCTCTGCATGTAGTAAATAGAGAGCAGGAGCTATCTCCGCAGAGGATTCAGCCTAAGGCAGGACAATGCATCACACAGGCCTTCAACTACCCCAAAGTCTACACTCAGAAGGGTTGCATAAGTTTTGTGTTTTAGTAGCACTGAAGCTGATATAGGATCAGGCATCATTTTGGGTGTTGTACCTATTTAATAGAAGGTCTTCTAACTCAGCATTTTTTGTTTTATTTAGTTTTCTTGGAAAAATCTGATATTTTTTTTTTGTCAGAGGAAAGATTTCCTTATAATTGCTTATCAGGAGGTCCTGGTCTGAATATTCAAATAATTTATGAGAACAAAACCTATTTATTTATTGTATTTTATTAATAATGACCCCAACTTTTCACTAGCACAATCTCATGTATTGCCATTCACTTCTAAGTTGCTACATATGCTTACACAGCAGGGAATTAGGCCAGATACAGTCAAAATGCTTCATTACTAGTCAAGTCAGACAATAAATCAGATCTTCTGTTTGCAAAGTACCACAATATGTGTCTAATGACTGGAAGAATTGGTATATAAAGTAATTATCAAAACTGGGAAGCAATTATGTCCTAGATGTGCAAAACCTCATCTAAAATTTGAACTTCAAAAGAGAAAAAAGCATGGCAGGTGTAAAAAACAAAAAATCTTGCCCCTTCCCTTTATCCATAACAATTAACTACCAGTCTGTGGGCCCAACAAACCAGCCAGCTTTCCACCCATCTAGAGTGTATCCCAAGCAGGATACAGGGATTATGCTGCATCAAGATGTATGAAGCAGCTCTCATGTATTACGCCCACCCTCACACTGAACCTCTATATGGTACCTCTGTGGTGAAGCTGCTGATGTACCAGGCATCATCCCTTTACCCGTCTGCATCTCTGCTCGTAGTTGGGAAGCAGCAGCCAGGCAGGAAATCAAGAAGATGTGCCCCAGTAACTACAACTCTTACTCCTACCAGGAGTAGGGAATAGGCTTCATGCCTACTATGTCCTTCTCACACATACCAGGAGTTTGGGCATATTTTATACATGAGGACATTCCTTTGCTCCAAGACCCTACCAACCACTCTGAATTTCCTCAGTGACCTTGCTGACTTTTAGTACACAATCAATTTGCTAAGTTACCATCCTTTTTGGATCACTCATAACATATGTAATCAAAAAGATAAGAAATATGATCCCATCTACAGCTTCTAATTAATACATAAGTGTTCTAAATAATTTGCCTGAAGTGTCAGTCACAAAGTAGGACAAACCATTACAGCCAAGTTTCAAAAAAATCTAATTATCTCCCCTCTGCATTTTAAGTGATGAATCTACTGCACATATCTGCAAGTGACCTATTATTTCCCACAAAATAATCACAGCCCAAAGGAAGTCCCCAAAGACAAAGCACACATGGGATGTCTAGTCCAGCTCTTTCAGAATTGGAACAAGCACCCCAGACTGAGATTTTTTGACTATGAAATAGGTGAGCTTTCACAATTTTACCTAAGTTTTTTTCCCTTATATTCCCAGAAATCCCTTATTCATTGCTGAGTTGAAGCACATGAATTTGCAGAAAGATGAGCTTTCCCTCACAGGAAGTTAAGTGTGGAATCAGAAGTCGGTTTATAACAGGTTTCAATTTCAATACAACTGTTTGTTTCTTGTGAAATGACTAATATTAATCACCTAAAGCCAGCTGGCTGAAGTGGGATAAGAGCACTTAGATGTTTAAAAATGCTTTCATTTCACAATCTCTTCCTTAGTTTGTACATCTGACAAAGAGCAGAGGACACAGAAAGCTTGCTGAAAAAAATGGATTACAGTCCTACTAGTGCAAGTCAAAAAACAAAGCATGGGCTGCATGTAAACTGGGTATCATATGCATGATATAATCATATTACACTGCCTTATACTTTACAGTTATAAGGCAGTGCAATTTCTGGAGGTACCCATTATACTATGTGGAATCAAGTTGCTATCTGCAAGGTGCACCTTGCACGTCTCCTGTATTACTTACTATTTGGTTTCTGCTGAAGATGCTCCTTGGGGAAGACTCTTGCTCTGTTCATCAGAAGCCTCCAAAAGATACCAAAATGGGAAAAAAACCCCAAACAATTCACTCTAGGTCAATAGGAAAATTCTTTGAATTATAGAATATCTATTAAAATGCCAGTATGGTTTTTCACACAAGCACCAGTCTAGATTACATTTGAACAAGCTTTTCTATTAGTTTCTATTTTTTAGCATAGATTTTCTATTTATTTCATTGCCTGAGTTGCAGCTTGCACTTCAGCACAAGTTTTGGGCCAATGTAGTGCTGGGAGAACTGAACACTCTGTGAGCAGCTCTCAAACATGGACGTAGTGCTTCTGTGGCAGGTTGAAGTTCTGGGTTTTAAAAGTCAGAGAAAATGAAATTTTCAGCTCAGAAGATCAGTGACTCCAAAACACTAAAGGATGCAATCTTTAAGACAGTGACATGTTGACAGTTTAAATGCTGTGTGCCACAGAGGGCGTAGGTAAATAACACCTTCTAATTTCTCAGAATTGTTTTGATGGGGGAATTACACATGCTTTAGAAATTCTAGTGGCCATGAAAATCTTTGTATAAACTCTCTTAGGAGAGTACAGAGAAAAGAAATATTAGATCAAATACTCATAAAATATTTTAAGAGCACAATAAATAAAGTAACCTCTTACACTGCTATCTATTAGGTATACTTTACTCATTTATTTAGAGTACAAGTAGTGATGAAAATTGATTATTTCTTCAAAAGAGCATTATGAAAACTTAACAATGAAAAGTTATACTTTTGTATGCAGTTAGATGTTTTCTCTCTTTGCTTTATCTTACCATTTGCAGTTAGATTTCTTTGCTACATGCTTTTCCTGAATCTTGCTAAATAAATATTCATGCTCAAGAGAGGGGTGAGAGGAGGCACATAGTTGATTGATATACCAGAAGAATGAGATTTTGGCTATGAAAATGTGATTAGACCGATCTCTCCCCATCTAGAAAAAAAATGCATTTATAAATAAAAGTTACTATAAAATTTGATTACAGGTATTCAGTGGAAAACCAATCCTCATTGTCAGTTATATATTTCCATTTATATTTAAAAAACTATTGATTCTGAGGGATGGGAAGGGTATCTCTCTGTACTTCATTATTCCAGGTGACACATGACAAATTATGTTTTTCCATGGACTTTCATAGAAAGTCTTTCAGAGAAATCTCTTCCTTCAGCACTCAGCTGTTAATCCAGTTTTTTTACTGGAAGAAATGCTATAGGAGAAGATGAAAAAAGCACCGGTGAGCATGTTAATCATGAAGTGATTGATGCTGCCATTATAAGAAAAGGTTAGACAACATCCTCAGCAGTTTTCACCACTATTTACAACACAGTGCCAGTCATCCAAACTAAGGACTGATCAATGCATAGACTTCAAATTAATTCAATAAGAGTCCTCTGAATGTAATGGCAAGTCTAATAGCATTCATCTATTTTTATTTCCCCTCCCTCTTTCCGCACATTGTTGAAGTCTGAAGACATCTGAAACTTATGAGACTTAAGAAAGAGATTAAGTCATTAGACAGCGTCCAAAGGAGGGCAATGAAGATGGTGGAGGGTCTGGAGGGGAAACATGAGGAGCTGCTGCACGACATGAGGAGCTGCTGAGGTCACTTGGTCTGTTCAGCCTGGAGGAGACTGAGGGAAGACCTCATTGCAGTCTGCAACTTCATGGAGAAGGGAAGAGAAGGGGCAGGCACTGATCTCTTCTCTCTCTCTGGTGCCAGTGAGAGGACCCAAGGGAATGGCCTGAAGCTGTGTCACAGGAGGTTTGGGTTGGACATTAGGAAACGGTTCCTCACCCAGAGAGTGGCTGGGCACTGGGACAGGATCCCCAGGGAAGTGTCACAGCACCAGCCTGACAGAGTTCAAGAAGCATTTGGACAACGCTCTCAGGCTCATGGTGCGACTCTCGGGAATGTGCTGTGCAGGGCCAGGAGCTGGACTCAATGAACCTTGTGGGTCTCTTCAAACTTGACATATTCTGTGACTCATAGTCAGACTACCAAAGACAACTTCTTGCTCTGGCTCCCTACACACATCCTTTCTCATACTGGCATCAGCCACTACCAAACCCACTTAAGAAAGCAGACAAAAAGGCAGTAGCCAAAATAACAAAACAGGAAAAAAATTAAATTATCACCTCTACAATTTCTTCTGTGGAATAGTTTCACAGAATTCTTGCCTGCTGAATTGTTAACATGAATTCACGTATTTTTACTGGAAAACATGTGAATTTTGGAATGTGGGTACACTACTAATGGAAGCACTATTATGATGTGAATCGAAAAAGACCAAGTTTTTAGAACTTCACTGAATGCATTCATCTTCATAAATTATTTGAAAGTAAATATATCTATTGAATCAAAGAGCAAGCAACTACTTCTACATACTACACTTTCTTTAATAATTGGTTTAATTTCCATATATTTTTTATTATCAACGGTAAAAAAAGTCACACCTGAATACTAAGAAAAGAAACAATTAAAGAAAATATCACTCTAAGAAAATTACCTTTTTTTTAAGTCCAGGATTACATAGTTTATTTCCTTTATGCTAATTTATTCAATAATTAGAAGGATCAGTATTAACTTGTCAGTATTTTAGTTCATTTAAGTGATTTTACTGATATAACTAAGCACTGCTGCTTTTTATTAGACAGCATAACAAAACTGTTCTGCAGCAATGTAGATCTTAAGTATACCTGGGCAGTAGATGTCCCTTTCCATCTCCATTACTGATTTAATTAACATCAGTGTAATTGCTCTGAAGCAATAACCAATGACCAGAGTTTTACCTGTAACATTTCTTTCCAATATTGAACATATAGTTTTCTAGTTAGCTGAAGACAAACCTCCTTGTTCTCTTTTCCAGGTTAGTCCAACTACTTTCTTAAATACTACTTCTAAAACTAAATCAGCCAAGCTGCTACCTGACAAGTCATCTTTTGTGGTCATTTAAATGACCATAACTGAGCACTACTGTGTTCTGAAAATGCTTTCCTAAGCTTTTCAAACCTGTTGTGAGACGCTCTCCTTCCACAAACAAACACTAACAGAATTAACCATGTACAGCTTCGCTAAAGGCTTACTGGAATTGCAAACTCCTTAGGTGTTTTTCACTTGTAGTCTCAACTGAGCCAATCATTGCACAATTACTCAGTGTACATATTTCAGTGGTGTCTGAAATGGGTCAGGGCTATGTCAAGCATCCAGAGATCATTTAGGGTGAAAAGCACAGAGCCAGTTGCAGTTTATTTCCCTTCCACTTTATCATGGACAATGAGTCAACAATACAGCAATGAATTGCAAAGAAAGAGCTGTCTCGTATATGAGATATTTAAAACTAAAATAAACAGAAAGGGAATCAGGTACATTTGCAACAACCATATGCAAAAACACACTCCAATTCAGATACTTAATTTGGGTGACCAGAAGGACAATATTTAAGTCATAACATAGCTCTCATGTGCTATGAAGTTTAAATGTTATCAGACCACATCCCTATCTTTAGCAGGTATCCTAATTTTAGCAGGTTTCTGCTATTACTCTTTGAGCAGATCCCAACAAGTTTCCCTTTCTTCCTGTCATGCAACCAATACACAGTGTTAATGCCTCCAATCTCTTCCGAGACAGAAACTGACATTTGCAAACACTTCTACCTTCTCTGTGGTTATAAGCAGACTTGATTGTATCCAGTGATATGTTCCCTTGCAACAACGCAGGACAGCCTTGCAAAATGAAAGGATTTACACAAGAACATGGGGGGAAAAGAACTAAAGTAAAGCTTTCATGTGCATCCATGGCTACAAGTCCAAGTGCTCCCAATTTTGGGGCCTCCTGGGTAGCTTTTCTTTCTAGCTGACAGCTTCCTCTTCAATTTTAACTCTGATTCAGGGGTTCACCATCCTATTCCTGGCACCATAAGGAAATGCCAGTCACTAATACTCTATTAAATCTTCAAAGAAATTCTCTTCACAGTTCCCAGTAATTCCTCCATTTGAGGCCAGAAACTCTTACTATCCTTTACTTTTCACCTTCCCCATTTAACAGAATTTAACTCCTCTGTCCACTCGATCACAGCACAGAGAGAACAGAAAAAATATCTCTCAAACATATTTAGCAAAAGTAATCCCCATATTCTGCACCAGTTAATAGGAATCTTTCTTGGGGAAAGACTTTATTTGATTTTGCATTGTAAATTATGATGTCCTATCTATAATATTTAAAGCAAAGAAACACTGCCAACTCTTCTTATTTACTACTGTGCACTTAGGCAGAAACACTACTCCACTGACCTTTTGCAGCAGACCATACAAATCCCTTTATCACACAAAATATGATAAGGCCACTTTGGCTTTCCAGTTCTCACTACTCCTCCCAATAAATCCCACAACGTACTGCAGCCTTAAAAAACCCTTTCGCAATTCTGTTTTTCATGCATGAGGTGTAAGAATCAGAGAGAGGCCAAAGACATGCTTCTGTGTAGGGGCCTTCTCATTTGTATGCAGTAGACCAGACTCCCACCAGTTTGTACCTAAATGTCACTCCTAATATGTAGTTATCACAGGAAGATAACCAAGGTGATTTATCTTAATCATGAAGGCAAAATATTACTATGTTGCATGAGGAAAAAGGCACATTTTGACCCACTTCTTTATAATATAGCTGAAATATCTGAAACTATAAACATATACAATTTTTCAGCTGTTCTTTCATTTCAACGAGCTATGTGTTGCTGCTAAGGGCACCAGCACTTCAAAAAAAGGTTCTTTGGATACAGTCTCCTAGGAAAGCAGAATTTTTGGAAGTGCAATTTCTTGTTTGCTGTCAATCAGGAAATATCATAAAATCTTTTTGAAACTGAGGGTTGCAAATTTTGCTTATGAGTTCTGTTAGACACAATTTATAGATCTCAAATTTTCACTGAACAAAGGGCCAAACTAACTCATAAAGTTAATTTATTTTGCCATATCCTCATAATTACCTGGTCATTTCCTTACCAAAATTTTGAGGTCAGTGGGAAGAAGTGTCTTTGTTCTCTGTAATGACCCCCATCCTGGAGCCAAGAGACATGGAAACACACCTCAGGAAAATATATCTCCAAATATTAACTCAACCATTGTCTTCAAAACCCAAAGTATGTTAATAAAAAAACACAAAGGAATAAAAAAAATATATATATATATAGAAAGACCTCCCTACCAACTACTAAAATTGAGAATTATTAGGAGCTTTGAATAACATTCTTCAATCTCATAGGAGCTGTAGATCAATGCAGTAACATGGGTCCAAAAGCCCAAAATAAATTTTAAAGGAAGATCATAGTTTTTCTGATAGCAAGGGACTTCAAACCCTCTGTGTCCTTCAAGAGTGTGGCTCCCAGCAGGGATGTAAACTTTCCCAAGTGAAGACAGCTAGGCTGATTCACCAGAGAGCTGCTGTGTCCTCACACAAACTTATTAACAACAGAACAGGCAACCAGCACTTCTTGACTCTCATCACTATGACCTTCGTCTGTCCACTTTCCCTCCTAAAGCCAAAATGCCTTATTTGAGCCCATCAAAGGAATCAAAGGATTGTTTGGGATGGAAAAGACCATTAATATCGAGTCCTACCATTAACCCAGTTTTGCCAAATCCATCACTAAATCATGTCACCAAATACCACTTTACACATCTTCTAAATACCTCTAGGGATGATGACTCCACCACTTCCCCAGGTTGTGTGTTCCAATGCTTGACCATCCTTTATGGGAAGCAACTTCTCATTTTCAGTCTAAATCTCTTCTGGTACAACTTGAGGTTATTTCCTCTTGTCACATCACTTGTTACCTGGGAGAAGAGATTGACTCCCACCTGGCTACAGTCTTCTCTGTTGTAGAGTGATAAGATTCCACCCTCAGCATCCTTTTCTCCAGCCTAAACACCCACAGCTCCTTCAGCTGCTCCTCATGAGACATGAGTTCTAGACCCTTCCCCAGCTCCATTGCCCTTCTCTGGACACACTCCAATCATTTTGTTCTTACGGAGCATAAGCAATGCTACTTCACTACATGTGGAAATGTTGCCATCAATGCTCAGACTTTGGAATAGGTCTTGGTTACAGCAATGCATTGCTCACACCTTCATTTTACCTTTATAAAAACAGCTCAACTGAGAACAAAGGCAATTCCCTTGAATCCAGTCCATAAGCTGTCCCCTTTGTCATTGTCTTTTGCTGAGCATCCATTCTGATTTTTATTGCAATCTTACCAAAAAGAATTTGCATGGATTTTTTCATACTTTTAACAGTAGTTCGGTAATTTAAATCCATGATAAAAGAAATCAGAGTCACAGACTCCCAAAGGCTACCATGATTCGCATGCAAAGTATGTCTGTCTATTTCACTAGTATTTCCTAAGAATAGTTACTATCTTCCAATTTACACACAAATCCATCACTAGCAGGAAGGTCATATGCCAACAGTGTATTTCTCTGCTGTCTTTAATTTAGATTTATGATAGCATTTTTTTCACAGATAAATACCAGTTGGCAAAATACTGGTCATACTGCAAGGAGTTCCATTTTCCTTAGGGGAAAGTTGATGCCAAATTGTGATAGAATGCCAGGAGGCCATAAAAACAGAATTATAAGTCCACAGATATTCTGTGGTAAGTTGACTAAATAATTTTTTTTCCCTGCCAGGGGGATTATAGCTGAATTGCTGAATCTGCAAAATACAGAGTCTTTGTTGCTACAAAATTATTTTCTACTTGGGTTCAAGCTTTATGGAAGTTGTCTTCCCAGTCACAGAAAGCCACACATTATTTACAAATCTTTGAGTATGAGTCTGTTATGAATACATTAACTGTTCTCTTACCTTCAGAACTGATTAGCAACAGGAACAAGTCTTCTAATGCTATTTTCCACCATATACCCCTGCATATGCTAAACGTGCTGTGCCACTCAAAAGTGGTGTGTTTCCAAAGTTAGCCTTATTTTAAATAGTGAATTGAAAAAACAAACTGACTATAGGAAAAAATAATTTAAAATACCCCCAAAGTGTGTTGACCCAGTAGGTAGATATCTAACGGGTCTGCATGAACTCTGCCTAGATGCAGGGATTTATTGTTGAAACACTGCAGACTTTTCAGCCTTGCTTCTAAGGAAATGGAGGATTACAAAATCACATTGTATGGCATTTGTCAATCCTCCCTTCCTTAGCCACCCTTGAACTTCTTGGCCAGTTTTAAGCAACTTTCATAGCTGGGTTCAGGGAAGAAAGAGGTTTCAGACGCAGAAGTCCTGACAGGTCTTGTGAAAATTAGAGGCTGGGTAGGTACAGAAGACAGTAGTATTTTGCCCACCCTGGGAAGCAACAGCCAGTTGTCTGTCCCCACACACCTAACTCACATCAGTCACAGCCTGGGCTGATGTTTACCCACCAGGCTGGAAAAAATAGAGCAAACATGGCATGCTGCAGGCGCTGAGAGGGATTAGAGGATGGAGGACACAAAAAACCCACACAAACCCAAATTCTCACACTGAGGCCGCTTGGTTTTTCATAACTCTTTTCATGGACTTATGTTTTAATTTGTAAGGTAAACATTATATAATTATGAAATAGTATACTCTGCCAGGCTGGTTATATGAAATAGGCAGAGTCTAGTCATATGGGGCCAAATTTGGAGTCATTCCACCAAACTCAGTGGAAAAATGGCACTCTGCCTTGGAAAGGATCACAGGCCTCACGGAAACCAAGAACACTGGTGAGAAGTGAGACTAAGATGGGATGGGGACCTCATTTCCCTGCAGATCCCAGCTGCACAACGCCATGGCTTGCTCGTGAGCAGGCAGGATACTCTCCCTTCCTGGGCTCAGCAGCAACTCATTCAAATCCCTGTCAGAGAGAGGGGCCACTGCCATGTTGTATTGGAGCAATTTGGACCAGAACTGCATCAAAATTCTTAATTGCTGTACTTTCTTTCTGCCTTTGTGTTTTGCTATGGACTGCACAGATAGGCAAGCTTTTATAATTTTAAGAACATTTTATATAGATATAAACATATACATTTCTCCTCAATGGTAAATGCAGTCTTATGTACTAAGAAAGCAGACTGCAATGATATGCTTTTGGCCAGTTAAGCAGTCTGAAATGATCCAAGAAAGAGAAATAAGGGAAAATAGAACATTATTTCACTCTTCAATCAGTTTGCCTAGTTACAAGGCTCTTGCCAAACAAAAATGTAATATCTCTGCTAAAATTAGGATGTTAGTTCTAATTACCAGGCACACAAAAAACTTAAAATTCTGGAGTTAAGCTGATAATGTTGCTATGGAAATAAGCTTAATTACTACAGCCCAGCTAACAAACTTCTCAATGCTGCTATCTTTACAAGCTACCTCCGCTCCTGAAAATTTGTGGTTTTTTTCCTCCCCCAAATGGGACTAAATATCTCTAGTGTTAACAGTAATTAAATTCAGACATTCCAAGTCTGAGGCTATTCTGAGAATTGTTTGCAGACGCTAAGGCAAGAGAAACACAAAGCGCAGTGCTTCAGTGTAACCATTCCAAACAGTCAAAACCACATTTTTATCAATGTACTAATTCAAACACACCAGGCAATGTAAATTCCCCCTGTACACAACAACGAATGCATGCATGCTCATCCCACACATTTTTTCCCCCTGTCACACAGGAGGAAAATTTTTGAGGAGAGTCACACAGCAGAGGCTTCTCCTGCACTCCCCAGTCTTTGGTTACCAATTACTCCTTATGAATAACTGTGCATATGGAGACACACATGCATATGGATATATGCATGTGAACGTATGCACAGAAGAAAAAGACCATTCATGAGGAAACTCTGGCATTTTGCTTTCCCACAGCAGGAAGCCCCATGCTTGAGCTCAGGCACTGAGGGACAGGCAGCTGGCAGGGCAGAGGAAAGGCAGCAGAGCTCATGCTCTAGGGTGATCACAACTCCACATGCTAGACACTGCAGGGTAAGGGCCCCAGAGGGGAAAAGCTGAGGATGGAGGGGGCAGAAGACAGGCAGGATGCCCTGGTCTAATCCAAGGATTGCCTAGGGGGCTGAGACAGAGCTGGCCCTGCAGGTCTTGCATACCCCAACAAGAAGAACTCTACTCCCTGCCCCTTTATGAAGGGACTTCCATTCCCTGGGTGTACCTATTCATCCTGCTGGAAAGACAGCCATGCCTGAGCCCAGCTGGGGCAGTGACACATGATGAACATGACCCACTGGCTACCAGCCCACAGACTGCAAAATGCAGATAGTCAAAGTGAACTCCACAAACACTCCGTGGCTGAAAATCCTTCCTTTCCAGCATTTGGAGGTAGTCTGCTGATTTTCGCTGATATAAAAAAACCTCAAATTTATCAGATTAAGCAACCTTAATAAACAGCTGAAATCAGAAAACCCACAAGGAGAGTATTTTTCAATGATCCTTGCTGGTGGCCTGCAATACAAACTAGCTTACATCCAATCTGACAAAGGTCACTCTGCTGACTTTAGTTTAATTACTCCTAATTTGTACCAGTCTGAAAGCAAAATAATTTAACTTCCCAAAGGATAAAACTACTGCTCAGTTCAGAAACATTAGCTTTTATAAAATATTCTTTATTCATATTATTTTCCAAAGATTTTATTAAATCTATTTAAAATCAGTGCATGCTTGCCAAATTGCACACAGTAATAATTCAAAGATAATTGGCCTCAGAATAACTTTATCAAAAATTGAAGCAAAAATGCCTCTAAAATTCTGACACTCTAAAACTGCATTTAGACTACAGAAAACATTTTCAAATCGGTTCAGACTTGAGGAGACACATTTGCTAGTTACTACATATTTTTTTCCTTGGTGAAACCATGGAAGGTACACAGTTCTTGGATTCACAGAACTTAAGCCCAGAGGAATGAAACAATTATCTGGTCTGACCTCTGTATGTGAGGAGTTATTAAATTTCATTCATTAGCTCCCTAATTGAGCCATAGAAGTGGTGACTTACTTCCAGTTGGAGTTTCAATGGTATCAGCTTTCAACTATTAGTCCTTGACAGTCCTTTCTTTACCAGTCTTTTAATGTCACTGTGGCTGAGTTTATATATGACATCAAGTCACCTCTCAGGCTTTCTTTGAGGTGTTCAGTGCCTGTAACTGTGTTTTCTTATTTCCATGGTTTCTTTCTGCACCTTCAGTTTTTGATGTTCTTTTTACAACAAGGATACAAATTCTTCAAAGAAAGGCAAAAGCCATCTATTTTTTCTTCCCTGTAGTTTGTACACCCAGCAACCAAAGTATGCATTTGGTTATAACCTCACTGGAATGTTTCAGCTTTCCACCAAATATTTGAAGAGCACAAAAGCAGCATCCCATATAACTTGTTTCTGTAGCCAGGTGGATTTCTTCAGGCTAGCTAGCCTCATTGAACATAAGCAATGCCTCTTCCTCTAGCTTAGGCTTCCTAAAGAATACTCGGTATCTATCTGATGCAGAGGATAAGTTCTGCTGGAGCCAATGTTGACTATGCCATGAAGACATGTGATCTGTTTGATATGAAACAGACTCTGAAAATACATCTGCAGAATTTAACTTCCTATTGTTTCTAGCAGCACAATTGTTGACATCAATGCAAAAAGCAAACGCTGCTTAAAGGGTCCAGCAGTGTCAGCAGCCACCTGCACCGGGGTGCTTCTCAGCAGCAAATCCCTTGATTTGGTCCAGAGAGCAGCATGCACTCCATGTGAAAGGAGGAAACAGCTGATGTGCTCTTCATTACTTCAGCTGCTGCTCCTGGAGCAAGTCCTCAGGTCACACACAGCACCCTGCACGTTGCTGCCTAAGGAGAGATGACCAGGAGGAAGATGGACGGTGCACCAGTACATCAAGTGTCAGAAGAGGCAGAAGGTAGGCTTAAACCACACTGGGTATCGTGCAGAAATATTCAGGTTAACTGTTCATAAGCTTACGTCTGGACTCTGGTCAGACACTTTCTAGTTTATAACTTATGAGCTTATTTCTTATTAGCAAGCTAATGCAGCTCTCCAGCCTGTGGGACTTGCTGTGCTGGGGACATCCAGTGTATCTGCGGCAGCAACTACAAGAACGCCCAGCCCTCTCACAGGTCTCACAGGAAATGTGCCCCAGCAAATAAGGGGCAGGAAAACCCATCCCTGAAGGAAGCAAATACCACCTGATCTCTCCCCTGGGCCAGCTAGGAGAAAGCCTGTAATGAGCTCTCCAAATGTTTCCGCTCACAAGGCTGTAAGGAAAAGAGGAGCCAGACACTTTTCTCGGCCAAGCAGTGAGTCCTCCCTGCCAGCTGAGATGTATGTAAAGCAATCTCCATAGTCTGCAGGTGCCAAGTCTTGGCCCGGGTGCATGACATGCACACCAGCACTGGGGACAGGGCACAGGTGACCAGGCTGCAGCTGGCCATGCTCCATCCCCACCAGCAGCCATCCCGCCCCATGCCACAGTCCCTAGACTTTTGCAGAATAAACTCTGCCAGCACAGGTAAGGGCATCCCCAACCCACACACCAATTAATTTTGAGTAAGCCCCTGAAGCAAGAAGCATGTGATGTGCCTTCCCAGCAAGAAATCAGTCAGGTTTGAGCCCTACATGTCTCTGTCAGATTTGTTTCTGCTAACACTGCCAGCCAGCCCTCAACTGCTCACATAGACCTCCTTCTCAGCCCCTGTTCACACAAGAGCTGCAGACACCCAGCTCTGCATTCAGGCTGGGAGTCCTTGTCCTCTCTGGAGGTGCAGCAGCTGCACCTGCTCCCTCCTCCTTATAACAGACCTGCAACTCTCAACTCCCCTCCCACCCTGCTCACTGGGCGAGGCACCACTCCCAGTGCATCCCGAGGGCAGCACAGCTTCTTGCACAGTGCCTCTCGCACGAGTGGCCTCTCTGCTTTGCCTGGGCACTCTCCTCCAACCTACTTGTGCTTTCCCAGGGGAAAAAGCAACGTGCTGCAGTGAGGCAACTGCAAAGTAACAGAATGAATATAAGCTGGAAAGGGGATGGGGGGAGTAAAACTGTGTCTTTAACCTTTATCTTGACTTGTATTTGGCTTTAAGCACCCCACTATGCAACTTTAATAGAGTTTCCCTGCAGTGGGGTTACACGGATCTGTGCAAGCACCTGCAGTGTCAGCAGACTGGGAGAGGAGGCTGTAACATGCCTTCTTGGAGACTTTTCCACAGAAAAGTTTCCAGGACTTTGACATCCCCACTGAGATGACAGGGCACCAATCTTCAAAGGCTCTTCTGAACTCCCTATATGGAGCTGAGTTTATTTACTTTAAGGACATTCATCCCCCACGGCCAACAGGGAGCACAAGGGCTCGAGCTGCTACAAGAAAAAGGTCTGACCTTGCATCCCCTGAAATTGTTGGAAAGCTTTCTGAGACAGCTTGGAGCAGTGCACTGGATCAGGCAGCTAATTATAAAACTTGACTGACTTTGCAAGCATACCTGACTCCCATGGAGACTGACAGCAGGGCTCGTAGGATTTGTGCTGTGTGCAAACATCAGCTGGTTTTCAAATGACCATTAATATAAATTCCCCAAATCTGTAGCACACTGAACCCCCTGCTGTGCAAACATGCTTAGGCCATCAGGTTCAAAGTTCCGTATGATTCCCACCTTCCCAGGGAAGCGTGTTAAAAATCACTTTAAATGCTAACATTTCTTTTTCCGCTTTCCTCTCTCAAAAATACTATTTATTGAATCTGTAAAACCTCTAAAATCAGGTTGTCATCTTTGGAGATGGACCATGTTTGGAATTTCTCATCTAGAAAGGCAAATCTTTCACTATGTTCTGGCTACCTAAATCCAGGAAACTGTATAATGAAAACTTTTTTACAATCTTCTCTACGGTTGCTGTCTCTTACATACTTTATAGATTACATATTTATAATACAAGGGGGACATAAAATGTATTCACCTAGATAGTAGTCAGTCAATCAAAAAAGGACCAGCACAGCATAAATCCACAGCAGATTTTAGCTTCTGCCTGTTCCAGAGAATAATAGCTGGCTGTCTGGCTCTGCGAGTAATGGATGCACACACACAAAACACAGACACCTATGCAAAATGAGTGGTCTGATTCTCTAAGATGTGGGCATTCCCTTAGGCTATTTTTTTCCCTCTATCTACTTGCAAAGTAGTGAGCAGAATATGTGGTATTGGAAACTATTGCATTCTGAATGAGTGATGTAATTACATTTGAATCTTACCATGACCTCTACATATCCCCAAACCCAAGGCAAATTTAACCAATGGGCTGCTATTCCGTTCACCTGCAAAGATGCTTCCCAGATGAATTTTCAAGTCCTTTAAAGTGGCCATAATTTCATGATTCTCTGGTTGCTACCCAGTTCAGACACATCACAGCACTTTCATTACTGCCCAACCAAACAGCAGATAGTGTTTGCAAATGTTGTTAATGGTATTGCAATACCCTATATGAAGAAGAGTCAAATGCAATATACCCCAGCCCAACAAATAATACCAGCAAACTGTAGCAAAACTGACAAGTCATTTAAGTGCAAAGTACTTTCAAAAATGTCTTAGGCACAGAGTGCAGTGGCTCAGAAGTAGCAATCAGTAGCAGGATACTTACCAGCTCAGACTCTGGTAGGTGAGTTGGGAGCTATGGACTTGGCTGAGGAGCCTGCACAAGCAGCACAGAGAGCTGCTGCTCAGAAATGGAGCAGCTGCCTTGGAAAGTGAAGAGACTGAGCCCAGATGGATATGGAAGCATGCCCTACCTGGCCTGGGCCCACAACCCCTGGAGCAGTGGAGTTGGAGCAGAAGGAGAACAGGCACTTGATCAATTTTGACTAATGGTGATACAGAACCTGAACTGTTATGGGATGAAATTAAGGGCTCCCCACAGCCACTTAAAAATCCAGGATGGATGTACAGGCACCAGTGCCCAAAGCATGTGTGCAGCCACTCCTGAGTGCCATGGTAGCAGCAGCCTTTTGGGAACTGAAGCCACATAAGACCAGCTGTGAGCACTCAGAGTGCCCTGAACAACAAAGTACAAGAGGATATGCCTGGGTAAACACAGACACATGGAGTACTCCATTAAATCTAGCCCCTAGAACTCTTTTCTTCTTTATAACGCATAGAGAGTGCCTCAAAGAACTGGCTGCTGCATTTTCTTTAAATTCAGTCCTTGTCTGCAGTATTTACTTGAAAGACCCTCTTGATGAGTGAGGAACAAGGAGAATGATGGCAACCATAACAGTGATTTCTGCTTGAGGGAAAGAAAAATTTTGATTAAATGGGTTAAAACTGTTTTTCAGCAAAGTTAACCTCTATCTTGTAGGGATGTAATATAAATAGCTGGAAGAAAAGACATGTTTATTAATGATCAAAACTTTCCAGGCTTTCAATTAATGAATGAAAGAAAATGCTAGCTAGTCACATCTGTGTCCTCTGAAAGATTCCAAAGAGGGCAGAAATGATAGGACATTTTCAATATTTTTTGGATAAAGAAAATGAGCACAAGAAAACTAAAAATCTTTCAAGTGACTTTGAATACACCTGATGAAACAAAAGCAAGTACAAGTAAAGCTTGAAGGATTTCTGTGTATGCACCTTACATTTTCTATTTTGATTCTGGAGTTGCCTAAGAGTTCTGTTTTGGTTTTTTGGGGTTTTTTTTTTGTTTTTGTTTTTTTTTTTTTTTTTTTTGCGGAGATCAGAAATACAGAAATACAGAAGAAAGAAATTAGGAAGAAATCTAACAAATGTTGTCACGAGTCATTTCAAAACCAGATCACAAACTGCATCACTCACTGGGTCACTGCTTTCATTATAAATGCTTCATCCCAGGAGCTCACACCTTTCCATTATTCAAATGAGAGCTAGAAGTTAGAAGACAACAGATGTCCAATGTGCATTTTGTTTTCTTCGCACACTTTTTTCCAGAGGCTGCTCTGATACAGCAGATCCAGACCCAGAGTTACAAGGGCAGAGATGTGCCTCCATTCCTTCTCTCCAGCTTGCAAGGTCTCCCGAGACCCTCGCACAGGGACACTGCACTCTGTGCACAGAGCCCCTCCTTCAGGATCCCGAGGCACCACCTCAGCCCATGAGCAGAGCAGTCGCTGTTATCCCTTCGATTACTCAGGACAAGACCTTTTACCCTTCCAGGATGTAAATTACCAGCTGCCAAGTGGCTTCAATGGCACTCAGCTCCACATGAAGAAGAAGCGCTATAGAAATGTTAATCAATTCTAATCAATACCAGATCCTGTGTCTGAAATGAGCTGCTGGCAGCAAAATGGCAGCAGCAGAGCTGAGGATCTCCAGCAAGCACTTAAAGTACAAAGGGAAAACCATTTGCCCCAAAATATCCCTCACATTTAAAAGCAGGCTGGCAGGAGTGACACTGAGGAGCACTGGCACAGCAGGTATGAACCTGAACCAGCTGGCAAACAGAATGGGTTTTGATTTCCAATGTTATCCACACAATTATTTTCATTAAACAGGATCCCATGTCAGCACTCCTGTGTTGTCCCTGTACTGCTGGGACCCTCAGCATTGGCCCTAGGGCAGCATCTCCCATGGCAACCCATTTCAAAACCATGGAAAACAGACCATGTGGTACCTAGGTGGCCTTGAACCCCTGAAAACACGAATGGCTGTTTAATTTCAAGAAGGGGAGAAGGCAGGCTGCGAAGAAAAGGTTCATTATTCAGTGGAGGAAATGTGATATGGCCCAAAACTGAAAGACAAGTACATAGAAAATAAGATACATATTTTAAAATAAATTATTGCTAGCAGAACAAGTCCAAACAGAAGTCAGGGAAAGAAGACAGAGCAACCAGACACCCTCAATATGGTCCACACAGTACACTGATGGACAATAAACCTGTCTGAACCAATACAACAAATTGGATGAGGCTTCCTGCATCTCTCATGGACCACCAGCTGCCATCTGTATGTTTCCATATTCATCTACCATTATCTCATACTTATTATAATTGTCACAAGCTTCATGAGAACACAACTCACAGTGATCCCAGTCTGTCCTCCACATTAAAATCAGTGTCAGAATTAGAGTCCCAATGGACTGAGTCTTTGTTATTTCTAATTCTGGGGACAGAATCCTTTTTTTTTTTTGGCACACAAGAAGTAAATTACTTTGATACTAAAATGTTCAAGAAATAATATTCTACTATAGTATTTGGGAGAATGAAATATTTTAATAGCACCAAAACATTGCTTGATTTTGTCTCTTACTTGTATTTTTGGTATAATAATTACCTTTTTTTAATGTCCCCAAAATCATAAACAAAAATATATTATTTTATTTTGAACTTTCAGGGGTATTTTGGTCCAGTTTCAAAATATTTTTGAATGTTCTATAAAATTAAAAATTAATCCAAACTTAAGAGTTGTGAGTTTGGCCCATCTGCATTTTCTGAGGAAAGAAAAAAGAAGAAGAAGAAAAAATAAACCAAACCCACACCAAAGACATGTTGGTCAGCTCCTGAAAATACGTGCTTTTAAGGACTCCCAGCTGGGCTGGCAGGAGGCATGAAATATTAAATGCTTTTAAAAGAAAATAAACTTAATGATCTTTCTATGCATTCATATCAAAAGATTTTTGACTTTTTGCCTTTCTTACTTCAAAACCAGAGATATATAGATAGATAAATTGGGAGTACTTACAAGTTAACACTGAAATTTCAGTTCATAGCTCTGTAATACAGTAGGATGCTCTAACATTAGAAATCTTTAGCAAGTCAGTATTAGCTGTGAAGTGTTACTAATTCTGAATTTGTGGTGTTTTGCCACTTCAAATTAAGTACTAGATGAGATCAGATGAGGGGTGAGTTTTTTTCATTTTTTGCTTATTCTTGTGTATTTATGAAAGAAATTTTCTAAAAGAGCCTAAGTAAACCACTGCAGAAATTGAACACGCAAAATATTACAGCAAAATACAAAGACACAATATTGTATCTTCTGATAAATAGTTTTTTTATTAATTGTGCATCCCAAACAGAAATTAATGCAAATCAATTTTCTTCTGTAAGATATCATTTCATTCATTCCAGTGACCTGAGCCACAGAAATAATCATCAATATTTCACCCTGACACCCAGACCCAGACATCCATTACAGGATCCCATCCACACACTGTTCTTCCAAGCAAGGAGCTCAGTTCTCTTGAATCAATTAATCTCTGTTTACTTATGTGTTTCCCCATCCATAACAGCACTAATTTAGTAAATCCCTTCTGAAACTAAATTTCAACATTAAACATAGAACTTCGACATGTGAGCTGGCAGAATTCATCAGTGTCATATGGATATTCCCCGGATAGAGGAAACAGGAATTTATTCAGCTCAGGTTTATTGCTGGGGGTGTTTCCCTGGCACACAGCTCTGCTGAAGTATGTGGTGTGCACTTCATATCTCAATAATGCAAAGTACTCCTAAAACCAAAGAGTTCCAGTTCCTGGCTCTAGCTGGTACTACACACCTCACACAGATCAGTGAGGCTGGTCACTTTCTGAACAAAACATCTGCAGCAAAAACCTCAAGACATACTGATTTGAAAACAATCTTTCCACCCTTGTGTATAAAACACACTGAATTAATAAGAGGTCTAACAAAGACATCAAACTACTTTTGTTGCCCTTATCCCAGGGCAAAATAAAGACTCAGCACTGTGCTGATCCAAAGTAGGAGGTGAGGACTCAGCTGATCTGCTGTAACAAGTGCAGCTCACTAATTTTCCCTGAACACAAAGGAGATGGGCAAGACCAGTTTGGAGGGGAGGGGGAGGGAAATCCCCAAGGAGCTACAGCAAATTGCTGAATGTTATGTTGGTGTTTTTCTTAAAGAGTTTTGCTCCAGGAGGCATGAGATTAAATAAGAGTGAAAGTTTTCACTTACATAAGTTTCTATCATCTGTGTCTGCAGAGGAACCTTCCAAGAGCTTAGAAGACCTCTTGTTTCACCATGTCATCATTCTAAAAAATAATTGTCATAATCACAGCCTAGCTTAAATAATTAGATTTTAAGCATTTTTAACATGACAATTTGTGTCAGGGTTGGATTCACTCTCTCTTTGGACGTCTCTTAATCATATTTTTGATTTCTTTGCCATGAGCACTAGACACCTGGCTTCCATCTTCAGTGAAAGTTGTGACACTGGTGTCTGTATCTATAGGAGGGACCACACCAAATCTGCAGGACTTGCAGAAAACTGCAAGATCTACTTGAGTTACCCCTGCCCTGGTGGAAAAATGTAAAGTGTCATAGCCATTCACTCCCACAAGTAAGCTCTCAGCTGGCTTTTCTTATTTATTTATTTTGAGAAAGCAGAATAGGTCAAAATTTGTGAAGGTCAAAAAATTGTAGACGGCTTCTTTAGCTCTTCCAACACCAAAATCTGAAAGGAAAAGCTAAATTCTCACTACCCCTAGAACCAGGTTTCCATTTAGTCAGAATTTGTATTATCCTTTTCAAATATACACACCATAGCTTGATTTGATACTCCCCAGCCACAAACCCCAACTTCACACTAAAATACCTCATCAGTAATTCTTCAGAAAGTCAAATATATTGAGCCACTCCAATTACCTCTAATAAAATTCTTGTGCTTTAATTTGGAACAAAAGTTCAAGTTTTCCACTCTGGCAAAATACTCTGAAATACTGCAGAACTTAATTTTGTGGAGAAAGAGGTTTTAGAGCCATTCCCTTGGTTTAGAAACCCATGGTATGACCTGGAATAGCAAGTACAGACATCCAAATCCTAAGTGGAATTAACACCAGTGTTCAAGAGAGCTGTGATCCAAGAAGTCCTGGCCAGCCCAGGTATGAGCAACAGCACACCCTGCAACACTTGTGTTTCAACTAAACATTTTTTTGAGTGCTCATAATCTTTCCTCTTCATCACTGAAAAACGGGGCTCTTCATGCGTATACCTGCCTTCAGCAGTGGCGACACATAGTTTGGTGCCTAAAGGACTGGTAGATCTCTAAGCTCTTTAGGGCCTCATTTAAGTCCTAAGGACTTGATTTCCTATATTTGTTCAGATCCTAACATCCTAACCATGCTCAGGGCAAGCTTTAGGAATTGCTATTGCTCATGGATTTCCTATGTGAGCTATGCCAGCCCTTGAGTGAAGCCCTGAGATTACACTTCTGTTTTCAAAACTAAGAATCTATTAAATTTAGTCACAGCAGCTCTAAAAACCTTAGCACCTCTATGGAAAGGCATATGTACCTTGATCTTCTCATGGGATCTGCTCTGCAGTCAGTATGCCATAAAGCACATGGTGGAGAAAAACCCTGCATGCAGCCCCACCTAAAAGCATCATTGTGGGGCTCATCATCCCATCCAAGTCACTGCCAAAGGTCTCCTTGCTCTTCCTTGATTCCCTGTGGACTGAGACTTGCCAAGAGTGCCCCAAAAAAAGTCAAACCTATACCCCATACATACCTCATAGGCATTAAGGAGTCACCATAGGCACAGAACCCAAAACCCAGCCCTGCTCTGGTTGGGGAAATAAGGACATGGGAACAAGCAGCTGCACACCCTGGGAAGCAAACTCTTCAGCCAGTTTTTGCCAGTGCTGCTTGTCGTTGCTGCCTCCCTTACTCTGAAACAGGAATTCCCCAAGAGGAGTGTACTGGAACAGGCCGGGCAGGTCCAAGCACTGAAGCAGCCTCTTCCTTCTATGGTGGTAAAGGGTACAGTCCACATAACATGTAATTTTTGATTTTTCATAAGAGAGGTTTTACTATCTTGTATTTCTTATATAAGGCACTACTCTTCAGCACAAGCAGATACTGAAAACCCATGATGAGGCATTTCTTATTCCTCCACTTACATGCTCTACTCAGTACAGAAGACTGCTACTGAAAATCCTCCTGGCAAACAATGCAGGATCAAAGAGAAGAGCAGAATCCTGTGTGACTTATTATTAGGAAATGAATGGTGGGACTAAACAACAACTTAGGAAATTATGTAACAAGTAAGTATACATTCAAAACAACCCCTTCTAAGCAAATCCCAGAACACTCCATACAACAGCTCTTAAATGGAACATAACAACTCCTATGCTGTTCAATTGTCTTGATATAAGCTCACCAAAAAAGTGAGATAAACCTCACCAATCTTTTCAACCCAGCACCATCATAGAAAATAAATCTTAAATGGTCATAATTTTAAGCCATATACCAAAAAGAGACAAAATGAAACAAAAATAAACAAACAAACAGCACCCCAAAAATCCACAAAAATTTTAACCCATTTTGGAAGATGTGAGATGTTTTCTGCTGTATGTCTACAAGCCAATTGCCAAAAATTATTAGGACCAAACTCCTCATCACTAAAGGATACATGGAAGAACCAAATCTAGCCTCCCCTTTGTTCACATCACACACAGTACTCCTCTGTGAGAAGTGTTGCTTACCAGTGCAAGCAGGACTACAGACCTCCTTCAACAGTGTCCTCATAAAAGAGACTTTCTTTTGCAGCTGGGTGGGCTACAAGAGAAAAGTGAGAAGGTCTTTCTTCAAGCAGCAGTAGTAGTAAGAGCTGTTGGTGCAACCATCAGGCACCACATTGATCCCACCCAGCTCATCTGCTTAACAGAGCCAAGATGCAGAATGCACGTGTCCTGTGCAGGCAGAAAACATTTCCTTGGTAATTAGCAGCAGAGCCTCCTACCTGGGGAGGCACTAAACTGTACTCATCATGAAAAATTAAACATCACTGATTGAAACAGAAGCATTTGTTCTCAGTGTCAGGCTTTGGCACCATCTCAACAGGAGATGACAGACTCAATTTAAAATAGTGATTGCAAGAGACGATGAAGGCAAACTAGTTAGAAACCCCAGCTTAGAATGCAGAGTATTACACTAGTGACAAGTCAAGGATTTTGTTCTCAGATGTGTTCGTGAGAAGCAGTTTTGTACATTCAGCAAAGGAATCAGAAGGGAATAGCAATTACAGAGAGCTGCCGCAGCTGAGCTTTTTACACCATCACACCAGTGCAGCCCATTTCCCAGCAGGATGCTCCTATTGGGAAAACCTGATATCTGCTTGACATTACTGCTCTTCCCACAGCAGTTCAAGCAGTAGGATGTTTCTGAGCAAAACTGTAATGATTCAACAGAGAAATGTTCCACCCACAGAGGGACAAGACGTTACCTCACCAGAGCCAGCAGCTTTAGAAGATTTATTGCATGTTATCCCACAGCAGTTATTTTTCCTCCCAGTTTTAATTTTGCAGCACACAGTGGTTCCTTGGTACAAGAACAATTTGCATAACCAAGCAGAGACTCATTTTGAAGCACACTTACAACAGCATCCAAATGCCATGCTGTAAATGGGGCTGGGAATGGCAGATCAGATTTCAGTACTGTTATTAAATCTTAATACTTCCTGAGGGCTGTGCTGTCTTAATTGTATCTCGTGCCTTTGCCATAGCACTGCACATAGTGTCATTTCAGTACAAATCAGATGAAAACCCATGCAGAGTTGTCTGATTGGTTCCCCTATCGAAGTTTTTTAATCCCATTTTCTCTGTAAACCTATGAGGAGAAGATAAAGTGCAATACACAGAAGTGAAAGATTGAAAACATATTGATGTGGTTTAGTATTGATATAAAAAAGTGCAACACCAAGGAAGAAGAGAGCATAAAGTGCTTGTTGCTCTCCCAGAGACACCAATGTTTTTTGGCAACTAATACTTAAATTTCAGTTTGCTTCCTCACAGTCCCTCAAAAATGCACCACCTTTTTTTTTCTTTGTTATTCTTTAATTTCTCTATGGAAATATGAGAATAGGGCACCACTGCATGTTCACTGTGTAGATGGTGTTTTAAAAAATCATTTTAGGAAAACATACTCTGATATTTATTTAATCTTACAGTGGAAAGCAGGTTTCTGATGCTGCTTTACTATGTCAGCCTGCAACTCCAAGTTCTGTATTTAGAAGTACCAAGCAAAAATTTCATGAGGTTATTGCATCACTCAAAGACACTGCATGTGCATAATTGGAAATAGAGCTTCTGGACTTCCTTGGATTTTATGTAGCTCTTTGTTTATGTTTGCAGTCCGCCCTGTGGTCTGCATCCTTTTTTACATACACAGTTTCTGTGATGGTCTTCCATGAGATGTTTTCCTTGTGCTTCTTTCTCCTTTTTAATTATTCAGTGTCAGAATTAATAAACAGCTTAGAAAATGAAAATGTCACAGCTTAGTACGGAATGCATCAATTACTAAAGTAGGATGTTACTAAAGTAGGATGCAGGACAGTTAAAGGTACATTCCCCAGTGGCAATAGAGCTGATCTTCTTCCAGCTGGAATACAAAGCAAAAATCTCCCATTGACTGTAATGAGAGCCAGTGGGCTTAAAAGATTCTCATGATTTTACAGATTAAGACAACCTACTTTTCATGAACAGTGACAGAACTTGTAGTCTAAGCATCATTTAAGAGCTATAGAGTGCACAATATGCTCAAAGGGATTAAATTTACTTTAAAAAAGCAATTTGCAGATCTCATGAAAAATGTTATAACAGTTTGATCCAAATGTGTGCAATCAAAACTACAAAAACTTGCTAACCTCTCCCCTTCAATCAACGTGTCCTATAATGAAATACCTTGGGGAAGGAAACAGGCCATAGGAAATAATTTTTAGGATTTTTTAAATTCTTTGAAGTAAGAATTGGTTTGGGCATAAGCAGAGAGGTTGATAGGTGCTTTGGAGATCGAAGGGCAATTTGGGCTAAACTTTATCAGCTCGATTTGAGGAAACAGCTGAGATCTGATTGAATAAAGATATGCTTATGCACTGGCTTCTACCATAGTTACTGCCTACATGGAAGAATGCAATAATAATACTTACAAGAAGGGCTCTGAAAACATCCATCATAATCAAACAAACCCTGATATACCATTTGTATAGGCAGAGACAAGCAAAAGAAGGTAGAAATTGTCACCATAGCTCCTCACAGCCTCTCCAGTCTGGATGCAGCAATGTCCCTGTTCCTTCGTGCACTCCTCAGATCTCTTTTCACTGTAACTGCTTTCAGCCATTCATCAGAGAAACAGGCTGGGGGAGAGATTTTCAAAAGAAGTATTCCAGTCTCAGCTTGGGGACATGGACCTGCTGCAGGGAGGCAAAGCCCAGACAGTGTGGGTCCAAAACTACATTTTCTTCCCAGGCACATCTCAAGCAACACACATTAACTGTGCATGTTAGAAAACCACTTTTTCTGAGGGATCGATGGCAAATTATGTATTATATTAACATGAAGAACCACAGTTCAGCAAAAGAGGTATTTCTTAATGACTGTAATCCTCTCCAGCTGAATTCCTGTCAACTACATCCAGTTTCCTTTTTGAGAAAGGCCAGCATTTTAAGCCCAACTGAAAAAATGTTGTTTTCTCATCTCAGCTACATCTCCATGTTTAACCCCTTGAGACATGTGTCTTCTAGTGTCTTATCATCTCCAAATAAGCCCTCATTTTTAGTTGTTCACAGGCAGACTGTAGTGCTGTAGGCTTTATACAAACACACAGTAAGAAATGGACAATATGGATACCTCCTCACAATGGATACCTCAAAAAGTTATAGTAGGATGAGTTGAAAAGAAAGCATGGGAAAAATCCAAAGTCATGTGGAAGAAACAACCCAGCAAAAAGCTTTGTCCCAGATCAGTGGATGGATAAGTAAAAGAGAGAAGCACTGTTGACCTCCTGATGCTCAGTTTAGTGCTCTGTTAATAGAAACTCTTCTCTTTAAGCACTTTATCCTTCTGCTGTAAAAACCAAGCACCTTATGTGGTTGAGGAGAGAGTAAGCTGTATGTTCACTTTAAGGGATCTGGAATTTCAAACAAAGATTATTTACCCAGGGCATTAATGAAAACCTGTGTTCCCTGTGGCTGGGATAGGGTTCACAGAAAGAGATCATACATTACGATGTAAAAAAGCATTTTCTGAGATAACAAAACATATCTTGTGTTTTAACTGAGGAAACACAGAATCAAGGTTAAAGAGGAAATTATTTTAATTTATACTGTGGCAGACAAATTAAATACAGAAGTATTAATCCTTGAAAGTATATAGATGTTTGATTAGGCAGTGTATCGATTAGCAAAAATTTATTCCAAGATCAAAACCTGTATTGATTGCTGTCCCTCTGCTTACCCAGTTTAACCAACGCAGACTAAGAAACTCATGTTTAGTGAGGATGGCTCTGAGAAGGGGCTGTTCCCTTTTCCTTTCCTGCTTTTTCCTCCCCATTTAACAGGACTGGTGGTACCTTTCTGTCCCCAAATACTGCGGCTCCCCACACACTTTGCTTATGCCTAATTCCATTTCTATCTCCATTTTCCAGCAGGAACTAAAACTGAACACTGGGGTGGAAGTTAGAGCTAGAACAGGGAGAGCCACTGTGGGTACATGTGGCAGCTCACTGCAGTGACTGGCCAGCCACTGCCCTTCGCTGAGCCTTCAGTGCCAGCAGTTTCAGGGGTACTTGTGCCAGAAAAAAAACAAGGGTTTTGGCTGCTCTCTTCCCCACAGCCTTGAATGAACAGTGTGAATGCCATAAGCTAGTGTCATGCTTAGTCTGGAACAGTCAAGGACTTACTAAATCCTTATCCAGCATCAAGAGACACACATTACAAGATGACAAGTTGAACCTCCTTCTTAGCACTACTGTTTATGTGTTTTCAGATAACTTCCACATATCTGCATGTTTCTCATATTTGAGCCCTACAGATAGAAAATAAAGTATTTCTAGTTCCTCAGCTAAAAACTTCTCTTTGTTCTCAGCGGAGCTTGCAGTGCCTCCTAGTCTAGCACTATCTTCAAATTCAATTGATTTTTGTATTCACAAGCCAGACTTTATAGGAATTCCTGTGGGAACCCAATGGACATTGCATCCCAATTTAAAGTATGACCATCTATCATTACCACTGATGCCATCTGATATTATTGGACCCAAGAAAATTATCTGGTGTGGTAGGCAAGAATAGGAGATAGTAAAAGATGCTCCCACCTATGAGTTGGAACTATCTAGTCTTTAGGGTTCCTTCCAACACAAACCAATTTATGTTTTGACAAACTATATCAATACAAGGTCAAAATTAATGTCACCTTTAAGAGTCACTTCTATAGCCTGTGATTTTCTTTTATTGAACCACATGTACATTCCTAATGAGACCATTACATCCATAATAACTTATGATTTTTCTCATAAGAGAGTTTAAGTGTTACTTTAGTACAGTCAGGATTTAATACTGTCTAATGACATATGCCAGAATAAGTATTTTAAATCATTGCAATATTGCCTTTCTCAAATAGAAGATAATTCCAAAACTCTCATGACTGCTACACAAATTTGCAATTATGTAGTAAAGGCGTAGGTAATTCCCTATTTCATAGATTCTGTCCCTCATATCTGCAGGGCATCTCTAACTGCTTCTTGCTCTCTTGCAAGTGTAGCTGCTTATTTAGTGTTTAATTTATCAGCTACCCATGAGCCTTGTTGGGGGTTTTTCCCAGCATAGATGAAATGCATAGATGAACAAGGAAGTGTGGGAGAGAGAAATCAGCTACAACAAAAGGGTTGAAATGCAAAATATTTTGAAGTCGCACTTCATTCTTTTCTGGGCTACTCAGAATAAATGTGAATGACCTACATACTGTGCATATACACTAAGTTATCAATTGGGTTAGAAAGATTACATCTACAGTGGCCCAGCTCCAGTTCAAAAGCAGTTCAAACAGAGCCCTCACAAAAAGAATTACAGCCATGCCTATTCACATTAAAACAGAGCAATTATTCTTTACAATTTGCTGTTCCATAGTTCACGATTCTCATATCTCTTGGTATTCACATCAGTGCTGGACACAGTGCTTGTCATTCAAGTAAGGAAGGATCTTTGCAGATATGAAATGCAATGCAAATACCAAGCTTCACAACTTTTTTTTACCAGCATTTTCATTTTAATTTGACTGCTTGGTTAATGAGTGTTTTAACCCCAAAATTATAGCCTGGAAAAAGCATATAAAGTTTTATTCTGTCTATTAAGATTAGACTCATTTTTTCTACTGGCCTTCAGTGTTGCACCAAAATAAAACAGATCTGGTGTTGCCACTACAGTTACCACAAACACATAAAAAATCATGCAAAGCCCAAGCACTGAGCAACATAAATCAGGATGCATAATTACATAGCAGCTGGTCACAGGCAGGAAGGAACCCTGTGAGCAAAATTTGGCCTGGTGATTTGGAATAAGATTCAAACAGATGCCTACACTACTCAAATTGCTAAGACTTAGTTTGATGTTAAAGCATAATGTTAGCTGGATCCAAATTATTGTAACTCTTTACAATTTATTTTGTCTAGGATGTGGAGTCATAAAAAATAAAAGTGTCAACTCCCTTGTATTTCAAACCTAGTTTTGTTGTTGCCTCCACACTTGGGAGCAGAAACAAAAGGTGTGTAGATCCCCAGAGGATGCTTTCGGAATGTAGATGCTTCTCGGATATTTATGTATACAGCACATAAGGGTGTCAAAGGGTTTTGGCACTGCCCAAAATCTCCTGAATTGCTTTCTGAATTTAAGTGCCTGCGGCCCCCTTGAATGCCAAACATGCACCTCCAGCTCTTCTCCTGGTATCTAGCACTGGGTTCTGAGGCACAGTACTGCAAGAGGCCAGAAGCCTAAAAATGAGCAAAAATTAGCACCTAGCTTTAAATAAGGGTTTTTAGCCCTTTATAGGATTTAGCCCCAGCTTTCCTAAAGCTCACTCATCAAAAGTAGTTTTTGAAAATGGGATGTGGCTGCTTGAAAATCTTAGACATATCTAAAGTCAGGGAGAATTCTGCTCTAAGGGAGCTGAAAGCTTTAGAAGGAAACCACAGGAGCACAGAGAAAAGTGCTTTGAATATCCAGCCCTGTTTTCAGTTACCATCATGAGCACACTTTCGGAGAGAGCAAGTGGCTTCCTTTGCCAGAGTTGTTGCAAGCAGCCCATAGCCTGCTCCAGGACTGACCCTCCCACAGGGAAGGGGGGACCTGCAGGATGTCCCCATCTGGCTCCCAACCATCTCCTGCACCAAACAATGCAGAGGGCTCTGCATTGAAGGGCAGCTGGACTGGATGGCCTTCTGCCTCCCTCCCAGCCAACACTGTATTCTGGATCCTAAAAGGAGCTGGAAATAAGCTTGTTGATTTATATATAGATATGTTCAGCACATGCACCAACAGCCTGCCACCCCACTGAGCAGGGAGGGTGGGGGAAGGGAGCTGATCTCAATACCAGAACCTGGGATCCATCAGATCCCAGGATGCAGACACATGGGTAAGCAGGGTAGCACATTCTTCCAGATAATGACAACAATCTTTTTAATGTATTAAAAATTCAGCCAGAAAGGTGGTAAAGGAGATTTTTGTGGGGGGGAAGGAAAGATCAAAATAATAATAGTTTCAAAGCCGTGTACTTATTTTAGACATTCTTACAGCATGTTTCCATAGGAACAGGAACGCAGAGGAGCACACTGCAGCAGTGTTCACAAATGTGTGGTTTGGTGGCTTGTAAGGGATCGGTTAAGGGCACCATGACCAGAGTCCCAGGCACCTGCTGCCTTTGCTGCACAACAGGATACTAGCTATAATGTTTTGCAACATCTAGGAAAATAACCTTTTTTCCCAATTTTTTCCTGTCATCCTGCAGGCATGGCTGCTCTCACATCCGTGTGTAGCCTCGTTCCTGAGCAGTCCCCACCCAGATCCACCTCATGGAGGACACGAAGACAGCAGTGTTTAACCCAGGTTGTTTGGTTGCTGTGGAGGTGGTGTGTCCTAAGGAGTAGCAGGTGGGTCTGATTTTTGTATCCATCTTTAGTACCCACCTGCTGAGTGACCTTGTGCAAGTCACCTCAGGTCAGATCTGCTCCATCTGTCGGCTGCCTGAAATGCACCCGCTCTGCAGGTGAGCACTTCTCTGGCCAACAGGACAGCATCTATCCTGCCAGAGGCACCCACACCATGGACAGGTCTCTTGTCACACCCATACACTTAGCCCTTTGCCCACATGTCAACCTGCCATGTAGCAATTGATTATTTTCTCCATTGAAAATTTCCCACTACAAAGTGAGGTCTGTGTTGAGCTCACCAGAGCAGCATTTAACTGCATGAAGAGGGTGTTGCATGTCTTGGAGCAAGGCACAGGCATAGGAGTGTTTTTGGAAACCTTGCTGGTGAGAGCACTGGAGGATATTTACAACGTGGGGAGCCAGACCTGGTGTAGCATCACCCTTAACTCCTCCTGTGTCAGCCCCCTCCATAAGCTCTCCTCAAAATTAAAATAGGTTCTTTCTCAGAGGAAAGTAATTAGTTGTCTCCCAAAAGCAGCATTAGAAGCAAAGAAACCCAGGCAACAAGATAAAATCCAGGCAACAAGAACCTGGGACTGAGCAGAAGAACGAAGCTATTTAACTGCATTTCTCAAAGAAAACAAAGATGCTCCAGAGTGTGATGAACTGTGGAATTCACACTGTGGTGGTGAGCCTAAATGACCAGTTTAACTTCAGATGGTGAAAATGAGACACAATGCCTCCCACATCCTGTTGTCATTCCTCAATACACACAACAATTCAGTGGCAGCAATCCCACTGAGAAAAAAATAGAACTTTGTTACTTATGGATTTGAAAACCTCCTAATATTAATATATATTGAGACCTGCCAGACTCATACAAGTAAAGGTGGATAATTTTAAACAATCAGGGTAAAACACATTCTTCCTTGGACTTGCCAGGTTTAACGTCACATGCTGGTAAGAAACTAAGCCAAAATGCTGGCCAAATGCCTCTGTCCAGAAGTATCATCCAAACCTTAGCTAGCAGAATCACAGAAGTTGGAAGCGATCCACAAGGATTGTCGAGTCCAACTCTTAGCCCTTCACAGGACATCTCAGCCCAAACGGTCCATTATTTGTAACCACCTACAAATATTTTTATGCTGTTTTGGAAGTGCAAAAACTATTTTTCTTTTTAAAGCTGCATTTTGTAAATTAATTCAGTGGTTGCCTACAGCACAGAGGTATTTCATAAACACTATTACAAAAACATACAATTTAGTTATTTAGATACTCCACATACTGCAACACTTCTTTCTCATCAAAAAAACTTCCTTCCACTGTGCATATTGCCATAGGAATTCATATTTAATTACAGATTTAACAAATAAATATAGGATGTCTGAACCCAGGTCTCATTTCAAATATTACAATCAGAGTTTCTTTCTGTGTAAGGATAGAAATATCATGGAAGCCCTGACAACCTCACACTGAAATTCCGTGTTTAAAATCTGATTATTTAAAAGAATAAAATTCTGAGTATTCAATCTTTTCACACCTATCCAACAAAGCTACTTTGGGAAGGTACATTGAAACTTTCACTATGTCTGCACCTTGTATTTTAAGTATACAAAGTTGTATGTTACAAATATTGATATTTATGTGCTTTTTGCCTGTGAAGTCATACACTGAGGTAGAAGACATGATTTAATATCAATTTTCAAATCTGAGTGAAATCTAATGACTTAAACCAGTGCTGTAACAAAGATGCTAAAGCATGATATAAATTTTGCACACCTTAATGTATTTGCACAACTCCAGATGCAAGCACTGAAATTCCCAGTGGGGAGCAAAGTCACAAGCCACAGTGAGATGGACTAAACACAGAGAGCAATCTGCTTCACAGCCCAAACTAAACAAAACAACACATAGCAGCAATGAGTATATCGATAATGCAGAGATATTAGGATGTCTGATACTGCTATTTTTTACCTTGGATAACTCAGTCTATAATAAAGAAGAATACTGTGTCCTACACTGGACAAGCCAGCTACAGTGAACTCACCCAAGCTTTCAGCTTTCTGTTCTGGGTCCCCTTGTGGGCAAGTCAGATCCAGATCTTCTCTCTCGCATCCGAACTTTGTCTGTTTTTACCCGAGACCACATCTCACTCTGAGAAACCATCGCTTTCAAAAAGAGCAGAATGAGCCCAGCAAGGGTCAGGCTGCAGGACTCCTCTAGGGGCTAAGAACAAGTAGACATCTGCCAATCTGGCCACCCACTCCTGAAAGCATTTCTCCAGCTTAGCTTTCCCACCGTAAATTCTTGATGCAGAGAATTAAAAAAAAAAACCAAAAAACAATCCAGTCATTTATCCTCCAGGCTGGAGAGAAGGAAAGAGGCTGCCACAGCAGTGCCTGTTTGGAATGCTTGGCAGGTACACAAGCACAAGGGGGATGATGTTATAGATAAGCATAGACAGAAATAGCTAGAAGGATGAGCTGGCTCAGGGTAGCAGTGGTGAAAGGCAGCAATGTCCCTTCTCCTGTGATTGTATGAAAACTAGCTGCTGACCTGCAGACTCACCGAGGGTGCTGGCAGGAGAGGGCTCCTCCAGGCTCTGAGCCTCACACTGGAAATATCCTCCTCGCACAGATCCCCTTCCCCATCCTGGATACATCCTTTGAAGGCTGCATCTTCTCAGCCTGCTTCTGACTCAGAGCACAAAACCTGCTCGCTGCCTGTCGGGGGTTTTGGTGCTGTTCCCAGAATCCTGCCAGGAAGCTGTAGCTCACAGATCACCCTGCACCAGCAGGAAAATCTAGTAACTGTGGCTCAGAAAATACTTCCAAAGCACTGAAATGAAGGATCTGGGCAGCCACCTCATCTCTCCCCCATAAGCAGTCTCAGACAGCTCTCCCTACTGCTGGTACCAGCCCACAAAGAGACAAAGATGTCACCTGGCACTTATGCAATTCTGCTGCAAAAATACAAAACAGTTAAATGTGAAATTTTTACCCAGCTGCCACCATTAAATCACCATTTCTTCCCCACTCCTTTTCTGTATAGCAAGAAATTCTAATTTTCTTTTAAAATTGGAAAACAGTCTCACCTGAAGGTGCCTGCACTGGGGAAGAAGGAGGATTAAAAATCCTGCTTTTTAAAGCTACTTTAGCAGGAAAAGATTAGTCAGTGCCTGCTTTATCCTGTGCAGTTTCAATATCCAGGAACCCAGATCCTTTTCTGTCAGTATGATGGGACACCAGAGCAACTTCACAGCTTGGAAAGGGTTGAGATGGGCAAGGACACTGAGCTCAGCTAGAGGTAGCAGTCTGGGAAAGGACACAGTCCTCCTCAATCTGAGAAAACTGAGAAGGAGGGCAATAAAGAAAGGTGAGAGTCATAAGCATTACTGCTGTGATTTCACTGGTGGGAGCAAGCGTAGTTGAGATCATGACAAGGTGTGCCCCAGAGAAGAGATAAACCCCAGAAGACTAGGGCTGGGTCACAGACAAGTGAAACTATGCAATACAGCAAAACTCATGAGTGGGGCAAGCAGCCAAGAATGTGAGAACACAACAAGAGGAGAGAACAAGCATGAGAAGAAAGCGATGTCATGAGAAATAGAAGGAGCAGAATGATCTGAGAAACATGGAAAACTCAGTGCTTAGAAAGAAAATAAGGAAAAATAAACCACAAACTAACACCCACCTCATTTTAAATAATTTTGTTAATCTGTTGAGCCTGAAAACATCACATTCTGAGACATGTTCTGATTCCCTTGTTACCACTGGGGGCTACATTACTTCAACCACTGAACCATGCTCCTGTGTCCAGGAGGGAATGTTCTGAGGAACCTTCCTCACCTTCTTCAGAGCAAGGGGACAGAGAACCTCCAGCACAGTGCTGGTGGCAGGGCAGACAGGAGCCATGCCACCACAGAGCTCTTCACCTCCCATGCCACCACTACATCCATTTAATGGAGGGCCACAAACAGATGTGGGATCCAACGCTGCTATTATGGGACAGCTGCTGCTTTGCTCGCCAGCACTGCCAGCTCAGGTTGCTTGAGCAAACCTTGTAGGCTATAGCTATCCCATTCAATTAGTCATTCCCAAGGAGCATCCCGGGAATAATGTCACCTTCCAAGATAGGACTGAAATGGGTGACTGCATGCAGCTGCCTGATGGGGCCATGTCCTGACTAACTCCTGAAAATAGGCCTGGGAACCCACTGAGAGAAAACTACCTGGCAGGGGTCTACCAGGATTCAGGCCAGGAACTGCTCCAGCAGCTTCCCAGTGTCAGCAGACAGGCTGTCCTTGGTAGTACTCTTTGCTAATAGAGACAAACCTGTAGCTTAACATTAACTCTGACCTGTAGTTGGTCAGAGAAAACCTATTATTTTTTCATCCCACTTCATTTGTCTTGACTACCCCAGAAAATCAGAAAAAAATAGTATATATGTCATGGTAGGAAAACTCAAGAACCTTAAATAAATGTCTTTTGAGATAGGGCTGATAAAGAAAAACCTTAGGTTCAAAAAGACAAAACCTACAAGTGACAGCAAAGATAAAAAGGGAGGCTTAAAATTGACATGAGAAAAAAACCCAACAGCAATCTTTAAATAATTTGTGCCCAGGCAGAGTCTTCAGACACATTTATTTGCTGTTTTCCATGAAGGAAACCATTACTGTTATAAAAATTACTGCACTTTTTTTTATTATTATATTGTTTCGTTGAATAAGAACCAATGTTGCTTGACAGTGCTTCAGCAGTAGTACTAGAGCACTCACTGTAGTTTAAATTAAAGCTTTTCACACTCATTAAACAAAGTATATACAGACCATTAAAATAAAAAGGGCATTTCAAAAATTCACAGGGTGTAAACTGTTCCTTTCTAAAACATTCCTGTCAGCTAGGGTTACCTCCTTTCAGATTAACAGAGAAGTAAGCCTGAAAAGCAGGTAACTGTGACCTAGAGAAACTAAGCGGGAATGTTTTGGCAGTTGATTAGAATATGTACTTTGTATCAAGCAGCTGGTGGTTTCAGACCTGTCCTGTGTTTTTTTCACTACTTTCACAATAAAGTGAACTGTTACTCCATATTATTGTCAAAGAGATACAGCTGAAGTATTTACAGTTTGGTATCTACCATTTAAATGATGGGTAAGAAAACAAGAACAGTAACAGATGGGCTTCTTTTAACTGAATTTAAGTTATTTAGAGCTATTTCTGGGTAAAAAAAAAATAAAAAATAACCAAACAAAACAACACACACACACACATCAAAAAGCAAACACAATCTGCCTTCCTGCTGCATATTATTCATCTGAGATTTAACATCTACATTTGTTGAAATAGAAGTGAACTGGAGTCCAGTTTTTAAAGTGCATGATTGATACAATTTAATGCCCCATTTTTAACTTGCAAAGGTGTTGAAGGAGCTGTTTTATTTGACAAGAGTCCCTAAATACCACTTTATATTTTCACTGGGATTTGGTTGCTGATTATTTTCACAGCTAAAAACCTGCCTGGTATGTTTAATCTTCCTCACCACCACCCCAAGCGAAAAAACTGTTTGAAGGTCTTTCTTCTACCAGGAACTAACTGGAAATCTCCTTACAGGCAACAATACACATACAGTTTATTTCCCAATATAGTTTTAGGAGGACACTCTTCCACCTGACTTATCATTATATAAGGTCTTCCATAAAAACCACTGAGTTAATTTGCCTCTAGGAAACAAACCAGTGACAGATACCAGCACTCCTCATCAGTCAAGCTAGCAACAGCCAAAAAAACCCATACAAACCCTTTTGCAAGCAAAAAGGGATATCCCCAAAAAACAGATACAAGAACACCATGAACCCAAGCAGCTCCCAAGAGCAGATGCAACAGCACTAGAAATAAAAAAAAAATTAAATGTTTTCTTTCTCTACAAAGAACTTACATGTCAAGCACGTTGTGCTATGGCTTGTAGGGAGTTAATTACCTTCACAGTAGCTGCTTACTGGACTGTGTTTTGGATTTGTGTTGGGAAAAACAAAGTGTTGGTAATTCAGGGATGTTTTGGTTACTGCTGAGCAGGGCTTACACAGGGTCAAGGCCTTTTCTGCCTCTCACCCCACCCCACCAGCGAGTGGGCTGGGGGTGCACATGGAGCTGACCCCAGCTGACCAACAGGATATGCCAAACCATGTCTGGGATCATGATCAGCATATAAAGCTGGAGGAAGTAAGGGGGGATATTTGGAGTCATGGGGTTTATCTTCCCAAGTCACAGTTCTGTGCAATGGGCCCCTGCTCTCCTGGAAATGGCTGAGCATCAGCCTGCCTATGGGAAGTGGTGATCTTAATTTCTTGTTTTTCTTTGCTTGCATGAACAGGTCTTGCTTTCCCTATAAAACTATCTTTATCTCAACCCACAAGTTTTCTCATTTTTACTCTTCAAATTCTCTTCCCAATCCTGCTGGTGGGGAATGCATGAGGGGCTGACTAGGGGCTAAACCATGACAAAAAAATATGAAATTCTACAGCTTAAAGGAGGTTTTTGGGTTTTGATGTTTGGGTTTTTTTTTTTAAATCACAACTTCTGAAATAAACATCATCACTGATTTGTTTCAGAAATAAGCATATTTTAGCTCAATAGACTTGTGTATTTATCCTTTGGCTAAAGTGAAAGCACTCACATTCAGTTACTCTGTAGAATAGCCTGTACAAGCAGCAAGATACAGTCACCATCAGAATTAGTTTTCTGCTGACATAAATACATAATTCCCAATATAGAATAAAAAATATCCAGGAGAGAATTTCTAATTGCCAATACTGCACTTTACATGCAATTGTGAACAGATTTTTGAGGGTGCATTTTTTTTTTTTCATTTGCTCTTAGTGTTTGTATGAGCTACCATGTTGAAATCATAGAGATTAAAATCCTTGAGCTGGAAAATTGTCAAAGCCATTGTGAGGTCCAGAAGTGCCCCTTAATTGCTTCTTTATGTCCAAGTACATCCTAAATTACTGCAGTTTATATGCATGACCTGTCTTTTTAACTTTCTGGCCAGTTTCAAGCAACTGTGGTAGAAGTGCTGAATTCCCACAAGTTTTGTGAAAGTTGGTGATCAGGCAGCAGAGCTTAGGAAAGTCTAGAAAGTTGCTTTCACTTCATGAGACAACAGAAAGTCTTCATTGGAAAAGTTTTCCTTCATGATGAGAGCGCCTCAACTGGAATAAGTATTTTATGATACACCAAGGAATTAATCCCTTCGTCATGGTTTCTCTCCCATGGTGGCTGTTTACTGCCTAATGAGGTGCTACTGTGACTGATGTTTCCACAGCAATTCCAGCATCACCAAGGACTCTTCCCTATGTAGTATCTCTGTACAAAAGGGCTTGGTACAACTCAGTAAAAAGTGAATTAATCATGAGAGATAAATCCAACAGAAACCAAGCTTCAGTAGTTCTACTAGTTTTGTGACCATTCATGTAATTCTGTGGTTTTGAAACCCATAAAATGTTGTGTTTTAAAAATTCTACTAATTTTTGGCATACAGTGTTTCATGGACACATTAGTTGATAAATGCAACATTTCTTTATGTGAAAGGGATTTGCTCTTTTTCTCCTGAATCAACATTTGATTTTAAAGACTGTCCCATTGCTTTCGTGGTAGACTGTAGGGTAATTGGAGCTCCCAGCATTCATAAGAAAATTCTCTAAAACTAATTGAACACAGTGGAAGTGTAATACAAGATAGCTCAGAAACAGCTTCTTCCTACCCTTATTTTTGCTATACTCCCATTTGGACATAACATGTTCTGCATACAAGAAAAAACTCTATAAGTACTCATAACGCTGCATAAGAACTCATATTTACATGCATGAGACTTGTCTGTTGTTGCTCCAGTTCTAAGGACCAATAATTCAAATATGGGGATGTCTGATGACCCGGCAAAAGGTGATAGATCACACCAGTCACAGTTCTCTGGTAAGAGCCAAAACTACAAAATACTCAGTAAGAGGTTCTAATTACTAATGTCCTTTTCTCTAGCAATTCTGTGGATGTTAAAAACCAAAATGTCCTTCAACAAAAACAAACTTCAATTCTATTGCTCTTGAAGTTTAAATTATTCCCAGTGCCACTGTTAGACTTTCTCCTGAAGGATTGTTTTTACCATTGTAATAGTGGTGTCTGATGTACACACATGGTTACTTTTCAAGTAACTTTTACTGAGGGGATTATACTAGTACCTGGATTCAACTTCTAGTCATGCTTGATATCAATTAAATATTTCCAAATGCCTGAGCAGAGTCTAAAAGAGTACCCATGCAATTAGTGAGTGCCATGGACTCTCATCAGTGCCTGTGAAAATGGGTCAGCAACATTTAGAGTGAGCACATGTAAAAGATGATGTCTCAGGGTGCCTTCCAGCTCTCCTCTCCCAAGTCTACAACATACACCATTGGGATGAAGCCTGTGTTGAGCAGTATCTGTGTTTAACATACTGCAGACCATTTCACCACCTTCTTTGAAAGCTTTTGTTGGGTTCCTGAAGTTTACTTCCTCATCATCCCTCCAAGTTTTATTTCTGCCACCCCCTAGACTTCTTTCAATTTTTGGACTTGTTTATCCTTCCCTGTCTTTTTTCTCTAACCTCAGTTTCCTGCCTTCTTTTCTGTATTTCCACTTAAATTTAAAACATGCTTGCAGTCATACTGTACTGATTGTTTCACTAAACCATGAGGAAACAAGTGATGTGTACCATCCTAAGACACAGCTGAAGCTGTCAAGGATTCTCTTGCACATTCAGCTATGAAAGACTTTCAGCTTTGCTAAGAGATTTTGTTTTACTCACTACATCTACTGTGGCTTAAGATCATGCTGAAAAACACTCTAAACATGAACAGTTAAGCAGTGCAAGTGGCTCATTTCTATGTTTTTCAGCCTTAGTGTGCCAGATATATTAGTGTGCCTGTGTAATGATGTAAGTCACTGAGAGCACTCTCCTTCAATCTGCAGTGCCCAGCCACGCCAGCAGCCAGTCTGCTAAATGATCAGTTAGCATCAAGAATAAAGAGTTTAAGCTGTGTAAATAAGAAGCATTCATGTGGTTGGGAAGGGAGGCATTAGTCATTGTGCTAACAGAATATCCTGACTACAAAAAGGACCATAGTACACACAGATTAAGGATCCGCTTATCACTGATATCAAATAAGAGGATTACATATTGCATTAACCAGAGATGTTTTTATATTCCCTGTTCTCCATATCCCAGGCAATTTTTTCTGACCTCTCAGAAGAGAACACTCAAAATGAACTCTTGGAGTATAAAAGTTAATAAGCAGCAGGGATGGCTGAGATTCACTAGATCAGCGGGAAGCCAACTTCTCAGCAGCAAAATAAAGATTTCTTCTGTTCTCTAAATATATTTCACTGAGCACAAATTCCTTTATTGCACCAAGAACATAAGGTGGCATAGACTCTTCCACCTAACTTTGAAAAATTGCCTATTCATATTTGCTCTCACAAGAAAGAGAGGCTATTCCCTTATGCAGTGTGGGTTTGGATAAAGGAAATGGTGCCTGCAAGAGGGCTTGTAGACTAATAAATATGGGCCAACTTTACTACAAATGGAGACCAACCATGTTCTCTAGTGAAGAGTGACTATAGTTTTGGGCAATTCAAGGCAAAGAGGAACCTCTGCACTGTTCCATGTCATGTGGGTATAGCCTCTCTCCTGGAATAAAAGTGATGTTCCAGCTCAGAAGGGTGGCCAGTGCACTTGAGAAGGTGCTCAGTGATGGGTCCACCTAGTAAAGCCCTCAAGTCATGTGTAAACAACCAGACATTCTGCAAAGGGAAGCTCCAGCTCTGACAGATCTCCATGCTACATACATCAGACTCCAGGACTATCAGTTCCACTCTGTGCTGTGGAACTTTCCTCAGGATATTGTTCTACCAATGGTTTGCAGATGCATTTTTTCAGAATTAGTACCATTGATTCTTCCCTTGAGTGAAGTGGCAAGGACAGTTTTTGCAATTCCAGCTGGTAAAAAAATCTTTACTCCAAGAACATGGCATAAGCCAGCTGGATTTTTACAGTAGCAGCACCCTTTCCTTCAATGCAGCTTGCAGTATTACAAGCTAGAAATTTAAGGTAAAATCCAAACTCCTTAATAACATTTAAAAAGTTAAATAAAATTTGATATATTATGAGGTACAGCCTGGAGGTTTTTATTAAAAGGCTGTCTTGAGGACACAGACCATGTTCATAATAACAATAAACCAGTGAAGACCTAATGAGTTCAATCCATTGAAATTTGAATGGAACTTGTAAGCTTGTGAAAACCATATTCCCAGTCAAGTCACACAGCCTTTTGAAGACAATAAGAAAAAGCAGATAAAAAAATAAAGGAAAAATAATAGAATGTTTAGGGGTTGGAATGGACCTTAAGGATCACCTAGGCCCAACATCTGTCACCATGGGCAGGGATATCTCCTACAGGCAGGACATAGTGCCTTTGAAGCAGTACCTGCAAGCCCCAAGAATTTCTGTCCTCACTGATGAGGACAGGATGAGCTGATGGAAACTTGACACTCATGACAACACCTTTCAGAGGATTCAGAAAAGAAGGAGAGTTGTTGGATTCCCACCATCCCACTCTAAACATGAAAGCTGAGCAAAAGCCATCAGACCCTGGCAGAACCAGGTCATAGTCTGATTCATCCAAATGGCTGGGAAAGCCAATAAGACTCTTGACAAGCCTCACTTCTCAGAGTGTCATTCTGCATTATTATTTTGTGATTTAAAGTCCCTCTTCAGCAAGCACATATTAAAACAGAAAATTTCAGAGTGTCAAATCAAAGACCCCCACCTCAGCAAATTGGGTGTCCATAAATGGCCATTCACATACAAGCTAGACTTGATGGTTCCTGTGGAACCCTTCCAATTCAGAAGATTTTCTGAGTGTGAACACTGTATAACTCAGGTGTTACTCTGGGGTAGAGTTGCTGGAGCTGACTCAGTGCAAAGCCAGATGAGACACTCAAGCCCCAAGTAGTTTTCTTGCTTATTCTTGACCACGAATGTCCAAAATGCTGAAGTGAATCCATGGAGTTCACTTTATAAATTGTCTTTGAGAAGAGATTTTTCATTTCCAGGAAGGGCTTGCATCAAAGGGCAGAAAAATGAAATCTTTAACATTCTTGCTAGTGATTTTCTTCATAATTAGAAGGAAAAAAACCCCAAACCCCCCACAAGATCAGAACTGACCCACCATTATTGACCATGCACAAAACTAATTACAGTAAACTACATTACAACAAAACTATTTTTACCAGCATCCCCATTACACTTCACCAGTTCCCAGTGTGTGGAAATAAAATCCATTTAAATGTAACAAACACAATAGTGCCGCTGTTAGAGTCCACTGACAAGTGGTCCATGAGTGAGGCATCAAAGCAGCCAAGGACCAGGTAAATATGTGAAGGGCATTCAGGGCTGAGGATAAGAACTTTCTACTGTCTGGGCCACAGATGAGAGGCAGCAAAGGGGGCTGGCACAGAAGGTGGTGCAGCAGGAAAGGTCAGCTGGAGAGTGGCTGATGTACACAGCTGTGATGGGAAAAGCACTTCCATCAGAAGTGGGGCACTAAATATCTAAGGGGTGTTACAGGAAAAGTGACAGGATTTCAAATAAAATGTGTAGGTAACTCCCTGCTGTGAGAGTGGGAAATAATCAACTGCACTCTCTTCACAGAGAAACGTTCAGGGAAAAATAAAAGAAGAGAATATCTATTTTAGCTACATGCCTAAAATACCAATGAGCCATTCACAGATAGAAACCAGAGATGCAATAGGGTGCACAATGGCATGGCAGGACATCAACAGTCTTGGAAAGAGCTGACCAAGCAGTGGTAACTGCAACTGTGAAAGGTGGTAAAACCAGGTCAGTCCCATCCAGGAGCTAAAAAAAAAAAAAATATCCCCCACTCAGGGATGGGGATGAGAGGATGAATTTATAAAGTAATGGCTGGGCAAAAACATCAGCATGTTTCCAAATAAAATGTTTTTCATGTGAAGTGCAGTGTCAACAGCAGGAAGATAAATCCAAGAACATTTAATTTTTTCCAGAAAAAAAAGCTAAAAAAGTTGAGGAAGAAAATGTGTTAGGAGTGGCAAAGTTTGAAGAGACCCATTAATAGTGGTAAAAAGTGCAATAGAGTCATTTTTCAGAGAGCTGTTTCCTTCTTCATTTCTTTATGAATAGATAAGCATTCCCTCTTGCCTCTATCCAGACTTGCATTGCTATAATACCACTTCATATAACTGCAGGTCAGTGGAGCAATAACAAAATTTTCTCCTAACTGAACCAAAGCATTATTTTCAAAGCATGTCCGTATGAATCTACACACGGTTCATTATAATTTGTGTCCTCTTCTAGTTAGGAGATGAGTCTTTTGGCAGCACAGTATTTCCTAACCCTCAGCATACTCTTCTTGCCTTTTGCCCAGGTGAAGGAAGGTGGGAAATAAAAAAACCAACAGATCCAGAAGGTTTTTACTAATGGTAAAAGTAACTGGTATGAGTAGGGGAGTCAAGCCAGGAATTTATAGTGTGGAGTAATTGAGGGAGACCAGAAGAGAGACTTGGGAAAGAAATCTGGTTGCTGACCTTGAGGGTGTGGGGGGTAGCGATAGTCAACACCTATTTTCTCACACTGTCATAGCAAGTTTAATCTCAAGCATTTATATGATACAGGCTGCAAAATAATTTTCTCCTATTTGGGATAAAGTTTGGTATTGGAAGAGCTCAATCTCCTTCATCTACTTCTTTAAACTTTCTTCTACCCCTTAATCACCACTTGCAGCAAAAGCAAAGCAATCTTTTTCATATCCTTTAGAGTTTCATCTTCACTGAACACTATCAGCTGTTCCCAGAGTTCTACTTTATATCCTATTACAATCCTACATGGGAATTAAATTAGCAGATGCCAAGCCAATTGCCCAGGGAATTTTAGCAATGTAGTCTTTGAAATTTATTTAGAGTGGAATATGTATTCGCTGCAAAAATAGAATGATGTGGGTTTCTCTAAAAACTGTGGCAGATTCACAGATTTGTATGTTCTAGTCTAAACCAGAAATAACATAAACCCCTAAATATATGAAATATTTATATTACCTTTAGTGAGTAAAAACTGAGACAAGCTATATGCCTAAGTTCAGGCCTCCTCTGTTCAGAAAATCCCTAAGAGACATACCTAACAAATATATTCTTCAGGAGAATTTGGAAGATCATACATGTTTCCCTTTATTCTTAAACAAAGGATTTTGGTGTATTCTTGACCTTTTCTCATATTCAAAAGTGAGAAAAATTATTTGCTTTTTTCTCTACTTTTTTACAGAAAAGCATGCTTTTGACTCCATAGAAACAGCATTTTAAGGTCAGTCAAATTAATAAAGTCCTAAAATTTACAGGATCGGGGTAGACAGAAAAAAAGAAGAATGTTCCTGCAAATCAGAAAATGAAGGACAGGCCCCAAGCTTTCTACATTTATTTTTTGAATGGTTTATTATGACAGCAAAGACCTCCTCCTTAAGAGTTAAACTCACTTGAGCAAGAAGCAGCCTCACTCTCTTCTTTAGAGACACCTTTATATGTGGCAACTGTTCATACCCTGCGTAGTATCTGAGCAGACAAAAGGCTTACTGTAAGTTTCTGGAAAGTTTTTCTTTTTCAAAAAGTCAAAACTAATTAATACTGGGATAAAATACTTCACATTAATGCAGGAATTGCAGGAAAAAAATTAAACCCTTGCCTTACAAGAGGAAAAGTAAGATCATTGCTGATGTGTCTGGGAAACCTCCCAGCTATTGTAATGATGGATCCCAACAGTGGAACACAGACAAATCTGTAACTGCAGCTCAAATGTAAACAGATGACATCTGACAGGAATTATGTGAATTCTAGAAAAATATACATGCCAGGCAAGAAACCTATGTACTTCCAGCAGGAAAAAAAAAACCTGAGTCTACATCTCTTTACCTGTACAAGTAAGTAAAATAAGAGTAGAACAAATTTTGCATTGAAAACCCCTGCAATTAAAAAATTATGAGTCACTCCTCCAAACCATCATTAAAAATAAATTACAACACATTTATTTGTCAATTGTTAATTCAGGCTACAGGAAGAGTTGCATTGCTCTTTCTCCTCAAATTGTAGGTATTAGAAAAAACTTATACACATATGTATAAATAGCATATATGCAAATCATGCACTAAAAAATCATGAAATATCAGGAGATCCAGAAGAAAACTTAGTAGAGCTGGAATGAATATAATTATAATCAACTAAAAAACCAAACAAACAAACAACCCAAACAAACACAACAAGGAAGACTGTTTTAGTTTTGGTCCTTACTGCTCACACAAGTTATACCAAGCTCTCCATGAGCACAGACTAGATAACAATGTCTTGTTTGGGGAGGAATTGAATCCTCAGGCCCAAAAAGTACACTCTAACTAGATCCCAAGGCCACAGAGCTACACACCTCCATGTCACCCTGTCTCTATCTATCTTTCTCACTGATAAAGAATCACAGATACTGTGCCAGCAAAGGACACCTTTAGATCCCAAAAGGGGAGGAGGAAGGGTCACCCTCTATCCTACACCTCATGCAAAATGAAGCAGCCCCAGGCCTGGTATGCAGAGAACAGCGATGCACAGACAGAAAACCCTGAGAAAGTCTGCAGAGTCCTACAGATTTTGTGGTCCTACTGCAATACTGAATTTTGAATGGCTGAAGTGATATCAGTGATCAGATCAGCTAAATGCAGGGATGCTCACGTCTTAGTGTTAGCAATCCCCTGGGGGCCACCACAGTTCTGAATTAGATACAGCACCGCCTCAAAAATGCACACCATTGATTCATTCTCTAGAGCTATCATATGTATTTCCAGACGGTGCTTTGAACTTGTATCAGCAAGATCAATAGTGCTGCCTTTTATAGATTGGAACGCTGCAGCCTCACAGTTACTACTTCAGCATATATGAAAGACTAGCAGGATATAAAGGGATCACATTCAGCTCAGTGTGTTAAGAAAAATCAAACAGGCAGGGCTTTGGCTCCAAATTACTCCAAAGGTCAAGATGAAAATGGAGCACATTACCTACCATGCCATCTTCTGAGCAGTATTAATATTTTCTTAGCAGTCTTGATGCCAAACCAAACCCAGCCTGCAACATTAACATTCTTGCCAGTAGATCTTCTGACTTTCTAGAGTGACCTGTCAATTTACTCATCAGTGAAAGATTTTTCCTTACCCAACATTAAATTGGGATTTGTACTTACTAAAATACATAAGCTCCAAAGGAGTGGTATATTGTTATTGTAGAGACTGCCTACTGCAACCTACCTCTCTGCTCTCTGGCTGCCACAGCATCTTCACAGTGGTGGTTCCAATCTCCCCATCTGAGAAGCTTTAGAAAAGGGGGTATGCTTCTGGCTAGAAAAAACTGACATTCATTTGCAGCCAGCCTCCACCTTTCATTGAGGCTGCAAGTGGAATAATTCAAAAGTCAATACTGCTGAACCTGTGTGCCCAAATACTCTGGTGGTCACATTTCACAAATTTTTACTGGAAAAAAATGCGTGTTGCAGAGAGTACTGTGGGTCCCTGAGGAGACCCTGAGCTGAGTAGTGCAGAACAACTCTCCACATAGAGGAGGGCAAATAAATCCCTCCCTGCCACATGCCCGCCTCTTGTTCAGCACTCTGGACACAGGCTAAAGAAACTCCCCATATTCACAGGTGGCAACATAATGCTGAGACTTCACAAGATTTTTGTTTCATCTCAAAAGCCTTCGGGAGCCTATAGATGTGATGTTAAAGGAACAGAAGTAGGATGAAACTTAAATAGTTTCATGCATATTGCAGCTTATATTGAATAAGAACAGAATATAGCAAGTCATGGAGGAATCAACACAAATACTACCACATTTGATTCAGAATTTCATTAAAACCACAAAGCTATTTTTGCAAGAATTCAGAAAAATTCTCATCAAAAACTAAATTTGATGGCAATCTCAAATTTCTCTGTGACTCAACATAAACTCAGATAAATCACCTTCCAGATAATTAATGTCAAAATCAACAATAAAAAAAAGGCATTTCATTCTTATACTAGTTGCCTTTGGACTGCTTTGGGGCTGCATATGGCCCCAGATGAGAACATCTTAAATCTGTACTTTTGTCTGGTGGGTATCCAATTTCAGATGACATCAATACTGTGGATGTTCTAGCAGTTGCATACATACACATGCAATTGACATTATATGCATAGTATCCTGGAATACATGATTAATTTTTGTGGTTTTTGTCCCTCTTTGAGACTGTAAGTTATATAAGCAGTAGTTTCAATTATTCAGGCAGGCAGCTAGAAAGAACAGACCTCAACTGCTTTCTTTTTAAAATGTATACTTGTAAATTAAGAAGCATTTCAAGATTAGGCATCTGTCCAATTCGTTTTATCATTTAGTGTGTTATGCTAATGAGGATGCTGTTTCTTTAATTATACAATTTGAAGAAAAAATTGCATTCAGTCCCCTTGATCTTCTTTAAAACCATTCCCATGCTTGATTCCCCTATAGGCTTTTAATCACGCTGCCTCAGTGTGAAGCTCTGCATTTGAGCAAAACTCTTCCCAAAACTGGTTCACTGAGAAAGTTTAAATTGTTCTCTCATTGGAGCTATGTCCTCTACCACTTGGCACCTTTAGGAGGAAGAGCCATAAGATTCAAACTAGTACTAGCTAGAACAAAGAGTAATGGAGATTGTTAACATACAATGTATGTAACACACTAAATGCCAGGACTTGTTAGACAGGGGAAGAGAGACAACTGAAGTGATCTATAAAATAATACCTTTCCATGACACTTCTCAGTAGAATTCAGAAAAATCCTATTTAAAATCAAAGTATGTATCATTAGCTGTTAAACTTCACTAGGCAAAATTACCCATATATGATGTTCATGGGCATTTATTATTAGTCAAATGCTTCACTGTGGCTTTTTTGTCTGCTTTAGAAGACACTGCAATAACTAAAGCAAATGTATGTTTCAGTTACGGTATATCCATTTAGAGCTTAACTGCAGTATTTGTTAACATGTTGTGCTTTCATCCTACACTGATAGACTGAATTTTGTTGAAACCAAGAACCAAATTGCACTAACATCTTGAAGCAAAGTATTTACAAACAAATATTCTGACACCTCATTTATCTGTTTTGTCATAAAATTGGCTTATACATAATTAATTATGAAAAATAAGCACACCATGCTTTCATGCACTTTTACTTTGAAATCCAGGTCACACTTTGTTTTGAAATTCAGAAAAACAATATGAATAATATAATTAACATATCAGAAGATTCTTGGCAAATAACTTTAACAGGCTAAACCAGGAGCTTATGAAGTTCTTGCTATTCTGTCATTGCAGAGAAATAATTTCTTAACCCTTGTTTATATGCTTCACTTTATTTGACTAATCCTTCGTACTGAAAAGATTTTTGGAGTAGGTATCCTCCTACTAAGCCACACAATGCTGAATGAAAACAGTGTTCTTGTCCCAAAATATCTTTAAGCTAATTCCTGCTCTGTGGGCTTGTTTCCAGATGGGATACTGCTCCTTAGAAACAGCTCAGTAATGGTGTGGTTATAGATGAGAAAACAAAATTTGAGATATAGAATCATAGATTTGTTTAGGCTGGAAAAGACCCTTAAGATCATCAAGTCCAAGCATTAACCCAGCACTGTCAAGTCCACCACTAAGCCATGTCCTGAAGTGTCACACCTGCACATCTTTTAAATACCTCCAGGGATGGTGACTCAACCACTTCCCTGGGCAGTCTGTTCCAATGGCTGGAACAGACCAGGCTGTTCTCTTTCTGGGAAGCAGCTTTTCCTAATATCCAATCTAAACCTCCCTTGATGCAACTTGAAGACATTTCTTGTCCTTCTGCTACCTGGGAGAACTTTCACCTGGCTACACCCTCCTTTCAGGCAGTTGTAGAGAACAAGGTTTCCCCTGAGCCTGCTTTTCTCCAGGCTAAGAAACCCCAGACTTCTTAGCTGGTCCTCACAGGACTTACACTCCAGACCCTTCCCCAGCTCCACTTCCCTTCTCTGAAGGTGCTCCAGCCCCTCAATGTCCTTCTTGCAGTGAGGCCCAGAACTGACCACAGGATTTGAAGTACTACCTCACCAGTGCTGAGTAAGGCTTTCATAACCCAGCTGAATACATAAAGTGAGTCATTCTACAGGTTCTTCACACATGGCATTTAGTTGTCAAAACACCTTTGTGATGACACATTTCAGTATTATATTGTGCTTTTCTCAGGCATTTGCATTTGATCACCTCATGTAAACTATCCTCTGTCTGTACAGCTCCTTACAGACCCTCCCCAGTTCCAGATGTGAGAATCATTTCTGCCAACAGAGAAAGATCACACCTTGACCAGCCACTTGCTGGTGAGAACTTCTAGGTGCATGCTGTTTTCAGTAAACCATTTACCTGGTTATCACAGTAACAGCCATTTCTCATGACTTTTCTTTCAAGACCTTCCCAAGGAATGAGAAAAGAGGTTTATCAGCTTTTGACCTCAGCTGCTTTCTAGAGCCAACCCCAAAGCCAGCTGCAGCATCAACTCCAGCTCAGGAAGTTTGCCTTGTCTGCACAGCAGCTGAGTATTGGCCACTGGCTTGCAAAAGGCCACATGGGCTGGGGGCTGCCAACTGAAGGGTTCTGACCAGCAAACAAGAGCCTCCCATGTCAAAACAAATGGCCAAAATACTTGTGATTGGTGCATTGCAGAGCTAGAAATAGAAAGCAGTTCTTTCACCATACTGTGGTATTTGAATAGCTTCTCTTTTAAAAGGCCAAACAGTTCATTCCCCTGAAAGCTTGCTTGCAATGGCAATGGCTGGGCTTCATTTCAGTAAATATTAGAATCGCCTTTTTCAAAAAGGAAGCTCAATTCTTTTAAAGGTTAAGAAGGTAACAGACAAACACACTATTTAAAAAAACTCAAAATACTAGAAGGCACTGTACTTATTTATGATTAAAAGGGTGGGACAATAAAGCCATAGATACATGACAAGAAGGAAAACAGAATCTGGAATACTGGCAAATGACAAGTTGAGGGAGAGGCCAAGGTCTGCTAGAAATCATCAAGTGAGATATTTCTCAAGCATGTCTACTCAAAGGTATGAAAAATATTGTCACATTAAATTTTATTCTAGTAGGGAGTCTGTTCTGGAGGGACCACTTTAAAAGTGTGGCTTTGGGAAAGTCTGCAAATTTTAGTCACAGCTTAATACAAGAGAGCAGTGGAATCAACTCTAGCTGATGTTATATTTGGCTCCTACTGGATACACAGGTGAACCATCTAACCAGAAAATTATGTTTCAATATGGAAAAGAGCAATTTCTTTTGCAAATGGAAAACAATGTGCAATCTTAACCAATATCTAATTTATTTGTTTGGATATTTTAGAAAGACCATTTCTCAAAAATTAAAAACAAATCATATGTTAAACTGAGCAGGGGAAAATAGTCACATAGAAAAATATAAAAGGACCTGCTAAGGGATGCTTTATTACATGTCAAAAATAAAAAGGAAAGTCACTGTGCTACAGACTGAAAGCAAGCTTTTATGGTTGAAGAGTTCTGACTACAGAAGATGAAAGCAGCAGAAGAGAAATCTGTAAAACAAATGAATAGTACATAACAGATGGGGGAAAGCCACTGTTAGCAATGAATACAAATTAACATTGCAGAAATGCAAGCAAACAATGGAAGCAAAAATCCAGTAAAATCTATGGTGATGTTTATTGCAATATCAGCTTCTCCTTAAATGAACAAGAATAAGAGAATGCCAAGGAAAGACTTCAATAGTTGGTCATTCCATACAAAAATTACCAAAAAGTTTAGAAAAAGACAGATTTGACAACTGCTTCTCTGCATTCAGAAAGATGCAAGATGCCCTATTCACTTGTTACAGTGATAATGATACCACTATAACTTGAGAGAGCTTTAAGTAGCCCCTCAGTTTAAACCCTGCATTCAAGACCAGAGGGCAGATGAATCAATAACTTTTATTTCAATGACTCTTTTAAAAGCCATAGGTGCACTAAAGGCTCCTAGTGACTGGAAAGACTATCAAAGCAGCATTTACAAAGGTTAAGTGGGATAAGCAAGGCACCTTTCAAGCAGTTAGACTGACATCAGTAGTAAGCAACAGCAGGGAAAAATTAGCATGGGACACAATCAATAAGGCATTGAAAGACAGTCACATAATTAACACCAATCAACACAGCTGTATGGAAAACAGGCCTGGTCATGTAAATCCGATCATTTGTATGCAGTGACATCATTTGATAATGGTATGTGCTGACAGGACGTATTTCTAGCCCCAATTTCACGCTACACAGTGATTTAAAGTCATGCTATACATAAAATCCTGAATTAAAAGATTCACCATACTAAATCAACACTGCTCATTGCAAGTGAATCTCAAAAGTGACTAGCTAAATGGATAACTGCACAGAGAATCAACATCCTGATAATAGAATCCTTGTCAGTCCAGCAGGGGAAAAAAGTGAAGTACAACACTCAGAAGCTCAAAAGAGATACTGTCTTGGAAGGCAAGGCTCATTATTTACTGAAAAAATTTAATGGTGACATGGTAGATTGAGTACTACTGGCACCCTTTAAATTAAGACCTGGTCTCTTCCAGAAAGATGTGCTAAATAAAAATCAAAGGACTACTACTGAAATACTGTGAATTCCTCTGACCTCTGCAGAGGAGGCAAGAAGAATAGATATTCATGTGGTCCTCTTTGGTCATTAAATTCATAAGCCTGGGAAACAATGACCCAAACATTATTAATCCCTCAGGAATTTAATGCAATAAGTGAATCATGCTTAATCTATCTGATACAGTGTAAAGCATTTTGAGTATTTCTATGGGTTTTCAGCTGTAATCCAGTGTTAAATTACTGGATGACTATTAAAATATTATCAAGCCACTTCCCTGAAATTCTGATTTTTTTGGCTAAATGTAGCAAAAATCCATCCCTATGCACAAATAGGAAAGGGCAGCATCAAACTCTTAATCCACACCTCCCCATGCAGATCACTTTGACCTGTTCCTAGGAAGTTATTAATTTCCATGGCTTATCAGAAAGTCTCCTAGCAGGCAGAGCTGTGACTAACACTAATTTCATGCAATTAGGGTTATGCTCATATATCCATCATCTTCCTAAGCCATGCTCCAAGATCAGTACAAGAGGTAAAAGTCATGTAACCCCTGCCAAACATGATTTGATTCTGTCTGTTTGAAACAAAACACAGGGTTTGGAAAATGCTGTTCCTGGAAGCAGCTCTGGAATAGGCCAGGAGACATTATACATTTTGTAGCAGGCACCAAAATTGCAAAAAAGACTTACACCCCAAAGATGAGTAGGCACAGTTACAACTGCTTTTAAACCAGTACTATTTGTAACAATGGAAATGCATTTAAAAATATTTTTATGTAATCTTTGCATCACTCAGTGTCCTGCAATGTTGTCCTCAAAGAGATGATGAGCACTGCACTGTGCATGCTCTTTCATGTCGGGCAGCACACAGGGCTGGAGCAGCACAGGCCACCTGTGAGCCTATAAACACAAGATTTCTCTGGTGTTCAGCCATCTGACTGCTGCAAGGATGTTCATGCCACCCAGAAGACAGCGACACTCCAGTTCACTCACTTATTTCACAGCCATAATCACAGTATTTGTGACTGAGTGTGACTGACACCAGAGAAACTGCTTTTGACTTTGGGTCTCCCCATTGGAATGCCTATGGCCATGTCGATGTCTCAAACTGTTTTTATCACTTGAGGGACAGGATCATGCCTGCCCACAGGAGATGAATACACAGAGGCTTCAGCAGGCATTGTTATTGCTCACCACAAATGCAGCCTCATGCCATGACAGCACAGTTTTACCAGAATCTGTCACAGTCACCTCCCCTCTGACAAAGTTATGCCTTCCCAAGCATGTAAGACTATCTTCCAATATTGTTACAATGCCTCAAAAAATGACAGGATTTACTTTAGATATATATAGTACAATGGTTTGGATCTCTTCAGTGTATACTATGCCTAACAAAAAAAGCAAAAACATTAGGAAAGCGAAGGTCTATTTTTGTTTGATAATTTTCCACAGTAAGAAAGCCTCATAGTCTGCTTTAAAATCTACTGCTTACACAATCATTAAACAGAATTTCCATTGGATAAAATAGCATTATTCAAAAAGAATCAAGGACTTCTTGAAAGTGTTATTTAGTGGCAAATACATTTAAAAGATTAAATCAGGCATTAATAATACAGAAGACAAGCCTACCCAAAATGATGGAAAACCAAGTTTTTCTTCCATTGGTGATAGTCCCAGGGTGGAAACCTTAAAAAAAACAAAAAGGAAAGAAAAAACAAAAGCAAAACAAAAGACTCATTAGAACTAGAGTAGGTAACAAGGGCACACACCATCAAATCATCTGTAAACACAGTGCTCAAGATTAAACATCCTGCCCTTCTGATTAGGATCCTGTCCAAGTTTCCTGGTGTTAGCTCACAGATAAGCTGATCTGCCTTAGCACTGAGTGAAGTGAAGCAATGCACCTACTCTTAGAAGGGGAAGAGGATACAAAACCGTTGTGAAACAAACTCCACATTTTCTGTTCCTCTTCCTCTGGAATATCTTTAAAGTCAACACTCAAGTGAAATTTAGGTACAGCAACTGAAGGGGAAGCACAGATTCTACCCAGTCAGGTTTTAATATGTTTACAGAGGTCATTGTTTTAAAGACACTGTGCTACTTGACACCCTGTCCCCTTGCCACATTTTGATGTGACATGGGTGATGTGGTGTTGCTCAGGGAGATTTAGGTGCATTTGCTTGTGATGAGATCATCCAGAGAAACTATGGAAGGAAAGAACAAAAACAAGAAAGGGTGAGGAAGCTCATCCAGAAAGCTTACAGAAGGAGCTTCTCACAGAAGTCAGGAGAAGATTACAATCACAAAAACTAAACATTGTGCAGCAGAGAATGTGAATTATGTCAAAAGACAACAGGTCAAGGCAGAGAAGGAAAGAAAGCCAGCCCTGAGATTTGATAAGAAGTCATGGGAGGTGCTTTTACTAATGGTAAAAAAAGACCAAGCCAAACTGTTGAGATTCAGAGATGAAACAAGAACAGGCTCTCTCAAGTAGCACTGACCAGATTAAAAGATCATAAAAAGAGGTGAAAAATGTTTTGGGTTGGAATTTTTAGAGGGAAAATAATTATGTGATTTCTTTTTAATTATGTGAGTGATATGCATTTATTTATATTATTATGGGAAAGGGACAGGAGATATTAGAGTGAAGAATTAAGACATATGAGTGCATGGAAGACCAAAATGAGGGATCTTAACTGGAACAAGCAAAGCAGGTGGAGTTTAGATGAGACCTGAGAGTATAACAGAGAAGGGAAGAGAGAAAGAATTGGGAAGCAGAGGCAAGAGAGGAAGGGGAGACCACAACAGTCTTTTTCCCTGTTGTAAAGACCAAGTGGAGAAAAGGTAGATTAAAATCTAACTGCATTTTACCTTCCCCCCCATCCCCCATCTTCCATTCCCCAGCAATGCAGTTACTACTTTTCAAATAACTCAGTTAAATTAAGTTGTGTGTTCAGCCTCATTAGCCACCATCTCCATTGCCCTGCAGTTTTAATTAGATAGGTCTCTTTGTGCACAGCCACCTCAATCCTTCCCCACCAAACAATTCCACATCATCATTCTTCAAATGCTCCCCGTTACACCAGAGGCAGCCCAGGTGATCAGGGCAGTGCAGAGCTCTCCCATGGAGATAGTGAGGCAGGATCAGCAATATACACATTCTTTGGGCAGGGCTGAGCTGCCCTTCCACACTGTTTCACCCATTTTAAATAAGAAAATGTAATTGTAAATGACAATTTATGACAGAAGGGTCAGACCCTCTGCATAAACACCAAGCCCCAAATTTTTCCCAGTAGCCTCTTTTCTGCTCCATGAGCCATCTATCACCTCCACACCCACCCCATGAAATCGCAGAGCAGGAGCAAGGCCCCTACACCCCACCAAAGCTGGGGGATCACAGGGGTCCCCTGAGCTCAGAATTACACCTGGCTGCTGCTCTTCCCCCACACTACCCACCCTGGCAAGCCCAGCACATCCCTCAAGGCATCAAGACATGGCACCATCCAGAGATAGGAGAAAGCCTCACAAGGACCTGCTCCGAAGGTCTGACCAAGACTTAGGGTTTTTTAGGAGCTTTGTGGTTGGTTTTGTTTTGTTTTTTTGTTTTTTAACTAGCACAGGAACAAAGGTACCAAAACCATAAGATGACCAGTTTTCAGCTGGAAATGGAGGCAAATGCTGAAGTTTCAGAAAAAAAATGCAACTGGCAAAGGATCAGGTCTACTCATGGGGAGCAAGGAAGGATTTTCTAAGGACAGAGCTTCTGCTCCAGGCACTATTTGCAATCTATTAGAAGAAAGACTGTAAATCCAGCAGGCATGATTGGCAGAAAACCCCTCAGAGCAAAGGACCTCTGCTCCATGGCTATCCTGCAACCCCAGAGGAGAGCCTGTGGAGCTCAGCACCACTCCCAGGCTATTCCTGGCTGCCCAGGGTCAGCAGTGGCAGAGCAGGGATTAAAGCAACTTAGATTTGTTATGTAAGGGACATGTTGCTCGTGGCTTCTCTCAAATCCCAAAGATGTTGCTATTATGTAATAGGAACAATCAAACAGGGAGCTCTTCTGTGATTTGATTTTTTAAAAGTGTTGAGCAGCTGAAAATGAACAGTGGGATTCTGTCAGACTCAGTGTAATGTTTTCTACTCTAAATCCAAGATTTAACCTTAAAAATGCTGTAGCTTACAGGGACAATGACTCAGCTTTCACTTCACTCAAGATACAGAAAATAAAGCAAACTTCATCCACCTCCTCACCAGGTGAGGAGCACAGCTCTTACCCTCTGAACCAAGCCCGAGGGCTTGCATTGTTTCAGCATCAGTATCCTGCTGTCTCTACTGACATTTAAGAATTACTCCTATGAATAAAGGCTGTGGACCTGGCTGTGAACTTTGCTGCTTGGATTGGATGGTGGCTATGAGCCACACTGACACAGGCTTTCATCAATGAAAAATGCAAGCTCATTTGGCAAAGTCTCAAGATTTTGTCTTCTTAGATTATTACTGTAACAATTCTGATACTAATGCACACAATTGTGCAAGATACATCTATGCATACACACGTTACTTAAAACATGCATATTAGGGCAACAAATTCCATTGTTTCTGTATTTCACTTAACTCATACTTGGGGCATGCTCCAGCCTTATCAAGGATGGATAGGTGCAGATACTTCAGGGAGTCCTGGATGATAAATTGATCAAACTGCTGTCATATCAAGATTAGCACTTCAGCCAGTCTGGTTTTGTTTTATAAACTTACTAATTTCCAGTTTATAAACCATGCCCATTCCTTTATTTTCCCCCCAATGTTTTCTTAGTATGAGATCTCAAAATGAAAAAAAAAAACACTTTTGATGTAGGTCTGATTTCCTATTTATTCTCCTAGCCTCTCAATCTTCTAGCACATTAAAGAAACAGCCCAGTTTCAGTGCTCATGCTAAATACTTGTTGTGATTCTTTTAGCATTAAACAATTCAGATTGTGATGGTGATACAGCAAACCTGTCCTAAGTACTTGTACCCAGTCTGATATTTCTAGTCTTGTTCATGCAGCTGTTTGATTCCACCAAAGCACATGTGAACTGTTTCCAGAGGTTGTGTTCCTTCCTTTTTATAGTCTCACCATTATATCACACCAAGACCAAAACAACTTTTCAGCAGCCCCAAGAGAAGAACCTAAAATCCCCATGGTCTGATAGACCAGAAGGAACAAATTCATCCTTAGAGTATGAGTCTGCTGAGCACAGTCAAGCATAATTTACTTTTAAATTTCTTATCTGTGCCCAGCATCCTGCCAGTTTTCCCTGTGCATAGCACATCATGATTCCTCACAGCATTCTGGTATGAGCCAAAAGCATCAAAATTCAGAAATACTTAATAAAAAGCTTTATATTTTTCTCCCATCACAATCTAATTCTCATCCAGTAACACTAACATACTGTGGAACACAGAAACACATTACCTGGGTAATGGTCCCTCTGAATTTTTCTGGCAGGATAAATTTGAGAATTATTGTGAGGCCTGCCTCAGACTGAAATCACAGGTGCCTTTAAAAGGTTGTTGTTCCACGTGCCCCCTGCAAAACTTGGCAGAGAACACAGGCCAGAGGGAAAAAGCACTATCAGAGCATCTCTATTTGAGCTACCCTTGCCTGCCAGACTGGCTCTTGGACAGCCCTGGTATTTTGCCATAACATAGGGTGGCCCATGGGGATAATAAATATGAAAGCAAACTCATTTAGGATAAGCTATCAAATAGTTAAAATTCAAAAAGTAAAATTTAATAGGGAAACTAATTTGCCCAGTATCTGTTTTAGAGGCTTGTTTACTTTTTAGCTATGATTTCAAAGGGAAGTTATTCTCCTGTAAATGCTTGGTGATTGTGCCCAAGAGGTGAGACTTGCAGCTGTGCAGAGAAGAACAAGTTATTCCTTTCTTCCAGCTTTGCATCCCATGCAGCAGCTGTTTCAAAGCAGTTTATGGCCCTCAGGCTCATATAAGGAGCAGCAACCTGTATTACACCAACAACTGAATTCAGAGTCACAGCTGTAGGCTGGGAGGGGAACCCAAGAAAATTTTGATGCTTTTGCTAGTTTTGTGGATTGCATAAAATCACTGATCTGCAAGTTATGTCACTAACAGCAAAAGCCTGGTAACTGCTGTTTTACCAGATGCTTCTGAGGATTAAGCCATTTTCAGAGATGTTTGATGTTGAGACCTCTGCTGGAGCAAAACAGATTTCACCATCCACAGTCCCCAAATGCTCTGCAAGAGTGAGCCAGCATACTCCTCCCAGTTTTTGGAGAAGCTAAAGCACAGTCTTAAACCAAAGTTACCATATTTATACAGGAACAGAACTTGGATTTCCTCACTTGCAGCCAATGCACCACTGGTGCACTATAAGCTATGCCACACTATGTCCCAAAAGTGGCATTAATTTTTCCTTGAGCAGAAAACAGTTCCTGCCCCAAAATGTGAAGATTCACTATCCCAGGACTTTAGGAACTCTTTGCCTGACTGTCAGCTTTCTAGCCTCTTAATTTAAAAAGAAAATACAAATCCTTAAAGAAATTACTGAGACAACTGCCTAAATAAAGTATTAAAAAGCAAGGTCTAGCACACAAGTCTTACGAGGAGAGCTTAGTGAGCTGGGGTTGATTAGTTTGGGGAAAAAAACTCCTGGGGGACCTTATTGCTTTCTACAACTGCCTGGAAAAAAAGATTGTAATGAAGTGAGGATGGGCCTCTCCTCACAGGTAGTAAGCAACAGAACAAGAGGAAATTGTCTCAATTTGTGCCAAGGGAGGTTTAGGTTGGATATTAGAAAAAATTTCTTCACTGAAAGAGTTGTCAAGCACTGCAATATGCTGGCCAGGAAAGTGGAGTCACCATACATGGAGGTATTTAAAAGATATGTCGATGTGGTACTTGGAGACATGTTAGACTTGGCAGTGCTGGGTTAACAATTGGACTATTTTTCAAATGTTTTCAGTATTTTACATATACGTCTTTTGGTTGCAAAATACTGACCTGGTTCTCTGTCATAACAGAGTAACATAGGAAAGAGCTTTAATTGGTATAAATCACTTGGTTGTCAAGTTACAGCAAATTATAGCAGTTAACCATTTCTCCACTTGCTTTGCACCCTACTGACCCTTATGAAGAAGGTATTTCTTATGAAATCATTGACAGAAGTCAGTCTGGTGGTTTCAGCATTTGTTGAACTCTGGAGATCTTTCTGGTCACCTTAGATGAAGCACTGAATCTTATCCTCTTTCCAGTTCTCCACTGGAAAACCCAGAATAGCAAGATGATACCATATAATAGCAAAGGGCAGAACAACAACCAAATCAGGTTTCCAGAGAGTTCAGCATCAAATGTATACCCAGCAACAGAAAACAACAGCATTCCCAAGTTCACAAGGATGCTACTTATATTAGGATAGTGCCAAAGCTGTACAAAAATCCATCTGAATTATTTTCCTAAAGAAAAACTATTTCATCAGTTTTGAGTCTGCAGTAAAAAAAGTTCAGGGAAGAACAAACCACCATACACTGAAGTTTTGCTCTCCTTTGCTACTTTCTTTCCAATTTCTGCTGCTTATGACTTCTTTGACAAAACTGACTGCAGCAGGTTTGGTAATAGTTGCATTTAAACAAGGTCAGTATAATTATAAATAACTTCTGATAAAATGCAGTACTTGTCAAGTGAAAGCATTTGCTAAATCAGCTGGCTCAATAGTCTTTTTAGTAAGCCTCAGCATCTGGACAGGGGAGGAGGAGGAGCAGAGATCCTCTTGCACTGCTTGCTGCTGGCATTTCAGCAAATATCTTCACCCAGATATCCATTATTATGCCTAGATCTTTTCTTCTATAGAGCCTTCAATCAAATGTTAAACCAACTACTGTGTATGAGTCTCTATTGTATTGTATTATTTAACTTTTTCTGCCATTGTGTGACTTTCCAGAGAGTGCATATGTAAGTAGAGTTGGCTGTAACTCTGTCCTACACTGACTTCTGGTACTTCCTGAATGAATTTCAGAAACAGAGAACACACACTGCAAGATGAAAATCTTTGTTCTCCTAACTTAGGAGAGAGGACTGATTCTCACTGGTTACCAGGTTGCCAGCACAGCCTCTAATGTGCTTTACAGCTGCACTTCTGTTAGCTCACCTCTCCTATCTTCCTAAATAGCTAATATTGCTTACTATAACATAAATGTATTTTACATAAAAATACACACTCCAGAAAGTAAGGCTATGAGTTTAAAGTTGCTTTCCTACTTGTTACAGTTGCTATCACTAAAACAAAATGTACCACGATAGAAAATGCTACCATAGAGAAAAACTATTTATCTGACCGAACCCTACACTTGCCATTTGTTAGATCAATAGCCTAATATCCACCTCTGTCCTTAAAGTGACAAATATACAGAGAAACACAGTACCATATTAAAAGCTACTGCAAATAAACCACATGGACACAGCCCTACAAACATTTTCCTCTCTCTGTGTCCCATCCCATCATCCCTCCCCTCCCCCCACCCCCCCGTTCCCAGGTAGCAATTTCCAAACTCACAGTGTAGCGCTGAAAGAATTGCTTACAGAATCCCCCTTCTGTACCTTAAAATAGAGCTGATTCTCCAGAAATTAAGGCGAGGCTAGGCACCATGGAATGAGACGTTAACCCTCATTTGCACACACGCAGCTCTCTCCTACCGCTCTCCGGCAGCACAGGCTGCGCTGCTCTCCACAACAGATTGCATAAATAGGAGACAAGTAGCTGGGTATATTTAATTGCATTGGAAACAGGCAGACCTAGTAAAGGGTTTATGTAGCATGGGATACAGAAAAGCCTACAACCCTGCTTGAAATTGGGGATGAGAAACAATAAAACCCACAAACACTGCACTGGATGTAGGGAGCATAAAACAATCCCTGAATGAAATCACACACGAACCAAAACAAAGCATTTACACGAACCAAAACAAAGCATTTATGCATCACATTACATCCAGCTCATCGGCTGCCAAGTGCCTCCTTAATGCAGTCATCCGTTGCAAAGTTAACCTGCATGCAAACACTTGACATGCAAATGATTTTGCTACCGATGCTTTATAAGCAAATATTTCTAATGCTTGACCCGCAGAGAGGTGTTTATATTTTTTTACCTTTGCAGTTTTTAATGCAATTATAAATGTCAAGGCTTATTCTTTTCATGTTTAGTGCAATGTTAGGGATCATTGGCTCCCTAACACAGGTACCTGTACGGGCTGGTGCGACGGCACACAAGCCTCCTCTGCACTGTTACCTTCGGGAGGCAGCGATGGGGACCGGGGAGAAAGAAGCAGGGGAAAAGATAGAGAAGGGGATAAAGCAAAGAGGGAAAGGGTACCCGTACTCATTTAAACAGAGTTGGAAACGACCGATCTAGATGAACAGCTCTTCAAGCAGAGGCATTTTACTTGAGTAGGAAGACCTGAATTCGCTGCCCTATCTTCCCACGTTTAGCTTTCCCTCCTTAGGAAAACGCTGCTTTTTATTCGTAGTAGCTACTTTACCTTCCATCATTTTTCGGAAAAATATTGTGATGCTGTTATATGCCACGCACGAGGCTGAGAGTAATAGCAGCATTTCAGCCCTGCGCTCCCGTGGGCTGCCGGCATTGCCCTGAGCCCTCCGCTGGCCCGTGCCGAAGGCTCGGCCGTGCCCCGGGGTCCCCAGCCCTCCCGGGACCCTGCTTCCCTCGGCACTGTCGCCCCGCTGGCACGCTGCTGGCGTGCAGCCGGCAATTGCGATCCGCGCACGGAGAGCGAAGCCCGCTCGAGCCAGTCCGGCTATTGGCATCCCTAGAACTTTTGTCTGAACAGATTTCATCACAAATATTATCCACCCTGATAAGCAAGCTGCGCTTGCTCCCCCATCTCCTGCCCGCACCAGGGGTACAGGAGCAGCCACCAGCCCCGCCGCGCCCCGTCCGCGCAGGAGCTATCCCCATCTCCCGGAGCTTTTGCCCATGTCCCGTTCCCGGCGCCCCGGGGGCGGTGAGCACGGAGCAACCGCAGCCCCGGGGCGATGCGGGGCAGGGAGGGGCGCACACCCACGAGGCGGGAGCGGAGCCGGCGCTGCCCGCGGGACGCGCGGCGCTCACCCGCCTCGGTGCTCCTGCCCCGGTGCCGCCGCCGCTGCCGCGCCGCCGCTGCCGCGCCGGGCGGACGGCGCGGGCCGGGCACGGGCCCGGCTTTTATAGCGGCCAACGCCGCCCCGCAGCGCCCCCTGCGGGCCCGCCCGCGCCCCGCGCCCCGCGCTCCGCCCGCGCCCGCGGAGACGCGCCGGCAGCGCAGCGCACCGCGGCACAGACAGCGCCCGCCGGCGCGGCTGTGGGGCGCGCCTGTCGCTCCCCAGATGTTTTTTATTTCCCAGGTTAGCGCCCTGGAAGCACGTAGGTGGTTGTTAGTAGGTTTCCGAATGGGATGTTTGATTTTTGGGGTTTTTTTTGGGGGGGAGGTGGGGGAAGAAGGGAAATGTTTAGGGTCAGCGTCTGTGTAATAGTGCCTCTGATGGCATCAGGAAGAAACGGGACTTGCTCGTGGTATGGCTTTTCTGCTCCTTGCTTGCCTGCCCTCCAGTGCTCCTTGGCTCCGAGTTCATTTCTCTTTCACCCTACAATGAGCAAGAGAATAGAAAAACGAATAAATAAATACTCGAGCAGAGACACAATTTTGCTTTTCAACAAAACTTGTAACTCGGAGGGTAATCTCCATCACTTTTACTATGCTTAAACTGCAGCCCGAGGGTTTTACTCCCGTAGCAAAGAGAGCTCTGTGGTACCGGCAGGGAATCTTTATTGTGCGTTTACAGCCTTATCTGCACCTACAGCCCGTGCTACAGCTCTCTCTATGGGCATTGTTACATTCCCGGTGAGCTAGCGCTTATTGTTTCAATCAGCTGTTAAAATCGGCAAGCAGGCACGAGATCAGATGGGAGTTTTATCATCTGTGTCTAATGCTGGGCAACTCAATTAATTTTTATGAAGTCCTCTGGGCAAATGCATGAGGATCTGTTCAGGAGGGGGTGATGAAGGGATTCCTGGTTTGCGAGGCCAGCCAGATGATACACAGCATCCTCCTGTCTGGGAGCCCCTGCAGTGATGCCTGGAGACACCGGGAGAATAGCCAGGAGCTTACACAGAGCTATGAGACAGAGAGAGCCTAGGAGTCTAGGGAGACATGGAAAGAAATGTCCATTATCTACATAACAGTGCCAGCCTGGCCCTTTGGCAGATGGGATTCAGTACAGTATTGAGGAAAGTCTTCCTTTTCTCAGGGCCTGCCTGGTCAGGCTGGTGTTACAGGCTCACACGGCAGGACAGTCAGTGTCACAGGATATATCCTTATTTCCCAGGCACACAATAACTTTCTTATTTCTGCCTGTGCTCAAACACACTGTGCTTGCATCTGTCTGCAATCTGAAGTGCCAAGTACAATCCCTGTGGCACCATAACGTTGTCTTTTATCCTTAAAGGACCTTCCTTTAAGGTTTGTCTTCCTGCTGAATAAAGCTGTGTTCTTCCCCCACACCACGCTGGACTAAATGCTACGCTTCAGTTACAAAGACAATGAAGATAAAGGATCTTAGCTGGTAAAGTCACTGAGAGCATCTCTCTTGCTGGCACAAAGGAGGACAAACCCTGACAAACCAGGCACTGGCTAGTTTATCTGTAGTGGTTTAGGACATGAACCCTCCTGCCTCCCAGCAAAGCAGGCGGGACAGGAGACATGGCTGCATGGCTGCACCTCAGCTCAAAATTCAGAATATGATTTATGTTCAAGCCCTGAGCTTATGTATGGCTAAAATAAGGAGAGGGGATTCTGAAGAAGTGATTGAAGCCATCCTGTACCTCAGCCACTGATTTTTAGGAAACAGCAGTGCCATTTGTCTTGTCCAAAGGCATTACCATGAAGCCACTGATGACAGGGAATTAGCAGGCTTTCACTGCCTTCTTTTACATCAGTATTTGAAAGGATCCACTGGCTCTATTAAAACAGGGACAATAACAGAGAAAGTCCAAATTAACTCAAAATATTTATCAGTCTGAAAAGATCTATTATATGGAAAAAAACCCAGATACTTGCCAGTTTCAATTTCTTCCCTCAATCATTTTTGCAAACAATCATTGCTCCCTTCTTTTGACTTCTGATCATGGAACTATTGCACTCTAAAAGATAACTCATGCTGTTATCACACCTAATTAAAAGCTACTTAGCTGTAGAATGTAGGCCTCGCTTTATTTTTAGATTTTGTGCAGAACTGAAATTATCTGCTCTAGACAATTCGCATAAACTTGTTTTTCTTCAACATTTGGAAGAGAGTTCTCTAGCCTATAGAAAGATTTCTTATGCAGCTCCAACAAGCAGAAGGCATAACAAAAGAATAGCTGTTTATGCTGCAAAGAGTAAAAGAAAATGATGAGAAACTGAAGGGCGGATGGCTTTTATAAATTCAGGCAGAGCAGTTTCAAGCTGAACCCACTTTGTCAATGTGTTTAGGAACAAGCTGCTGCAGCTACAGAGAGGTGGCAGAACAGCCTCACACATAGAGCTGGAAATAGAAGGCAGAGAGGAGGCCCCGGCCCAGGGCAGGGACAGCCTGCCTTGGAGCACACCAGACAGGACATGATGGAACTGGGGAATGGCATAACCACACTCCTTGGCCATGGCTCACCTGGCAAGCGCCCCAGGCCTTCCCTCCCTGTCGTTGAGAGCATGGATGGTTGGCACACTGGAGGCACCTTTTGCTGCACATCCAGGCTTCATCCCTGGTGTTTAAACAAACACCAGGAAACCTCAGTGGCTCTGATTGTACTGACAGACATCCAGGGAACCAGCTGGATTGGTGATCATCCGTGCTGATTAATTTTAAGTGTGCTGCAAGGCCAATGCCATGTAGCCTGAGCACAGCCTATGGGTGCCATACAGGAGGGATTGTCCCCAGCAAGCAGCAGAGTTGGGACTGCAGTGCTTCCCATTTCCTTCACCCTACACAGTCTGCCAGCTCTGTCACAGGAGGTTTTTCAGCCATAAACTTCATTTATCACCCAACGTCATACAATCCATAGCCTATTTCATGCAATAAAACACCATTCCTGTGGGCTGCTGCACAGCTTTATATGTGCTCAGGCAGCATAGGTTTGGAAGAAAAAAAAAAAAAAGGAAACATCTCTGCATTAATACCAATGTCTTGGGGCCACAGGGGCACCAGATGGGAGTCTAGGATCAAGCAATGTGCAACATGGATATAGCCAGTCTGTGCCCGTGGCAGCACTTACTGATAAATACAAAGCTAGGGATGCCAGAAAGCTGCACAAGGCTCATTTCTCTCCAGAAATAAGCAAGAGATGCAATCAGTGTTCAGCTTTACAGATTATCTGGGAATGATGAAAGTCAGGGGAAAAAATAGCCTCTCCTCCTATGCTCAGATAAAGCTGCAAAAGCTGCAACATCATATTAAAGACTATTAGCTCCAGAAGATTTTTTTAAAGGTTTTTGTACCACAGAGGATGCAGCTTGGGTCTGGATGATGAAGGGTCCACAGAGAAGCCCCTGGGCTGCAAGCACTGCTGAGGGCACAGGAGAAGGCACTGGAGCTGCAGCCTGGGGGCACAGATAGGCAGTTCCCTGGTGCCCAGCTCTGACTGGGTAAGATGCATAAACTACTGTCTCCTAGGGGAACTTTTCCTTAACCTTCCAGGTCTACCCTGCACACAGTTTATGAGCAAAATTGCAATTGAAAGTGTGATTTTTATATATCTTTTTGGGTTGTGGTTTTTTGTTGTTGTTGTTGTTTTTAATTTGTTTCAGGATTTTGGTTTTGGTTTTATTTTTGTTTCTGTTTTTTAATTTAGGTAATTGCTGTAGTCATAGCAGCTATTTTTATTTAAATGCCATCTTAAACTTCAGTTACACCGGGTAAAACTCTAGTGCTGATACACTTGTCCCAGTATGAGGCTATCTGATACTAACTTAGGTATCTTCTTGTCTCGAATAGCTATAACAACACAGACACTTTTCCATTAACACAAGTGGTGACTGGGTCACTTAAACTGTTATCAGTGTAGGTAAAGTGGGACAACTCTTGTGTCCCAGTAAACACTGAGAAGCTGGCTCTGTCTATGCTGCTCTTCTCATCAGACTGGCTTGACACAGCCTCCCAAAGAAACATGTACTGTGAAGATGTAGGGGAGCTCTATGTAAATTACACCTAAACCAATTCTCTCATCTGTGAATGCTGTCTGGCTATTTTAATAAGAAATAAATGGCTGCAGTCAGGGCAAACCTATCATGTAAAGCAAACAGTCTTGCCCAGGAAAATATCATGTTAATCTATGAATTTGATTTCTCCTTCATGTAAATTATGAGGACTGTCTTCTATACTCAAGTCACTAGTGACTGAAAATCCTGCAAAAACATTGCATTAGGCATGCTAACAGCAATAACCTGCTCATTTTTGAGTAGAGTACAACCAATTGGTTAAGATGACTTCAAATACTCTTCAAATGGCTGGATTATTTTAAACCATAAATTCAAAATCTTCTGGGATCACAATAGTTGCTTCTCTGAGCTGTGTTACTGCTTGATAACAGCAGTGAAACACTGCAGGCAGATGATAAAGCAGTTTGATGTGAGCTCTTGTGAATGACACCATGGAAGATATCTGTCCCATGAGACCTGAGGAATCCCAACCATGAAGAAGAGTAATTGCAGTCAGATAAAAATGGCAGCTTGCATAGCACATCAACGTGCTATCTGAATAAATATAATTGAGCACATTTACATGGACCAAGGGGACTTTTCGTGTGCATAATTTCTAATCATCATGAGAAAAGACTGCACAATTTAAGTAATATTTATACAGTCATTTTTATTTCCCCCCCAAATTTGTACTGAAGAAACATTACAGTTGAGAGAAACTCAGTTATTGAGGCAGCCTGAGCAGTGTGACTCTGTAGATTATGGATTTCCATGGATTTATGCAATTGCATGTGTAAATATGTGTACATATACCTACATGTAACTGCACACACACAGGCAGCAGTCTATTTGCAGATTTCCTGCATCTACTACCTTTTAAGCCACAAAAATCAAGAGTCTCTAGATCCAAACAGATCCCATTCAAATAGCAGCACTCAAGACAACAGGAGGGTCACGTTGCAGAAGAACCACCTCCCTCCAATTTCTCTGCCAATAGGTGAGATTTAGAGACTGTCAGAGTACAGAACAGGAAAATAAGGAGCTCTGATGTTAAGCCTGGAGTAGGATTTGGTGGCTGCTGCACCCCATGGGTGGGGAGGTCTGATTCTTTAGACCTTTCCCCACACCTCAATCCCAGTTTGCTCCCTCATTTCCTCAGCCCTGTGGTTGCTGAGCCCACACCAGCGCCAATTCATTTCACTAACCCAGCTCAAACACTCCAGTTGTCATCACACAGCAGGGCTGCATTCCTGCTCTCCTCATAGTGGCCCCAGCACTTGCTGAAGATGATCAGAACCACCCCAGCCTTGCAAAAAATTAACAGGACCACAAAAGTCTTCTCCTGAGTTTGCACATTGAACTGCAGCAGCAGCAGGGCTGCAGCACAGCACTGGGATGGAGGGCAGGAGGCAAGACCCTTGGAGTCAGCAGCTGGGTGGACTGAGGGCTGATTTGGCAACACAGCCAGTCTGGTTTAGGGTGGTTCATTTTCTGCCATGTTGACGACTGACTGGCAGAAAATGGGGAAAAAATTAAGAAAACTGATCTGCCTCACAAAAGAGTTCAATGAGCATCAGCATTGGTACATGAGGTGGAGTGGGGAGAGCAGGAAAGGGTAGGGGGAAAGGAGAACATGGAGGGAAGACAAGGATTTCCGCTTAGATTTCCAGTTAGACTGGCTCAGCGTATCATGCAGCTCTGCTCATTAAAGTGCAGCTGGTCACCCAGAAAACCTTCCCTACACAAAGGAGGCTGGACCCCTGTTCCTTCCTGTGTACATCACTGGAGGGCTGCCCAAGGAATGCCATGGGAAGGAGCAGGTGGAGGGAAGGATGGCCAGTAGGAGTCTCTTGTAAAATCACAGCCTGAGACTTAAAACTCTGCCCTCACACTACAGGCTGGCTTAGGGAACTGAGGTGTAATTTTTTAAATTTCCAGAAAACTGTTTTAGGAAAATTGTCCTTGTGCAATGCAATAAGTGGCTGGACTTGCACAAATAGGCAGCAGAATGGGCTGCAGGCTGTGGGGTGCAATAGTCCTGACCAATGGTAAGATTGCACACAGCCACACCGCCCCTTCAGCCACCCAAGAGCACACAAAGGGCAGAAAGAAAGGACATGGCATGGAGTCATCCTGTACGATCAGCAGAGGAACAGGGAACAACTACCCGTGCAGGAAGCAGAAAGCATGGGTAGGAATAAGGACCTGCACCTAAGTTTAGGAGCATATTAAAGAGAAGTTACTGATATTCATGCACTCAGCTCTCCTCTGGAAGCCCAGGAGCACTCCTTTGTCTGTGTAACTTACATCACATCTGTATCCATCACTTTAGAGATCCACAGTGATCATTCAAGCCCCTCCTCTACCAACCATCTTCATTACTCCATCGTTTACCTTGATTGACTCCTTATTCATCTGAGGAGGAGGGAGAGGAGGAGGAAGATGTGACTATTAAAAAGCAGCAGCAAGAATCCTCTCAAAAATTTTACATCAAATGTTCAGCTTGGCTGGTAAAGTGACTGAATTCACTGGATAATGAACCAGTTTTTCCCTCAGAATTAATGAGAAAGAGAAAGATATGTCAGGGACTTAAGAAATATACCTTACATACACAAGAACAGAGAAATATTATGTGGAGGATGACGACACAGGAGCAGGATTATCCAGATCATCACCTGAGGAGGACACAAGCAATCCACTCTCCTGGCTGCTTTATCCACGAGAATGAACACCCAGCATCTTTTACTGTGAGTGCTTTTTATTCCTCTTTCTGAAGCACATTCAGCATCATCTTTCTCACACGAATCAAGATCAGTCAAGTCAATGCAGCATGAAGGGCAGAAATGGAGGATAATGCTTGAGTGCTCTCTCTCTAAACAAAGCAGCCAAGATAATTTCCTACACTTACCTGCTCATTAATTCTGATAAGAAAAACTGTTTTCCTATCCATTGCATGGCCAGTGCTCATGCTTCTCATGAACATATTCTCAGTGGAAAGGAGAGGATGGCTGTGTATTTCTTCTGACTAGCCAAAGTAAGGGCTGAAGGTGGTTCACAGCTCTCTCAAGGCCTGTGATTTCAGTTCTTTGAATGTTGAACAGGAAAACCCAAATGCACTCCAAACTGGAGCTGTATGTTTGAAGGTGTCTATATTGTGGGGGAGCCAAGCCTGTTCAGAGGACTTAGGCAGGTTGGATACAAGACAACATTGCAGTCAAGTGTTTTAACAGAGGGTTATGGACCTTGCCAGACCTGTTAGACCCTCCTATTTTAGAGGTTGCTAGCAATGCAATGGTCCGAGCATGTTGTGACAAAATCATACTCAAAGATATCCTCCTCAGCTGCCCACTAGTCTGATTTATACTATGGCTTTGCAAATCAGCAGTAAGAAACTGCACCCTGTTCTCACCAACTATCACTGTTTGGACTTGTGATAAATCAGACAGAGAAGAAGAATAGAACACTTTTTTAACAGAACATTCATTTATTTTTGGATTACTTCTTTTGAAAACTCACAGCTTAGGATGCACTGTAAACAGTGACCAGGGAACAAAGAACATGGCCAAGCCCTGCTGAACAAAGCCAACATTGCTGGAGCAATGGTAGATCTACCTGCTTTTCTCTGCATCTCCTCCTGGGACAGCTGGGAACTGTCAAAATCAAGAATTAATTGAAAATAGGGATGGCTCTGCTTTATCATGGTATCAGCTAGTTTTCCTCAGAGTATGTTTAGCTAATAGCACTAAAGAAAATAGAAGCTAGTTTACAGTACAGCTGCTGTTACCTGTGTCATTCAACTGCTGGAAAAGCAGCACCAGGTAATTTTCAGGGAAAACTCACTGCATATAAATATGTGAGGGAGGAAAACAGCCACAAATGAGGACCAGGAGGAAAACAACAGCAATACAGTCACAGCCAGGAAAGCAAAGGAAACTGACACTCATGTGGATGCAGAATAATGAGCTTTGTGGAGCTATGACTGACAGTGGGGCTTATCAACAGCCTGTAAAGGCAGGGATGCTTATCCAGAAGACAGTATTGCAAATGAAGTGGAAGAATGAAAAATTATGACAGTGACTCTGACAAGCTCCAAGGAAAGCGAATTCTTCAGCAAGTGCTTTAGCAGACCCATAAGCAGCAGTGACACTGGCTGTAGATTCTCTCCTGAGGGCAGCTCAGTCCAGCAGCCACAGAGAGAAGGAGCAGTGAGAACAGAGCTCAGCCCTGATAGAGATACTGCAGACAACTGAAAAGCTTAAAAGATGGACCATTATTTATACAGCACTTATATTAAAACTTGTGCCCTCTTGTGTGCCATTCTCTTCTAAGCTGTCAATTTTTTCTGGCTTTATGTCACCATCTAGTAACACCCCGTTAAACAGTCAAACTTTTGACTCTCACACTTTAAAACCCAAGGTTCAACAACTGGGACCAACAGCCAACTGCCCTGTGGGATTTGGGGAGAGTTTGAAGTATTTTCCCCTTTGCTTTCTGCTGGGACAACATTTCACTTCCCTCAGCCTGTGTTCACCTGCAGAGCCTGAGTTCAGCTGCAGAGACATCACAGAGTTTGGGATATTCTTAATGAAGGTAACTCCTTGCCAATGAAAAATGCAGTTTAAAGAAGGGAGGAGTGGAGGAAGAGGAAGCTAGCTGTGCCCACATGCCATCTGCTTGTGCAGGGCTGATGGTTTGTCAGGGTTTATCACAGCCCCAGATATCATTAGCCTCCACTGGATTTGTAGGTAACAAAGAAGAGACACAGTCAAGAAATAAGGACCCTCTTCTGGCTTCCCTAAGTACAGAGGGAGAAAGCTGCTTCAGTGCTTCCTGCAAGCATCAGTTATACAGGCTCCTCCAGGGCAAGCACATGTCAGCCTCCTTCACCATGGACATTTCCATTTGGACACTGCCCTTTGAGCTTGGCTTTGCTTTATAATGAGGTTACGTGGACTCTGAAGCAATTGAAAGAAAAAAATATTAAAACTGTGATATATCTGCTCTTCTGTGAAGAACACTTTTATAATTGAGTCCTACAGACAGGGTTGGAGGATGAAATGGGATTTTCTCCCACTCTTGTTTCTTTTCTTTCTTTTCCCGTCAGCACATACTTGTTTCACCACAGTTTTGTGCACTAACAGCAGAGATGGACATGTTTTCATTTCAGGCACTTGACCTATTGTCCTTGGGTATTATATTTAACCAAACTCAGCCATAAGCCCCTAAGAATGAATGGATTACTGTCTCTCTATGAATTTTATTAAAATTCTGTAGGAAATGTCAGCTTCACAGTTTCCAGGGTTTGAGTTTAAGGAAAAAGGATTACTGTGCCAAACAGTGAATTACGAGCTCCTAGGTCCTGAAAATGAGACTGATGCAAATCTTTCTCAATCATCTGGGAAAAACAGGGATTAAAACTACTGTTGCAGTCCGAATACTTCCTTGTTTGCCCTGATATCCTCTGCCTCCCTGTCCAAGGAGAGGCCATGCCCACACAGCCACCCTCACTTGGGGCTCATTGTCACAGCTGGGGACAGAGGAGTGCTCCCCACACTGGCAGTGTCTTCCCTCAGAGGGAGTCAAAGCTGCGACTGCCATCCAGCTGGACACCCCAGAGCCTGCATAGGGAGAGCCCCCTCATTTTTTCTCTGGGGAACTCCTGTAAGACTTTTATTGAACAGCACAAGTCTGGCTCTGGAGCTGCTGGAGCCTGTTTTCCCCAGGCTTGGCACCACCTGCTTGAGCTCCCTGTGATAAGGTGAGGTAGCTGCAATTGGGGCAGCTGTAAGAGCAAGACCCCCATGGGCTGTATGGGGATCAGCCAGGCTGCTGAGATACTCTGTGGCTTCTCTGATACTTAATAGTGCCAATCAACTCACCGACCTGTGGTTTTGGGGGAGGGCACATGGACTACTTGGCTGCTGCCTTCATGCCACAGGTGAGTACTTGAGATATTTAAAATTTCTCTTTCCATATCAAACTTGCCTGAAACCAGCCACAAGGAATTAGGAGTCCAAGAGATTCAAAAGACAAATAATATTTTATGGTGTGACTCTTGGGTATGGTGCTGTGCAGGGCGAGGAGTTGGACTCAATGATCCTTGTGGGTCCCTTCCAACTCAGTTCATTCTGCAATTCTGTGATCAGCTTCCAGCAAGACTCAGCTTAAGTTTCCTTCACTCCATCTCACCTTGTGGACCTGATCATTGCCACAATGACTGCTGCCTCATCATTTATACCCAAAAGTATAAGTAGATGTGTTATCACAGTTCCTCACAGGCACACTTGTCACTAACCACATCTCTGCTTCAGAATGCTGACCATGTCCAGACACCTGGAAAGGGTGGTGGTACCTGGTGAAGTTAATGGCCACTTTTCCTGGGAAGAAAAAAGGTGGAAGAGAACCATACCAGGAGAGTGTGCTGATACAAGAACAACATGGGATAATATAGTATGGAAAAAAAAAAAAGAATGAGAGAATGTGAAACAAAACTAGCAGGAAATTTTAGGATGAGGTAAAATAAATCCAGTATTAATCTGATATAAATTTACTTGCTTCATTCAGTTAGAGACCACAGCGCATAAGCCAGTAAAAAAAGTGTGTATATACTGTTTAGCTATTTCTTCCTAAGGATTAACAATTATCTAGGAGAAATACTGTTCATTTCCAGTAAGGAGAGCATTAGCACTAATAAAAAGAATCTCAGGCCAGGAGATGAGAGGACACCTGGCATTGGTCCTTATCCCATAAGTGGTCTCCAGATAGAAATCAGATTTGAAGTAAATAAACAAACTTGATCAGAAGCATGCTCATCTAGGTGCTCTTAAAAATGAGTAGTATGTATAGCTCCTAATTACAGTGACATCTGCTTTGTCCTTAATGAGTGACAGCTGAGAAAGCCTCTTCCCAAAAACACTTTTGACATTATCGACATAATCAGAAGTCATCCCAATATATGCAGGCAATTAGTGATAACCACATTTCAAATAAGAAGTAAATCTACCACAAGTGTCAATATTCATGTGGAGAGTATGAATCTTTGAGTCATATTTAAATTAGTTTCCTTAATTAAACTGACAATGAAGTCAGTTCATGTTTATGAAAGTGCACCTCTTCCTCTATCATCACAGGTAAAATATTCTCTGGAACTTTCTCTCCTTCCTTTACTAAGAGCTTGTAGAACTGAACCAAGTTTTACTTTCTTCAGGCTTGGGCCTATTATCAAACACAGGCTCACCCACATGTCTTGAATGCTCACAGAAAAAGAACTCATGCTTTAAAAAGCTGCAGTGCTGATTCTGAAGCAGGGGCAGGTATGAATCTTGGCCTGCATTGATGGGCTGCTGCCTGTCAGGGTATGATTGCATGCAACTGTACAGATCTACATTTAGATCTGCTTCTATATTTCAAGATCACATATAAAATTACACATAAAAATATAGAGCCATGTATGAAAAGATAATACTGTTAGGGTAGAATTTTACAGCATTCATAAAAAGGGGCACTTCTGGTATTAAATGGCTGTGCAGCTCCACTTGCTTTTAGTTTTCAAAAGATTGTGCTTATTAGCAAGAAACTATCTGTAACCAAATAAAAATGTAAAAATAGTTTCCTAAATCTGCAAATTCACTGCACAGACCTATTAAATTGAAAGCATGAATAATGCTCTCTGACCTAATAATTGTTTCTGAGGCATCTGGGGTATTTTTAATGTGTCCGAGACATTAGCTCTCTGCCTAAACTGGTCTTACATACTCAGCTCAGCCTGCCTTGAGCCTGGATGATTTAAAAAGAGCTATAACCCAGGATGGAGTTGCAAGTCAGATCTAGGGCATCTGTGCCTGGGGTATTGTTACATTCTACAAGCATCACTCAATCTCCCTTTGCTCTCTGCATTCAGCTCTTGTAAATAAAGTAAATACTGCCTCCAGCTCAGACTCTGCTTTTTCAATCCTAAGTCTCAAAGCTGACAACAAATAGGAGGTATGCATTATCAACAGGAGTTTGCTGAAATCTTGATGGAGCTATTCAAAGCAATTTTTATGTGAGAGGCTGTGTTTGAGATAGGAACCCACCATGTCAAAGGGCAGGCTACTCTTTCTCCACCTGACACAAATCTCTCCTTTAACATTTCAATAAATGCTGCTCCTCAGTTTTCTCCTGGGAAAGGATCAGAGTCCAGGGCAACAGCTTCTTTAGGGATTGTAGGAAAGCACATTTTATGTAATAGAGTTTTCTTTCAATTCTGAAAATGAGTCTGGAGTGGTTCATGCCCTAGTACGTAGTCATCTCTAGCTTTACATTTCATGATGTATTTCTCTCTGCACAGACTTGCATCTATTTTCAAATAATTGCCATCTCCTTTCCTGTCCTTGAAAACTAGTTCTTGTGTCAGCTACTGTCTAATTCTATCTTCCCTCCATACAGTGTGTCATGTTGTTATTTTCTTAAACCAGCTGATAAGACATATTAGACATTTCACAGGAGATTGTGTGTTTCAAAGCTCTGTCAATTTAATTTTTACTTTAAAAAATCAAATTAAATTGTTAATTAAAACAAAACTTTAATAAAATATCAGCTAAGCTGAAAACATGGATGGAGGGGGATATTCAGTTTTTTGAATTATTGGGGAATTCCCAACTATGGCTACACAACTAACCTTAGATAGGACAGCATGTTTGACATCCCAGGTCAAAAATACTTTCCGGTATAAGCTGCAGAATGCCTGCAAGCACCTGAGCTGCTCTATAGGGATTTTCGGGATCTTCCAAACAGTTACCAGTCAGCAGAGGGCAACACAGTCACAAAAACAGGGAAAAGCTTCACAGGCTCCTTACAAATGCGTAACCGAAGTCCACAGCTCCCTGGGCCAACGTGAGCAGGATCAGGTTCCAGCCTACTACAGCCAAGGATGAAACGTTTTGTACAAAACCCTCTTTTCCCCAAATACAGATGACAAGCAAATAAAAAGACACATAACAAGTAAACCAACTACAGTTGTCAATATCCCAGTAGAATTTCTATGTGCTAGCCAAGAAGTAACTGACTACAGGAAAATATGTGAGCTGGCTACACACATTTTAAATGTAAGTTCAGCTCAGGGATATGGGACATACTCTAAGCTGGAGAACTGAACAAATGGAAATTCTGGTGTGACCTTGAAAAGAAATTTATAAGAAAGAATTCTTTCTCTTGATGGCAATAGTACAAATACCGGACCAGACCCTAAGGGTCCAAAATCTAGCACAATATACCCTACACCTATGTGGTACCCTGGCATCCAAGGGGCAGTACTTTGGAGGGGTTTAGTCCCACTCAGCATCTGGGTTTTCCTTCATGGAGGGTGGAGTTTGTGTGAGATTAGGGTGAAAGTGAGACAGATACATGCACAGTGGGGAAGCTCAACAGGGCTGCAAAAGAAACGACAGACAGAAAATATAGCAGGACAGAGGCATCCACTGGGGATTTCTGACCTTTTTTAAAAAATAGTCACTGCCTGTATGCCAAATCTCTGAGAATATTAAAAC